>NC_133171.1:68040091-68674769 GCF_040802235.1 Manis javanica | reverse complement strand
CCCCGCTGAGCAGGATGGAGAAAGTGCTGGCAATTAATTGGTAGAGTTGAATTGTTAACACGCTCTCTGTGTTTCCCAGCACAGGGCTCTTGACTGGACTGCCAGAGAAAATAACTTGTGGAGCAGGGTGAGGGAGGGAGGGGGGAGGGGAGGGTGACGGGGAGGAGCGGGGTGGAGGGTGGAGTAGAGGAGAAAAATCTCTCATGAAAGCCCCAATCAAACCGTTTAGGCCCTTTAACTTCTACAAGGCATTGGGGTCGAGCCCAGAATGCTACACTAGTATCATGACAGATCTCTGCTCTTCCCTAAAACCTGAAATGATTTGCTTTCTTCTGGAAATGTTTGTGTGGGGTATATGTTTACAAGCTCATATGCTGATCCCCAAGGGATCAAATGCTTACACTGTGGTATCTCTGACACTGTGCATCTCTGTATACGAGCACACATACACATGTACAGCGGGAGACAGAGACGTGGGCGTTACAGTAGAACCAGGACTCGTAACACGTTCCAAGTTCTGTCCTTTGTGTGTGGGGCGGTTGGGGGAGTGTGTGTTGGGATGAAAAGTTTTGGCTATTTCTCAAAAAGGAGTTTTAGGTTAATGCCTCAGAAACCTTTTCTTGTACATCGATTGCAGTTATAGCAGACACCTGCTAGATTGAAAGTGTAGTCCTCCTCTCTGGACCTGCCGTCCACCCTCCTGCCTTGGACGCAGGGAGCCCCCAGTACTCATGCCTGTTCAGTGTGGCCCTTTACCCCTGCCAAATTGACTGGGACGAGAGGAGGCCCCAGACCCATTCCAGAGCGGTCAGAATCCCAAGACTCTGAATGGGAACGAAGGGATGGACACCAGGGTGTGGCTGTGTTTTCCACCAGTGGACAGTGAAGTCATCCTGCTGAATGAAGGAAAGTCAAACAAGGGTGTAAGAGCAAATGGGGAAGCGAGATGGAGAGAGCTTGTTGCCTGGGGGCCCAGAGGCCCAGAAAATGAGCATCCTGTCTCTGGGGCTGACCTATCCAAGGAGAAAGAGCCCTTCCTTCGACATTCAGGGCCAGGGGAAACAGTCAAGAATAAACACCCACTGAGGATCCTAAGGGAATCCTCTTTCAAAAAGCATTCCTACACCTCGTATGCTACTTCCACGTCCTCTAGCAATGAGCTTCTGGTGGCAAAGCATTTCACCAAACACACATCTTACTCAGGGTAAAACTATTGGTGTATTGTTGTCATGTTGAAACTTGACCCATGTCAAAATAGCTATTTAGAAATTCCCCGTGCTATATACTTATCTGCCCACATTACTGAGAAGCCAACAAAGCCTGACAGGAGAGGCTAACTCTGTGAACATTCCCAGGAAATCCCTGAGCGTTGATATTTACGTAGGTGCAGTGATTTGAGTGGTGTTGAAAGGACAGCCTGATCCCAAATATCTTCCCCTCGTCTAGCTGCTATGTCGCTACACATAGATTCCATGATTATCATCATCCCTCAGTATTACTGTGAATCCTCAGCTTCCACAAATTTCTTCTTAAGATGTGGATGATCTTACACACTAAACCAGTAACACAATAGCGTGAATTCACTCATCCGATTAGTTGACATGTTGAGGACATAGCTTGAGGATCTGGGCTATCGGATGGCAATCTTTAGCAGGCAAGAAAGCAGATTCACCTCCTGTTGGAGGGAACTACTATGTCTCCACTACAGGTCTGAGGTTCTGTTGGTGACATATGAAGAACGTGACCCCCTTCCTTCCTCAAGAAGCTCTCAGCTAGGTGAGAGCTTGGGTGGCCAGATACATAACAAGTGCGAGACGTCAGTCAATATAATACTTGATACAGTAAGAGCACCGGGGATGACATTGAGGGTGGGAGGGTTATAGAATTTCAGAGATAAGATAGAGCCTAGACTGGATCTTGAGTACAGGTAGAAGTCTGTCAAGCAGAAGCCGCTCCCAGGCAGAGACACGAGCCTATGCACATACGTGACATGCTAAGGGGAACTGCAGTATGGAGTCGATGTGACCTTCCATCAAGTGGGAAGTGACGAGGACTGGAAGGAGCAGATGCGACTGAGATTATGAAGGCTGCATCGGAAAGGCTCATAATATATACCTGGGAATTTGGATGTTTTTGAATACATTCACCCCTGGAATCTCTGCTCACGTTAATAGGCTGCCTGCCAGCCAAGATAAAACATGCGAAGCCACAGGAACCATTAAGAGGGCTGCTTCTGAATTCTTGTAAGGAGTGTAAACACAGGCCTGCTGAGGGGAAAACCAGCTTGGTTCTTCCAGCTGTTCTGAGTCCTGGTCCCCAAGCTCCAAGGTCACAGGACTTTCTCATGAGTTTTTCTTTGTCTTTTCTCTTATTTGGGTGATTTATAGAGGTTATCACAAATATGCATGACTTCTTACTTACACCACTTGTAGTCCTATTTCCAAAATCATGGACATTTAGGTAGTTTTGTGGTTGATACGTAGGGATTTCTCTGCAATAAGGCTCAACTGATTAACTTGTTTAAGGAAACCTGAGGTCCATACATGTATGATGCTGTCTACATGTGCCTCAAAACTGCAAAATTTATGTTGAGGTGAAAAGTTACTTTGGTTTATAATTAAAGGATCATTTAGGGCCATTAAGAACCAATCTCTAAAACATTTGGAGAAGAAAAAATACATATTTTAAAAATAAAGGACACCAGGGACAAAGCTAACCTGCAACATCTTGGAAGAACATATTTGCAGTATCAAAATGGACAAGGGATTACAATCTAAAATATATATAAGGAACACCTGCCAACCTACAAGATCCAGGCAGCTACTCTGGAGGGAATGCACTCAGCCAAAGTAAGAATACATATATGTATGTATTATGATTCAGTAATCCTGACCCTAAATCCAAAGGCATATATGCCATGAACTCTTAGGGATTCTCCCATCAGTCCACAAGGGAATGTGTTTGAGGATGATAATCACAATGTTTGTGGCAATGGGGAACTGGAGGCAGGCTAAGTGTCCAGCAATGTGGAAACAAAGGAATAAAAGGGTGATGTTGTACACAGCAACACACACACCTATTAACATACAGGATGGAAAAGTAAGGAGGTGGGGTTTCTTTTACATGACATTTATGTAAACTTAAAACACATGTTCACAGTACAGAAATGCATGTTTTACAAGAATACAGGCTAATAAACTAATACAAACATGTTAAACTGGTTTCCTACAGAGAGGACAAAAATGAGGGTGGGGCATGGGAAAAAGGAAAAGGTTCCATCAATCAAGAGAAGGACCTTGAAGAGATCAATGAGCCTAGTGTGCCGTGAACTGGCCTTCTGCACTTGCAGTGCAAAAATACACACACAAGGGACAGGGGAAGCCATCAGGTCCTCAGGTCCTTAAGCAGAAGCTGCAGGGGACTCCTTTCTACATCCCCAGTGGTATGTCCTATCTTAGAGCCATGTCTACTATTTGGACAAGAGATATTTGACTGATGGATGCACAAAAGAATGGGTGAATACAAGGAACAAACAATCTAATGGAGTGTGGCCAGGAGATACGGAGCCACTCTCTGTAAATAAATAATTACTGATGCTATATTATGTGCCAGGCACCATACTAGACCCTGGGAGTGAAATAAGCAAAGGGGGAGGCAGCCCCTGTCTTCAGCCAGCTCTGTGGAGTCGGGAGATGAGGGAGTCCAGTAGCAAGTGTGACACACTGTGTTGACAGCTATGATACAGGTCAGGACAGGGGTGGGGAGGGGCCTGGGGACACCGAAGAGGGGCACCACTCCCAGTGGTGGAAGTTCAGTAGGAAGAGCACCCCAGAAGAGACTGATGCCTGCAGTGAGTCCTAAACAATAAGTATAAGTTGCACAAGCCATGAGGATGGAGGGAGGATTGCATTAAGAAGCTGGAGAAATCGCATATGCGATGGAGCCCAGGGTCAGAACTTTACCATAATAACTCTGGTACCTACTTCAGAAGGGCCTGACTTCCTAGCCTTAAGATATAATATAGCAGTTGCTTTAACAGGTGAAAGCTGCACAGCATTTACTATGTTCTTGAGACGTCATTATCAAAGAACTGATCCCTGGGTAAGGAAAAAACTCTTCAGTTCTCTTTTCAGAGCAAGCAAACGTGTGCATCCCAATCGATATTGCCTAGAGCAGTGCAACAAGAGCACAGCACTCACCACTGTCCTGGGAAGTCATTTCAGCTCCACTTAAGAGGGATTTAAAATTCTGATGAGGAGGGCTTTTAACCTGCCAAGCTAGTTCACCTTTCTATAGTTTTTCTTTCATCATATAATTATCATTCTTCATTTGTATATCACCAAGGATGCTCACAGCTGACACACTTAACAAGTCTCACTCTGGAAATGCTATGTGTATGCAGGGCTTTGGGCTTGAGCTGGCTTGATGAGCGGGAACTAAGAGTCTTACAGACTGCCAGTGCTAGACACATATTCTGGGGGGTTCTTGAGCTTGAGCGAGCATCAGCATCCCCTGAAGGGCTGGGTGCCCATCCAGAGGGTCTGAGTCAGAAATGCTCAGCTGGGTTTGAGAATTTGCATTTCTCTTTCTTTAATATTATTTTATTAAAGTATAGTTAATATATAATATTATATTGGTTTCAAGTATGCAATACAGTGATTTGACAGTTATTTACATTATAAAATGCTCACCCCAACTTTTGTAGTTACTGTCAACACAGAAAGATGTTACAGAACTATTGACTATGTTTTCTGTGCTCTACTTTCATCCTCCTGACTAATTTATATTATGATTGAGGTCTTGTGCTGCTTTGTCCCCTTCACCTATGTCACCCACCTACTCCAACCCTCCCCCATGGTAACCACCAGTCACTTCTCAGACTCTATGAATCTACTGTTGCTTTGTTCATTTTGTTTTGTTTTGTTTTTAGATTCCACATATAAGTTAAATCATATGGTATTTGTTTTTGTCTGGCTTATTTCACTTAGTATAATACCCTCTAGGTCTATCCATGCTGCCAAAAACTGCAGGATTTCTTTCTTTTTTTATGGCTGAATGATATTGCATTGTATATAATGTACCACCTCTTCTTTATCCATTTATCTATTGATGGACACTTTGGTTGCTCCCATATCTTGGCTATTGAAAATAATGTGGCAATAAACATATATAAGAGCATATATCCTTCAAATCAGAGATTTTATTTTCTTCAGGTAAATTTCTAGAAGTGGAATTACAGGGCCCTATGGTATTTCTATTTTTAGGTTTTTGAGGAACCTCTGTACTCCTTTCCACAGTAGCTGCACCTGTTTATATTTCCACCAACAATGTAGGAGGATTCCCTTTTCTCCACATCCTTGCCAACACTTGTTATTTCTTATCTTTCAGATAGTGGCCATTCTGACTGGTATGAGGTGGTATCTCATTGTGATTTTGATTTGAATTTCCCTGATGATTAGCAATGTAGAGCATCTTTTCGTGTGCCTATTGGCCATCGTATGTCTTCTTTGGAAAAATGTCTATTCCAGTCCTCTACCCATTTTTTTTTAATTGGGTTATTTGTTTTTTTGGTGCTGAGAGATATGAGTTCTTTATGTGTATTGCATATTAACCACTTATCAGGTAGATCATTTATGAATATATTCACCCATACCATAGGTGCCTTTTGGTTTTGTTGATGGTGTCCTTTGCTGTACAGAAGCTATTTAGTTTGATGTAGTCCCACTTGCTTATTTATACCTTTGTTTCCCTTGACCAGGGAGATGTGCCCCCAAAATATTGCTCATTCTTATATCCAAGAGATTTCTGCCTATGTTTTCTTCTAAGCATTCTTTGGTTTCATGTCTTATATTTAGGTCTTTAATCCATTTTGAGTTCACTTTTGTGTATGGTGTTAGGGAGTAATCCAGTTTCATTCTCTTACATGTAGCTATCCAGTTTTCCCAACACCGTTTATTGAAGATGCTGTCTTTTCCACCTTGGATATTCATGGGTCCTTTGTCATATATTAATTGACCATATATGTGTGGGTTTATATCTGGGCTTTCTATTCTGTTCCCTTGATCTATGGGTCTGTTGTTGTGCCAGTACCATACTGTTTTGATTACTGTAACTTTGTAGAATAGCTTGTAGTCTGGAAGTGTGATACCCCCAGCTGTGGTTTTCTTTCTCAAGATTGTGTTCGCTATTTGAGGTCTTCTATAGTTCCATATAAATTTTAGGATCACTTTCTCTAGTTCATTGAAAAATGCCATTGGTATTCTGATAGGGATTGCATTGAATCTGTAAATTGCTGTGGGGAGGATAGCCATTTTGACAATATTAATTCTTCCTATCCATGAGCATGGGATAGATTTCCATTGATTTGTGTCTTCTTCAATTTCTTTCATCAGTGTCATAGTTTTTAGAGTTCGGGTCTTTCACATCCTTGGTTAGGCTTATTCTTAGGTATTTCATTCTTCTTGATGCAATTGTAAATAAATTGCTTTCTTCATTTATATTTTTGCTAGTTCATTGTTAGTATGTAGGAATGCAATATATTTCTATGTATTGATTTTGCATCCTGTGACTTTGCTGTTATTAGTTCTAATAGTTATTAGTTCTAATAGTTTCTTGGTGGAGTCTTTATTGTTTTCTATATATAGTATCATGTCATCTGCAAATAGTGAGTTTTACTGCTTCCTTACCAATTTGAATGGTCTTTATTTCTTTTTCTTGTCTGATTGCTGTGGCTAGGACTTGTAGTACTATCTTGTATAAAAGTAGTGAGAGTGGGCACCCTTGTTTTGTTCCTGATCTTAAAAGAAAAGCTTTCAGCTTTTTACCAGTAAGTATGATGTTGCCTGGGGAGTTATTGTATATGGCCTTTATTATGTTCAGTTATACCCATTTTGTTTAGAGTTTTTAATCATGAATGGATGTTAAGTTTTGTCAACTGCCTCTCAGCATCAGATGGTATTGTATTTATCTGTCCTTTTGTTAATGTGGTGTATCACATTAATTGATTTACAAATATTGTACCATTCTTGCATCCCACTTGGTCATGATGGATGATCTTTTTGATGTATTTTGTAATTCAATTTGCTATTATTTTGTCGAAGACTTTTACATGTATGTTTATCAGGGATATTGATTTGTAATTTTCTTTTTTTGTATTGTCTTTGCCTGGTTTTGCTGTTAGAGTGATCTGGCCTCATGGAATGAGTTTGGAAGTATTTCTTCCTCTTCTATTTTTTGTAATACTTTAAGAAGGATGGCTATTAGCTCTTATTTAAAAGTTTAATAGAATTCACCTGTGAAGCCATCTGGTCCTAGAATTTTGTTTGTTGGGAGCTTTTTAAATTACCAATTCAATTCCATTACTGGTGGTCAATCTGTTCAGTTTTCCTGCCTTCCTGGGTCAGTCTTGGAGGACTGTACGTTTCTAGGAATTTGTCCATTTCTTATAGATTGCCCATTAATTGACATATAATTTTTCAAAGAATTTTCTTATAATTCATTGAATATAATTCATTGATGTCAGTTGTAACTTCTTCATTTCTTATTTTGTTTATCTGTGTCTTATTTTTTTCTTGATAAATCTGGCTACGGGTTTGTCTATTCTGTTTATTTTCTAGAAAAAAACAATTCTTGGTTTCATTGATTTTCTTTTCTGTTGTTTTTTGTTTTCTATTTCTGCTCTGATCTTTATTATGTCCCTCTTTCTATTAAATTTGGGTTTTGTTTGTTCTTCTTTTTCTAGTTCCTTTAGATTGTTTACTTGGGATTCTTCTTGTTTCTTGAAGTAGGCCTGTATTGCTATGTATTTACTTCTTGGAACTGCTTTTGTAGCATCCTCATATTTTGAGCTATATATAGTGTTTCTGTTTTCACTTATCTCTACATAATGTTTGATTTCCTCTTTGCTTTGTTCATTGATCCATTCAGTGTAAAGAAAGATATTGTTTACTTTCCATATGTTTGTGTTTTATTTTTCTGGTTTTCCTCATGTAATTGATTTCTATTTTCTTACCACTGTGGTCTGAAAAGATGCTTGATACAATTTCAATCTTTTTTAATTTTTTGAGGCTCTTTTTATGTCCTAATATGTAACCTATTCTGGAGGATGTTCCATGTGCACTTGAAAAAAATGTATCCTGCTGTTTTTGAGGGAAATGTTCTATGGATCTGTTAATTCTATCTGGCCTAATGTGTCATTCAATGCCACATTATTTATTTTCTGTCTGGATGATCTATCTATTGATGTAAGTGGGGTGTTTAAAAATTCCCTAATGTGATTGTGTTGCTGTATATTTATCCCTTTAGGTCTGTTAGTGTTTGTTTTCTATATTTAGGTGCTCCTATGTTGGATGCTTAGATATTTACAGTTGTTATATCCTCTTGCTGGACTGATCCCTTTATTATTGTGTGGTGTCCATCTTTGTTTCTTGTTATTTTGTTTTGAAGTCTATTTTGTCTGATATAAGTACTGTTACTCCTGCTTTATTCTCCCTTTTGTTTGCATGAAATATCTTTTTCCATCCCTTCATTTTCAGTCTGTGTATGTGTGTAGGTCTGAAATGAGTCTCTTGTAGGCAGCACATAAACAGGTCTTGTTTCATTATACATTCCGCCTCCCTATGTCTTTTGGGTGCATTCAGTCCGTTTACATTTAAGGTAATTACTGATAGGTATGTACTTATTGACATTTTATTAATTGTTTTCTGGTTGTTTTTTATAGTTCTTCTTTCTTCGTTTCTTCCTCTCATATTCTCCTCTTGTGATTTGATGGTTTTCCTTAGTGTTACGTTTGGATTCCTTTTTTTCTAAATTTTTGTGTATCTAATGTAGACTTTAAGTTTGTGATTACCATAAGATTCATAGATGGTTTCCTAAATGTATAACAGTCTGCATTAGTTCATGGGTACTCAATTTTGAACACAATCTAAAAGTACTACTTTTTTATTCTTCCTCCTCCACACTTTCATAATCTACATTTTTGTGTATCCCTTGACTAATTTTGTGTATAGTTGACTTTATTAATCTTTTTTTTTACTTCATATTGCTTAATAAGTAATTGGTCTATATATTACCTTTACTATAGGTTTATTTTCACTGGTGAAAAATATTTAGACTTAGAAACATTTCCATTTAAAGAAGTCCTTTAAACATATCCTATAAGGCTGGTTTAGTGGTGGTGAATTCTTTTAACCTTTGTTTATCTGGGAAATGTTAATCTCTCCTTCAATTCTGAATGATAGCCTTGCTGGATAGAGAATTCTTGGTTGTAGATTCTCCCCTCTTAATACTTTGAATATTTCATGACACTCCCTTCTGGCCTGTAAAGTTTCTGCTAAGAAATCTGCTGATAGCCATATGGAGTTTCCCTTATAGGCAACTTCTGCCTCTCTGTTGCTGCTTTAAGATTCTCTTTTTATCTTTAATCTTCGCCATTTTAATTACTATGTGTCTTAGTGTTGTCTTCCTGGAGTTCATCTGTCAGGGGCTCTCTGTGCTTCCAGAACTTAAATGTCTATTTCCTTCCCCAGATTGTGGAAGTTTTCAGCTATCATTTCTTCAAATAAACTTTCTACTCCTTTGTCTCTCTCTTCTCCTTATGGGACCCCTGTTACGCAAACATTGTTTCACCTGGAGTTGCCACACAGCTCTCTTAGTATTTTCTCATTTTTAGAAAATTTTT
The DNA here is from genome assembly GCF_040802235.1 of Manis javanica. Lineage (NCBI taxonomy): Eukaryota > Metazoa > Chordata > Mammalia > Pholidota > Manidae > Manis > Manis javanica. The sequence goes on along the minus strand of NC_133171.1, from coordinate 68,665,090 downwards.
TTCTCTCTGTTCCTCAGCTTGGTAACTGCAGTTCTCTTTCTTCCATCCTACTGATTCTTTCCTCTGCTTCCAGCAGTCTGCTATTCATTCCCTCTATTGTATTTTTCATCTGAGTTATTATGTGTCTTGGTGCTCTGAGAGGCTCTTTTCATATTGTCTGTTTGTTGAAGTTCTCACTGAGATCATCAATTCTTTTCCACAGGTCAGTGAACATCTTTATGACTGTTACTTTGAATTCTTTATCAGCAAGATTGCTAATCTCCATTTCACTTAGCCCTTTCTCTGGTGTTTTATCTTGTTCTTTTGTATGGAACATATTCCTATGCCTTTTCATTTTATCTTGGTTTCTGTGTTTCTTTCCTTATATTAGATAGATCAGCTATGCCTCCTGATCTTGAAAGTAATGGCTTATTAAGTGGGTGCCCTGTAGTGCCCAAAAGCTCAAGACTCTTCTCACCAGTGCTAGATTCTCATTTTTATCTGAGCTGTAGTTGCTGTTGGTGGGGCCCAACTTTACGCTTATCTGCAGGCAGTGGCTGATCCCCACACCTTGCCTCTGTGCCCTTTGTATGACATGAGGCACTTCTACTGGGGTTTGTTGTGGGTGAGGTCATCCTCTGCCTGCCAGTCAGCAATGGCAGACTGCCGCTGGGCTGAGTGTGCCAGGTTGAGCAGACATGCCACAAGGCACTGGGGTTGGGCCAACTGGGCAGGTGGAGTTTCAGAGCTGGCTCCACAAACCCCTGGCCAGGTGAGCTAAGAGAGTTAGGAAAGTGCCATCCACCTGCCCTTTTTCTTCTGCAAAGAGCTCCCTCTGACCCCATCCCTCTGGTATACTTCCCACTACTGTTCTTTGGGTTTGATTAATACTAGAGCAGCTCACAGAACTCAAGAAAACAGTCTACTTACCTTTTTCTAGTTAATTATAAAAGGATATGATAAAGTATACAAAGGAACGTCCAGATAGAAGAGACGCACAGGGTAACATGTATGGGAAGGGGTATGGAGTCTCCATGCTCTCTCTATGTGCTATTCCCCCAGTACCCCCATGTATTCACTAACCTCTCTAAACCCCATATTTGGGGGATTTTTATGGAGCCTTCGTCATGTAGACATGACTGATCATTAACTACATTACCAGCCCCTCTCCCCTTTCTGAAGAGTGAGTTGGGGTTGAAAGAATCCCAAGCTTCTAGCCATGGCTTGATCTTTTTGGTGTCCAGCCCCCACCCAGGAACCAGTCCCCTCATTAGAACAAAAGACACTACTGTCATCCAGGAAATCCCAAGACACTTAGGAGCTCTGTCGGGAATGGGGGTCAAAGATCAGATATTGGGGCAAAAGATGCCCCTAGTGCTCTTATCACTTAGGAAGTTACAGGGTTTTCAGGAGCTCTGTGCTAGGAACCAGAGGCAGAGGCCAGCATATCTATTTCCTATTATCCACAGCAAGTAACTTATATAAGATGATACAAATTTTTGGTGACTCAGCCCAGATATTAGGAGAATCTAATGAGTAGGAAATAAAGAGCTATGAGGATTTTGAACCAATTCCTCACAATAGGTGGCCTCGTAGATAAATACAAGACATCTTACCTGGTTCTTACAACCCTCTTTCTTCTTCCCTCATCTAAGCCTGAGAGGCACCACCAAGTATTCGGGGTGGGGGGATTTGCACCAGCAGCAAAGGAGGTAGAGGCAGGCATTGAACCACAACAAAGTCCTAGAGGCCCTGGCAAGTCAGAAGCAGGCAGTCCTCGGCACCATCTCCAAGCACTCTACATGGTGCTGAGGGCATAAGTCAAAACTGGTAACTAGTGAGAACTCTGCCAGAACCTGCTAACCCAGGCTCAGCGACACTTGGAAAAGGCAAAAATAAGTTCCTGCAGATCAACTGGAAGGAGTCCAGTCCACCTGTCGCCCTCAGAGCCTACACAAGGGTGGCTGCTTTGGCCCCACAGACTCACTGAAACCCTCTGAGGCACAAAGGACTCGTGGCCTCCCTCTCGCTTTGAGAGCCTGCCTGGTGCGGGCTGTGTTCTGGGAGAATGATGGCCATAGCTCGCGGGGCTCGCCGTGCTCTCAGCAAACGGGGGACAGGAAGGGAACTAGACAAAAGCAACAGCAAGCCTGTTTACCAAAGAGAACTTAATGGGCTTAACGCAGGAAGTCTAAGCTTTCACTCCCGTTCATCAGCACCGCAACGAAGGGTCTACATGGATAAAGACTCTGCCTGGACACCCTTGTTTTGTTGTCCACATCACCAGCCCCTCTTCTTTTTATGAGGTATCTGATGGGAGAGAGGAAGTAAGTCATCAGCTGGGGCCCTTGCGATCGGCAATGTCAGTCATTGAGTTGGAGGTACATTGTTTAGGCATTAAGAGTTCAGAGACCAAGTCGCTGACTGTTTATTACACTTAGGGCCCAGAATACTCCAGACATCTACAATTACTAACTGAGATTTCATTACAAGATTATTTTTAACAGACTTCATAAACATCCACTATTACAAAGATGGAAATATCCTCCTCTGCAAAAAGCATGATGTTTAAATCCACCCAAAGAAACAATAGTTCTGTCCCATGAACAGTTCTGTTCAATGAGATTTACAAGATAGGTATCCCGCAGCTGTTAAACAACTGGTTTAAAACTGCAAGTTCTCAGTTTGCTTTAGTTTCTCTTCCAAATCTGTGTAGATAGGTAGTTTCTCTCCAGAGACTTGTGGTCTTGATATGACTAAAGAGGAGGGGTAAGTATTTCATTCCAGTGAATCCTAGTTTTAGCTGACCATCTTGTACCTGAGCAAGGCATGTAATAGTAAGTATTTCATTTTATAATATAGCAGATATCTTGTGAAATATTCATAGACTACTACTTATGCCAATCAACCTAATTTTGAAGACTGATTGCTGGTGTATAATCAAGGCCCTCTGCCCACTAGCCAGAGCTGCAGCTCACCTGACAGTTTGTGGGCACTGCTGGAAAGGCAGAAGGAACCAGGACTCATCTGCTTAACCCACAAAGGTCTTGGTTAGAAAGGTTTTGGAAGCGAGGGCTTCCAAAGTTGGGTCCAGAAGGGCAAATTCTCTTTACTTCACCTTTATTTCTGATCTTAATACCCTAGTTCAGAATTTTGAGGCTTGGAGGCTCCCAGAACAGCAGCACACACCACACTGAACCGTTGCCTCATGCTGTGCTTATAAAGAGAGTTAAACCTCCCTACAAAATTAAGTCCATTCTTGTGGTTTGTACCCTTCCTCTGCCCTCCCTGCCCAGAACAACAGGCACACAGGCAAAACTCTGATGTGGTTTTAGATTTCCAAGGGTCATCACCTAACCACTCAAGACTTGTGTAAAAATGCTCTCCATAAAACTCTTTACACATTTGTTTTTTTAATTGTGGGACTGGATGATTTACTCCCAAACAGTGCTTGGAGATCCTCAGAGCTGTGCAGTGCAAAGAGCCATAATTATCAATGATTGCTAAGGCAGCTTAATCCTTATGTAAAATATTGTGCATATAAATGGGTTGATTTTGAACCAGTTCACGCTATTAAACTTGATCTGGTAGAGGGTTTATCCCAAGGCAGCGCTCAATAACAGCACAGTAGCAAGTATCTTGGCTATATGTCTTCCTATTTGGTTGGCTCGTTTTATATTCTTGCATGTATAAATAGGCAATGGGAGTGTTAATTAAAATGCAATCATGCAGATAAATTATACCATGTTCCTAAAAGGTAAAATGAAAACCGTTTGATTTCAAAATCATTGTGATATTCAAGGCAAAAGCATAGTGTGATACTGAGGGCAGAGGAAAGTCTTTCAAGATTATGGCATGTTTAAAACCAAAATTTATTTCTATTTCTTTTCAGATATATGAACATGTAACAAATTAATTATTATGAGGAATTTCTTATGAGAGTCAAGACTCAAGGTTTCCAGTACAAGTGTTCAAGCTTTAGATCACTCTGAATAATTTGTGTTGTCTGTGTTCTGCCAATAAAATGGGAAGAGTAATGAATATTTTAAAGCCTACGGCAGTTGGGCAAGGGCCATCCCAAAACCAATGGAGAATCCCCCAGCAGATTCTCCATTCTACCTCTTGCTAATCAGCTCTCAGGTGAACTTCACTACCAGCAACAAAAGATAAAAGCAATACCTGAATGACCAGCACAATATTTCATCTCTCTGAGCTTCAGTTTCCTCCCTGCAAAAATAAGCCTCAGTAAGGCATTGTTGACTGTTTTTGAGATTGTAGACTCATTTGAAAATTTGGTGAAAGCCATTTACACTGTTCCAAAAAAAAGTAGATGTGCATATCCATGCATATACCCACAAACATGTACACATGCATCCACTGATTCTTTGGTGCACACCTGTAAGCCTCCAGCTAAGATCTCCAGCATCTGAAACAAAAAGGCAACCTACCAAATGGGAGAATATATTTGCAAATGATACATACCATAAGGGTTTAATACCAAAAATATGTAAAGAACTCATACAACTCAACACAGAAAATATAATAATCCAATGGAAAATGGCAGAGGAACTAAATATATGTTTTTCCAAAGAAGACATACAGATGGACAATAGACAGATGAAAAAATGCTCTACATTGCTAATCATCAGGGGAATACAAATCAAAACCCTAAGATATCACTTTACACCAGCCAGAAAGGCTAGTATCAAAAACATAAGAACTAACAAGTGTTGGCAAGGATGTGGAGGAAGCAGAATCCTCATGTACTTTTGGTGGGAGTTTAAACTGGTGTGGCTATTAGGGAAAACAGTACGAAGGTCCTCAAAAATTTAAAAATAGAGACACCATACAACCCAGTAATTCCATTTCTGGACATTTTCCAAAGAAATCAAAAATACTAATTCAAAAAGATATTTGCACCCCTATGTTTACTGCAGCATTATTTACATTAACCAAGATCTGGAAGCAATGTAAGAATCCATCGACAGATGAGTGGGTATATAATATGTGATATACATACATAGTGGAATATTACTTAGCCATAAAAAAGAATGAACTCTTGCCATTCCTGGCATTATGTATGGACCTAGAGAGTATTATGCTAAGTGAAATAAGCCAGGCAGAGAAAGATTAATACCATATGATCTCATTTATACATGGAATCTAAAAAACAAACAATTAACAAAACCCCAGAAACAGACCATAAATATAGGGAACAAACTGGTGATTGCCAGAATAGAGAATAGGTAAAATGGGTTAAGGGGATTGGAGATACAGTCTTCTAGCTACATAAAGGATAAGTCACAAGGATGAAAGTACAATATAGGGAATATAGTCAATAATACTGTAATTATCTTGTTATGGTAGAGATGGTAATTACACTTATCACAGTGAGCATTTTGCAATGTATATAAATGTTGAATCACTATGTTGTACACCTGAAACTAATATATGTCAAGTATACTTCAATAAAAAAAAAAAGCAGAACTCCAGCTTATGATCCAAAAATTCCACCTCTAGGTATATTTTCAAAGAAAATGAGAATTTCAGATCTCTACAGCAATGAGATTCCCCATGTCTTCATCTAAGACTTTGTCCTCTGTGCCTGCTCCCTTTACTAAGACTATGCACTACAAAATTAATCTTTGCCAAAAAAACATCTAAAAATTAATATTTGCTTCAGCATGCAAGTAGTCTGCTGTATATACCATTTACAGGCAAAGAAATAACTAGAAATGATTTGAGTACTCTAACCAGTTTGGCCTAATTAAAAGCAGACAGCCTGAGAGTTCTTGTTTACCAGCTCCCTCCTTTGAGAAGGCAGGTACTTCCCCCGGATCCTTCACTCCCAGGTCACAGTTTCTCCTACAGATTCCCCTTACCTTACAGTTTCCAGTTTCTGGACTCAGATATTCTCCTCACCTGAACTGGTGTTTAGAGGAGGAGCTCTGGCTGGGTGCTTGGTTCTCACCTTCTGGCTTTTGATCCACATCCTTCTAGAAGTCCTACAGCATCACCCTAACTGTCCTCACCCCACTCTCCAGGTCTGTTCTGGGATGGCATTTCCCAGGGAATGTGCCAGAAAACAATGTGTTCCACGGTCAGATGAAATCTGGGAATTCTGCACCTTAGAGATGCCCAAAGTATTTTATCATGTTAAAGGCCCTGAGAAGTTCTTCACAAGGAAACCAACTTAATTTTCTTCTCCCAATGTTTTTAAAAACTTACAGGATCATAGAATAATTTTGTTCCTACGACATTACTGGGGCCCACTTGGAGAAACTTGAAGATCTGGTTTATATACCTTATCCTTAGCCCATGGACTCCAAATAAGCTTCAACTAGATTCTCTGTTTACTGGGTTCATTGCCTGTTCCTTTCACCTAAACATAATTTTGTTCAAAGACCTCTTAGGTTTTTCCCATCTTTGCTTGCTGGTGTTGTTAAGCCACCTGGGTCCATTCTCCACCCCTGGCAGTCCATACCCACCCTCCTTTTTGGAACTCAAGATGCTCATTTGCATATAAAAAGACAGTCATCATCCTGTCCAGGAAAGAACCCTCATTGTCTCCTCTTCAACTGTGTTTAAATTGAGTCTTAGCAATTTGGAGCTGAGAGAGCTTTAGAGATCACTCAATCATTCTTCTAACTTTACAAATGAGAGAGAGCAGATTGGAGAGCTTACGTGACCTGACACAAATGAGGCCAGAGCCCAGAATGTCCAGCCTGGTGGCCCTGGGCAGTAGCTCAAGCTTCTGGGAAGCACAGGACATTGATGCATACCAGAGGGCAAAGTTATAATTTAGTGAGGAGTGAGATGTGTCTGGTTCAAGAGCAGTTATCTAGAGAGAGACCTACCCCATGGTTAAATTGCAGTACATTTTCCTGATAAGGATGGACTTAGAGAATAAGGAGTTAAATTTTTTCTTAAGAAATTGATATTTGGGGAGTGTATTAGGCTGGGAGTTAGAAAGCTGATTCTAATTGTAATTCTCACACTATAAGATCTTAATATCATTGGGTTTCATCACTGACTAAATGGTAAGAGATTAGACAATTATCTTTAGCTAGATCCTGTCTAGCTCCACATTTTAAGATTCTGTGATTCTAAGTTCTTTCCTTAAACTACTCTACCTCTACATCTTTGCCATCCCTTTTTATTAGTTAACATAGCAACTTTCAACGCTCAGTCTGATGTTCTTTCAATCCATCATTATCCAATTTTTGGAATGGGTGGTCTTTGTATCATCATAGCTGTTAGATAAATCTTCTCAAGATTCTCAAAATGCAAGCCTCTTTTAAACGAACAAACCAGGTATCCACAGCTGTGATTTGATCCTGAATACATACTAGCGTCCTTGTCTCTTCCTGGAGTTCCTGGATTAATATAGTTTCTGCACACTAACCAATATCCATTCATTCTAGCAAAGCAAGACCTAGAACTCCCAGGGAAGTCAGAGCCACATCATGAAGTCTAGACTACTCCATTTGGTAATCTCAGCAGCTTCTTGCACCACATCACAGTGTCACTAGCTTCACATTACAACAGGGTCTCCTAATTCAAGTCTGTGTTAGTGCTTTTAAATCACAACAATCACTCAACTGCTTCAATTATTTAAAGAATGTCCACTGCTCCCAAGGCCTCTGGGCATGGGTACAAAATATATGGCTATCAAAAGGAGCGCATAGCAGTTCTCAGTAATCAACAAACTGCTCATTATCACACTTTACCAGAAACACTAAGTACATCAACAGTGCTGAACTATAAGAAACATATGATTCTTGTTCACACTTACATAAAATAATGACAGTGCTGTTAGTAATTAGTTACCAGACCCTCAATTACTTTGTTCTTGGGCATTAGTAATGTGCCACTTGAAGTTTTACACCAAATTAACATTACCCACATTCAACTGTTTCCAAACCCCTTGCAAATGTACCATCCTTTCTCTATGAGCAAAATGATGCACCTGACAGTCAGACATGCACATTGAATCATTTGCTTTCAACTTCAAGTTATGAGTGAGCAGATTATGACCCATTTGCTATAGGATGATACCTTTCTGACAGTGTCAGCAATTGCCCCCAATTAGGAAAGATCATTTTACTATTTGAAACTAATGCACCTGGCTGGAAAATAAGTTTATTAACATGTAATGCTCTCAACCCATCAAGCTGAACAGTAAGGTAAGGGAAAGCAAGCTGTGACTATGACTAAGGCTCTTATGCAATGAGGACTCATTGTGGTTCCATGATCAGCTCACAGACAGAAACATAATGCCAGCATTTTAGGGACTAAATAGTTTTGCAATCAATGCTGCTAAATCTTTTAAATTCAGTTTCTGTTTTTCTACTTGTAGAAAGATAATGACATCTATTGGTGCCTAAATTCCTCATAAAGATGGGTGAGGTGGTAACTACATAGATCACTTCCATTTTAAAGAAAAAGCGCTTCAGAAATAGAGAATTCGTGTATACCAGGCAGAATCCCAAACCAGCCTCCAAATTCTGTTTCAAAAAGTAAGTGTCTACATTGTTCCAAAAGCAGGAGAAAAAAAACAACTCTCTCTGATTCTATCTGGAGGAATTACCCTCACCTTTGTCTTATAAATGACTATGTAGACAAAGTTTATATAACACTTAGAGGTTTTTTTGGTCTACCTCTTTTCCACTGACACTCTAAAGCAAATGTTTTCAATTGACACTGTAACCAGAAAGATGGATCTAAATCTGACTGGTTGACACAGTCTTAGAAGATCTGAGTCTTGCAGCATCACTTCCAAACCCATCCAAACCTCCCAGATCTTTGACGACCCATTTCCACTGAAATAGGAATCTGTCAATTAGCTATCTGGGTGAGAAAGTACACACTAGATCCAGAAACTCCAGATTCTTCCAGAGGATTAAATATTTTATATGCTATAAATGCAGACTCCAGAATTATATTTAATCTTTTTCTTCCCCATTTTTAATTTAATTAAATGTGATGCTGTTCTTGTTCATTGGTTAATGATGCTGTATTTCACATATGGAAGTTCTGATTTATCAACGGAGAAACATGCTCTTGAGGTTTTCAACTAGTGAAGAGAGGCTCCTTTGTTATCACCCCAGCATTTCACCAGATACCTCTTGCAACCATATAAAAGATAACTGGTTGGCCCAAAGGGGAAACTGTTAAATTAGAAGAGAACTGTTCTGTTTTGTTTTGTTTAGTTTTGCATTAAGTAACATGAAAGGATTTTAAATCATGATCTTTGATTCTTAATATCATGGTCTAATAACAGTCCCAGATATTATAAGAATGTGATCCAATATTTATTGGTGAAATATTACCTTAAGTATTTAGTTAAAGAATGTATTCTAGATTCTAATATGTTTTTACTATGTCGGCAAACAGAAAAGAACTATAGGATTGGTAACAAATGTTTTGCTCCTGCAAGTAATTATTTCACTTAAAACAAAATACCCAACTTTTTTTCTTTTCCACAATGTGAATTCTTCGATCCTTTTGGATAAAAGGCTTAGATGATCTGTTGTCTCTAGCCAGAATGGCTGCATATGTTCAATAATATATCAGTTTCATCAGCCGCTACAGAATAGGCACATATGACAATAAATCATTTGGGGAACTTCCTGAATTCCAGCCAAGTTGTAGACAATAAAAGATCCTGCTTGTAAAGGCAGCTATAAAAGTTAATTTCGTACAGGTTCTCCAGCACACATGCTACGGTTCAGTTCCAAACAGATGTGATCTTGCAATAGCAATGGAAAATGGCATGAAGCATTTCCACTAACTTTCCATATCAGGAGATTCAAATACTTCATGTTTTGTGTAACCTTTAGTCATTAACACATTGTAGCAGGTATGAAAAATGAATTCTTCAAGCTTCTCTAATGCCCAAGTCACTGTTGTTCCCATCTGAAATATTCCTCCACATTGGAAACATTATCCATCAAGCCAGACATGCAAAGACTGAGAAAATCCTCACAGAGCAGAATAACAAAGACAGCAGACATTTGGGGCAGCATTCTGTAAGAGTCTCTTAAAAGAACGTTTATTTATTTCTCTATTTGCTTTTGCCTGTAAGTATCCTAACAGATAGCTGCAGAGGCAGCCAGCTACTCCATGCACGCATAAAGACAAGAAGAAATTTGAAGGAACCAAAGAAGAAGGTTGGACTTGGGAAAATAACCCATTACATGATTTGATTTTAAATTCTTCTGTTGTCAAAGATCACACTAAGGCTGCTTATAAACTCTTCCCCTGCCTCAGCCAAGGACTACCACTCACCCTCGTCACTCCTAAAATTTTCCATGATACTAGGCTGAAATCATATTTCTCCTGATTTTAAACAATAGTTGAATTCCTAGGACGTTGCATGTTTGAATTCTGTAATTTGAGCCGTTCCCTAACCACTGGCAGAGCTTCCTCTTAATGGTTCTCTGGAATTGATTTGCAACAATAATGATCAATCCTTTGGTTCGTCTTTTGCAGGAATGGGGATTTTCAAAATGTGGTAAAATTACACCCTCCCCTCAAAAGCCCTGCTGAGCTTTAAAGTACAAATTCAACTACAGTCCAAGGAATTATAGAGCAATGAAGTGCTGAAGGCTGAATGAGGGCATCATTAACATATTCATCATATACCTGAAATTAATTAAGGCCAAGCTAGGGATTAAGGTGCTCCAGGACAAAAGAAAAAGTGAAAAGTGGGTTGATGATGTTATGTAGTAGATATTTACATAATCACCTCTTATATACCAGCAATTTACTTTAAAATTACAAATGAAATTTTCCACCCATTAATTCACATGAACATCAGGCCAACCTTATAAATTTGTGAGAGATTCTTATTTTGAGGATTTGAGAAAACAGACTCAGTGACAGGTGACAATCCTAAAAAGGACAAAAGAGAAAATGCCACAATCTCAGGGGCATGGCCTGACAAGGGCAGGAGACAGGAGGCCCAACAACTCCAGGGGCACCACTCACACTGCCTTCTGGGAATGTGCTCCAAGAGGATGTCTGCACAGAAGTCATGGGAAATTGAGTTCTTTTACCAGCTTAGCCACTGACCAGCTGTGGTCTTGGCAACTCAGTTTAACTTCTGAACCTCCCTTTTGTCATATTTAAAAGTGAGGAGAATGGGCAAAAAAAATGATCCTCAAAGTCCTGTTAAAAAGAAAACCACCGGTCCAAAATGGAGTCACTTATACTAAGGGCTCACATCAGAAAACCACGACTTAATACCTAACCTAACTACAGTTTTAACCACCCAGGAATGTAGCCTTTAATCAGTTTAAAAAAAAAAAAAAGCTGTACACAGGGCATGGGTTGAGCATTTAAAGGCTGTTAAGAGTTCTTGCCACCTCCAGAAGATGCCCAGATAGGATAAGCAGGTCATGGAACAGGCTAGATTGATACAAGGTCACCTCCCAACCTCAAGAAAATTTCCATGCAGTGAGGTACAGTGTGTAACATCTCATAATTCCCAAACCTCACAGCATGTCCATCTTAGGTATTAGTTTGGCTCTGAGAAACCCAAAGGCCTACTTAAAAGAAATGGGGTCCTTTAAATCCAGAGTTCAGTGTACCACCTTCCAGCACACCTATTTATTTTATATCTAAAAACTACAGTTCCAGAAGCTGCAGATATCTAGCAGAAACAGCAAATTTTAATAAGCTTATTTTGGCTCAATAACCATCAGGTCAGGGGGTCCCAAAATAAAGCTAGATAAAAATGTAAGTCTGCAGTCAGATAGGACTAGACAAAAATGTAGGTTAAATTCCATTTGTGGCTAGGTCTCTGCTGAGCTGATGCCAGCCTTCAGGGGAATTGCAGCCTAGAATTACAATGGCCATTATAAAGAATGTTCCAATTAGATAAGATCATTTAAGAAGTACACTTAAAAACAAAGGCTTCAAAATTCCAAAAATAACTTCATTGAAAGTTTCTTTCCAAAAAGCTGATAAGAAATTTAAAAGACAAGAGAGGTACCTAATACCCAAGACTATATGATTGACATAATTCTCACTGCTTCCCTCTGATGCCGGGGTTCTTGTTCACGAAGCCGAAGAATGAGCTTCACAAACACTCCAGATAGGAGAGCAAAGTACAGGCTTTTATTTAGAAATAAAATGAGAGAATAGAGCTCCTGACTCATGCCAGGAGGGGACAAGAGAGCCTGTCTAGGGTGTTTTATAGGCAGTTGAAGATTTTTCGAGAACATGAAAAAACTTAGGGGTGTGGGCTTGCATCACCTGCCCTGTCCTCAAGGTGGGCTGGGTCGTAGTCTGATTGCCAGGGCTGACAGCAGAGTCACGGGTTATGCTGATACCCTTGCAGAACACTCGAACATTCCAGGCCAAGGTGCTCCTGGCCTTTTGACCTTTAACTAATCTCACTGAAGATGTCTGTATTCTTAGTCTGGTATCTTTCCCTAGAGAATTAGCGTGACCTTGACTTTGCATAATGCTTAGCACAGAGTTTCAATGGGGACTTCTTTGCCCATTGTTACATTGCTCTGACTGTTTAATATTCTGCCTTGCTTTTCCCGGAGGCCCTCACCCTACTCTGACTACACCCACCGTCCCTGTCTCACCTCTATCCTCCTTTATTTGAATTCTCTTTCCAGTTATCCTGTCTGAATTGTCGTTACATCACCATAAACAAAAGTCTGACAACTTAATAACCTTACAGACAACTCCATACTTATTGTCAAAAGAAGGCCCCCATGAGACCCTCTCAAAGTTGATAAGACTCCGGGGAATTTTTTGATCAAATACTAGGTTATTCCCTTCACAGCCAAGGGAAAACTAAAATTTAAACAAAAATAAAAAACGTTCCAACACAGGTATATAGATGGGTATGTCAGTCCTTCAACATCCAGACTACAGCCCAATTCTTTTGGTACTCAAAAGCAACTGTCCTTATTTTACAAATGTTTACCAAACTAGAAATACAACAACCAGCAATTCAAAGTTCACCTATTCTTTTTAATGATTCCAAAACCTCCCTTATTTATTTCAAATGACTTGTAAATTATTGGCCTTAGGAAACCAAAGTCCTTCTTGGAGGAATCTGCATTATTTCCCTCTGCCTGTAAGATGAAAATATTAGAAGTGCAAACCTCAGAGAAGTAATTCTTATCTGAAGTAGAATGAAAGGGGAAAGGCCATTTGAAATTTAGACTGAGAAACCTTAAATGTCTTGTGCAAATATTAGTAGGAAAAACTTTAGTCATCTGAGCAGGTAACCTTAATTTATTCCATTTGCCAGAAACACAGTTTGGATTCAACTTCTATTAAGTAGTGAGTTTTGCATTAACAATCCTGTCTTATGGCTAAAATTCTTAAACACTAAGGTCTATATTTATATGTTTATTTGTGTCAATTGTAGATGTGTGACATTTTCTACTTCTGGATGATGTTGCTGAAACTACTTTGTAAGGAGCTCTATTTAATTGGCTTAAAAATAAGAACTTATAAATTAAGTATTTCTAAATCTCAGAACTGTAACAGAAATTAATCCAAATGCTTCTCAGATGCATACGATCTGGGAAGAGATTCAGTAATAAGCTACTTTAAGTTTGTTGGTTTAATTAAAATAGACATGTCATTAGAGTTATTAACATTAAGTGTATTTTATTCTACCTAGTTTACTAATAAGTTCATGTTATTTCTCTTACAAAATTTGTCAACAAGAAAAAATAACATAATGATAGTTAATTTTGCCTACTGTCTCACGAAGTTTTCAAGAGTAATCTAAACATAATCAATCACTAGGAGCAAATGATTTAGATAGATGAAAATGAGATAAGACTGTGTAGGTGAACTTTTTTTTTTTTGAGAGGGTATCTCTCATATTTATTGATCAAATGGTTGTTAACAACAATAAAATTCTGTATAGGGGGGTCAATGCACAATCATTAATCAACCCCAAGCCTAATTCTCAACAGTCTCCAATCTTCTGAAGCGTAACGAACAAGTTCTTACATGGAGAACAAATTCTTACATAGTGAGTAAGTTCTTACATGGTGAACAGTACAAGGGCAGTCATCACAGAAACTTTCGGTTTTGATCACGCATTATGAACTATAAACAATCAGGTCAAATATGAATATTCGTTTGATTTTTATACTTGATTTATATGTGGATCCCACATTTCTCCCTTTATTATTATTTTTTTTTTTATTTTTAATAAAATGGTGAAGTGGTAGGTAGATGCAAGATAAAGGTAGAAAACATAGTTTAGTGCTGTAAGAGGGCAAATGTAGATGATCAGGTGTGTGCCTGTAGACTATGTGTTAATCCAAGCTAGACAAGGACAATAAACCATCCACGGATGCAGAAGATTTCTCTCAAAACAGGGGGGCTGAGGTTCTAAGCGTCACCACTGTTGATCCCCAATTTCTCACTTGATGGCCCCCCTGCGACTGTGCCTGTCTTAGGTTGTTCCTCCCTTGAGGAATCTTACCCGTCTCTGGCTAACCAGTCATCTTCCGGGGCCATACAGGGAGATGTAAAGTTGGTAAGTGAGAGAGAAGCCATATTGTTTGAAATGTGTAGGTGAACTTTTTAGCAAAAATTATGCTTTATGGTATGTGTACTTAAAAACAGTTTCCCAAATCTTTTAGCAACCTGAAACTTTAAAGTTGTGGTAAGTGAAATAATGAGTTTAAGTAAAATTCATTGAATATGCAGATGATTTCCAAATAAGATAAAATACTAAGACCTAATTGCTAAACAAGTCTAAGTTTACCTGTTTTTTTTCTTCTTGTTACAGAAAAACTTAGGATGTTTGGGTCTGTCAGTAAACACGTTTTATGCCATGCTGAAAAATTTCTATGAAAAAAAGCACATATTTCTAGAAATCATAAGAAGTATTTACAGATCTGTCAATTGACAGAATGCTAATGTAAAAGGCAGCTCACAATTATTTACTTAGTTAATGTTCCTAAGAATTAAAAATTCTGATTAGTGTATGTAGTTAAGTCTACTAAAAACAATAAGGGAAACACCTCTGTATACTAAAAAAAAAAAAAAAATAGAATGTGTGCTTTCACTAGAAAAAGGTATGAGGAATGGAAATGCATTTTTATTGTGGGAAAAGAAAGTGATTTCATCCTAGGTGAGGCTGATTACTTAAAGAGGAAAAATACAAAACAAAATCTGAATGTAAAAAAAATAGAAAGTTGTAGAAGGTTTGTGAAATGGGAATCTTTGAAAAGAAATTTGAATGTGTGGTCATGCTGGCTCAGATTAAAATTAGTTTTTTGAAAAATAAGTTTTAACAGCAAAAGTACACTGGTACAAAATTAGAATTTGACTTTTCTTTCTGTAAAAACAAAGTTTTCTTAGATTATTGGTTTGCTCTTAATAAGAAATTGTAAACACCTTTAATGTAATGTGCCTAGAGAAACAAAGATTCTGTTTTGTATTTATCAGGGCTTTGATTACTTAAGTAAACCTAATCTTCTCCATATTAAAAGAGCTAAGGTTTGCTCAGAACTATGTAACCATCTATATTTACCTGTGAAGTCTTTAATTGTCACTTTGATTAAGTAGGTAACTTAAGTATTATTTTACAGGGACCTATAATCCTATTTGAACAAGTGTCCAAACCTTTTGATGTTTTGACAAGTTTAACAAAAATCAAATTCTAAATGAAGTCTTTTTGACCTTGAACTGATTTTGAAATTTTCTAGGTGGCCCCTGGAATATTTCAAAGGATTTATTCTCTCTCCTTATAAAAAGGGAAGTGTTAAACTAATTTGGCTTATTTGATGTTAAATTACATGGGAAGCAATATCAAATAAAAAATAACACTAAACCTTCTTTATGCTGTATAGGTAGGTATACGTTACAAATTCTCCAGAAATCATGTGTAATTTCTGGAAATATGATATATCTGGTCTAACATTATTGGTCGATTCCAATCTTTTTACTAAAATGTTGTAATAACCAAATTTCATTGTCAATTGGATTGTAATAAACTCTAATCAGACCTTTAACCATGTCATTTTAAAGCATTTCTTCATTTACAGACAGTTACTGTTTTACTCAAATGTTTTTAAGGTGTGATCAAGCTGGCAATATCTGGAAAAAAGCTTCCTACAAATGTGTTTCACCTTCAGAGAAATTCATGGAAAGGAATCTGATGAGTCCTCTAGAATACATATTTCTGATAACTTTCAGATCATACAACTAAACTGGGTAAGAATTTCTGGAACTAGTGGAAAAACTGGATTCGAGCAGAACAAGAATCAATAACATGGGACTAAATAAACTGAGGACGATGATTATAATTTCTGTGACTTCTTGTTTAAAGTATCATTTATTCTCTAATGTTTTGCTTTTCCAGATTTTAGGAAACCTTTTTCTCTTTTCTCTTAAACTATTAACAATTTGGTAAGATACATCCTTTTGAACAGAGATGAGATACCTACATTTTCTCCCTACCTCATCCCTTCAAAAATCCAAAACCCTAGAGTATTCTTTTCAGGGCAAAATAATCAGACACTTTCATAAGTTCAGTAAGAATCCATTCTCCTTGTAACAAGACACAGTTGGAAATATTGGCTATACTACCAAGGTTTTGACTGACTGGATTGTCAGGTCTGAGAGAGATGGAAAAATCAACCTAGTAACTTGTTCTAGCAAAGGAGTCTTTAATAGAGCTTATATGTTCAATCACTATTCTTGCTATGCTTATATACATAAAATCAGGCAAAGTTTAATGCAAACAAATTAGTTTTACTCTAAAAAATGAGGGTAATTATAAAAAGAAGAACCTATGTTTATACCTTTGTCTGTGTTAGACTCTAACCCTATTCATCATATTTGAAGTTTTATTATATACCTCTCAACTGGACTAGATTCTGAATTATAGTTTCCTCAGCAATCTGGCTATTCTCTAAACTAGTGTTTCCAATTTTTCTCCCACCCTCTGATTTGAAATCAGTCAAAACAAAGACTGCCCTTGAATCTCCTTGGAAGCGAGTATGCCAAGACCTCCTTACTACCCAGTTGGCCGCCAAATTTCAGGGACTAAAATGTTGGATATATATTCACAACTGAAGAAGGCTCCACCTGATATCTAGTCCTGTACAGATACTGGAAACCTCTGAATCAAATTGATGAAGAGACATAGCTGAAATAGAGGTAGATTGCTTCCTCCCAATGCACCAAGTAAAGACTTTATACTCTAACTAAACATGAAACCCTTTCTTTCCTTTACTCTCGTACTGACCTGGAAAGATAACCCCATCACCTGTACCTCCCAGGCTACTGCTTTGCCTTTCATACTGCTGGATTTATCATCAAAAACTCCTATCTGTCCATTAACCATGCCACATTAGTGAAAGTAGTTTGTGCCCCAACAAAGTTTTTCTTTGTGTTGGTTATTATTCTTCTTGGGCCTATGAATGCCTAGATGGCTGGCACATAACTGGACAGTGCTTCTTATGGTATCTAACTATGCCCCTAACTGTAACACCTCACTGGTCAACTCCCCTGGATTGACATTGCTGAGTTAGAAAGGAATTATCTAGAGGTATTCATGACTTAGGATTTGCTTCCTTTGACAGGACCACACTTCCCTTATTAGGAATACATATAAATAAAAATGTGATCAGAAATCTCTCCTGAACTATAGAAGGTATCACAGAATCTATGGCTAAGATAATAACTGCTCAAGAAAGGTCTTTAGACTATCTGGTCAAAGTTATTCTTGATAATAGGACAGCAGCCCTGGTTATCTTTTAACCAAGCAAGGAGGTGTCTACACTGCAGCCAACACTACCTGCTGTACTGGATTAACACTTCTGGGAAGCTGAAATTCAATCACGATCACAATGAGCAAGCCACTCAGCATTAAAAGGTGACTCCTTCAGCAAGGTCTTCCTTTGACTTATTTGATTTTGATTGGTTTGGGTTCTGGGGACCATGGCTCTGCAATGCACTCCAAACATTGAGAATTATCCTGCATATAATAACCATAATAATCCCGTCATGTTGTATTCTCTCAAAAGCCTTAAATGCATGTTTGCAGCCACTAACCACCAAGAAATGGTCTCCTTAATGGTGGAAAATCAGAAAAGGAATAAAGAGGAATGACCAACTTAAAAATTGTGAACCTGAAGTTGTAACCTGTGAATATCAGAGATTAAGCAAAAATGTCATGACCTGTGAATATCACACAAAGACTGAGCAAACTAGAGAGTGGTAACTGAAATGTGACCTTAAATTTTGATCACATCTCTCAGTTAAGCAAAGAGTGTGATCAAAAGGGAAGAATTGTTAAAAACTACAGGTCCCAAATGGAGTCACTTATGTTAAGGGCCCCATGTCGGTAAACTAAGACTTACTATTTAACCTAACTGCAGTTTCATCCCCCAACTCAAGGGAATGTAACCTTTAACCAGTCAACATGGAATCTCCTGGTTAGTGGTAGGAAATTTACTGATAGATCCCCTCTCTTCCCCTTAGGAGAGTAACCTTGTCTAAAGTAATGGATTCTTTGCTAATAATTTGCTTTTTTCTACTCCCTCTCTACTTTTAAAAACCTTTCATTTTCTGCTGCTTGATGGAGCTTCTTTCTGTTTGTTAGATGGAATGCTGCCTGACTCATGAATCATTTAATAAAGCCAATTATGTCTTCAAATTTACTCAGTTGAATTTTGTTGTTTAACAGTACCTTCCACATCTGACCTTCTCTGTGGGTCAGAGTGGAGGTGGCAAGGACAAGCTCTTACTTATTGGCAAAAGGGACTAGGAATTGTGTTTTGTGAGCCTTGGATTCATGGTACCCCTGCCCCTTACCTATATTTTATCACAAGTGCTCTGTATTTTTAAAAAATAGGTACAAACGTGTCAAGCTATGGGTGAGGTGACCTCAAAGCCAGAGGTATTTGCTCTTCTACCAAGGTGAGAAACAGAGCAAACCCCAGTGCAGGCAAGCCAAGGAGCAGAGAAGCAAGAAATGAGGTCAGTTTCACTAGTCCCTGTGCAACTTCCAGTTGGTTTCACCCAGGGCTGATTCTCAGTTTAGTGGTTGGTTTTCTCAGAACTAAGAGCAAGTGGTTTTGCTTCACCAAGCAGGTCAGAAACAAATACCTGGACTGTGAGTAGTCTGACCCTTGCCTACAGAACTAAGCTCAATATGATGTCTCCCTCAAAATCCCCATAACCTCCTCCTCCAACCAACTGGGCTAGTGCCACAGCAGGAATGGATCTCTAGTCTAGTTCTATCTCTGATATCCTCCCCTTCCTCCCCCATTCTGCAATTCAGAACACAGCAGATCTTCACCGGTCGTCTATTAGTTTAGTATTAAAAATCCCAACTGTTTAAATTATAATTGGTAGCATTCAACAGAAGTGGGATTGGTTTAATGTCCAGACTCTGCAATGAGAATGACTCCTTCATTTAGCAATCCCATGAAAACCCCAGTCCTATGTTTACAATGACTAGAACAGTTATGGCACATCGCAATTGCTCTTTATCATTGTCTGTTGTCATCGGAACAGACCAACTTACAAGATAATAGCGCTGACTTTGTTTTATTTTACTTAATGGGTCAGCTCTTTGGAAACAAACTGGGTAATCTATAGGGTAATAAACACTACTTTAGTGGCAGGAAGAGTCCTCATCTAGCTCCCAAAGCATAGCTTTCTACCTGGCAGGATATGGATCATTGGTTTTCACTCTATATTACTTCCTAGAAAGTGTGGGCTGAAAAGGAGCTCTTCTTTATCAATTTCAGTGTTTGAAATATGTATCTTTCAGCCCATGGAGGACTGTACTCCTCTGGTACTGTCTAAAGCAAGACCATGTGGTTTTAAGCACCCTCCACCCTTAAATGGCCCGTAGCACCGCACAGAGCAGCCTTGTGAGGCAGGAGTCCAGCAGAGGGCTTCCCATTGACAGATAAAAAACCTCATACAAACCAGAGATTAGCCATTTGACAAGCCCACATCTATCCAGGGACATCCTCCTGGCTTTCAGACCCTTTGTACTCTCTCACCAGCTCTGGGCAACAGTCATAACAGTTCAAAGGAAGGGCTATTTGTATTGACCATGATTTCCTTTCATTTTGGGATTATTCTGAAGATAACATAATAATGCCCTAGGCAACTGATCCAAGTAAGTAACCTTGATAACATGCTAATCTCACTTAAAACACTGCCATCCAAACAGAAGATTTCTACAAGGTGGCTTTTTATCAGGGGGAAAGGAAGAAGTCACACATAGTTACTGTTAGCCAGGAATCTTCTTTATTGTTGTCACCATGACTGGACAGAAATATTTTTCCAATGACAAAATGTATTTTATTACTGAAACAGCTACAAAAATCTTATACCTTGAGAAAGAAAATAAACCATGAAGAACCTAAAAACAATCCAAATACTTTAGACAATTTGTGTTACATCAAAAGGAGCCTGGGCAGAGATTTTTACAACCCCGATCCAACCATTACAACTCGTTTTATAGTTTTATACAATTAGTGTTTGAGCTTCAACGTGCCCAAGTTGATATCAGGCCACTCAAAGTTATTTAAAAGTAAATTGACAATAAATAAGAATAATAGACATAATAAACTCTAACATCTGTACAATGCTGAAGAGTGGGTGTTTTCAGACTTACCACATTTAACCCCTTTAAATGGGCTACTATTATCCTCCTTTCAAAGACTAACCCTGTGGCCAAAAAAGCTCACAATAGGATTCATACTTAAGTCTGCTGAATCAAAATCTAAAGCTCCTTTTGTTTTACCACAAATAAATCTCAACAGTGCCAGGCCCATCTACAATAAATATTGGGGAATCATACATTGAATAAAGAGCAATTTTATATTTCTGAAATGGCACATAAACTAATTTGTAAGTGGATAAAATCTCACCATGAAAATAAAGAGGATTAAGTACTGAACACAATGTATTCAGCTGTTTTCCTTAAGCTTTAATATTTTGCACAATGCTGTTCCTATTTTCACGTTCTTCCAACAATCAACCAAGATTATTTCAGTTCTCTGGAGAAAATTCTTTGGTTTGGGATATGGTTTTCCTCCATATCCCTCAGGAGATTTCATCATCTCACTCCAACTCTGGCTCTAATATGCCTCCAGAGGAGACTTCAGATTCTGGGTATGGCTCTATACTGTCAGCATCTACAGGGTTACAGGTGGTTAGTCAACAGTGTTCAGCAACAGTTGCTCTGTTCCCTGAAATCTCAGGGGAAAACACAAGTCACACCCTGATCACCAAGCAAATGCCACTTAGAGCTGCACTATTATGGGCCTAACAAGTGAAGGCCAGGAATAGACTCAGCCTAGACAGAACAAAAAATTTGGCTAACAATTGGCCCATTAATTGTTTGTCTCTTCAATTGGAATTTAAATATCTTGGTTCACTCCAGGACAGTATCTGGTAAGTAATAGGGTTAAATTAATGTCTTTTGCAAGGACAGGGGGAAGGAGGGAGGAAATTGAGAAGGAAGGAGGGAGGGAAGAAGGGAGGAAAAGAGAAGCAAGGAAGAAGAGAGAGAAAGAGGTAGGAGGGAGAGAGGGAGGGAAGGAAGAGATAGGAAGGAAGGAAGAAGGGGAAGGGTGGGAGGGGAAGGAGGGAAAGGCTCTTAGAGAAAATTAAGCTTAGGGAATATATCAGAGGCTACTTGTCCACCAATATTTATTCTCCCGATTTTTAATAATGCAACTGCTAAATTGTACCTGGGCATAGCCCCTCAGCTGGAGACTACATTTCCCAGACTCCCTTGCAGCCACGTGATCTAGTTGTAGCCACCGGCTGTGAGCAGGATAGGTGCCACCCCAGGGTCACAGTCCTGGCTCTCTTCCTCCTTCCTGCTGATGGCAGTTACAGCCTGCCTCCAGCCCCAGCCTGCTGTCCTCTGGAATGTTACATAAGGAAAGAAACTTTAATCCTGTTTATGTCACCACATTTTGAATCTTTCTGCTGTAATACAGTAGCCTGTGCCCTAACAAACCAGAGGCCTGGGACTTTCATTTTATAATACTGAGCAGGGCATACCCCTAAACTGTGCTGTACTCAATCTCTCATTCTAAGTGAGTTTTTAATTTTATGTCAGTCAATTTGCTAGTCACTTAATATTCCTGAGCATGTGCTCCTTCCAGAGCACTCTGCTTGCTGCAAGAGACATGCATGACATTTATCCGGCCCTCAGGAAGTTTATCCGCTAGTCGTGACCAGACAGACACAAAACCCCCACAAAGCAGCCCTACACATTGTTCACCTCCACTCAGGGGTAATCATGGTGAACGCACAGCCACACTTCTTCCCCGTCATCGATAATCCTCCTCCTGGCCCGATGGGCCTCCCAATTTGAAATAAGGTTTTGTGGTGCTGAAGAAGTTTTCCCTTTCCAAGATCCCTTAGTTTTCCTCTGCCTCAAATTTTCCAATTGTGAAATGGCCCCGGTGTGACTATCAATGTCCTCATCCCTCTAACTTTATAGCTGGGGCTTCCCGACCTCTCCAATATGCCTTTTCCTCTCTGGACATTAAGACACCTGGAATGCATATTTGGTTTTTAAGTCATGCGTTCTGAATGTTGGAGATGATCGCTCAGCGGCTCCCTCACCGTCCAAGTAGCAAACCTGTGCTGCTATGCCGGCTGCTGCTGCGTCTCCTGCTGAGTGGTTGCTGTCCAGGAGCCAGAGAAGAGTGGCTGAGCGAACTTGGCCTGGACGCCCAGGAACCAAAGCCAGGAGGGAAAAGATAAGCAGGCCTGAGCAGTTGGGAGACGGAATGACGGAAACACGGAGAAGTCTCATTATGTGCCACTGGCAAGTGAGTCTAGACCTATTTTTTAAATGCATCAAACTGTCTCACCAAAGGCAAGAGTAATATCTGTCTGCAGTATTGACCAACAGTAAGTAAAACACAGATATGAAATGGAGTTTCATCTACTACTTTGGATCAATTACATCTCCAAGCTGGTTACAGGAGGGAACTGGGGCAGTTTCTAAATGTGAGGTGAATTTGAGAGCAATCCCATGTAGTTCTGAGGGAAGCCATTTGTGACACAGACAAGAGAGAAGCGTTTGGTAGAAGAGCTGCTCGAGTACTTGTTACGAGTCTAGCTAGCTCATAAAGCAGTGGTATTTTCATGTGTAAAAATGGAGAGGAATGCAGGATTTCTCCGCAAGTTACGGATACATGGAAGTGCCCAGCGCACTGACTCACCCCGAGTAATTAATCATTCATTGCTAGCTCAATCAGAAATGGGCCTTTAAAAAGGGCTAACGGTTGTTCTAAAATGAAAACAAGAATCTACAGTGACATGGAGGGAAGGGCTGCCAGAATATGATATGTAAAAAGGAGGAAAATGATTCATGGGAAGCAACCTATGTATATATAGATCTCCTCTCAAAAAGGAGAGATTTCAGAAAACATGAGAAAACTGGCAAGACAGAGCACGAAGGGATGGAGGAATGTGTAGGAATGCTCTGGAACCACAGACGTCTAAGGACGCGAGCTCAGGAAAGAAAAAAAATGATTCACTGCGTTTGTCTCCGAGCAGGCTGAGAAAGCAGACCCAGGCTAACAATAATAATCTGTGGATATGTAGGGATTATTTTCAACCGCCAATGAGGGAGAGGCCTTGTGGAACGTGCCCTCTGAGCAAACTTGAAAAGAAGCTAAAGGACAGCCTGTGAAGGGGAACTGGAGAAAGATGTAAAAGCCTGAGTTAAACTGCATAAAAAATAATATAAGATTTTATGTCCCTGTAATTTGTCAAAAGTGGTAGAGTAGACCTCTCGAGATTTCCATATGTTACAGTAAAATCACTTTGGACCCTGACAGCTCACGTGGTGTTGTTGCAGAGAGACTAGCTTTGGAGCGGCTGTTGGGGGTGCTGAGGGCAGTGCCCCACACTGCATGGGGGGAGAAATGAACTGTCACTTCAAGGACACAGGGTGGGGCCGTGGGTGCCTCCCTGCCTCCCCTCTTCTCCGGTGAGGCTGCAGGTGCCGCTCTCTGAGCCTGGGTGTCGTCGGATTTGTACCAGTTCCAGCAGAGCAAAGGACTGAGGAGTCTGGATGTCGCCAGCCCTCCCCTCAACTATACACAGCCATTAGGTCGTGGTGGAAACATCCACCTGTGGCTGGTGGATAAACGGCCCACAGAACGGAGACGCGACCCCAAAGAAACTCAAGAACTGATCATTACTGAAGGGCCCACACCAGTAAGATGGCGAACTTCTGGCTTCTCTTTGGGGTCCTCGGTTCCCGCTGGCGCCACCTGAAGCCCAATCACCTCTCGCCCCCCTCCCAATCCCAGCACCTAGCCAATAGCCACGAGCCCCGTAGAAGTAACACCACAATCACCTCATGCCCCTTCCTATATAACCCAGCACCTTTCCCTAATAAACCGGAATTCTCCGGTGAATTGCTGCTGTGTGTTGCTCCTTTCCTTTCATTGGTGCCGAAACCTGGGAGACAGGACACCCCAACTGGGCCCCATCCTCCCTCCGACACCAGTAGCAGCTTGCCCTCGTCCTCTTTTTCCAGCGCTGGCTCATCACACTCACCACTCCTCTCTGGCCTTTAGGTAAGTTTTCCCCGGGGTGGGCCACTCTTCCCCAAGCTATCGCAGTGTCATTGACCGTGATCGTCCGGCAAGTCCCTGACGCTTGGGGACGAGGAGGGAACTCTCCCCACCTCAGGTCTTCACAGCTACGGTGGACCCTCAGGCCCCTCTTCTGACAGCCAAAAACAAGGTGACTCCTTTGCAGATGAGAACGCTCCCTTCCCCCCCCCCTCCTCCTTCTGTTCCCTCCGCGGAAAATCCTTCTGTCTGCCGAAAATTCCTAGTACTAGGTACCTCGTGACTCCGGCACTCTGCCTTCTTAGGGAAGTCTGGGTGACGACCCACACTTCCTAAGAAATTGCGACTCGTATACGAGTTTCCACAGACCACCAAGGATCATCGGGGACACCCTTTGTCTCCTTGCGGTCTGCTTCCAGTCTGAGGATCTCCATTCGTCTTCCCCTGTTTGTCTCCTTCTCTGTCTTTTAGCCATGGGAGCCTCTTCATCCCTCCCTGAAAGTTCACCTCTTGAATGCCTGCTTAAGCATCTGGCTACCCTCTCCCTGATGCCTGATATAAAACCAAAACTTCTCCGTAAATATTGCTCCCAAGATTGGCTGACATACCCCCTGGACAATAACAACCAATGGCCCGCAGGGGGAACTCTTGATCCTAACATCACTCGCGATCTTTTTAACTACTGCCAGCGCCTGAAAAAATGGAAGGAGATTCCCTATATGGAAGCTTTTCGCCTCCTAGCTCAAAATCCCAGCCTCTGCACCACCTGCTCCCCGCCCCAAGTTCTCCTAGCCTGCAAGCCATCTCCCTCCCCTCCCCACACTCCCAGTCCCTCTTCAATTACCTTTGACCCAGCTGAGGAGCCTCCGCCATACAGACTTCCCCCTTCCGCCCCTCCCCCTCCTACAACCCCTCCACCTTCCTCCGCTGCTGCTGCCTCCACCCCCGCAGAAGCCTCCCGTCCTCTCCCTTCCCCCTCTTCTCCTACAACAGCCCCTCCCCCTTCCTCTACCACCGCTGTCACTGCCGCCTCCATCTCCTCCCCAGCAGAAGCCTCCCATCCTCTCCCTTCCCCCTCCCCTCCTCCCTCTCCCCCCATCTCCTCCCCCACCTCACTCCCTCCTCCTCCGTCCCCCTCACCTGCCCCCCTCCCGCAGATTGAGCCTGAGCCTTTCAGCCCCCCTCTAACTAAGTTCCAGGAGCCTCCTCCATCTTTGCCCCCTCAGACTCGGTCCAGAGGGCCTCCCAAAATTATCACGTCTTTGCCCTCATCACCTGTTTCCCCCCCACAGACTGAGCCAGAACCCTTCAGTCCCCCTCAGACTCGGTCCGAGGGCCTCCCAAAATTATCACCTCCCGCCTCCAGGACGTAGCTTAGACAGACTCACTCAAGCCCTATTACAGTATACTAGCCTTGACCCAGAAATGCCTGACGGACGAATTGTCCTTATGACATACTTCCTAGCTCAAAGCTACCCCGACATTAAAGCTAAACTCAAAAAGTTGTTAGAACAGGGCCCCGCTACCCCACAGACTGAGAACCTAACAGTGGCCTTTAAAGTCTTCCATAACTGGGAAGAGGAGAAAGAACGCCATAAACAAAAGGCTGATCAGGCCAATTTCCAAATGTTGGCCCAGCTGATAAAACCACAACCTGGGCGCCCTTCTACAAACAAGCCTCCCCAGGAGCTTGTTTCAAGTGTGGAAAAGAGGGACAGTGGTCAAGGGCATGCCCCTCCCCCAGATCTCCTACCACCCCATGCCCCAGATGCCACAAAAAGGGCCACTGGGGGTCTGATTGCCCAGCCACCCGCTGGACAAACAACCCCCATCCTAAGCCCGCCGTAGTGGGGCTGGCAGAAGAAGATTGATGGGGCCCAGGGGCTTCTCGCCCGACCATTTACATCACCAAACAGGAGCCCAGGGTTACTTTAATAGTACACGGTCGCCCCATCTCCTTCCTCCTAGATACAGGAGCCACCTTCTCAGTCTTGCAAGAATACCGGGGCCCTACCATGCCTGCCATTACTCCTTTAGTCGGGGTAGGAAGTAAACAGATTTTCCTGTTAAACACCCCCCCTTTTATGCACAATCCAAGACAATCCCATACCTTTCTCCCACTCCTTCCTGGTTATGCCCCAGTGTCCCATCCCTTTACTAGGACGGGACATCCTTTCTCTCCTCCATGTTTCCATAACTATATCCACTCCCACAGCCCCCAGTACTTCCTTTCTGATGGCCCTCATAGCCGACGACCCCCCTCAACCCAATGAAAGCTCCGGTTCTGCCCTCATACACCCTGTAAATCCCAAAGTTTGGGACATTACAAGCCCCTCCATGGCACTATGTCCTCCTGCCTCTATCAAATTACATGACCCCTCTCAGTATATCTGTCAGGCCCAATACCCCCTAACCACTTCAGCCCTCATAGGCCTCCAACCCATCATTCAAGATCTCTTAAACAAAAATTACCTCAGACCCACTCACTCCCCATTTAATACCCCCATATTAGCTGTTAAAAAAACCAACGGATCTTTCGGCCTTGTCCAAGACCTTCGCCTCATCAACATGGCCGTTGTCCCTATCCATCCCTTAGTTCCAAATCCATACACCCTTTTATCGCAGATCCCTGCCTCAGCATCCCACTTCTCAGTCCTAGATCTCAAGGACGCATTTTTTCTATCCCTCTGGACCTCTCCTCCCAAGATTTTTTCGCCTTCACCTGGACAGACCCATACACAAGACATTCTGAACAACTCACTTGGACAGTTTTGCCACAAGGCTTCCGAGATAGTCCCCATATTTTTGGACAAGTCCTAGCTCAGGACCTGAAACAGTTTCATCATGATCACTCCGAGTCCACCTTATTACAATATGTAGACGATCTTCTACTCTGCAGTCCCTCGTGAGAACAGTCTCAACTTGACACTGCCTCTCTACTTAACCTTCTAGCTTCCAGAGGCTACCAGGTATCCCCCCTCAAAGCTCAAATCTCTTCCCCTTCTGTCACTTACCTTGGATTCCTTTTGTCTCAACAAAGAAAGTCCATTACCTTAGACAGAAAACGACTCCTCTCTGACCTGCCCGTTCCCAAAACCAAGACAGAAATCCTTTCCTTTCTAGGCCTGGCTGGGTATTTTTAGAGCGTGGATCCCTAACTTCTCCCTGTTGGCAAGACCCCTATACGACCTCAGCAAGGGCCCCCCTGAAGAACCATTATCATCCTCACCCCAACACTCCTTCATTAAGCCCCGTCAAGCCCTTGTGGAAGCCCCAGCTCTCCATCTCCCTGATTTGTCAAAACCCTTCTCATTATACATTCATGAGAGGTCCAGTCAAGCTCTAGGAGTCCTAAGCCAATATTATGGCCCATCCTTTGCCCCAGTAGCTTATCTCTCCAAGCAATTAGACCCCACAGTTCCAGGATGGGCGCCCTGCCTACGGGCATTAGCCGCTGGACAGCTCTTGCAGAAGGAAGCTCATAAACTAACATTCAGGGCGCCCCTTACCATTCTGTCCCCACATCACCTAAAAGACCTCTTAACCTACAAAAGTTTACAGACTCCCTCCCTCCAGACTCCTGACCTTACTGTCCTCTTTCCTCCAAAATCCCGTTCACCCCCTTTGCCATCCATACCCGAATCATGACTTTTTCCTCCTTTACTGCTCTCTCGCTTTTTTTCCTCATTCCTATTGTCTTCACCACCACCCCAGCCTCCTTTGTATGGCGATTCAAAGTCAGACAAACTTACACACAGCATCAAACAAAAGTTACTGCCCTCATTGCCACATCAAACTGCCCTCTGAAAAGCTGTTCTGAGCCTTTACACCTCCACTTTCCTCCCTCCACCAAAGTGTTCACTAGCAGCTACCCTTATTCTCCCTACCTCTGCTTCCTCTATGACCAAAAACAAGCCTATTGCAGGCAATGGCCAGACATCTACAGGAGATGTCCCTACTAGTCTTGTGCCATTCACTAAATGGGTAACTCCCAGTACCCACAGTATTACTCCTCCAACCGTTTCATGAAATATCCCAACAGCTCATTCTCCTTATCAATCCCAGATCCCTGGGACTCTCGATGGGTCGCCGGAGTCACAGCCTCAGTTTACTAAGGGGGGTCCTCGACCCCCCACGGTACCCTTCATATCTCTCGAGAGTATGTTCCCTCTCACTCCCAGATCTCTCAAGTTGCATCAGATATCGGACATTCCAAAAAAGTCATTATCCAAACTCTTGATGGCGCCTCTTCATCTTCTTATCCCCGCCCCTCTTCCAATTTCTCCTACTCTTCGTTACAGCTCATTCAGGACACCACCATCTTTCTCAACCACACCCTTAACACCGTCAATTGTTTCTTGTGCGCATCACTACAGCGCCCACTGCTGGCCGCCGTGCCCCTTAATATTTCCAACTACTCCTTCCATGGAGAAGGACAACCCCTCTGCCCCCTGGCAGACATACCCCTATAGGAACCAGAATACGCAGATAATCTCATCATCCACCACTGTGTAGGCCCAACTCCACCCCCCTCCAGCGCACTTCACTGCCTCCCAACTCCAGCACACCCTGCATTCTTGTCACCCTAATCCCACAGTTTATACTTTACAGCATGGCAGAATTCCTTGAGCTCCAACCTCTCTTGCCCTCGTGCACAAAAAGGGCTGCTTTCCTTCCCATCATGGTTGGTATCTCTTTGACCACCTTAGCCATTGGGGCAGGATTTTCTGGGGGAGCCTTGGGTCACTCTCTATGGGCAGTTAGAGATCTCAACGCCAAACTTGAGGGAGCCCTGACATCCACTGCCAATTCCCTAGCCTCTCTCCAAAGACAGGTCACTTCGCAAGCTAAAGTCACCCTTCAAAACCGGCGGGCCTTAGATCTGCTTACAGCCGAGAAGGGCGGCACCTGCGTCTTCCTTCGGGAAGAGTGCTGCTATTACAGCAACGAATCTGGCATTGTAGAAACTGACCACCAAACTCACGGACCTTGCCTCCAGTCTCCACTCTGCTTCCAATTCCAACCCATTCTCTTCAATACTAACAAACCCCCTGCTTACCTGGGTCTGGCTCATTGCAAGCCCCATAATAATCATTCTTCTCGCCTGTCTCTTCTTACCCTGTATAATAAAGTTTATCAAATCCCAAGTAGGAAAAATCTCTAATCAAGCTTTCAACCAGCTTTTACTCAGGAACTACCAGCTTCTGGCCACAGAAGATCCCTCACCCTCACATGACCTCCTCACCACACGCTGAGATGGACCCCTCTCTCCGCTGAAAACTGTTCCTGGAAACAATGGCCGCAGTCGCCTGGCTCCTGATACCCATATCCTCTTGGCACCATTGGAATCAACAGGTCCTCGACCTATGGTTACAGGGAACCTTCATTGATTTCCAACCTGAAGAAGTCCACATCTACTCATCCTTACTGTGGGGAGTCCTATCAACCCTTTCCTCCCATTCCTCAAGCCCTCACTCCCTTCTCCGCCCCTGTTCAGCAAGAAGCAGTCAGAGAGAAAGCAACGTCCACAACCCCATAGAGGAGAAAGGGGAGAATGAAGGGCCCCCACCAGTAAGATGGCGAACTTCCGGCTTCTCTTCGGGAGGGGGGGTCCTCGGTTCCCGCCGGCGCCACCTGAAGCCCAATCACCTCTCACCCCCCTCCCAATCCCAGCACCTAGCCAATAGCCACCAGCCCCGTAGAAGTAACACCACAATCACCCCATGCCCCTTCCTATATAACCCAGCACCTTTCCCTAATAAACCGGAATTCTCCGGTGAATTGCTGCTGTGTGTCGCTCCTTTCCTTTCAATTACAGAGAGCACGAGGGGAGAAAATCCTGCCCCCAGCTCCTGACTTCAAGGTCACCATGAGCCTGGTTCTGCTTTGCTTTCTCTTAAGAAGTGGGCAGAAATCCTACACACCACCCACCTCACCAGCCTCCAGCTTGTGAGCAGAGGTGGGCATACCTTCGGCAGGGCCACGCCTTGGGGGCAGGGAAGGGCAAGGAAAATTTCAGAACAGGGAAGCATGATGAATGGTTTCCCACCGTCTCCAATCGGCTACGCCCGTCCTTCCCTTTCATGTGCCTCCAATCCGCCCCCGCCGGGCACCTGCACCCCAGTGTTCACCCAGCCATCCCTAAGTCCCACACCCTGTGGAGCTGAAGAGGCCAGGAAGACAGTCCCGCTGCCAGCAACCTAAAACCTACCCAGGCACAACTGCAATTTGACCCACATGGGGCGGCCAGATGGCTCTTTTTCTGCTTGAGAATGTGTCCCCCGCAGCCCCAAGTCCCACGGCAGTAAGAGGACCTGTCTGCAGGTACACAGCAGCCTCACTCTCGCTGCCCAGCTCTGGCAGCACTGAAAGACCGCAGCGCACCCCATTTCCCTGGACCTTCAGAGGGCGCAGAGCCATTTATTTTCCTTTGCTTAATCTCTCCTTTTTGCCACCAGGACAGTGTGAAGTCTGGAAATCTGTGATCAGCGCAAGACAAAAACAGAGAGAGAAAGAGGCCAGCACAAAATGTTTTCTCCAGCATGCTGCCTGGGGAGCCGGGCCTTGCCTTTGACATGTGCTGGAGGTGTGGTGTCCAAAGTAAACCTTTGAACTATTTTTTTGGAACCTCCAAAAAGATCCTGCACATCAAAGGGGATCTGATCCGGGCTCCATGCGTTGCAGGCATCGTTAAGCATTTTGCATGAATCAAGCACCTTCTGAAAAAGAAAGGAAGCCCAAACTCAAAGCACATTGCCAGCCTGTGGACCCAAATGTGGCCCCAAGCACATGCTCACCACATGGCTTCTACCCCTGGTTCAGTGGAATCAGACCCCACAGACACGCCCCAGGCTCCTCTATCGCACAGCGGATGTCACAGGGCCACTCTCTGCAGCCTCCCACCTCAGGATACAATGGGGTCTCCTGTTGGAGCAGCCTCCTGCCCTCGCCCATGCCCATCTCAGGGGAGCCTACATGAACCCTGACTCCAGTCACAAGGAGAGCCCCCCTGGGCCACCCCTGCCAAAAGCCAGCACAGGATGCAGTTGGGGGCTGAATAGGGAGCCCTGTGTGAGCTCTTGGCACCCTGCCCAGAAAGCCACATCTTATGCAAGCCCCAGCATTGGTGGGCATAGCAGAGAATTCCCGTCCCTGAAAGAAGGCAGACAGGGAGCAGATCCTGAGCCTCGAGATCCTTCTGCCATCTACCACATGCATTCAGATCGCCACAGACAGCTGTGATCGGCAGGGGATGAGCTGACACTCAGAGGCCACAGTTGCCCAGCAGCTTCTAAAAAATGCTAAGATATTCTCTTCTTGATCAGCCTGAGGAGGAGAGCATATTCAGGCCCTTCCTACCAGCTGTGCTATCCACAGATCAGCAGATGAAGCCATGATTCAAGGGCAGCAGGGAGTGACCCTGCGAGGCCACTTGTGTCCTGTCCAGCCCTTAACAACTACAACCCACTAATGACCCTCAAAGCACTAGGAAGATACTGGACCCTACAATTTCACTGGAGGTACATGAAACAGTGCTTAAGACAAGAGGCAATCATTCTTGGCAACTATCTTTTTTAAAGTCAGTTTCTCTGGTAAGCAAAGTTCCAGGTTCAAGAAAAGAAAAAATGGTTTAAAATTGCAAAGGCAACCTGATTGGTAGGTTTTAATTAGCAGTTCCAAAACTGCCCACATTCTGGGTTTTTAACTAATAGGCACAATTTTTGTTGAGTTCTACTTCAATAGGAGCTATATAAAACCAGTGAGTGGGTGACATTATTCCATTCAAAAAAGAACTATAGCAAAAAATGCTGACTTAGGAGGAACAGAGAACAGTCTCTCTGGGCTATCCCTTTATAAATAAACATTGTTACCTAAAACCTCTTGCTGGAAGCCCATTGCCCCATGACCAATCAACCCTCTGAACCATTTTAACACCTTGACACATTGAACCTCAAGTCCAGAAACTAGGGATCCTGGCCAGATACCCTCATTTAACAAATACTGACTGGGCATGCCAAATGCCAAGCACCAGAGAGAAAGACAGGATGCTGAGATGAAAGAGCTGCCCCCCACCCACCCAAGGAGCTCAGTCTTACAGAAGATAATCATGTAAGAAAAGAAAAATTCTGTGTGACTGGACTATAAGCACCACAGGCACAGAAATACTGTCTTATTCTATTTTGATCCAGGCAAGGACTAAACAGAGTAGGCAATTATTAAATGTTTAGTCAAATGATTACAGGGTGCCATAAAGGAAGGATATCAACTCCACTAGGGTGGGGAAAACCCAGGTGGCAGTTACCTGGAGCACTGAGGCAAGGCTGTACAAGAATTCACACGGCATCTATTCTAACTGTTCAGAGCCCAAGCTGACTCATTAAGTACCTTGGCCATCATCCATAATAAGAGAAGTCAAACTCTGGAACTGGGTCTTAAAGACCAAGTGGGAGTTTCCCAAACAGAAAAGTTGGGAAGGGCATTCTGGACAGAGGAACAAAGCAGACAGAGTCAAGAAACCTGAAATCTGCCAGACAAGATGGGAGTTCTAACGAGAGACACCAGGCTGACACATGGAGCCAAGTCCTGCAGAGCCAAGTCCTAGCACGCACAGGAGTGAGACCTCTGTCCTGAAGGCGAGAGGAGGAACCTGAAGGCTTAACCAGAAAGACACCTGAGGAAACCACTCTGCTGAGAAAGGAGACAGATCTGGGGAAAGACATGTCTGAAGGGTTTAGAAATGGGCAAGTGGAAAGATATGAGAGGTTGGACTGAAGGCAGTGGCAGTGGGCTTAGAGGGGATGTGTGAATATGGGGCTATTTGGGAGGTAGGCTATCCTCAGACAAAATTCAGGAACCTATTAGATGTGAAGGATGAGAGAAGACTTCAAAATAACTTCCAGCTTTCTAGTCCTACTAACATGATAGGACACATAGGTTGGGACTGAGAAATGAGGTTTACATGGTGAATGTTGCTTTTGCTATGACACATAGAGTGATCTAGTGTGGGTCCTAGAGTTCTAGAGCTCTCCCAGAAAGCTGGACTTCAATTGGTCTGGGGTTTACATGGGGTTTTTCTCCACAGCCTCTTGCAAACACACATTAATACATACACACACACACACACACACACACACACACCCTCTGAAGATTTCCAAATGTGGCCTCCCCTGATAAGAACATTTCCATGTTTGAGGAAAACCTGATGCCACCATGGAAAGCAGTGCACAATTAGAAGGTGGCTCTGACACTGATGAGCTAGTTATGACAGACTCCCGGAACACTTCCAAATAGGGAGAAATGCTCAAGACTTATTTCTTATATAGGTTGCAAAGAGCTCAGAAAGAAACCCCAGAGCTCTCAGTAACCTCAAGGAACCTTTCCTCCTTTAAAGAAGAAAAGAAATAATAATAATAATAAAGAATCCTTCTTAGCACACACCATCGAAGTCTTAACATACGCTCAGGTGCTCTGTGTGAACCACCAGCAGACTTCTAACTCACAGTGATGGTCCCACCAGACATTTACCTGTTGAATTCTGAACAAGAAATCCTGAACAATCAATAGATTGCCTTATTATCTCTTCCCTTCAGATATACTTTTCTTACAGTCCTGGCTTCCCCAAGAGCCAAGCAATTTCTACTGCACCTTCATATCAATTAATCTGCACCAGATGCAGTGAATTCACTCCTATATGGTAATTTCCAGGTGGTGAATAAGCTCAGGAAAACACCCAAACCTATATGGTTGTCGTGCAGCCAAATGGATCTTTGTGACAAACTTGATCTTCCACTGGACCTGCCTGTGAATTAAGTCAACCCTATTAGCCTCATTTTACTACTTGGCTGAGGCACAGAGAAAACAAGTAACTTTCATGAGATAATACAGCAAATTGGTTGTAAAAGCTCAGCCTTAAGATAAGCATGCCCAATTATGGACTGGGACAATTATTTCAACTACCTCCAGTTCAACTTCAGTACAGACCCTAAAGCCAGCTCAGGTGACCCACCCAGTAAGAGGCACAGTGAGGGGTTCACAAAATCTTTTGTGTTACAAGTATTGTTGATTCTCATTATTTATGGTAATTATGTTCTACAAAGTCATCATGATCACTGAACCATTGCTCCTAGGAGAAACACAGGGTTAGGTTCCTATAAATAGGATCATCACATTCCCATCAACCAATCAATACCTAACCTTGTCTTAAGTGTGTTTCTGTTTAAAGGCATCTCATCAAATAACATAATGTTGATTCACTGAAATTGAACCCAAGGCCAACAGTGTGACAGCTCATGTCTGAACAAAGATTTTCTAACATCCATATATGAGTATACAAGTCACATCACAGCCTTTGTGCTCTTAGGATCACTAGGCAGAACTTCAGCCCTACATTTGGGGACCATTCCAAATAGTGAAATCAACAAGAAAAAAACACAAAAATGTAGGAAATCTGGCACTAAAAAGATCACAAAAAGGACACTGGTAAACAGTATGAATACTGAAACCAATAGAGTGTGGCCTTGTTCACCCTCAGCTGGAAATGTGCATGTCAGGTGACTCTAATTTTTCACCACTCTCTACATGTCCACAAATGACCATGACAGCACTGCAATTACTGGTTTGAAGATTACTGGTATAAATAAATTTTAGCCAGTAGGCAAATTCACACAGATTTGTGAATAATCAGAATCCACTGTAGGTTGTCCTGTAACTCCTTCCAGTAACCCAGCTATTCTGCAGGGGATCTGGACAAGATATTTAAACACATTGTCATTCAAGACGGTTCATCTTCAAGGTCATTCAAGGCACTTTTTTTGTTTTTGGCTTTTCATATATATTTTAAAATAAAAAATAATGAAGAAATGACCGATGGTTATTAAAAATGCAGTGTATTTTAAATGTCTATTTTTGACAAATTAATGCCTTTAATCACACCACAATATAATGCAATGCAATTAGCACTAATATTAAGATAATTAAAGGGTTTTTAAAATATTAACACAGAGATCATCACAGGTAGCTGTTCTGGTGAAGGAACACGAGTTTTAAGTCACATGATGACAATTAGCTTTTACTCCACCTTGGTATTTCCATGTCTGCACACTCATCTGAAGAGAATCCCAGCAACTACATTTGAGGCACTGTGTGAACACAGGGTTTCAGCAGATGATTTTCCTGATCCTTCCATGACAGGCTCATAAGTGATGGTCTGATGTTGAAGGTCTCTTCAAGGAGCTGGTCACTCCCTTTCTAGTTCACAATGCAGTTAAAGGAACCTTTTTTTCTTTCTGC
Organism: Manis javanica; assembly: GCF_040802235.1. NCBI lineage: Eukaryota > Metazoa > Chordata > Mammalia > Pholidota > Manidae > Manis > Manis javanica. The sequence goes on along the minus strand of NC_133171.1, from coordinate 68,629,238 downwards.
TGTGTGAATGGCAGCAACAGGCCCTCCGAAGGAAACAAGCCAGGCGATGATGAAGAGACAGGGGGCCAGAGCTCTGACGGTCTTTCCAGGCTGTGTGATCCACCACGAGGCACTTTCTATGCCTAGCTCTCAGCTTCCCCAGCAGTTAGAAGATGCTTGAGACCAGAGATTGGCAAACCTTCTCTGAAAAGTCCAGATGGTAAATGGGCCAAGAGGCTAAACTAAGGATATTTGTAGGTCCTTATAGAACAAGAAAGAAAATCAATTTGCACAATTTTTTTAAAACTATTCTTAGCCTATGGGCTATATAAAATTAGGCAGCTGGTTAGATTTGGGACATAGTTCGCTAATGCTGCTTTAGATCTGATCACTGCTGTCCAACAACTTCTATGATGATGGAAATGTTCTCTGTGCCGTGGCTATTGAACACTTGAAACGTGACTGAGGAATTGAATTTTTAGTTTTATTTTATTTAAATTGAAATAGGCCCATGTGGCTAGTGTCTAAGCATAGCTTAGATGGTCTCTTCACTTCCTCAAACCCTGATATTTTGTGGTTCTGCAGTTTGCTGCTCTCAAGAGCTTCTGTTTTGTGAAGCTGGCAAATGTGGACAGGCTCTGGAGATTTGCTCCCCATCTGTCTATCAATATGAGCTCGCTAGCTGAACATTTATCCAACACTTCACTTAGTACTACTAGTTCATAGCTTCATGATTAGATAGTGCTACATTCCTTTCAATGAAGTCATATCTTTGCAAAGCTGGGTTTTCAACAGAAGCAGCAATCAAAAGCAAGAACTGTGGCAGTGCTTCAGTCTGTTTAGGCTGCTATAACCATGTCCCACAGACTAGGGTGACTTATAAACAATAGAGATTTACTTTTCATAGCTTTAGAGGCTAGAAGTCCGAGACCAGGAAGCCAGCACGGTCAGATTCTGCTGAGAGCTCTCTTCCAGGTCGCAGACTAATGACTTCTTCTAAGGTCCTTACATGGTGGAAAGCGTAAGAGCTCTCCGGAGTCACTTCTTACAAGGGCACTAAACCCTTTTATGAGGGTCTAGGCTTCCTCACATAAGTATCTCCCAAAGGCTCAACCCCCAGATACCACCCCGTTAGGGTTGAGGTTTCAACATATGAATCTGGGGAGGACACAAACATTCAGTCCATGGCAGGTGCTGAATCTGATTCCAAAATTTTCTTAAAGTACAACTTGTATCCCTTTCTCTCTATCTCTCAATTTTTCTAATCCACAGAGCTTACTTGACAAAATTTCCAAAACCCATTAGTAGTCCTGACAAGAACTCAATGAACTTTCCCTGCCAAACTCTGGCTGAGGCAAGATTTTTTCTACGGTTTATGAGAAAACTTCACTTAAGTATTTGTCAGACGTAAACTGGGTTCCCTAACTCACCCCAGGAGTATCTGTTTTATTTTTTGGTTCCTCAGAAGAAGTTCCTGTTTTGGTTGTCTCTTCAATGGTTACCTCTACCCCCACCGCTCAGGCACCCATCTACTCCTGCTTTGGAAAAGAATGGGAAGAAGGCTGGTTCTGATACTGATCAACACTCTCCCTGCCAGGAAATAAGGGCCCTTTCCAGGGCCATCCCTACAAGCCAGCAAGCAGCCCTTTCTCCACTTGACCTGCAGACAGAAGGCTTGAGGGGTGACCTGAATCTTCATGAGGTTCTTTCCCACTCGCAGAGTTCTCTGGTGCCTGGCTGCCATCTGCATAAAGAGTAATGGACCTGAACCATTGACATTTTTTTCATTTTGATCATGGGGAAAAGCTGGAAACATAGCAAGTGCCAGCAGGGGGGAAAGATATATAATCTGTGTCCTATTTTTCCTCTAGAACCTGAAGTCCGAGGTGGGAGTTCTGGGAGGGGCCATCCTCTGCCAATTTTCAGGACAGTTCAAGGGCTTTGTCTGGGTTCAAGGTGAAGTCTCTAAAATTGGGGCTGCCATTGCACCCCGATATCCCACCCCTGCCTCCAAGAGAGCAGGCCACACACCAATACATTTTACCACACGGTCAGGTTTTTGGATGTTCTAGCTTTCAACCTACAATTTCCCTTGGCTGAGATTCATCCAACTTAGTTACTCTCTACTGTGTCATCCTGGGGGTGGGGGGTGGGGATCTCTCTTTTCCATTGAAAACAAAAAAAGACCCTTAGATCCATATTACTGAAAGTAAAAATTTCAAAGTCCTGTTAAAACACCTCTGAATTCTGGCAATACCCACTGATGGGCTGGCGGTGGCAGGAAGCGGCAGGGGAGGTATTAGCCCAGCAGATTTCTCCTATACAAAAACTAAGTGCGTATATTTTAAAAGTTGAAGGACAGCTAGATGACCTTCCCACCCTGAGATTTCATGATTCAATGGATAGCTCTGGGCAGTTTCATAGGCTCTTTGCTATGTGACTCTGGGCAAATTCTATAACCCCTTTGTACTTTCTCTCTTTTAATTTGACTCAGTCGGGAAATCTACTTTGGGCCCAGCAGTAAGGTGGGGCCTGTCCTTGTCCTCCAGTAATTCAAAGAAGAGGTAAGAAACAGATACGTAAAAAATAACTCTGTATGTCCTTCAAGCATGTAGCAAGGAAGTCAAAGCACCCTAAAAAGGGGACATTGGCTGGGAGGTTGAGCCCAGTTGTCCAGGAGCATTGGGTACCATGCAAGAGCATCTCAGGCAGAAGGAAAACACGCACACAAGATAGACATGTGTGCTGCATTCGAGAAAGAGCAAAGGTTAGCGTTTCTCAGCCTTCTGTCCCCCCATTCCAGGCTTCCCCTCTGCAACCCATTCTTCAGTCCAAACCAGAGCAATCTTTCCAAAATACAATTCTCTTAAGACCCTTTGGGAGCTATTCTCAGTGCAGTTTGAAATGCACCCCACAGTCTGGCCACCCCATCTCTCTCCAGCCTCAACTCAATTATCTGGCCAGTTCTCTGCAGACACCAGTGAGCCTCCTAACCTCCCCCCACCTGTCTTCCGGGCCTTAACTTAAGGCTGCCTCAATAAAGTCCTTCCTGACTCCCCAGACTGATTTAGGTCTGTCTTCTGTGTCTCAAAGGACTTGCATCACACATCAGACTGCACTGTAATGACCTTCTTGCTTGTCTCTACCCTTACCCTTCTCAGGACTGCCAGTTACTTAAGAGTAGGCGCTCAATAAATATTTGTGGGAGAAAGAAAGGAGGAAGGGAGAGAGGAAAGGAGGGAGGGAGGGAAAAAGGGAGGGAAGGTAAAACTTGGGGAGTCTCAAATATTAGGAATAAACTAAAAAGACCTAAGATAAGGGAAAAGAATAGTGAGAAATGTAGAGAAAGAATGCTAGCATGTGAGCAAAGAAGAGAGCTTTCAGTAGTAAGCTCTTTTCCAGGTAAGAGAAATGCTCCAGAGAAATCAGGTAGCTAGTGATTAAAACTGGGTTCTGGGCCTGTCCTTGCACCACAGACTTCTTTGGCCATCTTGGTGAAACCTACAGGCCCCTTCTCAAAATAATTCTGTTACATGTATAAAATATAATACATATGACAAATGAAATTATGTATATTAAAATAGTTATCAAAATAATAAAATAGTACAATAGTCATACATGTGCTTCGTAATTTATGCATTAAGTCATAAGCCTTAGCAGTGAATCTATAAACCATTGTAATTTCCCAATAGCAATGAAAGGAAACAATACTTCAAGGCATCAGCAATAGCTGTAACATGATATTCAAATATCTATCGATACTGTTAATATTACTGTGGTTTGTGGTCTACATTCATAACTGAAGAAAATGCTAAATTTTAGTTAAAGACCAGTATTCCCCATCAAAATTCATAGACCCCAACCAAGTCAGCAAACTGGCATGAGGTCTAGGCTGACCTCTGGCAGAGCAGTTTCCGGCAAGTGATAGGGCAAAAGCCAGAGGGACATTAAGTGATGACTAATGGAAGGAGAGTGAGGAGGGTCAATGAGTATAGGCTCCTCTTTCCAGAGGGTTTCATGGCCAAAAGAATGAAAAGGCTTGAAGTAGCTTGAAGGGGAAGAAATGTCAAGGCAGTATAGAGATAGAACATCTCATCTCCTTGTGACCCAAAAGATAATGTCAGGAACTCGGATAAATCAGTTGGAAGCCATTCCCACATCATGAACAAAGGCTGGCAGATGAGGACAAGGAGTTACTCGCACTGTTCTCAGCAGTGTGGGGAACTCATGAAGATCTGCACAGACTTGGTGTCAGGAGAGCAGGAAAGAAGAGCCCATCAATGCCACAGGATTCTTTTTCTCTGAAAAATAACTATCCTTTGGAATATGACGGTAATGGGTTGACTTGGGAGTCAGTCTGCTCTCTGTGTCATGCTGATTACAGAAAGGACCATAAGAAGAATTCTTCTAGCATATGGGGAACACTGTGTTCCAGAAACCTGCTCCAGGTACAGCCTTTCATATCTAAGAGATGATCTCAGGGCAACAAAAGTCATTTAACCTATATTTTACTGGTTCAAGATCCAATACAATCAATAGCAGTTGATATCTGAGTAATGAGATGCTAAATAATAATAATAATAATAATGTGTATGTGAGAGACAGACACAAAAGTGAAGAACACGGCAGGACAGACTCAGCAGTTCTTAAACACAGAACACAGCTACAACAAAAAGAGAAAGTTTGGGTTTCTGAATAACCTCCATTTTCTAGCCAAAGTCCCAGAAAAATTCTCCTGAAATCTGATGAGCTATGCAGCAAGAACCTTCTGAAAGTCTGGGGGGAAAGCGAATAGCAGGAAAGCTGTGCAGATATGCAAATCCCCTATTCAAATCCAGGCTTCGCTTTTCCTACAACTGAGGCTAATTAAGTGGTTAGAGAACTGCCTTTGAGCCTCTCCTCTTCAGAAACAATCACCATTTTTGGGCTAGTTGACTTCATCTGGCCTAAGCCAAACCAAGATAAATCAAACTAAATGTCCACTGACACCCAGCCCAGAGCCTGTGTGACCCCGGGAGCCGCTGATACAGAGTCTGTGGGTGTAGGCAAGCTGGGGTGCTCAGCTTCGTGCTCTCAACAAGTGCTCAGGAGCTGCTGGACAGAAGCCTGAAGGAACAGTTACACCACCCGTATTGATCATTGGGCATCATTTATTATGCTTTTTTGTGCAAGGAGCCCAAAGCCTTCATAGAAGTGACCTTGATCAGCCTCCCACACCTCCATGAGCTCCACCAGCTGGCAGCCAGACTGTATTATCAGCCCACATTCCAACTCCAGAGTGAGTGGGAAAAGGGATTTATTCAAGGTCACCCAGCAGATGGAGGCCAAGCCTTGGGTAACACTAACTCTTAACCTGTGTCTTATCTTTCACAGTGCTATTTATCTCAACCTGTAGCTTCCAGGGAAATAGCAAAAAAAAAAAAAAAAAACAGCTCTCTTCTAAGAGCATTCAAGGACATCCTTTGCAGGACCAACCTGGAGTTCTCAGCAAATCTAACTCAAGGGTTAAGAAAAAAAGATCACATTTTCCAAACCAAATCGCTCAGGTTTCTAACACACATGCACACTCCTGCTCCCAGCTGTGTGGAATAAATGAACTCTGGATTCCTGGAAGCACAATAGGAACTGAACACAGTGTGTAAACCAGAGAGTTTCTCCTAAGAAATATGAGCCTCCGTCACGGGGTAACTGCAAATCTCACAGCCAGGTCTCCGGCAAAGTGCAGGTGTGTTCTTTGCGCCAAAGACCCCCTTGGAACTGTCCTACTCTGGAGATTCCTGGCCTCGTCGCCCAGCTCTCTCTGCACCAGTTAGCAAGCAGGGTACTCTGTGGACGCAGACAAGTGAAGCTCCTGCCTGTGGGAGGGGAGCGGGGCCAGACTGCTACCCAGTGGGGGTTTGAGGAGGGCTTGTCTCAGGCTTGGCAAGGACGCTGGTTTCCAGAACAGAGGGCTCCCAATAAGCAAGCTGTGAGCTCTGACTCACCTGCCTGCAGCAGGTTTGCTCTGAGGAGAGCCTGAGAAACAAGTATGTTCTGCTGGAGCCTCTCCTGGTGAGGGTGCAGCTGAGGGAGGGAGGGAAGGGGCAGGAGGCAAGGGCAGGCGTCCACTTCACCAGGAGGTTCCACCATCTATGGCTCCCCCCACTCCTGGCCTCTGCTGGGTGTTTGCTCCTGGCAGCCAGTGAGAAGCCAGGGTCCAGGGATCCATGCCCCTGCCATCAGGCCACTCTCAGGCCTGGGGAGATGGGGAAGCACTGACAATCACACTGCTTTTAAAAGGCATCTCCTCTGTCTGTGAGGCTTGCTTTTGCCTAAAGCCAGTAACAACTTGAGGATATAAAGATGCCCATGAGGTACTGCGGGTCCAGGCCCCAAATGGAATTAAAAGAAAGAACAAAAAGGGCTCTAGGCACTCCCCAAACGCACAGAAGGTGAGGCACACCACTAAAGCCTGAGCAAACTATTTATTGCCACTCTTAGCACGTTAGCACTCCCTTGGTACTTACACAGGGGCAGAGGGCTGGAATCCAAGAGGCCCATAGACAAAGGGGACCCCGTCATCACCATCTGCTCTTGAGATATAAGATGATCACCTAGAGACACGTACAGGATGATGACCAAATACGAATTATGGCATCTGAAGGGAGTATCGAGGGTGGGAGCCTCCACGTCACCAGGGGGCCCTTTGCCTCCTTCAGGCCTTTGCCAAGTTGGGCATGCCAATCACCAGCACAGGCAATCACCACGGCTCTCCTGCCCCTCATCTGCCAGACACAGAAACCTCTTTGCCACTTCACAAGCCTGCAATGCCTGCCCAGTGCCCTGGGAGCTCCACACTCACTGCAGACCTTCAGCTCCAGCCTGCTTCTCTCTCTCTTACCATCTTGTCTTGTGTCCTCCAGCCCCAGAAGATGTCCCCCTCCGTGAGGACAGCCAGCCCTCCTCTGACGCGTCAGACCCCTGGCACCCAGGGACTTCACGTCCAGGACATTCCTTCTCCACATCTTTATTTCGGCCCTTTCTTCAGCTGCTGCCTTTCTGCCTCGAAATGCGCTCGCCTCCATCCCAGGGAATGGGGGGTAAGGGGAGGTCCCTCTGTGCTGCCTGCTCTCCCTGCTCCTCAACCACTCTTGGCTCCCATAACCACCCCACCCCGCGTTTCCTTAGTGCTCATCCCCCTACCCTCAGGTGTGCCTGGCCCACAGCACATGGCACCCCGTGCACCAGGCCTCTCAAATGCCAGCGGTGATCCCTGGCCACATCCAGAAACGAGTTTTCTCCTTTCCCCTTCCCCTTCAACTCTCCAAAACACTCCACAATTTGGTAACAACCGCCCCACTCCCACTGCCCTGATGTCCCTCATCTTGATTGCTATGGCGCTCTGCCCTCCTGCGTTGATCCTGGGGGGTTCCCTCATGTCTTCTTTGCAGGTAGGTCCTCAGAGGTGGGGGCAGCCGGATGATCCATCCCCCAGGCTCATTTGAGTCCTCCTCCTTGTCCTTCTCTCGTCATTCACCTGCCCTCAAGTAGCCTATTGGTCCAAATTCCTGATAGAACAAAGGTCTTCCTCATGAACCTACCCTGCCAGCCTCACCCCCCACTCTTTCTTCTGCACCAGCCAGGCTGCTGGCTGCTGCCTGGACCACGGGCGTGAATGTGCTGATCAAAAAGGCCCTACATGGACCATGTCCCTTCTACTTTCCTACTCTCTATCCAAATCCTACTCCTATTTCAAAATCTGACTAAATTCTCATCTTGTCTTATTAATGCACAGAAAACCAGGAAGGTGTCAGAATCTTGCAAATCCCCTCAAAGCCTAAGGTAGACATACAAAACCAAAGCCAAACATACAAATGGTATTAAATAAATTCATTGAATAAATATACTTAATCTATCTGTCCTTCTGTCCTGACCATCAGAGCAACAAGCGAAAGGTGGGACATACTTTGTGTTCAAACATTGTTTACTTTGCAAACACTGGTGATCACAAAGTCAATGGTTTTGCATTACAATTTTCATCTTACACGTTTAAGTTGACAAACTGAGTACTAAATAGACCTATTTGTTTTGTCCTACTTATCGACAGGGATTAGAGCAAGCTGTCATCAGTCCGTGGCAGGGTGTCACACTTGGCTATGTGGCCTAAACAAGATGGCTCACACCATCGACATGGTTTATCTGAAATAGCAATAAGCAGACTTTTCCTATTTTACAAAATAAAGCACTTTTTAAAGCATCTAAATTTAAATACTCGATAATATTACATCAAAGACTCTGCTTAAGGACAACACCAGTGTAGCTTACTATTACAGAAAACAGACACCTAGGGAAAAAAATTAATCTTTCTTATTCATCTTTAATTGTCAATGACTTAATCTAAATTTTTATTCTTATTTCACACGTCTACAAACCACATCTGCTGTATCAGAAACAGCCAGTGGTTCCCCAGGGTACATTCCTTTCTTTAGCAGTAAAACCCCCAGTTTTTAGCTGCTCAGCCTGCCTTTCAGCTATATGGGGCCTATGACTGTGTCTGGCCAATAGCATATAAGCAGAAATGTCATGGGTAGCTTCTGGGAAGTGCCTAAAGGGAGGCACTGTTCCTTCCTTCCTCCCTTCCTCTGTGCTGATAGTTGAATACAGACAAATGACTCAGACCCTGCAAGCCTGGGCCACGAGTAGAAACACGTGCAGAGGAGAGGGGGGTAACCAAGTACAAGGAGCCTGGTCCTTGGTTTTTATGCAACAGATCCAGTAGCCCTGCAATGCCTGCCTCCATCAAAGGTCATTTCATGAGTGAGAAATAAATCTCTATCCTACTTAAGTCCCTATTTCTTGGGGTTTTCTGTTATGAACAGCTAGGACTAATGTTAACTAATAAGCCTGCCTGAGAATCAAAACTTGTAACTCAATTTATAACTTCCAGAAACTCCCAAACAAAATCCTGTCCACATCCAGTAACAACTTTCTCTCCTTTTCCATTTCCTTATGCATACACAGTTTTGCTTCCAAAGTCCACCTACATGCCAATTCCTCTCTTTGTATATTAAATGGATCAGTGGCCCGTTTCAAGTAGATAGATGAAAATAAATATTATTGTCTTTCCCATCTTTGTTCCTTTGTGACTTTCTTTAGCCAGATAAAAGGGAGGCTGAGTGGAGTCATGAAACATGCATGCAATGTGTAGGAGAAGCTTCAGTTAACTCTCATCTTTGCCCTTTCTTAGTCATGTGACCCTGAATAAATGACATCCTGTATTCAAAAAATGGGGTGAATAATTTCCATTTGAGTCATCAAAATCCCCACTGGGGTTGCTGTGAGAATTAAATGACAAATATGTTAAAGGGCCTGGCCAGCATCTGACATGTAGGAGGAGCTCCATAAATGCTTGTGAAATCTTTAAAAAAAATTTCAACTACAGAGCACACAGCTCCCAAGTGATTGGCTTCTAATCAATAATCATTAATGATTTCCTTTCTTAAGTAGAGAGAGAAATTGTGCCCCTCACCACAGCAGTTAGGGTCACTCTGAGCAGTCAGGGTGAGGCTGTGTACAGAGACAGTTGGCCTTGCAGCTTTAGGGCTGTGACATCCAGCTTCCTCTCAGGCAGGAAAGATTCCCGGGGAGTCCAAGATGACAGCCATCTTTTAGTGCAGGTTAAAGGGGATGGTAGGTGGTCTGCAAAGATGGTGGCCAACCATCCCTTCAATTCCACACACACATGTGCACACTACTCCTTACAGCAAGAAGAGGACCCTATTTCCTCTGCCCTCATGACTTGCTTTGGACAACAGAATGCAGCTGAGTGGCATTTTGTGAATTACAGGCCTAGGCCTTAAGAGGCCTAACTGCTTCTTTTTGCTCCCATGGATGCCAGCCACCAAGTAAAGAAGCTTGGGCTACTTTCTGAATAATGAGAGATCTCCTTGGGAAAGGGGATGCACAGGAGAACCAAGGCTTCCTGACCAACAGCAGCGCTGAAGACCCCAGACACCCCCCTCCTGGACCCCAGCCACAGCCAACCCCCAGATGAATTCAACCACAAGAAGCCCCATTAACATCAGGAGGAGCAGAACTGCCTAGCTGACCCACAGGACTGTGAGAAACAATACAGCACTGTTGTTCGAAGTCACTACATTTGGGGAGGGTTTGTTACACAGCGATGAGTAACTGATACAAAAAATGAAAGCTAACCCCATGGTTCTCAGACACGGGACCCAGGACCCACCACCTCAGTGCCTGTTCCCAGAAAACCCCCAAGACTGTGACCTCAATTAGAGATGATACCTACCTGTAATTTCAGCTGCCCCAGCTTAAAGGCACTTATTTAGCCCCACATACCCATACTATTTTACTGTGTATGCACTCCGAGCACATTTTATTATTTGTCTCTATCTCTGGTGTATTGTCATCACAATAGTGAAGAAGTAATAACATTAAGGGAGGAACTATGAAAATAACCCAGGCCCCCACCAAGAAGTCTGGGGGAGTTTCTGCCCTCCGGTGGGCTCTGCCGATTCACTATTGTTAAATCCCCATCTTCCACACCTAAGTGAATTTCTTGTTACTAAACTCTGCCGTAAAAATAACAATAGCTAACATCTATTGCTTTCTTTCCACATGTAAGGCACTATGCCAACCATTTCAGAAGTATATCATTTATTTTGTAAATAACTCTCTGAGGCAGATTCTATTCATTTATTTATCAAATGTTAATCAACCAGGCACTGTTTCAGGTACAAGGGATGCAGAAATGAATAACATAGACAAAGACCTTGTCCTCATGGAACTTGCATTCCAGACTTGGAGAGAGAGAATAAGTGCCCAGAGTGCAGGGTGTTGGGAAGAGCAAACCATGGAAAAAATAAATCAGAACAAGAGCCTTAACTCATCAGGTGGAAATGAGGGTGTTAGACCTAAGGATGGATATGTGGGAAGAGCATTCCATGCAAGTATAGTTATCTGAGGCAGGAACACACTCACTATGCTTTAAGAAAAACAAAGAGGTCCAAATGGCTGGATCAGGAAGAGAATGTTTAGGGGTGAGGACAGAGAGGTAAAGAGAAGGCAAACCAAGCAGGGCCTCCTAAGCTATGGCAAGGACCCTGGCTCTATTTCGAATGAGCTAGGAAGGCACAGGTGAATGCCGAGCTCACTTTTTTAAAGCATCACACTGTCTACTATATACATGACCAGGGAAGGAGGGACTCGTTAGGAAACGAATGTCATAATCCAGGTGGAACATGATGGTGACCAGGACTAATCTGGCAGCAGAGTGGTAAGAAGCAGCAAGATGCAAAGAAACTCTGTTATTGTTAGCACTGTTACACCCCTTTACAGACATGAAAGGTAGAATAACTGGCCTGAAATGATACAGGATATCTAATAAAATGCAGACTCAGAACTCAAATTAGTACTTGATTCAAGAGCTCATCCTCTTAGCCACATAGCCCTACTGTCTCACCTTTAAAATCTCTGAGCTTCATAAGTCAGAAATACCACCGGTCCCAACTCCACCCTGCTCCATCCACACATAAAATAGAAAGAGGCCAAACGCCAGTGTGAGGTCAGCAGACTGTTGAAGGCACACTGTGCCCTTAGGGCTTGAGTAATCCCTTCCCTTTATGTGAAATAGGACCCAAAGCCACCCCTTGGATGTGGACAAGCCCTTGGCCCCAGCCACAGCGGGCTTTACCAATTACACAGGATTGCCTAAAATCTGGGTGAATGGCTTTCTCTCTTGTGGAGGTTGCCAAACAATTTCTCATAATTGATACCTAAAGAGATCAGAATAAGGATGTCATAAAACAGTCATAAAGGAGATATATATTTTTAAGTGTTAAAATGATTTTATCACAAAACCTGCCATTCAGTAAAATTAAATGTGATGTCAAGAGGAAATTTATCCACTTATAATTCTATGAATTGGAGAGTTTTGATTCTCTTATTCTACTTGGAATTTTCTTACTCATGAATGTTCAGTGTGACACAATGATGATCCAAATGTGTTTGTAGGTGATTCTTGGAAAGGTGTCTACAAAGGCTCTTACACAAAAGAGTGTCACTGTGAGTGATTAGATGGTCATGACCTACATACACCCAGTTTTTAATTCTTTCCCCAAAAATTCTGATTGGGCTAAAGCCTAAGAAAAATCCTCTAACATAAAATATTTTAATGAGAAGAGGTCCCTTCCTCAACTTTGAAATTTACTATCACCAAAGTCAAAAAAAAGGTCTTTGAATCTCTTTCTCTATCTTCTCCTTCTCTCTCCCCGCCCCCCTTTTTTTTTCTCTCTCACCTCTTTCCAAAGCAAAAGGCTCCAATATTTTCAACTGCAAAGCCTTGGAGACCCCAGAGGTTCAACTGTTAAGAACACCAATTTCCGACTGAGGAATCACATGCAAAGAGAGTGAGGGATAACTGACATCACAATTTATTGCCCCAAAAACAACCTTCTCAACTCAAAGCAAAACCATAATTACTGTGAAAGGGTGATTTACAATGCACTCGCCCTCACAGTAGAAGGCCTCCTGGCAGTCACAAACACAGGTTTTGTGTATTCAGAAGCAAAGCTCAGAGAAGAGAGTAAAAGGGATACTCGGTATGGGAAGTGTGCCCTTTCCGGGCCACATGTATTCCATAAAGTCACAGCACTCAGAGCTCTTGGAAAATTCCCCATTAGGAAAACAAACTTGACCGTGATAAAGACAAAGACTAAGCACTTTCTTTTTTTTTTCTTTTAAGTAGTTTGAATCCATTGAAATTTCCCGCTTGGTATTATGGCTTCCAGGAAGATAGCACTTGCACAAATGAGGAAAATGCTAATTCAGTTTTAAGTTGCAGAACACCACGACCTAACCTTGCCGGAGATGGACGATTTAAAATAGTCTTAAATTCTTGCATCTGAGGGGGGCTGTCAAGCATTAAAGCTAGAACAACACTGTAAGATAAGCAGGCGTCCAAGAGCACACTTCCCTGACAGTACCAGGAGAGAGGCGAGTTAAGAGAGATTGCAAGAGGTTTGGGAAGTGAAGAGGGAGGGAGAAAGAAGCCAGTCTGCAGGAAGGAGACACCGGCCCAGAGATGGGAGCGGCAGAGGAACTGCCTGGAAGGACAAGCTGCCTGGTGGTGGGACCCTCTCTCCCCCGCCCCAGCCCAAGCAGCGGTCCCAGGATCCCATGGAGCCTTCTCCCCAGACCTGGGGAATTTAGTTTTTCTGGTCAGAATCAATCAACAGTTTTAGATTTTCTGATCAACGCAGAGACACAGGAATCGTTTCCCTCCACAGACAGATATGGTCTCCAAACAGGATTAATCTTTGGAAATGCCCTCCAGGGCAGTGGGAATTAGTCCATTTCAGGCTTGCTGGGAAATGGCTATATATTAAGAGAAAAGTGAGTGTGCGTTATACACTCATTTCTTCACAGTTCTTCACAGAAAATGTCTTCCCTGAGTTTCCTTTAGGGGACACGAATGCATACACCCACGGAAGGAAAAAGCACGGAATTTGGAACACCACGAAACCCAGGATTCCCACCCAGTCTGTCTGTGAGCAAGTAACTTAAATGCTGAGTCTTATTTGTTAAATGAAGTCAGAATAACTCTATCAAGAACTTGCTGTGGATATGACATGAGCTGATTCGGCCAAAGTGCCAGGCACAGGGCCACCACTAAGTCGGTGCTTACTGCATGGAGGGCCCGGTGGGCGGGGTTGGGGGGGTGTCCCTCCTGTGCTGTAATACCCGAGAGAGTCACCATAAACCCTGACACTGGGCTTGGGGTAAAGAGGGCTGAACCTCAGTTGGTTCTGTGAGCTGAAATACAAGATCTCAGGAAAAGAAATAGACTGTCCCCTGTCAAAAAGACTTGGAGGAGGGGGTGGGACAATGAATGGCAGCCATGAGCACATCAGTCACGGGGCCAGAAACCTCTGAAGGGGTTGCCAGATAAAGTACAGGGTGCTGGTTACTTTTGCATTGAAGGTAAACAAAGAATAATTTTTTAGTATCAGCATGTAGCAAATATTGCATGGACACACTTGTACTAAAAATTTTATTTGCTGTGTATCTGAAATTCATATGTAACTCTCATTCCCAGGCAGGATCAAGTAGCTGGGGAAGAGAGAGTCCTATGGAGCAAAAGCTTGGGGAGGAACAGAGACGGGGTTGGGATGAAGGCAAGGAGTGAGGAAAAAGGGAAGGAAAAGCAAGAGCAGCAGGACAGGAAGGGCAACGGGACAGAGGGAGAGCCGGCCACAGATGAGATTTCTTGAGCTAGTTTGAAGAAATAACATGGAATGTATCACAGATGATTTTCTTATAATTTAATGGGTGTGAGGCTCATTTCCTGCCAGCAGGCAATGGTAGGGAAGGGGAGTCTTTTCCAGACCTTTCCAGCACGCAGGGAGTTATGAACCGAGGTTTCATCACCACTGCAGCCCAGCTGAGCCTCCCAGGGGGCCGGGACTCGTGCAGGCCCCACACAAGGGCCTGTCTCTGCCCTGGGATGATGGCCTCTCTCCAGACGCCTTATTGCATTTGCCATAATTGCTGTGTCTCTCCCATGAGGAAATAAGTCCCTCCACACCTCATCGGGCCCTGGGCTGGTCCTCCCATCAGCCAAGATAGAAATCACACCTGCAAGTTGCCAGCAGCCATTCCCAGGTCCCCAAAGCCTGGACTGAGGGCTAAGCCGGGGATGGTGCTGGGGGCAAGGAAAATCATCACACTGGAGGCCGAGACCTGCCCTCAGGGGTCCACAGTCGCAGGCTGAATGGACACCCAGAGGAAGGCCTTGAAACCCTCAGAGGGCAAAGTGCACATGAATACAAGAGAGACAGAGAAGACAGGAAAAGGCAGCATCCAGAGCCTCTGGGCCACAGGGAAGGTTCCGCTCTTAGTGACCCTTTCGGTCCTTCCCCACTCAATAAACACAAAGGCAGCGGGACCCAGAACGAGTGCAAGACAAAGACACCCAGGGGCCCCAGCAGCAAGCACAACCGTGGTTTGCTGGCTGTGAAGAAAAGACCAACTCCTGCATTTCCTCCTTCCTGCCGGGAAATGCAGAGCCAAGCTGCCCAGTCCGTCACCCGGGACCCACGCACCGTGGGGCGGAAAACCAAGTCTGAAAGTCAAAGGAGGAAGGTAGAGGAGGAAACTGCAAGGTCAAAGAGACTGCCTGGGGGAAGTCTGATTAGTCAATGCGTTTAAGGCACTGCAAGACGGTCTGGAAGTTGCAGGCACAGAAAGCAGGAGGGGCCCAAAGAGCTGTCAAAGAAGAAGGGGCTGTAAACTTGAGACCCTCCCGGAGTTTTACTGAACCGCCTGCAACACTCCCAGGGTGCAAGTTAAGCGAGTACGACTGGGAATCAGCCAGCCAAATACAGGAGAGGAGAGCGGAGTAAAGGTTAATTGCGGCCGTCAGAGATGAGTGGTTACATGGGGAGATTCATTTAAAATTAACGAGGCATCGGGTGCATTTTATAGGTCTTCCTAGGTAGGAAGATCATAAGCTAAAGGGGCAGGATGGAGTGGCTCCTTGGAAACTTTTCCTGACAAACCTCTTCAGGCCAATGAGACAGACATGGGGACTCCACGCCAGAGAAGCACAAAGGTACATGGGTGCCCCAGAGCCATGGACAGAAAATGGGGTCCCATCCAATGTGCACAGGTCAGGGCCAGTCCAGGAGAGGACTCAGTGGTCTGGGGATAGGTAAGACACATGGCCCTGAGGATCTACTTGCATGAAACCTGAAGCTGAACCTTTTGCTCTGCCCTGAGATCACAGGCATGAAAGAAAACCTCAACACCAACCATGCCCGAACCTCTTCATCCGACCTGCACCACCCGCAGAATCAGAACAGTGAGAACAGGGGAAGAGGGCCTGATTTTTGGGCTCACCCAGGCAATGTCAATGACTCCTTGGCATGGAGGTTTCTAGGATCTAAAGTGGAATGAGGGTAAGGATGGATGATCCTGAACCAAAAAGAAGGCAAACTGAAAGTTGTCTCCTCAGGGAAGGCTGCCCTAATGACCAGGCAGAGGGAATGGCTTCCTCCTTTGTGCATTTTGTTCAAACTTCCATAATTTCATCATCCTGATTTTTCTTCTTACTGTTCGATTCAGCAGTGAGGATTTTATTTCATTTATCTTTATCCCCACTAAATGGCATAAGGAAAATTTACTAAAGTTGTTTCGATAGAGGAATGAAAAGACAGAGTGAGTTTCTAACCATGGTAACTAACTAGAGAGGACCATGAACCAGAAAAAGGGGGAAGACTCCAGAGAAAACAAACAAACAAAAAAAGCATTCATATATCCTAAATCTGCCAGCTCAGAAGGAAAGAGAGTCATGGTAAAGGGCATGCCATTCAGAAAGATTCCAGCTGACCTGGGAGCATGAGGCTGTAAGCTCTAGGTTGGGGAATGAATAAGAAGAAGAAATTGACATAAAAACACACACTACCTATCTCTTACAGGATCAAAGTTCCCAGCACAAGAAACAGAGACTCTTCTAAGGCTGTCAGGAACCAGAAATGATGCAGACGGTCAGTCTCATCCAGCGCTCCAGCGCTTTGGCCTTGGCACTGAGATGTCTAAACAGCACTAGCTCTTCACCAGTTGATTTCTCATCAAATTCACATTATGAAGAAACCTAAAGCCTTGGAGGAGGCATACTGACTTGAATAAGCCTGCTCCTCTTTTTTCCTTTCTACAGAAAAGAACCTGCAGAACGTTCAGATAATACCCACAGTCAAGAGAATAGGAAATGCATTGAACAAGACAAAACACCAGATTTCAAACTAATGAACCACAGATACAAGGGCTTAAGTTCCAGGAAGCACACTGGCCACCATATTCCCCCCTAGGAAGCTCCACGAGACACCTTAGGAAACTTCACGCACAGACCCAGTGGCCAAAAGTCTTCTTTCTCTGTAGTCAAATCTCTTTCCATACACACAAAACACACACATTTTGGATCCCTGGGAAGGGAAAGAATACCTTGTACTACTTTTGCAAGCTTCCCTGCCTCTTAATAAAGGGAGGGCACATAGTACCTACCCCAGGGCACACGACGAAGGCATAATGGGCTCTAGGGAAGACAAACAATTTAGGACTATTATTCTGAGTTTGCAGCTGAAAGCTGACAGGAATAGGGTGGAAAAGGGCCACACAGGCCACTTAAGGGGATTCACCTTAACTCTTTAGGAAATAGGGACCCATAAAGTAGTACCAGGAAGAATCATAAGGCCATCACCTCAGATAGATGACTCCGTAGTGGGTATATTTGAGGGCAACCAGCTTGGATGCCATTGTAATGGGACAGACAAGGGCTGATGCAAGCCTGAGCAGGGCCCGGCAGAATGAGGAAAGAAGAGGAGGTGTGTGAAGGTGGTATGTGCCAGGCTCTGCAGGACATACCAAGGCAGATCATACGGCCCTTCCTTCAGGCTCTGGGAAGGGGCCAGAGTGGCAGCTGCTGCAGATCCAAACACCATCATTGAAAGGTTGGCTGCCCTAGGAGGGCAGACGCACCTTGTAGGTAGAGACAGGACTTTGTTCTTAAGGAATGAATAGAATGTCCCCATTATCAACCACAATGGGCTATAGAGAAAGAATGAGTGGGCTTTGGACTTGGGGAAGCTATCGAAGAGAAACTGCACCTGACACTTGTTTAAAAGCAGCATGACAGATTTTATTTGAGTTACTGCAGTAGAAGAGAAAGGCTCAAGTACAGAACTGAGCTCAACTCCAAATACAGCAAAGACAGCTGGAGATGCACAGCCAATGGGCAGAGTGAGGGTGGCTGGAAAATTACTAAGAGGATTAGATATCAAGGGTGGGATGAGTCCTGCTAAACTGGGCTCAGCAGACCAAGGATGAGGCCTTGTCAAGAAGAGGCTCAAAAGAACCTGGCTAAAGTGTGGTCAAGGAGGGCATCCTTGCCAGAAGGTAGGACCATCTCCATACTATAAGGCAGAGGCCCCACAAAATCTGGAGAGTTCTCCACAGACACAAGAAGGCAGCTGAGAAGAGATGTGGGAATCTGCCAGGCAAGGACCTGAAGCCAGATTTGGGCCCTCTCAGACCACAGAGAGCCCACTGCCAGGGTGCAAGGGAGATAAGTAAGCACACAGCCTGGAAAATTCCATGACTCAGGGAAAGGGCAATCAGCAGAGTATAGCAGCAGAAACAATGAGGGTAATTCATACACAGGCACGCCTCAATTTACTGCACTTCACAGATACCATGTGTTTTACAGATAGAAAGTTGTGGCAACCCTGCATTGAGTGAGTCTGTCAGCACCATTTTTCCAATAGCATTTGCTCACTTCATGTCTCTGTGTCACTTTTCATGAATTCTCACAATATTTCAAACTTTTTCGCTATCATTATGTTTTATATGGTGAGCTATGATCAGCACCCTTGACATCACTACTGTAATTTTTGGGCAGTGCCGCAAACCACACTCATATAAGACAGAGAACTTAATTGATACGAGTGCTGTGTGTGTGTGTGTGTGTGTGTGTGTGTGTGAGTGAGTGTGTGTGTGTGTGCCCTGACTGCTCCACCAATCTCCACCATTTGCCAGTCTCTCTCCCTCTCTTCAGGCCTCTCTATTCCCTGAGTCACAATATTGAAATTAGGCAAATTAATAACCCTACAATGGCCTCTAAGTATTGAAGTGAAAGGAAGAGTCCATAGATGTGGCAGATTTCATTGGTGTCTTATTGTAGGAACTCCCCACAGCCACCCCAGCCTTCAGCATCCTCTGCCTTGTTCAGTCATCAGCATTAGCGTCGAGATAGGACCCTCCACCAGCAAAAGGATGATGACTCATTGAAAGCTGATGATGGCTGGCATTTTTTGGCAATAAGTATTTTTTAATTAAGATATGTACATTGGTTTTTTTTTTTAGATACAATGCTATTGCACACTTAATAGACTACAGTACGGTATAAACATAACGTTTATATACACTGGGAAACCAAAAATTCATTTGACTCACTTTATTGCAATATCCGCTGTACCGTGGTGGTCTGGAACCAAACTGGCAATATCTCTGAGGTGCGGCTGCATCAGATTTAAATGACAGGATCCCACCAGGATGAATCTGTGGAACAAGTTGGCACTCATTGGGGATACCCAGGAAGTATAAGAAGAACCTTTAAAGAAACCCTGAACTTCTTCCTTCTGGATGCAATAGGGCTCTCAATGTGACTATGGTCTGAATTTTACAAGAAAGGTGGCCTTACTTTATTCTCTAAACCAGTGAGGTAGGCCATTCTAGTTACCACCAATTTTATTTGCATAAATGTCTTATTTTCTAGGGACTCACTATACTAACATGACTAACAGATTAGTAATGTTTTTTGTTTGTGGGCTGGGAAAGAGCAAGGTTAACCTGAACTCTGAGAAATATTTCCAGCTGGGGACCCAGCAGATTCCTTTGTCTATCCAGACCCCTGAGATCAACAAAACAGTCCTTGCCCTAATGACTCCTCCAACATTCTGCCAGAGAAAGCTAAACGTCCAAGCTAAAAGCTCTGTGTGATTCAATTCAGCATGTTAAAATTCCTCCCATGCCCCCACCTGATCTCTCTTGCTTTATTATATATGATCAAGTGAGTTGGAATGAAACTGTCTCCAAGTCCTCATTTTTATTTCATACTGACAATATTATTTTTATCAAGCTCATATTTCAAGAAGCTTTATTCTACTCTGACTTTCCTGAACCAAGGGAAATTATCTTGTTACTTCCCTTGGGTTTGAAAGAAAACCTTTCCATAACTAATGTTGATCAGCAGCACCATTTCTTCTGTAAGAAACTGAAACCACCTTGACAGAGAAAGGAAAAGAACACCAGGGCTGGGATGATAGACAGACACCCAGAAAAGCTTAAGGGAAAAAGGAAGTCCCCCCTCCAGATGTTCCGCCTTCTGCGTGCCCTCCTGGGCAATGCGCTCCTAGAGCGCAGCCAGGAGTGGGTCTAAAACATGTGTAACAACCAGGGCAGCCTGGAAACTGACCCATCAGAACAGAAAAGGCCAGATTCCTGCTGAGCAGATTTTAACTCGTTCACTTCTGGACCATGGGAAGTTCTCTGGAAAAGCCCAGCAAGGGACTGTATTATTCAGGAATATCCAGAAAAACAGAACCAATAGGATATGTACATACATACGTGTCTACGCACACTCCACATGTATGCTGTATTGGGCATAGCAGTGAGTACAAATACATAGCGACAGGGACACAGAAAGAATGACAGAGAGAGAGAGAGAGAGTCAGAAACAAAGGCAGAGAGATTAAAACTTTAAAGAACTGGCTCATGAAAATATAGGGGCTGATTCATCCACAATTTGTATGACAGGCAAGTAGGCTGGGAACTCAGGCAGGATTTGATGCTGGAATATTAAGGTGGAATTTCTTCTTTTGTGGAAGACCTGTTTTCACCCTATAGGCTTTCAACTGATTTGATGAAGCTCACCCACATCATCAAGGGAAGCCTCCTTTACTTAAAGTCAACTGATATTTAAACGTTGGCCTCATCTACAAAACACCTCACAGCAACACCTAGATGAGTGTTTGAATAAGCGTATGCTAATGGTAGGCTGGTCAACTAAACACGTAAGACCAACCATCACAGTGGGGTGGGTTGGGGGAGCAGGAAAAGCGGAGGTCGCTCAGGGGATCTGAGGCAGCTGCTCTTCCCTACCCTATTCTGGAGTATCTTAGTATTTTAAATAGTAGCCCTGGTGTCCTCCTTACATGAGGTTTTTATGAAAAGGTTTGTGGTCGTTGCAACAACTTTTTCTCCCAGTTCTGTGCATGGAGCCTTACAAGAGTTACTGATGAGAAGAGCAGGTCAGAAATGCTATGACACAAAAGAGGCCTCCAGGCACAGCCCAAAGAGCTGCTCTGTAGTGGCTCAAATGGAACATCGAAATGTCTCTAGTCTTCATGACAAAATTCTGCTTCCAAAATTTATACTCACCTCCAGGTCATTTAGGGACACTGCCACCATTACCCTAAGAGGGAAAGCAAATGTTCTGTTATTATCATAGCAATAAAGGTTCCTGTTTATTGAGAGCATGCTAAACAATAGGTCATGGAACCTTCAATGGAAACATTTAAAAGGTAAGAGTTATACAGATGAAGTTCTACAAATGAAGAAACTGAGGCTTCAAAAGATCAAGTAGCTCAACCAGTGCCATCCAGGTGGGACCTAACTCTGTTCAGTTCAAAGGCTGTGCTCTTTGCTCAGTTACAAAAGCAAATAGATGTGCTAACCAGAAGTTGATGTGGGATTGTGATAGCTCTAGGTCAAGCAGTCTGGGAAAGAATGCCCATGGGTAAAGACTGGCAGTTTTAACCAGAGTGGGAGGGTAGTTTCCATGCTTGCTAGTTCATCTCTGGTAACTAAACTGTAGACACTATTGGTAGAATGAATTCTCCAGAAATCCATGCATCCTGGTTTTGCTTTGGTTCTGCCAAACTCTTATGTTTCTTTCCAGTTCCACAAGAGAATGCTGGAGTTTCTAATAATTAGAAGGCCAACTATGGTTGATGCTCCAACACACATAACTTTCTATTAACAATGCAGTAAGTAACTAACAGTTTATCAGCATGTTTCCCTACTATATTCTGAATGACATCCTCCTTGCCCCCAAAGCAATAATACTTTGATTGCAAACTATTTCCCTAACTAAATATACTCCTTCCCACAGAGAACTGCTACCATGGAAATGTATGCAATAAATTCATTTTTGCAGCATTGCATATCAAATTTGACAACATAATTTTGACATTTAGTAAAAGTACATCTTTGTCTGCATCCTCACAAGAAGACTTAGTTAATAGCATTTTTCCCCCAAATGTTCCTACAGTTCATATTTTATGCTGACATCGAAAGGGATGGGGATAGTTATCTTACTCTTGGTTTTGCATTCTTATATTTTTTAGACACCTGAAGAAGTTTGCACAAAGTTCAAAAGGTACCTGAAAGTCAGATTGTGATAGAAAATGGTTTGCTGGTGCACAGAGTATCCACTATTCTGAATCTGATACTGATGGCCAATCCCTCTTTGCAATGCCCTACCCACATGCATTTCTCAATATTCCCCCTGATGCCAAACTCCTTCAGAAAGATTGCTCTGAATTGGATTCATGGGAAACAAATTGGACTTATTTCATTCCAAGAAATTGGAACCACATAAAATAAAATAATGCCAAATTATGCTTGGAACTAGAATATGCTTGGTTCTGATTTCTTGTGACAAAAGAGTTCCAGATTACAACCAAAGTACACAATGTGGAATAAATCCTTTCTTATTTTTAGATATTATAAATATCCCTAGCACTGTGTTATTTGCAAAAGAAATTCTTAACTTTGCTCAGCCCTTACCATATTACTATTCCCTAAAGGGCAGGATTTTATAAAAAAGGATGTGTTGGATGCCATCCAAAGGTGTTTATATACTGAAGTTGCAAAAAGGGCTTATTATGAAGTGACCTTATGGTTGATTCCAAAGCAAGAGACTCAGCTAGTGTTTCATAATGGGGCTCTAGTTAGTTCCTTTCAAATATCTACTGAATTCAATGTTAACAGTTTACAATTAACAGAATAATCTGTCATTTGACTCTCTTCCCAAATGAAAATTGCCTCCAGGTTACTTTTGTTGTGATCTCATCTATGGAGAAATGTAGAGGGGGATGACTGCTTTCTGGTATGTGATGAACTTCTAATGCTTCAGAAAGCATATTTCAGTCAACGACTAAATCAATATCTACAACTGAAGATATTGATATGTTCAGTTTATATATCCTGATTCATTCTCTAGTATTCCTTGTCATGATTTTGAGTAGATAAATGGCCAAACAGAAATGACATCTCCAATTTGTTTCTGCTAAAATATTGGCACAGAAGCCCCTTTGGTCCACACCCATGTTAGGAGGGATACAGAAGCACATTATGATGGTCTGGCTCCTGAGAAACATAAATTCCCTTAGAATATGATATATGCATTTGCTTAATAATTATTAACAATGAATAACAAAAAAAAGGACAATGAGTCCTCTAGTTTATCACACATCTATTTATTAGTCTTTTCATTTGTCCATCAATTCATCATTTTTTTTTTGTGGATTTCAAAGTAAGTTGCAGACTTATCCCTTAATGCATCAGCACGTATAGCGTCAACTAGAGTTCAACACAACATAGACTATTGAACATGATCAAGTTTTGGGGTGAGAAATAACCCACTGGTGACAATGGGAAGGGTGATGTGCAAGAGAAAGGCTCAGAAGCTGGGGACACTCAGTGGGGCCACTGCCACAGTTCCAGAGAGAGATGATGAGGGTCTGGACCAGGGCAGGGATGGAGATAGTAGAGAGGAGAAGACAAGCAGATGGTGGAATTGACAGCTCTTGACAATTGATTGGACATCGGGCGAGTGAGATGAGGGAACAGGAGGAAACCATGGAAATTCCCAAATTTCTACCTTGAACAAGAGTTAGGAACTGACTTTTGGAGCATGAAACAAATTTGGAGGGGAAAGTTGTAAGTTGAATTTTGGATGCAGTTTTGGGATATCATTAGGCCAGATAAATTAGCCAATATACAGTAAGATAGAGAAGGCTCAGCTAGAGAGACAAATTGGAGAGTCAGCAGCATTTATGCGGTGATGAAACTATGCAGGAGGAGACTATGCAGCCAGAGGCGAGGCCAGAGCTTGAGGCAGCACATGGATTTAAGGCGCGGGCAGAGGAGAGGCACCCGTGAAAGATACTGAGAAGAAGCAATTGGTGGGGAAAAGGGAGAAGCAGGGAGAATAGGCTTTTGGGAAAAGGGAAGGTGACAGGTTCAAAAAGATGGGCTTGTCTGTGGTATAAAATGCTGAGATGTCAAGAAAGATGAGGGAACTGAAGAGTCCAAGGGATTTGGCCCCTGGGAGATTGGCAACTTTGGGAGAGAAGAGCTGGGCAAGTGGAAGCCAAATTTTAAGGGGTTGAGAATTGAATGGAAAATGAGGTCACGGAGACTGTACATGAAGACTAACCATTCTAGAAGTTTTGCCATGAGAGAAAAGGGAGAGATAAAGGGGAGGATGAGGGTCACGGGAGGATCTGCCACAGAAGCAGAGCAGCATGGCCATATGTGAATAAATACTCGCACTGTTCAGTTGGCACCTAACATACATGGCTCTCCTTGACAACGTCTACGGTGTGCATGTATTCTCTCCCTGGTTAGACTGAACCCCCACAAACGAGTGTGACCTGTGCGCACTCTTGTCTCACAGAACAGAAAAGCTCGACCATGTCCCAGACCACTTTCTCCAGGCCCTCATCTTACGGTTGAAGGATCTCAGGCCAAGAGGGAGGGAGTGGCTCAAGGTCATACACAGAGTAGTTGGGAAGGACCCACCCAAACCCTGCACACTGTGGTCTGAAGTAAGCAGAAAGCTTTTGATTTCCCAAACAGTTGTATGAAAATCCCAGCCTGAGAACCACCTCAAAGGTATAGCCCCTGATCACATGGATCTGCTTCATGTGTCTCACAGCAACGTGCTCTTCCTTTTCTGGGTAACATAATGCCCATCTCCCTTGTACCCCCAAACTGGAGTTCATTTGTTGGTACAAAATTTTCGAGCCATGTACTTTTGTAACCCCCGTCACCACTCTATTCTGCCCTTATCTGCCCTGTTTGAAGTTAAATGGGAGCATCTGCATGTTGCTTGAAAAAGACTATTTCCCACTGTCTGGCCTGTCACTAGCAGATGTACAGCAAGTCTCCACGGGATCAGAACCCTGCCTTGGGAACCCCACGTATTTTCAGGAATAGCATTCTATGGGTTTATTTCGGATTTCCAGTGATGAATGGACATGGGCCAGACCTTTTAGCCTTTACCATTTTCCACTCCTGCTCCTCCAGCTCCCTCTTCAAGTTCCCTTAATTAGCTAAACTTCAAGTCCTTTTGAATCACCTCACATCAGGCAGATATAGTTGGCCTATGCAGAGAAAGAGAAGTATGAGGTAACCCACTTTTAGGGCAACTGATTTATTACACACAGAGAAACTTCTTGTTAGCTTCCTAAAAGTTATCTCTTTCTCTCATTATTTGGAAAGCACAGTAATTTTCTACTTAATCTCTACTGATGTAAAACAGATTTGTTTGAATCTTAATGGAAGCTCTATTTTGCACTGGTGTGTGTTTGTGTCTGCATTTCCTGGTCCACCACTACCATCGCTGTGCATGCCTATCTGAACTTGGTTACTGTACCATACCACAGTTGCAAAAATGTTCTTTTCTACAAATGGTGAGCAAAAGCCTCTACAAGCTGAACTTAGAGCATCTGCCTCTCTGAAATGCCTTAATTGTATTGGCAAAAGAGCATTTGTTATTTTTCAAAGCCAACTGTAACTAGATTGTTGGAGCAGCACCATTAAAAGGATAATGACAATGTTACCTTCAAATAGATTTTCTTAAAATAATTGCTGTCCCCCACTGAGTGCTGGCACAGCACTAGTGAAAGTCTGATGGGGTCAGCACGTTCTTTGATGTTGCCTACCAGCAGATTGTCTCTTTCTGACCCACTCTCTTTTTTTCTCATCCATACTCACCCCAGTTTTATTAGCTGCTGAAACTTGTTTTCGTACCTGTGTCACAGCCCATTCCTTTTCTTTTTACAGCAAATGTGTAGCTTTCTCAATGGACCAATAGTTGCTGCCCCTTCATTTCATCTTGATGGAAATCTTTCTATTCTGGGAGCCAAGCAAAATCAAAACATTGATTTCGAGAGCATCACCATTCCAGAAATTGATGTGTTGGCCATGAAATCACAGGTCTGCATATTCTGCTTCTTGCTTGGGTGAACCTCAGAAGTGTGGTGATGACCTGCATGAATAGTGGGCATCTGACCCTTGCTAGAAGGGATGGTGAGTCAGGACTGACCATTCTGCCTACCTGGCTGTTATTCTGTCACTGAGGAGTGGTTCGAAGCCTGGTTTGTGCATGGGCATAGATGAGGCTGAGATGAGGTTATGGGTATGAAGCAACAGGGAACTGAAGCCTGTGCCTTCCAAAAAGGAAACTTCTAGAACCAAGGAGAAGCTTGTAGTATGAAGCCAATGGTGTCTCTCAGAGAACTCAGAAGAGGCAAGAAAGAGAGTGGTAGAGTTGGGAGAGACTCTTACACACAAATGTGTGCAGATGATCAGGGCATTTTAGAGTTGACCTTTACTAACTCCAGGCAAGGAGGAAGTTCTTTCAAGAGTCAATTTAAGCAGGAGAAAAATCAAACTACATATTCATCGTTTCATTTTATGCCCAGCTCAAACTGACGCAGCTCACAGCTAACACAGAATATACTCAATCTCTGTGTGAACACAGCGTATCAACAGTGGTGTACATACAGTCAGGGGGGAAAAGGCATTAGCTTAATTTTGTAGGCATTGGACTTCAGTTGAGCCAGTATCATCGGACTGACAGGCCACCTTGTCGAGCCTATCCAGAGTTGTTAAACTAATCATTGATATCATGTAATAAGAAGTTCTTCTCTCTTTCACTCTATCAAGAAGTATATTCTAGATACACAATCAAGCCTTTGTGCACTTGGCTTCTTCCTAAGTGATGCATGGAGGATGGATGAAGGAAAATGGAAACACTTTTCCACTATGTTACCTTTTCAACCCATTCGTTTACAATTTCTCAGCCACTAACAGGTTACAGAGAAAATCCACCATGACATATTGCTTGGCAAGATGATGCAGAGAGTTTGAGAGAGAATCATTAATAAATTGGTGGTGAAGGACTTTGCTAATATAGAGTGCTATTGAGATGCATATGAGAAGTGGCTCCTTCAAGGTCACTCACCCAGGAAGAGGTTTGAACTCCAGGTGCCTTACTTTTCATCTAAGAGACCCTGACATAAAAAGCCTGAATAGAGCACATCTTTAACCCCATTAGGTACTCCTGGATGGGGTTCCCACTTACTTCTATCCAATAGCCTGGGTGAGGTTAAAAAATAAACAAGAAATAGAGCAGTGCTTCTCAAGCTTTATGTGCAAGCAAATCACCCAGGGTCTTGTTAAAATGAAAGTTGTGCATCAGTCAGCCTAGGGTGGGGCCTGAAATCCTGCATTTCTAATAAGCTTCTAGGTAATGCCAATGCTACTCACCTAAAACACTGCCCCAGTCTAGAACATTTAGAGAGGCACATGGATTCTTTCAGTCATTAGGATCTCAATATGCTGGAAAAGACCATTGATACAACCTGTGAATATTACCTTAGATGGTAAAAGATGTGATTAAGTGAAGGATCTTGAAAAGAGGGGCTTAGCTTGCCCAAATAGACCCTAAAATGAATGATAAGTCCCTTATAAGCAAGAGATAGCAGAGAAAAACACAGAGACAAAAAGAGGAGAGGCAACAGAGACCGAGACGCGAGTGATGCTGCCAAAAGGCAAGGAATGCCAAGGCATGCCGATCATTGCCAGAAGCTAGACGAGGCAAGGAGCAGATCCTCCTTTAGAGCCTTGGAAAGAGTGCAGCCCTTCCAGCACCTTGATTTGGGGCTTCTAGCTTCCAAAACTATGAGAGAAGTAATTTCTGTTGTTTTAAGCTACCAACATTGTGATAATTTGATATGCAGCATAGGAAACTAATACAGTTCTCCTTGCATGTAAAAATTGGTGTCCCTCAAAAAAGGCTGCTAGTTCAGCTGGCAACTCAAACAACCGCACAAGTGCTTTTCCTCAAGATGATCATCCTATTTCAAATGGAGCAGCCATGCTTTGTGCACACTTCTCATTTCATCACCCAAAATAATAAAAGGAAATGTCCTTAACAACTGAGATTTAATAAAAGTAGTCATTTGTAATGCCTCACCAAGGACATGCTTAACTGAGCCTACCATTTTTTTATACTTTAAGTGAGTGGCAGGAAAGAACACTGTAGTGGTACAGTGGGTGGCACTGCCTTGGTTCCTGCTAAGTACCAGAGCAATACCTACTGTCATTTTTGCCCCATCAATGCCAATATCAATGCAGAACAAAAGGCAAAAACATTTTAGCATTATTACAAAAATTGTTTTGACCTCAAGGATCCTCTGAACATATGTATCTTGGGGCCTCCGAGGCCTGTGGGCCACATTTTGGAAACTGCTGAAGCAAATATAGCAGAAGGGTGATTGCAAATTGTAGGTAGTGGGTATTTTGGTGTTGTACTGTCCTAGTCTTTAGATTTTCCTTCTTTTTTTTTTTTTTTTAATTTTTCACAATGAAATACTGTGAAATGTTGTTAGGGTGAAACGTTTTGTGTGAATGTAAAAAAAAATTGTTAGTTCACCTCGTGCTACCAAAAATGAAGGGTCAAATATAGATTGGCCCTGGCCCCCTGTCCAGCCTTATCTCCTGTCCCCTAACCACTTAACCAACTGATGATCTGCAAACACTGGACAACTAGGAGTCTTCCAGACATGCCATGGTCTTTCCTGTCTCTACATCTTTACATGTGCAACTCCCTAAAACAAAATGCTATTTTCTCCCCCTCCATCTCTCCTGGTACTCCAGGAAAATTTTAATTTAGCCTTCAAAGTTGGGCTCTAATACTTCCTCCCCTGAGTAACCTTCCCTGTTTCCCCTCAGACTGACTTTGAGGCATCTACTCCTTGGGTTGGATTAAAGAGCGGAGCAGCCAGGCAGCTGCCTAGGACACTAATAAACATGGGAGGCTAAAATATCAATGGAATAAATTCAATGGATGATGCCAGTGAACTCAGTTTCCACAGGTGACTCTTTATGTAACAAGTAAAATATAATTAATGATGACTATTGAAACAGTGACCCAAAATGGAACCATTCTAGTTCCTCACTGGCCCATCTCTCACAAGCATTTTTGCCCTGGACATGAGAAACCCCTCTAAACACACACAGGCCTGAAGTCATAGTTGGAACTGGCAAAACTTTCAAACCAAATAGCACAGGATTTACCAGGAACAGGCAGGTGTTATAAATCTTAAACACTTTAATTCTACCTCCCAAAAAGTTGCCTGGTTTCAAAAATTGCAGTTCCAAAAAAGTTAAATGGCTCTGGTATACTCAGTGTCTATCTTAAACCTTCAATTCTGAACAAGAAAAAAAAGGGGAAAAGAGTTTTTATTAACAGAGAATCCTTTTCTTTACATCCACCCTGATTATATGTCGAACATACATGAAAGGAATATCAGTTTAAAGAATGTCAAATGATGGGTCTGCCTCGGGTACCCATGTGTTTTAGGCTGTTCAGATTTCTCTCTCATCTTACCTTACCCATTTTTTCCATCATAGCATGATTTCAGTGTAACTTGGTTGTCTGGATTTCTACTTCCCCAATCAAAGCTCCTTGAAGGCAGGGACTGTCTGTTTATCTTTGTGTCCCAGGATCTGACCCAAGGCCTGGTACATAGGACATGCTCAATAACTATTGGTTGATTAAGAGACTACATGATGGTGGGGGAGAAGCCTTGGCATATTTAAGAAGTCAGTCACATTCATTCTACAAATTCCATGCGCAGTACCTACATGGATATTGGAGAAGCGGTAGTCCCAAGCAGAGAACCCTGTTCCTTTGGTGATCCACTCAAGCAATCAAGGATCTGTTGAATGACAAACACCAGCAACTTGCCAGCCACAGAGCTGAATGCTGAGGGAATGCAGAACAAAACAAGCTCCCTGCTCTCCTAGAACGCACAATGCAAACTCTACACACAGCCACGAAACAATTTGAGAAAGATTAAGCATGTGGAGTTCCATAAAACAAAAGCTGGCAGAGGCCTTCAGGGGACCCAGAATGTGAGTGTAGGATGCTGCAGAAACCTGTTCTTCCTGTGTTGTAGAACAGTTGAATGCAGGCAATGGAAGTAGGGGATCTGAGGCCAGGTTTTCAAAGTGAGCTAAGAGGCCGTGCAGGATGTGACCCCCCGCAAAAAAAAAAAAATCAAGTTAGCAAGAGTGGAAAGAATTCTAAAAGGCATCTATATATCATGTATCCAAATGTCTATTCAAGAGTGAAAAAAATATTACTTTGAATCTTTTTCTGTGTACCCATGGGCCAGGTGAGTGTTTTTTTTCAGGGCCTAAGGTAAATTTACTATTCACCACACCCAGGAGAGATTCAAAATATTAATAACCACCAAGTCACTTTACCTTTGTTTTCTAAGTTAATCCTAAGATCTCTAAGCATTACAGCCCTTAGACCTGGCGAGAGGGGTGCCTGTTCTGGGCCCCAGACTCTAGAGGCCCAATTCCCATTCTCCTCCAGCCATACCCTTTCGGTGGGCAAGAGGCCAGAGCAATGAGCCTACAGGGCCCGCACCCACATCCACTTCTAGCATGGTTACCAAATGTAGCAAATACAGGATGCACAGTTCAATTTGAATTTTGGGTAAACAGCCAATCACTTTTTAATAATTTCCCATAATTAATATATATATGGCTCATTATAGCAAATTTCTACCCAACTTTCATGACTGAGTCGAACGCCACCACCCCAATGCCCTCCTCCCCTCTCACCCCCTCCCAAGGCAGAAGCAATCGCCTCTTCCTCTGAGCACCTGCTGCCCTGTATCTGTACTTTCGACTGCTTTTCTTTCTCCATCCCCGGGCACATCCCTGTATGTGTCTCACCTTCTCTACGAGAAGAAAGCGCTTCACCAAGAGAGACCTGTCCTGTTTTAGGAGCATGCCCTGTGATCACTGTCCCTCCACTCAGCTGGGGTCCGTGCACGGGACACCTTGACCTTCTGCCGCCCGACTCACTCTCCCTCAGTGGCCCTGGGTCACTGAGGAGCACTGGAGGGCTCCTCCCTTCGTCCCGGGGCAGGGTGGCTTTTCAGAGAGCATCACTGAGGACAGCGAGTAGCCTCTCCCCTTCTTCTCTTCCGACAGATAAAACTCTTACCGGGGAACATCCACCCATACAAATCTGTCTCATTTTTCTCCCAGAAACTACATCAAAAATCAAATATTTAAATCAACAAGAATCCTAAGTTAGGATGTGAGAGGAGTTACAAAGCAATAAGAAAGACACAAAGGAACGCCCGTAGGGCAAGCTGTGGCCGTGGCATTCACAAACATCTAAGGAGGCAAAAGGGCATTGAAAGGAAGTTCAAACTCATTGTTATTCAAATAAACAGCAATTAGTTTTCCTTAAAAATTGCAAGAAAAAAAATACTTAACCTCCTAAGACGTGGTTTTGGCAGCAGCGCATTGAAACGGGCCATTCTCAAGTGCAGCCAAAGGAGGTGTTCACTTGAAAAACATCTCTGAAAAGAAGTCTGTCAATGCGTACATGCCCAAAGCCTTGGAAACATTCATATTTTCTGAACCTAACAACTTCATATATAAAAATTTCTCGTGAGAATATATCAGATAAGCACTTGAGAGTTTTCACAGCTGTGCTATTTAAAAAAGAAAAAAACAAATGTGAAACAAATAAATGCTTAACAATAGGGGAATGACAAAATTCAGAATATGCATATAATGAGAAGTTATTGCCATCACTGAAATCAACTTTTCCAGAGAATTCCTGACATAAAAAAGCATTCATTGAATTCATGGGATCAGCTGGGTTATGCTGCAGTAACAACTTTAAAATCTCAGGAACTTAACACAACATAAATGTTTTTCTTGCTCACATTCCCCATCCAAATGAGATTAGACAGGCAAGACTCCACACACTTAGATAAACAGAGGATGACCTCTCAGTAGGAAAGACGGCACTAAATTATCCCATATAGGCATTCGATGTTCAGCCCCACGTTGCCACACCTCACACTTGCTGACAGCCCATTGGCCAGAACTAGTCTCATAACTCCACCTACTTACAAGATGGGTGGAGAAATGCAATCTTATTATGTGCCCAGGGGGAGGAAGGAGCCAAATACAGGGCAAATGTTAAAAGTTTCTACCATTATGTACTCATGACACAATAATAAGTAAGAAAATAGAGTATTTTTTGATTTATTAAGATTTGTTAAGCTATTTAAGAAGAATATTTCTTACGAATTGCATATTTATCACAATCCAGTTTTAGAGAATTATTTATGATACTTTCTTATTTGTATATATAAATGAAGGAAATTCATTGTAATAATACAGGGATCTGGCTTGTGAAATTACAGATGGTTCTTATTTTCTTCTTTAAACATGTTTGCATTTTCTAAATTTTCTACAAAGAACACATTAATTTCTACAATAAGAGGAAAGTAAGTTCTATGTTTCAGTATTAATCATGCTATCCTCAGTTTTCTTGCCTTTGGAAAACAAATTTTTCTTCTACCCAGGTCAACAAATTCCTTCTAAGTCTCAGCTCCATTAAATGGAGATAATATTACTTACTCTCCTTCCACCCATAAGAGAGCTTCATGAGAAGTAAACAATAAATATTCCATACACATTTGAGGGATAGCGGGGTGGAAGATATGCTTACTAGGTGCAAAATGTTGATGCTTCCCTCAGAACTAGTAAATTATGTGACCCTACAGAGGAGTTTAAATAATACCTTGTGACATTTAGCCAAAAGATTTGCCCAATTCACCTGATTATTCCCTAAGGATTACCAAATAGTTCAGACCTAGGGCAAAGATAACCTAGAATATTCATTCTCATGGATGAACCCCAGTGAATGGATTTTACCTCTTGGTTACCAAGTTCACTGTGATATCTGCAAGTCCTCCTGGCTGACTTGGGCTCTAGGAGTCTTGGCCTTTCTCTAAATCCTCACTGTTCACACAGTGATTATATCAGACAACCAATCCAAAATAGGTACCCTTGTTTCAAGTACTGATTTCTAGGGCCAGTGTTTACTTCCCTAGGAAGGCAGGGCATCTTGTGCCTCCTCTCGCCTCCTCTTTGTCCTCCCTGATGACCCAGCTCAGCACCAACTGGCTGATAAAGACATGTCACGTTGACAAGAACCCTTCAGGGGGAAAAGTAAGTTGTATAAGACCCTGGTGCCTTCCTTGCAGACGTCCCTAATGCAATGTCTTTATGCAGTGACCACTCACATAGATTAAAAATGGGAGCAGAACAGAGCATAACTCTCAGAAATCAAACTGAGTTCCTTTTTTAATCACACTCTGTATCTATTCAGAGAGAAAAAAAATGTAATTGTCAGCCCACCATCTTCCAGAGAAGAGTGAAAAGAAAGTGTGACTGCATGAAACCCCAGTGCATCAGGGACAGATGGAGTGCTGCATTTGGGGTCCTTTTTATTTGAAATATACCCAACTAGCCAAAGGTCTCCATCGATGTGAGGAGCAATTAATTAGTGGTAGAATCACCGCTATAACATAGTTTAACTAATTGCTGATCTGACAGGGATGGGGAAGGAAAAAAAAAAAGAGAGATTTTCAGAAAACAGATAAAGTTTTAATTAACGGTTTTTGAGACGACACTTCTTCTGGAACCAGAATGACCTCTAGGCAGGTAACTGATTTCAATGCCACATTCACTGTACATCTGCAATGCTTGCTTTGATCCATGTGGATCCCAACTTGAAGGGGAAGCATAGAGAAAAATGCTACAGTGACAGGAACATTCTCTGAGCCTTGTCATGTACCATTTCTGCAGGCCAGGGATATAGAGCTCAGGTGGGGCCTTGCTGGGCGATATGTAGGTACAGCATGCAGTTCTCCCAGTGCATTCACACTGGCCATGGGTTGAACAAAATCATACATTTCTGACACAGGAATCACGATCCTCTGTTAAAAATGAATACCAACACCTTTTGACTACTTGACTATAAGTGCAATATTTAATCATAACATTTGGCTCAGTGATTTATAGGTATCATAAATCACATTGTGCTTTAGTCTAGTAATGTCTGTCACAGAGCTAAGAGACCTAAGCAACTGGCATCTTAGGAAGAGATTAAAATCAAGACTGTTTATAAAGACATTTTTGGAGTAACTGGCTTACTGGGAGCTAGAGGAGGTCCAGGTCACAATGAATCTTTCAAGATCCCCTTTTTCACTGGGGTATGTGTGGGTGTTGTGTTGGTCTTCCTCCACCACCATCCAATCCACTCTCCCCCACCAGCACCAACACCAGTCATCACCTTCCCCTTGACAGGGACACAATAGCACCAGTTAGAAAATCAGCATCACCCTGTTTCCACCCAGAATGAATTATTACTCTCCAAAGATAGGAGGAAAAGCTGTGAGGAGAACTGATCTATATTGATTTGGGAAAATCCATGGAGAAGAAATTCCAAGTTCATTAAAAATTTGAGTAGTGTGCATTTGAGTTATCTCGTGGGAACCCTACCTAGGTTATCATTCAGTGCACTGGGCCTCTCCACCATACCACATACTTCCTTTTGCTTCTCGTACATTATGCCAACAACTTGTATCTGCACCTCTGTGACTACTGGCTTCATCCTAATGTTTCATAATCCAGGTAAAGTGTGCTCGCTGTATTAGTTTGCTGGGGCTGCCATTATAAAATCACACCAAGTGGGTGGCTTAAACAACAGAAATTCTATTTTCTGACATTTATGTCCAGTTTGGGAGGCTGGAAGTCCAAGATCGAGGTGTCGGCAGGGTTGATTTCTTCTGAGGCCCTTCTCCTTGGCCTGGGGTGGGTTCACCACCTACCATTTCCTCACCATACACATCTCCCCCTTCGCCAAGAGGTTTGAGCTCTGGGGAAGTAACTAAAACTACCACTTCCTTTCTGCCTCTCTCCTCAGCTCTATGTCCCTGAAGTGGAAGGATTTTCCATTTCCAGCAGTATGGGAAATTATCTCATGCCATAGTCTCTCTTCTCCACATCATGGCTCAAAATAATAACATCTCAGGCCTCCAAGTTTTATTCTTGATATAAAGATGGAAGTTTTTTGGAATTTGGGAAACACTTTCCTCTCTCAGCAAAGCATGGATTTGAAGACTCACTTTTCATCATAACAATCCTAACATGAAACCTGAAGCTAAGCCAAGACTCCTTATTCTGGGTGGTCGCCCCATTTCCCATGAGTCGATAGATTCAATGCCAGGACAAACTGATAGCAAGGAATGAAAATACATTGGTATGTCAAGAATAAAGTCCCTGTTTGTACTAGCAACTGTGAAATAAATATTCTATTCTATCCCCCAGAGAAGCTGGTTTGTTAAGGGCATTTAATAATCTGGTTAGCATCACTTTCCTCCCTCCTTACTAGGGAGGCAATGGAGAGAACCATCAAATGGAGTCATTAAGAAGTCACTGACAGGGACCTTTCTCTGATCCATAGCCAGAAACCTTTGGTATACAAAGAGCTAAGACAAAAACATTAGCAGCTGTTGGAGAAACATGAAGGAGACCACCACCCTTATTATCTGCCCATACCTCATTTGGGACCAGTAAGGACTATGGAAACTGGTGGAAGAAAACCCTCAAAAACTTCCAGTGTGGAAGGATAGAATTGGCTGGATCCCTGAGAGCAACTTTAAAACAGAAAATCTGAGTTAGACACAATGCGATATGTTGATTAAAGTGGGAACTAGAATCAGGCTACTTGGCTTCACATCCTGGCAACCCCCACCCCCACTTCCTACCTTTGTCATTCCAGTCAAGTTGCTAAACCTCTTTAGAGCTGTTTCCTCATCTATAAAATGAGGATTATAAAAAGTCCTATGTTTATGGTATTGCTGTGAAGCTTATGAAAAAGTTAATATGTGTAAAATGCTAGAAGAGTGCTTATCTCAGTAAATAATAATGACATTATCAACAGGCTGTGGGAAAATGGTTATTATGAATAATATTAATAACCAAAATTTATTGAGTGCTTATAATATGCCAAGTGATATAAATTCCTTACATGTGTAACAGGGGCTAAAAAGTATTAATATAAGAATATTCTAAAAGCCTTTTATCTATCATTTCTTATGTCTGACCACCCCCAATTCTACCAGTAAAATTCTGACTTGGTTCACATGGCATCTCTCGGTATCCTCAGCTCATGGAACTTAATCCACAGATTGGGGGAAAACAGTGTAAGCCTGAGAGGCAAGGAGATTTATATTTGAAATGAAGAGAACTCCTCACAGAATAAAAAAGAATAGCTCCAAGAAAGCATGGCAGGGTGATTATGAGAAGTTTTAGTTGGCAGTTGAGAGTGGAATAGAAAGAGATTCTCAAGCACAGTTATTCTCAGTTGAAAGGAAGGGATGGGCAAGTTGAGGCTGAGGAAGGTTAGCTATTTCTTTCTTTCTTTTTTTTTTTTTAGGAGAGCCAGGGAGACTTTTATTGAGAGATACAGTGAGAGGACAGACAGAGCTCCTGCGTGAGCCAGGAGGTGACAAGAGAGCCCCAGGTTAGCTATTTCTTATGCATATACTTCCCCTTGGAATTTTTTAAATTCATTTTGTTATCATTAATCTACAATTACATGAAGAACATTATGTTTACTAGACTCCCTCCTTCACCAAGTACCCCCCACAAACCCCATTACAGTCACTGTCCATCAGCGTAGTAAGATGCTGTAGAATCACTACTTGTCTTCTCTGTGTTGCACAGCCCTCCCCGTGCCCCCACATACTACACATGGTAATCGTAAGGCCCCCTTTCTTTTTCCCTGCCCTTATACCTCCCTTCCCATCCATCCTCCCCAGTACCTTTCCCTTTCGTACCTGTTAGTCCATTCTTGGGTTCTGTGAGTCTGCTGCTGTTTTGTTCCTTCAGTTTTCCTTTGTTCTTATACTCCACATATGAGTGAAATCATTTGGTACTTGTCTTTCTCTGCCTGGCTGATTTCACTGAGCATAATACCCTCTAGCACCATCCATGTTGTTGCAAATGGTAGGATTTGTTTTCTTCTTATGGCTGAATCATATTCCATTGTGTATATGTACCACATCTTCTTTATCCATTCATCTACTGATGGACACTTAGGGTGCTTCCATTTCTTGGCTATTGTAAATAGTGCTGCAAGAAACATAGGGGTGCATCTGTTTTTTTCAAACTGGGCTGCTGCATTCTTAGGGTAAATTCCTATAAGTGGAATTCCTGGGTCAGATGGTATTTATATTTTGAGCTTTTTGAGGAACCTCCATACTGCTTTTCACAATGGTTGAACTAATTTACATTCCCAGCAGTATAGGAGGGTTTCTCTTTCTCCACATCCTCACCAACATTTGTTGTTGTTTGTCTTTTGGATGGTGGCGATCCTTACCGGTGTGAGGTGATATCGCATTGTGATTTTAATTAGCATTTCTCTGATGACTAGCAATGTGAAGCATCTTTTCATGTGTCTGTTGGGCATCTGAACTTCTTCTTTGGAGAACTATCTGTTCAGCTTCTCTGCCCATTTTTTAATTGGATTATTTGTTTTTTGTTTGTTGAGGTGTGTGAGCTCTTTATATATTTTGGATGTCAACCCTTTATCGGATCTGTCATTTATGAATATATTCTCCCATACTGTAGGGTACCTTTTTGTTCTATTTATGGTGTCCTTTGCTATACAGAAGATTTTCAGCTTGATATAGTCCCACTTACTCATTTTTGCTTTTGTTTCCCTTGCCCAGGGAGATATGTTCATGAAGAAGTCGCTCATGTTTATGTCCATGAGATTTTTGCCTATGTTTTTCTCTAAGAGTTTTATGATTTCAGGACTTACATTCAGGTCTCTGATCCATATGGAGTTTACTTTTGTGTATGGGGTTAGACAGTGATCCAGTTTCATTCTCCTACATGTAGCTGTCCAGTTTTGCCAGCACCATCTGTTGAAGAGACTGTCATTTCCCCATTGTATGTCCATGGCTCCTTTATCAACTATTAATTGGCCATATATGTTAGGGTTAATGTCTGGAGTCTCTATTCTGTTCCACTGGTCTGTGGCTCTGTTCTTGTCCCAGTACCAAATTGTCTTGATTACTGTGACTTTGTAGTAGAGCTTGAAGTTGGGGAGTGAGGTCCCCCCCCCCACTTTATTCTTCCTTCTCGGGATTGCTTTGACTATTTGGGGTCTTCGGTGTTTCCATATGAATTTTTTAACTGTTTGTTCCAGTTTGTTGAAGAATGCTGTTGGTGATTTGATAGGGATTGCATCAAATCTGTATATTGCTTTGGGCAGAATGGCCATTTTGATGATATTAATTCCTCTTAGCCAAGAGCACAGGATAAGTTTCCAGTTGCTAGTGTCCTCATTAATTTCTCTTCAGAGTGTCTTAAAGTTTTAAGGGTATAGGTCTTTCACTTCCTTGGTTAGGTTTATTCCTAAGTATTTTATTCTTTTTAATGCTATGGTGAATGGAATTGTTTTCCTGATTTCTCTTTCTATTAGTTCATTGTTAGTGTATAGGAAAGCCACAGATTTCTGTGTATTAATTTTGTATCCTGCAACTTTTCTGTATTCCAGTATCAGTTCTGGTAGTTTTGGAGTGGAGTCTTAAAGGTTTTTATGTACAATATCATGTCATCTGCAAATAGTGACAGTTTAACTTCTTCTTTACCAATCCAGATTCCTTGTATTTCTTTGTTTTGTCTAATTGCAGTGGCTAGGACCTCCAGTACTATGTTGAATAGCAGTGGGGAGAGTGGGCATCCCTGTCTTGTTCCCGATCTCAGAGGAAAAGCTTTCAGCTTCTCTCTGTTCAGTATGATGTTGGCTGTGGGTTTATCATATATGGCCTTTATTATGTTGAGGTACTTGCCCTCTATACTCATTTTGTTGAGAGTTTTTATCATGAATGGATGTTGAATTTTGTTGAATGCTTTCTCAGCATCTATGGAGATGATCATTTGGTTTTTGTCCTTTTTGTTGATGTGGTGGATGATGTTGATGGATTTTCAAATGTTGTACCATTCTTGCATCCCTGGGATGAATCCCACTTGGTCATGGTGTATGATCCTTTTGATGTATTTTTTAATTTGGTTTGCTAGTATTTTGTTGAGGATTTTTTCATCTACGTTCATCAGGGATATTGGTCTGTAATTTTATTTTCTGGTGGGGTCTTTGCCTGCTTTTGGTATTAGAGTGATGTTGGCTTCATAGAATGAGATTGAGAGTGTTCCCTCCTCTTCTATTTTTTGGAAAACTTTAAGGAGAATGGGTATTATATCTCCTCTCTATGTCTGATAAAATTCCGAGGTAAATCCATCTGGCCCGGGGGTTTTGTTCTTGGGTAGTTTTTTGATTACTGCTTCAATTTCTTTGCTGGTAATTGGTTTGTATAGATTTTGTGTTTCTTCCTTTGTCAGTCTTGGAAGGTTTTGTTTTTCTAGGAAGTTGTCCATTTCTCCTAGGTTTTCTAGCTTCTTAGCATATAGGTTTTCAAAGTACTCTCTAATAATTCTTTGCTATTTTTGTGGGGTCCGTTGTGATGTTTCCTCTCTCGTTTCTGATTCTGTTGATGTGTGTTGATTCTCTTTTTCTCTTAATAAGTCTGGCTAGAGGCTTATCTATTTTGTTTATTTTCTCAAAGAACCAGCTCGTGGTTTCATTGATTTTTTTCTATTGTTTTATTTTTCTCAATTTTATTTATTTCTTCTCTGATCTTTATTATGTCCCCCCTTCTGCTGACTTTAGGCCTCATTTGTTCTTCTTCTTCCGATTTCAATAATTGTGACGTTAGACTATTCTAATGTCTGCTCTTGGGTTTGCTCTTCCTTCTTTAAATATGCCTGGATTGCTATATACTTTCCTCTTAAGACTGCTTTCCCTGAGTCCCAAAGAAGTTGGGGCTTTGTGTTGTTGTTGTCATTTGTTTCCATATATTGCTTGATCTCTATTTTAATTTGGTCATTGATCCATTGATTATTTAGGAGCATGTTGTTAAGCCTCCATGTGTTTGTGGGCCTTTTTGCTTTCTTTGTACAATTTAGTTCTATTTTTATACCTTTGTGGTCTGAAAAATTGGTTGGTAGAATTTCAATCTTTTGGAATTTATTGAGGCTCTTTTTGTGGCCTAGTATGTGGCCTATTCTGGAGAATATTCCATGTGCACTTGAGAAGAATGTGTATCCTGTTGCTTTTGGATGTACAGTTCTATAGATGTCTATTAGTTCCATCTGTTCTAGTGTGTTGTTCAGTGCCTCTGTGTCCTTACTTATTTTCTGTCCGGTGGATCTATCCTTTGGAGTGAATGGTGTGTTGAAGTCTCCTAAAATGAATGCATTGCATTCTATTTCCTCCTTTAGTTCTGTTAGTATTTGTTTCACATGTGCTGGTGCTCCTGTGTTGGGTGCATATATATTTATAATGGTTATATCCTCTTGTTGGACTGAGCCCTTTATCATTATGCAATGTCCTTCTTTATTTCTTGTTACTTTCTTTGTTTTGAAGTCTATTTTGTCTGATACTAGTACTGCAACACCTGCATTTTTCTCCCTATTGTTTGCATGAAATATCTTTTTCTATCCCTTGACTTTTAGTCTGTGCCTGTCTGGGTTTGAGGTGAGTCTCTTATAAGCAGCATATAGATGGGTCTTGTATTTTTACCCATTCTATTACTCTGTGTCTTTTTATTGGTGCATTCAATCCATTTACATTTAGGGTGATTATTGATAGGTATGTACTTATTGCCATTGCAGGCTTTAGATTCATGGTTACCAAGGGTTCAAGGTTAATTTCCTTACTATCTAAGAGTCTAACTTAACTCACTTAGTATGCTGTTACAGACACAATCTAAAGGTTCTTTTCTGTTTCTCCTCCTTTTTCTTCCTCCTCCATTCTTTATATATTAGGTATCATATTCTGTACTTTTTGTCTATTCCTTATTTGACTTTGGGGATAGTTTATTTAATTTTGCATTTGCTTAGTAATTACCTGTTCCACTTACTTTACTGTAGTTTTATTACCTCTGGTGACAGCTATTCAACCTTAGGAATACTTCCATCTATAGCAGTCCCTCCAAAATAGAGTGTGGAGATGGTTTGTGGGAGGTAAATTCTCTCAGCTTTTGCTATCTGGAAATTGTTTAATCCCTTCTTCAAATTTAAATGATAATCTTGCTGGATAAAGTAATCTTGGTTCCAGGCCCTTCTGCTTCATGGCATTAAATACATCATGCCACTCCCTTCTGGCTGGCTTGTAAGGTCTCTGCTGAGAAGTCTGATGTTAGCCTGATGGGCTTTCCTTTGTATCTGATCTTATTTCTGTCTCTGGCTGCTTTTAACAGTCTCTCCTTATCCTTGATCTTTTCCATTTTAATTACTATGTGTCTTGGTGTTGTCTTCCTTGGGTCCCTTGTGTTGGGAGATCTGAGGATCTCCATGGCCTGAGAGACTATCTTCTTCCCCAGATTGGGGACATTTTCAGCAACTACCTCCTCAAAAACACTTTCTATCCCTTTCTCTCTCTCTCTTCTTCTTCTGGTATCCCTATAATGCAAATATTATTCTGTTTGGATTGGTCACACAGTTCTCTCAATATTCTTTCATTCTTAGAGATCCTTTTTTCTCTCTGTGACTCAGCTTCTTTGTATTCCTCTTCTCTAGTTTCTATTTCATTTATTGTCTCCTCCACCATATCCAACCTGTTTTTAATACCCTCCATCGTGTTCTTCAACAATTGTATCTCCGACCTGAATTCATTCCTGAGTTCTTGGATGTCTTTCTGTACCTCCATTAGAATGTTGATGATTTTTATTTTGAACTCCCTTTCAGGAAGAGTCATGAGGTCTATATCATTTAAATCTTTCTCCGGAGCTGTATTAATAATTTTACTCTGGACCAGATTTCTTTGGCTTTTCATGTTTGTATATGGCACCCTCTAGTGTCCAGAAGCTTTATTCTGGAGCTGCTCAGCCCCTGAATCAATGTTGGGGGTCGCAGGGGAGCGGTATTGGTGCCTGGGGAGAGGAAAGAGCTGTTCCCCGCTTCCCAGCTGCTGTGCCTGTCTCCACTGCCTGAACCAGTGGGCCAGGCACACATGTATAAGCTTTTGTCCCAGAGCAGCCAGATATGGATCCCTGCTTTCCACAAGTGGCCAGAATCCCAGTCTCCCCAGGAACTCCACCTGTCCCAGCTTTCAAACCCCATAATCAGTAGAGTATGATGAAAGCACCATGAAATGTAGGTTTGTGCTCCCAGAGCAGATCTCCAGAGCTAGGTATTCAGCAGTCCCAAGCCTTCCACTCCCTCCCTGCTCCATTTCTCTTCCTCCCACTGGTGAGCTGGGGTGGGGGAGGGTCTTGGGTCCCGCTGGGCCACAGCTCTGGTACGTTACCCCGTTCGCTGAGGTCTGCTCTTTTCTCCAGGTGTGTGCAGTCTGACCGTCCTCTTTCCTGTTGCTCTCTCAGGATTAGTTGCACCAACTATATTTTCTAATTGTATCCAGTTTTAGGAGGAAGCCTCTGTCTCTCCTCTCAGGCCGCCATCTTTAATCCTGCCCCTTGGAATTTTTTAAGAAACTACAGAGTAAAACACTTGTATTTGTTTTGATTAAACTTCTCTGTTAAATTTTTTTCTTTGAATGTGATTCCAAGTTATGATTCTAAGACAGGATCACATGGAACCCACCTTCATACAGGTTACACACACTTTCTTTTGTTTTATCCTCACAGCAATCCTGTGAGTTGGATGCTATTATTATCTTTCCTTTGAAGAGAAAACTGAAGCTCAAAGATAACTTGCCCATAGTCACACAGAAGCACTAGGGCTTGAATTCAAATCCAAACGGTTTGGCCTCAGAGCCCGCACACAGAGCACTTTCATGTGCTCCCCTAAACGAGTACCCCTCATTAGCCTGCATTAATTCACACTTCCTCAATTGCCCTCCTGAGAGTGTTGTCTAAGGAAATGCCCCAATACATAGAAATGTTTCCTTTTGATTAAAAATAAAAATCAAGGGTATGTATATAATTTCATCTCCATCTGTCTGACTCCTGTGACTGTCTCTTGATTGGTCCCAACTTGAGGCAAGGGTATGTATATACCTTTTAGTTTAATTAAATATTCACATCGTTTGAAATTCAAAAAATACAAATGGTATAAAGCAAAGTCTCCCTTCTAACCTTATTCCCCCAGTTGTCTGATTCCCCTTCCCACGGCAAACAATGTTATCAGCTTCTATTGTATATTTTCAGATAAAAACATTGCAAGCAAATACATTTTCTCTCTTTTTTTTTAATGACAGCACAACATACTCAGTGTTGTGCACTTTTATTGTTTTCATCATATACTGGAAAAACAATCTTGGGAATCATTCCATATTGTTACATAAGGAGTGGCCTCATTTTTCTTTACAGCTAAAAATAACCATTTAGGATGCATCATCATTTATTTAATAGGTTCTCTAAGAGCTGGACAACTGGAATATTTCTAAATTTGTGTTATTGTAAATGATGTGACAATGAATACTCTGGTACACAATGCCATTTTGCATGTTAGTATATTCATATTAGAAATTATTAGAAAAAGAATCATTGGGTCAAAGGCCACATGCACATGTATTTTAATAGATACTCCTGAACTGCCCTACATGAATTATTTTTAACGAAGCATATGCCTACCAGCAATGTATGAGATTGTTTATTTCTCCTCACCCTCTCCAACATAGTGGATTATTAAACTTTCTGGTCTTTGCCCATCTGATAGATGAAAATGGAAAATCCATTTCTTCTCTTGCCTCAGGTTACTTGAGTTTAAACTATAACTTGCTGCCTACAAACCCCTTTCTTCATTCATTTAAATAGCATAAGGCATTTCCTACATAGAAGGCTGTATGTGTTATCCTTGAACCCTATAAAACAAAAGCTCTTTCCAAAATCATGAGTGGCTTAAGATTCCTCCAGATGGCTGGGGTTTGAGTAACTCCGGATACCTTCATTTTAAGACAGCAGAACAGAATAATTATTGGGGTTTTGGAGGAGCAACTAAATAATACTCCTGTCCCAATTCTCTCCCAACCCCCATTTCACCCAGCTCCAAGTTGGGACCAATCAAGAGACAGTCACAGGAGTCAGACAGATGAAGACAGAAATATTCTGCTTTATGTCCGATAAAGCCGATTGGAATCTAAAGCTTAGATCTGGAAACAGATAGGTTTTCTAATACCTGCCCTGAACCAGAAAAAAAAAAAGCCATAATTAAACCTATACACTCAGTCATAGGCAGGCCTGGACAAGGGCAGTCTTCTCTATAATAATGGCCACTTTTATAGGGCCTTGGAGGAGAATGGGCTTCCTAAGAAGAGTCAAGCCCAATGAGTGCCTGCAGAGGGGCTGAGCCATGTAGGCCACTTGACCAGACCAGCCATGTGGGATACATGAAACCACAGAAATGTTTCACCCCTGTAACTTTCCCTCCTAAAGTA
This sequence comes from Manis javanica, assembly GCF_040802235.1. NCBI lineage: Eukaryota > Metazoa > Chordata > Mammalia > Pholidota > Manidae > Manis > Manis javanica. Next base: position 68,584,987 of record NC_133171.1, on the reverse strand, counting down.
TGAAGTTTTCACCCATCTATGCAAAGGTAAGAAGGATGGATAAGAATACTCCACTCACTGTTTAACCTTCAGGGATGAAGCAATAAGGAATATAGGATCTTCCTGGAAGAAAAAAAATTCAAATGTGAGAAAAATGAAGAACATATTCATTGCTTCATTCACCAAATATGGACTGTGAATTTACTCTGTACCAGGCTCTGTGCTAGGATCTGGGACAACAAAGATGAATACAACTCAGATCCCACCTCCTATAGAATTGGTATTGTATAAGAGAGAGAACCACATATATAAATCATCCTACACATCTTATTTCTACTTTTGAATGCAGAATGAACACACAAAGCTTCACAAAGGAGTTGCCTTGAACTATGCTGGGAAGGATGAGAAGGCAGTGAAGAGCCTGGTCCATAATGTTGCTTTGCATAAGGGATTTGTGGGTAGGGCAGGAGAGAAGGCCACATCAGAAAAAACAGCAGTTGCAGAACTAGAGAATGTAATCAGGCTTGGAAAATATTTCTGTGTGGATGGACACCTGTGCAAAGGGGAAGCAGAGGCAGAGGTGATGTGAGATGAGGCTAGAAAGATAGCACCAAGCCAGACTGTAAACTACACTCAGGAGCCTATGGCCCATCCAGAGACAGGTGGGGGCCCTGAATGCTTCAGTGAAACTGGCATGATCCAATTTGTTTCTGAAAGATCACTCTGGCAGTGAATGTGGGGATAGATTGGAGAGAGAAAGAAAGAGAGAGTAAGAGAGGGAGATATTGAGATCCAAGGCAGGAAGGCCGGCCAAAACTTAACAAACTGGCCCAGAATAATGATGTTAAGAGATAAAATCAGCACAAGTGAGATCAAGAAAAGTAAAGAGATTCAGCAGACATTTCACAGGCAATATGATCAAAACCTATAGATTAACTAGGCAGGGGAGGTGAGTGGAAGGAGTCCAGGGCACAGAGGCATCCTGTTTGAGTGGCTGGGGACATAATGATACTGGGAATAAGAAGGTCTTGGGAGAGAAGAAAATGAGTTTAGTTTTAGATGTGTTGCCTGAAAGATACCTGGTACAATGTGTCTGGCAGGTACCTGGAAATAAAAGTGTGAGCTACAAAGAAGTCAGGCTGTAGGCACTTGGCAGCTATTGGTGTAAGGGCTGTGCTGTGGCGGAAGCCACAGGAAAACTGTAAGAGCAGTCAGCTGGGAGAGCAATGAGGCATATGAAAGAACCGCTATGCCGCAGGACAGGCAATGGGTGCCTGGCACAGAGAAGAGGTCAGTGGAAGGGAGTCCAGTGGGGGAAGAGAGTTTGGGAGATATGGGGGAGAGAGAACCCTCCAAAGAGTCATGGAGGAGATAAAATTTCTCCTCTTCCCAGATGCCTGAGGCCACACTGCATCTTTAGGGGGGCAGTTTTCTCAACCATGTTGATCCGATGACATCCACTCCTCTAAGGCTTCCAGGGAAACTGGGTGAGGGAAGGATGAGGATGATCTTGGCAGAGGTCCAGCTTCCTCCTGCATATCTCTCTGGAAGAAGGTCCCCTTGTTTGTCATGGAATGAATGATGAGAAAGCAGGGTGGGTCCTTAAGAGCACCTTGCCACAAAACCTTGCAAAAGCTCAGGATGTACAAACATCAGAAGGAAATCTAATATCCGCGTTGGTGGGTTTCTCCCCAGTGAAGCCTGCTCTCACTGACAGCGATTCCTGCCAGGGTCCTTCCTGACCAGACCATCTGCTCCAGTCATCAACCTGGTCACCCTCTACGTTCACCTTTGTTCAGCTATCAGATCTTGGCACAAGCCCATCCAGAGGCCTGGAACATCCTACTCTATCAAATTACTATTGATTTCTTCAAAGTCATGCTTAAGTCTAAGCCAGTCCATGAAACCTCCCTTCATTTTCTGAATATGAATTCATTCACACATGGCTCATACCTACTGTCCTTTCACAGTAGACTCTGTCTCTGGTCACTTTTTTTTCTTACAGAAATTATGTCGTTTGTCATAATTATTTAGGGAAATAAGCAGACTCTTCTAGATAATCAAAGTTCTGTCCCTAAGCATCAACATTTTATTTTCTTCAGTCAATAGACCAACAGTTACTGAGTACTTACTTGTTACATGCCAAGCACTGGCTATAGGGCAGAAATCTTAACTAAATGAACACAAACCAAGGAAAAGCATTCATTACACAGGCCAAGAAACAAGCCTGTGCCTCCTTTAGGGGAGGGAAAATTTACATCTTAAATACTGCCATTGACTAATATCCACCAACGAGGACATTAGATTTCCTTCTGATGTTTGATAGATCTTACCAAAATAGGTTATTCTCTCCTGCCTTCTTAAACAGAGAAGAATGAACAAAATCTGAAACGTTTGTGTTGACTTGGGTGCATCATCTTGGGCACCCTGTTTTGAAAGAACAGCTTTTCTCTTTTAGTTAGAAAAACAGTATGTTCCTTGTGAAAAGCTGGGATAAAGAAATTTCTAATTGCCCATGTTCATATCATCGGAAAAGCAACTAAGACTAACGTATTTGTGTATCTCTTTCTAGGCTTTTGTCCAGTCCATTTTTAGGGAGTTTTCCTTAATAAAAATCTAATATATTGAACATAGAAGTTCATAGCTTACTCTCGTACAAGTTCACATTACAGTATGGATGGTTTTCTAGTAAGCATCCTTTGTTGATCAATGTCTTCGTGGCAGGGTAAACTGAGACTGCTTCCTCCCGGCCATTTGCCTCCCCCTGCCTCCTCCCCACACAGCCCTACAATCAGGAGAGAAATCCTGGACCCTCACTGTTTCCCCCACTTCTCTGTCCCCGTGCATGGCAGCAGATCCTCCTGTGACATCAGAAAATCACGAAAGGGCAGAAAAGTGGTGGACACGTAACAAATGCCTACAACTGTGAACTCTGTAGGACCCAGGGTCCTCTTATTTCTACTGAGAGGAATTGCAAGTCCTGGTGAGCCCATATGGCAGCAGGAGGTACTAGACACCAAGACAGAAAGAAAGAGAAGGAAAAAGTTGTGGGAAGTGAAAAGAGATGCCCAACAGAGGGAAGGGGGACATGCATGTGGGGTGTGCTCTGACCAGCGGGGGTGTCCATCCCCCTCCCTCGTCTTTGGCGGAAAATGGTGCTAGCCCCTTGGAGACTACACCATACTTGCTGAAAACAAACACCTCCCTGAAGGCTAGCCTTCAAGCACGGAAAACTATAATACGCCACCATCTCAAAGGCCCACAAGTTTCCATCTTTCCCATTTCCAAAGAATCCTTGAGCACAAATCCAGTGGGACAGAAAGGAGACGTCTTCTGAGTGCAACGTTCGTAATGTGATGATTCCTCCCAGGGCTACCTGTGACCAGGGAAGGGAAGCACATCCCTGCTACCTGCTCGGGACACTGTCTCCCCTTTGTGCCCCCCAAGAAAGATACAGGCTGCTTACAGAAATGTGAAGGGTAAATGCCACTACACAGAAAGGCCTCAGAACACCATACAACCAAACATCCGCTGTTCTCCCTTACCTTCAGGCACTGACTCCCAGCCCCCTCTGCACATGAGAATCACCGGCTTCTCAAACTACTGATGCCTGCGCCTGAAGATTGTGATATAATCCATCAGGGTATGGGAGGTGGGGATGGGGGGCTGGTGCAGAAATCATTAAAAAGATATCAGGTGATGCCAACATGTATCAGACAGTCTGAAAACCACTGCTTTAATATCAGGTTCTTGGATATCGCTTCTCATTATAGGTGGTCTAGAGTCATTGCCTGGGACAGCCCATCTCTGTAAGTTTACTCTGGCATATTCTAGAAAAGCTACTTAGAATACATACAAAATAAGGGGCAAGGAATTTGGAACAATGCAAATAAAATGCATGAACTGTAGAATCATAACTTTTTTTGAATATCAAATGCATCTGTTCAGAGACCTCAGGTTTTTTCTGGATAGCTGAGCTGGCCGAAGAAGTGGCCACCAGATAAGCAGAGGTTTATGGCATCTCTATATGGAAAATGGGTTACGTGTTTATATATGCATATTCCTATGATGATCAGCCTAAAAGCAAGGAGTTCAGCATCTTCCCGGAGAGTGTAAGCACCTCGGGGTATCCTATCTTTACTGTGTCATTGTGTGGCATCTTGAAGAGAAAGTTCACACCCAGGAAGTTTCCAGTGAATGTTCAGAGTGATTTTCAACACTCCTGCAGCTGCTGATGCTCCCAGAGCTGGCTAATGGGCCAGGAAACAGCCACTTTTAAGCGACAAGGCACTCCTTATCCAAGTGGTGTCTGGGGTGCTTGTTGGGGATACCAACGAAGATGTCTTCCCAATTAAAATATTCCAGATGAGGACTATTAGGGGTTCCCCAGAGAGGGCACTAAGAGCTAACAGCAATGAGTTTGCCTCACAGCTCCCCACTCAACTACCCTTTAAATGTAAAAACAATGATTTTAATCGCTCCAGGCAGGAAGGTGCCCACAGCTAGGAGAGGTACTCTGAGCAACCTCTGGAGCCCTGGGCCAGGGAGAGGGCTGGTGCTCAGGGCCCCTGGCTGATGCAATCCAATGACATTCCCCAGAAGACATAGTCCTTACTTCTTCGTTTAAGAAAATAAATTAAAAGTTCAGGAAAACAACCCTAAACATCACACTAATTGACTTCAGAGACAAAAGACAGATCTGGCCCAGGATAGCTCAGCTCAGCCACCAGCAAAATCCAGAGTCAGTGAGAGCCTGTACCCGGCCAGCGGAGCTAAGTCCTCCCAGGGCCTCTGCAAGCACGCAGGCAGTCCAAAGCACTTCTGCCTTGTCTTCCTTTTGTATCCTTCCTTAAAAACTTTTTTGTCCTCTCATAGCAGAGCCCTTCATAGTGACTTTCCAACGGCATATTTAATTAAGAGAGCACAGAATCCAATCTCAGCTGCGTTTCACCTCAGCATGCTACAGGGGGATCCCCTGAAACTCTTCAGAAAGGAGTAACTTAAAATTCATATTGAACATATTTGGGCTCACTTTGATCTTAACTGAAATATATCATTTGACACATTTGGGGAGATAGATGAATTGGTGTGGAACAGGGAATGTTGGGGTTTTTTTGAACCAAATAACAGGGAGTTGCAGACTGCAAACGAATCCCAAGTGCAGCACTATCAGGACAGAGATGACATCTGTGACCACTTCTACAGAAAGATCATTCTGAGAATCACCATTTTGTTGAAGGAAGGATTCTCTGACTTTTTTTTTTCTGAACCCCATCCTCTGTTTTCTAAATACCTCCTAACTATGGAATTAGTAACCACTCTGTCTTCTGAATGTTCTTGATTTCCACAATGCCACCCTCTCTGTCTTCTTAATTTTCTAGATGTGTCTTCCCTGTCCTGCTCATGCACACATCAATATCAAGTGCTGAGCAACTTGGGCTCTGTCCTCAGCTCTGTTCTCTGCTCTCTCTGGGTGACCTAAAACACTCCCATGGCTTCAACTGCTATCTCTAAGATAAGATTCCCAGGTGTCTATTTCTTATCCAGGTCTATATCCCACAATTTCCTAGAGGTAGATTGGCCATCATAGATTCCTCAAATTTCAACATGTATAAAATGAAATGTTCCTAAATTCCCCTTCCATTCCTTATCTTTGCTGCTAGCACCATCATCTACCCTATCAGTCAAACAACAAATTAGAGCCCATCTTCAAATCCTTCCACTCACTCCCTAGACCCAGTTTGTCATCATTTGTCTTGTTGGGAATTGCTTTTGGCTGCTGGATGTAAATGATGGAAATCACAGTGGTTTAAACAAGATAGATTTTTTTCTCATATAGCATAAGGCTGAGAGGTAAACCACTGTGTCCACCATGTCATCAGGCTCCTGGACTCTTCTCTTTCTTCTCTGCTGTGCTTTTCACAAGACTCCCCTCCTTAAGAGCACATCACAGTTACAAGATGACTGTTTCCAAGTTCCAGTTGGAAAGAAAGATGGAGAGGGAAGAGGCAATCAAATCAATGCATTTGGCTTGCATCTCAGCAGCCATAAAGTGAAAGGATAGAATGGCTCCCAGGGAGGCAAGACAGAAATCAGTGCTGCTGTGTTGCCCTGGGGTTTCAGCCCCAGGCAAGTCCACTATGGATTCAGCGAGACTGAGAAATGACAACAGAATGTTCTTGGGGTAAAAGGGCTTAGGGTAGAATCATGTCTGAATCCAGTAGTCTGCAGGTCTGTAATCCACCTCCCTCTCCGCCTCCATCCAGAGTACTGGGCAGAACTCTTTATATAGTGACTCAGGCAGTAACAGCTTATTGCCTACGAGTGTGGGAGCATTAGCCTAGCAGTTGGCCAATTACATCACCGAGTAGTTTAGGGTCAGGTGAGGATCCTGGCCATAGGAACTTCCATTTCCCTCACAGACACCCATTCTACTTTCTTAATATCTTTCAAATTTATCTGCTAACATATTTGGTTCAGACCCTTATCATTTCTCCTGTGGATTATTTCACTAACCTCCTAATTAGACTCAGTGCCCATCGCACCTGTGCCCCTCACAGCCATTCTTCACACTGCTGCCCCATCTTTCTTAAATATGAATCTGCTCTGTGCTTAAAATCATTTACTGGCTCCCCTTTAACCTTCAAGAAAAAGCCCACACTGCTTTGCGGGGCTATAAGCCCTTTCTGATCTGGCTCAAAAATCATTTCTGAGCCGCCTCTCTCCTCTTTTCCCTCAAGCTCCAGACACATAAACCACTGTCTCACCCCAGAACATCTCAGTTCTCTCCTGCCATCCCATCTTTACAAGGGCTGTCACTCTATTTGCCATGAACACATTTTCATGTGTAATCAACAATTAAGAATTTGAGGAAGCACCTGCATAGCATGACCACCTGGTCACACGATGAAAAATAGTCAGCAAAAATGCTCTTTGTTACCATGCATAAATACTACTCTTCAGAACACAATAAACCTCTCTCCCTCCTCTGTCTACAGAAATAATCTTAAGATATGTCTCCAGGAAGAAAGATGTGGGAGACTTTTACCCATCACTTCCTTAATAGTCTAACTAGTCCAAACTTCCACACATCTTAGAAAGGAAGGGAGGAAATGCAATTTCTCTTTTAAGAGTTTACCTTCTCAGCCAAGACATCCCTATGTGGATGAAAGAAGATTAAGGAAAAAGTGAATAATGATGAAAGAACTGTACCCCAGACACTGAGAAACTCCTGCAAAATACATTACCCAGGCTGGACGCAGACCTGAGATGTGTGGCTTGTGGACAAGAACAAGGAGAAACAAGAAAAAGTAAGAGGCTCGAAGCCCAATGTAATGGTATTTGCCTGGTTTTCTCAAGATGAAGCTTCTTCCTGCAAACAAAAGGAGGGAAAAAAATCACAGTCAAAAGTTACCACTGAGTAGACAAGGGTGAAGGTGACACAAGGTGATGTGTGTGCTGTGTGTGACACCCCAGGCGTGGCTCCTCTGGCTATTTGGAGACACTGTGTAAAATGGGACCCTGACTCTATTTTGCCAACTGTCAAATGGCTCCTTCCTGGAAGTCCTCAGTGGACATTGCTCATGGGAGTTCAGTGTTGTCCCCTTTACTGTAAATAAAACCTGCGAGCAGAGAGCTTGTCTATCACCCCAACTGGGGCTAACACTTGGCTGCTTTTTCCAGCACACTCATCACCAGAAATGAGATTGGCAAATGAGTCAGGTGTTCTGGAGAAAGAAATATAATGATCCCCATGGCTGTCCAATGACAGAAACTAAGGACACGCATCTGCTCTCTGTCGGTTTATGTTACTGTAGTTCTGTGGGCAAAGTATTCTTGGAGCTATTAGCAAGAAAAAAGCCAGAGTACTGTGGATCTTAGTTTCTCAGAGACATTTCATCTTGACCAGTTACTGCTTCTTTACTCTGTACTATTAAAAGAAAAACGAAAAATAACATCCTTTAGGGACAAATGATTAAAGAGAAACATAAAACAGGGCAGGAAAATTACCAAAAACCCCTTATTTTTGCAACTGAAAGTAGGTTATATGAGAGGAATTGGATAAGTTATAAAAGGAAAATGAACAGTGTGTGGAGAAAGGGAGGTCAAGTCACAGTGTGGGATAAAAAAGCACCATCCAGCCTTGACTGTCCCTAATATTCACGTAGCCTTTGTAGTTGTAGACTGCAGCCATCTTTTTGGGTACCGAAAAAATTATCAAGACTAGAATACTTGGGTGGGATCTGGGATGAGGGTCTTCCTCAAAGCACCACCCAGCAGAGCCCCTGATGAGTGGGCACAGCCCTGGAACTGCCCAGCCTTTTATAACCAAGGCCCAGAAATAGCTTGAGGTTGGCCACTCTGATGCCCTGACTGTGTCACTGGTTCCCCACCCTCCTTTTCTTCTTGTCTTCTCCAGTTCCCCACTGTTCATCAATAAATAACATGGCAGGGAGGTCCAGCACCTTCAGAGAGCACTCATGGTCTACTGTCCCTAGCAGACAATTAACTCAATTGATATCTCTTATTTGAAAGTACTTCCTACAGCTACGAAGACAACTCCCCAGACCGCTCTCATTTGCTTGGAAGCTCTTCGCTTAGTAGTAAGGACTTGAATCCATCTTCATTACTCTTTGGATGTGCCCAAGTCATCAGTGGCCCTGCAGTACAAAAAAGACTTGGAGTAAGTACCACAGCAGGTCTGTGGTACTGTTAGCCGTGCACACATCTAACAACAAATTTGGAACAAGGCCAGGCACAAGTCAATAAAATACAGCAGATTCTGAATTCTCTTCTCTCTTCTGCAAGCTCGTCCCTGCTGCGTACAGAGGAAGTTTCCTTTAAGTGAAGTTCTACACAAGATTGCATGTGCTTGGGAGAAAAACGTGAAGGCTAACATTTTTACACGTGGTATTTCTTAACTGTCAAGTTTCATTTTGGTCTCTCACACACTTTTCACCCAGACAAAGCGAACTAGACAAATGCTACCATCCCGAACTAGCCCAGGCCAGCGACCCTCCCTGAGTCTGCTCCGAAGTTGAGGCCCCATGGAAGGCCACCATCTCCCAATTCCCAGCTCAAAGGTGGCAGACCAGTGGCAGGAGCAGAGGAAGTGACCAGAATAATAATTTTTCTCCCCTCTCCCTTCTCAGGGACAAACACTTGACTTCCCTCTTAATTTCTTTGTGTCTCCTAGAAAGATTTAATCAGCTCACTGAAGTATGAACCTGGGGTTTTAGTTGCTGTTTTAAAGTAGAGTTCATGGGTGAAGAAAAAATGGGAAACTTTGTCAGCCACATATTTTTCTTTATATTGTCCCAAAATTGTGAAGAGAGGAGATACCCTCCAGTAAACATGGTCTCATATCACTACTGTTCCAAGAATTTTACATTTCAATTTGTTTTCTAGTATGGGATGCACCAGCTTCCCCAGGGAGGCATTTATTGATACTTCATTCACCAGAGAGAACACAAACAAAGCAGGCAGAAGTTATCACATCTGATGCAACTTCTTTCAGGATTGAACCAAGAGCTGATGTAAACCTCCAGGGAGGCTCACAGCTCAAACCACTGAGGAAACTGGATGATGGGGAGGTTCTTCCTTTTTGCTACCAGACTTCAACCTTTGCTTTGAAATCCCTGGGCCTTTCTCTCACTTGGCTGCCTGTTACTGACCACACTTAAATCAGGAACCCAAGGGAGAAAGAGGGTGTGAGAGTGCTGTGCAGCCCGACCTGGAACACTCTGGGGACATGGGGGATGTCTAAAGAAGACACTTACACACCCATCTCCTAAGCAGCCGCTTCTGAGGCTCACAGTGACACCTCTGCCCCACAGCGTCTGTTTGAGAGTCCTAAGGGTAGCCAAAACCACGCTTTTTGGGTAGGTGTGATAGAGGACGGGGCAAGTATCTTCAGGGGCCATACTCGGGCATGGGAATTCAAACTCTTGGAAATTGCTTGAGCTCATGTGCTTCCTTGCACAACCCAAAGAGAAGCATTAGAGGCAAGTACATCCCATGCCCTCTGACATGACTGCAGGAAGTTGCGTAAAGACTTCTGAAATGACTGGATGCCACTGATGATGCTGCCAAAGTTTTTCCACTGAAGCTTTCCTCTCCCTTGTTTGGCTGTGGTCATACCAGTGAAAAGGCTGAGATACGGAGAAATATCACCACTGCATAAAAAGGCCATGTTATCCTGCCGACCCCCATCTTTCCAGTGAGAAGAGACTGCAGGAACCATTCATACTGAGTATGTTTTTTACTCAGCTATGTCTTCTGGGCTTTTGAGAAACTCATGCGGAGTCTTCATGTGGAAAGTTTCAGACTGGGGCTTTGTTTTCAAAAGAAACCATATCTACAGGCTGAGTGATGAAGTGCAGGCCACAGAACACTCCATCCCCCAGGAAAGCCCCTTCAACTAGGGCAAAACTCTTTTTTTATTCACGTGTGGTATTTCACCAGAACTTGTAATCTTCAAAGTTTCTAACCAACAGATAAATGTCAGGGTGTACAGAAAAGAGAAAATGTATAAACCTCTGGGCCAGGCCAGGTGAATAATGGGGTTTTTTGTGGTTGTTTCCATAAATGTAGCCAACATACTGCACCTTCTTTTTCTTTTCCTTTTAAAACCCAATTCCAAGTTTTACCTCCATAGCATCCTGTCACCTATGGAGTGATAAAGATTTAAGAAAAAAAATCCAGTTCAGATCGATTTTTTTCTTCAAGTTGGTTTTCTAAATGCAAGTGATAATGACCAATCTAATTTCTAAGTGACCTCATCTTTCTACCTTAAACACATATCACTTAACTCCATACTCTCAGGCAGGACCACACATTTGTGAACATTCCAACACTTCCTCTATTGATCACCACAGGTCATGCTATTAAAAGGAAATGGACGGGCCAGGATAGCTCACTCTGAATTTTAAACCGTAATAGTTTGCCATGAGAGTGAAGTAGAGCCCCATCTAGGAAAGGAATAACCCCAGCACGCAGCAATTAGGAGAAGAGCAAAAAAGAAAACAGAAAGAATTTCTCTTGCTGGTCTTACCCCTAGTATTTTGGGGTAGTGCCTTCTCTCTGTCTCTCTCTCCTCAAGACCTAGTGAAGGTACAACATAGAGGATATAGTCAATAACACTGTAATTATCTTTCCATGTTGACAGATAGTAACTACACTAGTTGAGGTGAGTGTTTAATAATGTAGATGACTGTTGGATCACTATGTTGTATAGTGAAGCCAGTATAATATTGTATAGCAACTAACTTCAATACAAATAAATTAATAAACAAAAAAAAAAAGAAAAAAAGATGTAACAAAACTTGTAGATAGAAAAGCCAAAGAAGCTTAAACTGCTCTTGAATATTAAACTGAGGACATTTCTTTCCAATAAGATGCTTGAAAAAGTTGGAGCCCAAGGCCCTCCAGCCATCCAGGTCTCCCCAGGGACACGAGCAAATGCCCTTGAAAGCTTACCATGGGTGCCCTTCCACCAAATAGCACCCACCCTCCAGGATGGGGTCATGCTAAGGAGACCCCATAAGCTTTAGTTATTGAGAGGTACAACCATTCTGTGCTTTTTTAAAATACACATATGAAAAACAGACCACAAACCTTCTCTGGCAAGTTGTATGATTTTTCTATACAAATCAGGGCTTTAAAACCCTTGGAGGGATAAATGGGAACACGAGCAAGGGTAACAGGACACAGTGAGTCACCTCAACTTCCTGCTAATCACAGGAACCCTACAAAAGCTTGATGTGTCTCAGATTTTTGGGGGGGGGGGATTTCTGTCTCAATTCAGCCTCAGATTTCTATGGCTTGCCCCTTCCGCCTTTCTATTTTTCTCCATGCATCACATTTGCCTGAGATCCTTGCTGATCTATAAATAACATCATTGTGCTGCACTGGACATTGTGGGTTTAAATGTCAGCATCCTTTGCAACAGCCCTCAGGAGGAGCTAACACACAGTAGTTGTGACTGCATTCCCACACACTGGACCAAATGAGGCTTGGCCGCCTAATGTTTAAGTGGTGATGTTTTCATAATCCTGCAGGGCAGGGAAGGGGAGGATTAAGTTTATAGACGGAAGTTTCTCTCCAGATTTCCCAGATTTCCTTTAGGTTTCTCCCCAGATTTCTTTAGGTTTTTCTCCAGATTCTCTTCGGCTTTGGATGCTGAAGCCCAAGGTCAAGGTCTAGTTGGTTTAAAAAAGCCTCACTAAAGTTAAGTCAAGAAGGGAGTCTTTGCCACTGGTTGTCTGGCAAGGTCTGGACATTCAACTCTGAAAGGACTCAGAGATGCCTGCTTGCAGTCACCTTGTCTACAGAGCTGCCTATGGGGCCCTCCTTGCTGCTCTACAATCAGCCACAATCCCTAGGAGGCACTTGGCATGAGGGGCCCAGGAACTTCCATGCTTAGAAACCCCCAAGCCTAGCCCTCCTTTTAGTTTTATGGGATCTCCCACCCCTACCCACCAACACTGAGCCAAGGCAACTCCTCAATTGCAATATTTTCCCTTCCTCTCCTGGACCACCCAGTTAATCCTATCCTACTCAGAGGGCTTTAAAACAAAGCGTTGGAAAGGACTGCCTTCTAGGTACCAACAAATTGTGCTCTGACCTCACAATACAAAGGCTTGGTTTCTCAGGATGGGGGAGGTGAAAATACAGCAGGATGAACAAAAATAAATATCTCAAGAAATTGCTCCTTACAATTATTTCTTATTATAGAATGACTTAAAGACATAATGGTCTTACTTTGGATGTACATGTTTTTCCATTGCATGCCTACAAATGCCATCAGATTGTCTGGATTGCTGCTAAATTTTTTCAAGTTCAGGATATTCTGCCAAAAACACCTGATTTCCAAGTGCCATACCCCCTGAACAGGCTGCAAACCACTGATACCATAGATGTGAAAATACCTGTCAGGAGCATGTTGGGTGCAGAACACTTCTTGTTGATTCTGGGTTACATCATCTGATTTGATGAGAGGGAAGGAAAAATGGAGAATGAACTGCATCTTGGAGAAGGGGACTCTCGGCTAAGGAAAGGAGGAAAAGCCCCCTTAGTGTTGAAGTCAAAGGATTCATTGGAGGCTAGGAGAACTTCTGCATAAATACAGATACTCAGTTAAATCTGAATTTCAGATAAACAATAACAATTTGTGTATATAACTATACATCATGCAATATTTGCAGATACATGCAACTCACACTAAGAAATTTTCCATTGTTTATCTGAAAGTCAAATTTAACTGGGCACCCTATGTGTTATTTGCTAAATCTGGCAGGCCTAATTACAGGGTCCTTTTTTAAGGACAAGCTTAAGCAATTGATAATATGAACATTGAGCTTGACAGAGGGTGCCATGTTTACAATTGTGCCTAAACTAGACACCAAAGCAGGGCATTCAAATAATGTAGCAAATCACATTAAATATCTCTCTGGCTTCCAGTCCTGCATGCTTCCCTCAGCAGCAAGCTGGAGCTCTGAGGTCCATGGAGCAGGCAGAAAGGCCTCCTATAGGACCAAGAGTCACCAGCTAAAAACATTTGCTTCCTCTGTAAGTTCCTCTTAACCTCCAATCCCAGGCCCTCGCTCTGACCTCTGACCTCTTTCTTAACACACTCTCTAACGGATTGTTCTGCCACGCTCAGTCAGTCATCACCTCTGAGCAGATCTCTGTCTCCGGGGTTCAGGCAGCAGCCCCCCCACTTGGGTTTCCCATCATTTTTTTTTAAACTCAAACTGTCGAAGCAAGACCTGTACACCTCCCCGCAGACCAGCTCCCCCTGGTCTCTGCTGGTGCGAACCCCGATGGCATCTTCCATGTGGGGTTCTTTCCCTTGCCCTAACAATCAGCCTCCAGGTCTCAACACTTCCTCACACCCCTGCGGTCACATTCACCTAGGCCTCCCCGTTGTATCTCAAATTACAACACGCCCAAAGCCAGGCTTTTCCCCTCTCAATCTGTCTCATTATTGTTTCCATGGCGTTCAGCTTCCTGCAGGGTTAAATTTAAGCTTCTTTTCTTGGCTTTCGTGGCCCTCTGTAACAAAGCCCTACCCTGCCTGGAAACATGGGTCCCTACTTCCCATCCCACACCTTCAGGAGCAAGGCCCTGACCTGGCTGTCTCAGGAACCCACCGTCCCCTCTCCTCCCCTGCCTCCCTTCTCCGGCCCGTGAACGCCTCGGCCCGTCCAAATCCCGCCCATTACTTCAGAGACAAGGGCAACTGCCTTCTCCCTTGCGGGGATTTCCTTGTCTGATCCAGCCTGCCTGGATCTCTTTCTAGAATCAATCTTTACCTTACAACCAAGCAATGTATGAATAAAATAATAACATTTTCTTTGTGTGGTAGTGAGGATGGAAGTGGCTGCCTACTTTCTTTGTTCCTGACTTCCCTCCCTTCGAGAAATATCCTTCGTTATGGGTTCAAAATGCACTACCCTGACTTAGAGCACCTCAGCACGTTGGGTATTTTAAGTGAAGGAGTTTGAGAAAACAGCAGAAGCCGGAAGGCCACTCTGACGTTGCCCCAGCCTTTCTCCCCTGATCAGGCCCCGAGACCATCACAGGAGAGGTGCCTTCCCCATAGCTGGGGAATGGAGCCTCCTTATCTCTGAGACGGAGGGATACAGGAAGGAATCTGGACAAGAAGCCTTGTGAAGTCTCCCCTAGTTTCCCAGCCTCACCTCACACCCTTTGTCCCTGTCTCCACACCTGCCCACTCTTCACCAGACATAAAAACACCCAGGCTTAGCAGTTTCTTCACGTCTTGAGTTACTTACAAAGGTTCTCGTATCACATAAAACTTATGGAAGTCAATTTGTAGGCTTTTCGCCTATTAATTTCTTTGTCAGTTTAATTTTCAGACCCAGTCAGGGACCCAAAGAGGGTCAGGAAAAACTTTTTCCTCCCCTGCCTCAGTGTCCTCTTGACTTGGGCATGATATTTCCCAGCTCTGCAGGCAAAGTCCCCTTGAGACCGAGGCCTCCACCATCTCCCACGAGTCTCCATATCTGCATCCCCATATCTGGTGGAACACATACAAGAGCTCCCTGAAGTTCACTCTACCCTTCACAATGAAAGCAGTGATACAAACCTATAATGTATGCACTTGATAGAATTTCCCTAAGTGTTACTTCAATGCCTAATAAGCACTGATGACTCTTTCCAGGCTTAGCAAAACATGTTTAAAATGTCATTTTTTGCACTGGTCAGTTCTAGAAGCCAACTCTAGGAGTAGGCCTCGGTGCTCTGATTTCTCGTATCACAGTCTGACCCACTCAGTGCTGCCTAATTAGTGCCCCAACTACACCTCCTGTTCTGTTTGTCCAGTGGTTTCCATTAGACACATAAACCTGACACACCAGGACAGGACAGCGTTCTCCAGAAAATCCATTTCAGATATAGGCCTCGGAGCCCTTGGTGAATAGTTATGGTTGGCCTAAAGCCAATCTTTCTTTCTGAAATTTGGTAAGGATCAGTTTCTCCATGAGAGTTCTAATCCTTTCAAAATTCATAGATATCCAGGTGGAACAAATAAAGATGTTGATACTAAATGACTATTTCCCCTGGACAGTGATGGGTTGGGAATAACTAGAATGATTAATGGAAACTGCTTCAAATTCTGTTTGAGAGTAGGTAAAGCAAAAACCATACACATAAAAATATTTAATAGGCCAGTAACCCGCAACGTGGTTCTAATGATATCCAGGGACCCGGCTCTAACTAGCAAGAGGAATTCTGTGTGAGGCAGATTCCGACTGGACCCGATCCAAGGATGGTTGTTTCATTTATTTAAGTGACACTGGTTACAGGGTGGAAGGGAGCAGAGACCAGAGATGGCGCAGCCAATTAGGAAACCATGGCAGTGGTTCAGGGGAGGTAATGAGAGCCCAAAATAAAATGATGAGAGCAGGAAGAAAAGGACATACTTCAGAGGAGCTCAGCCTGGGCACGTGTGAGGACTGGCGACCAGCAGCCAGCGGAAAAAGGTGATGCACAGCACAGAAGGAAGGGAGAGAAAGTGATTGGAGCAGCAGCTGCTGGGGGGACGGCAGCAGCCAGGAGGGCTTACTGGGTTTGTCAGGGTTTTGGTCCCTGGGCCTGCCCCGTGGATGTATCCCCAGGTTCTGCAGAAAGAGATGCTGCAGGACAAGCGGAGGAGTTGTTTTCTCCAAAGACAGTGTGAGACATAGAAGCACATGCCACACTGTTTTGTGCCCAGGTGACAAAATGTGACCCAAAACAGAGAGCAGTGTTCTCTCCTCTCAAGCCCAGAACACAGGGTGGCTCAGCTCAGGAAAGGCAGTAAGCACTGTGACACCAGTAGGTTGGAGCCTGGGGGAATGGGCTGGTAAGCCTCTGGCCAGGATGCTGGCAGCAGAAAGGAAGTCCATATGCGGGTCAAGGACAGGGGGACCCTAGGGGACCAAGTCAAAGAACACGAGGGGGATGCACAGAAATAACTGGCTTGGGGTGTGCATCGTGGGAGTGGGACACAGGCCAGCGAACTGGAGTTCTGGCCGGGCATTTGACCTCATCTGTGCCCACAGGCTGGTGGGCCTGGAAACACTCATGTTACAAAGAGACACACACAGCACTTAGCCCATTACATTACAATCCGTGGTTTACATAGCTTTCCCCCTGACAGCTCCCTGAGCTTCCCAAGCCTACAGGGCACATGGCATTCATCCTCAGGTCCTCAGTGCCCTGCACACGCTAGTGCATGTGCTCGTGTGCACAGTAGGCATGAGGTCTCTGTTGGCCTATAAACAGACGAATTGCCAAGAGGAATCTCCTTGTAATACAACCATAGAACTTAGTCCGCTGACTCTAAAACAGCATTTTTACAGAACCTCAGCAGAAGAAATAAAAATCAATATGCCTCCAGTGAAAACTGTAAATCCCAGGATGACACTGGGACCCAGGAGTGCTGGGTCTCTTCAGTTATACCAGCAAATTGCATCTATTTCTCCATTCCTTCTAAGACAGAGATGCATTTGAACGTAATAAAATGAACTGCTTGGCAAAAAAGAGGCAGCAAATTCGGGCAGGCTGGGAAGGTGGGGGGAGGGATTCTTTGCTTTTCTGTGTGTGTGTGTGTGTGTGTGTGTGTGTGTGTTGGGAGGAGTAAGGGGGTGTTTAAATAAGTGTTTTGGAGAAATTACAAAATTGCAATTGCAAAACTGTAAACAGGCTTGCTTACATATGTGTCTGTCCCAACTTTAGTCCCAAGATCTGAAAGGTGGCTCTGCCCTGAGCACTTGGGTCAGGAGGAGATGACCAGGGATTTTTTTTGCAATGTGGATCTAAGTGGCACTGAAGGAGGGGCTAGGAAAGGAGGTCCCCCTTCAGAAAAGTCACATGTAAGCAGACAGAGCCATCGATGAAATGGGCTGCCTACACTCTGCTCCACCACCTCAAATTCAGAACTGGGAGTCACTAAGACAGCCCAAAGCCATCCTGTGAGATGAAACCTTCACAGCTGACACCATATGGAAAGATTTTAGTGTCCCCAGCAGTGCAGACAGAGACTGCTCCCGTCAGTTTGCTCAGCAGGGTAACAACATGGGGTAACCTTACTAAGCTCCAGCTGCAGCACCCCCAACACCATATTCACATTCATGCTGGAACTGGGTTCTTACTGGTAAAGCAAATTTAAGCCCCCTCTTGGTGATGACCTTGTGTGGGAACTGGCCAGGGGAGAGAGGGGGAGTAGGAAGCAGTGAATTAAAGAGATGCTTGAGTTTATGATCCACCTTGTCCTTTCTCCCCACCCTTTTTCTTTTTCTTCCAGAGTCATTGATTTTTTTTTAACTGCTCTCACTTCCGTCACCTCGGCTCCTGCTGCTACTGATGCCCAAGAACTCTCAGGCCCAGGCAGGATAATTCTTCCAAGACTCGGAAGCCACAGGATCTGCAGAGTCTGCTTCCAGGATCAGGGGGAACTCTTTTAAAGCTCTGCAGAGAACTGTTTCCAAAGCAAGAAAAATAAGAAACATCAATTATAATGTTTAAGGACATTCCAACTTGCTTTTCTAGTCTTAGTGTTTAAGAAAAATCCTGTATATCAGACACTAAACTATTTGGTTTTTAACTTTAACAATGGGGATGTTCTTCTACTGATCTGAGGATCATCCTAGGATCTATGTGGTACAGCAAATTGTGTACCTGCCCATCACAACTGCACCAAAAAATTTAAGAATGAGTAGTAGCTGGCACGAGACCAAGATGGCACAAAAGTATCGATTTCAGATCAGAATGAGACTGGGTTGTGAGAATGACGTAGTTTAAGAGCATACCAATTTTCCAGTCATCTGTTGAGTATGTATTTTTTAATGCCATCAGTGCATGGGTCCTGTCCCACCCTACCTCGAGCACAGCCAAGTAATCAATGCAAAAGATATATAGATAAGGCATGCATCCTGCCCTCAAGGACAATCCATCTTGTTTTTTAGATGACTTGTGTGTATAAAGGACAAGGCTAGAAAGCAGAGATGATAAATATGGAAATCCAAGTTCGGAGGACATCCATGTTTTAGGATGTGGACTGGGAAGGAACTTTACAGGAATTTCCAGCAGGCAGACCTAAGCTGAGGACCACCTGCAAGTGACCAGGATTGCCGCCCTACCTGCCAGAATAACTGAGAAGTTTCCTGGAGTGGCAAAGGACAGTCCATCTGGACACCAACAACTCATCCCTGCATGAGGACCCTACAGCGCACCAGAGCCCTGGAAGATAAACTCTGTCCGGCCGGCTCCCTCTGGACCACTGCCAGTTTCCTGAGACAGGGAAGAGGAACAAAACTCACAGGTCAGTTGAAAGCTCTGTCACTGTCCTAATGCAGGTGTGACCTGGTGCGGGGGAGGGAGAATGGCAATTGCCCACCCACTGGCCCAGGCCTGGTGGAGCAGATGGAATGAGAACCACGGGCACTTCCCTCCTGAGTCCTCCCTGAAGGAGACGGCCTGTTTTGAGAGCAGCCAGGCAGCTACAAGGGTTCTGTTCTGGGTAACTGTGGTGGTGTCCCCATCGCTGTCACAGCCATTTATAAACACTGAGGGACACCCCACTCATCCCCACCCCTCCAACCAGGGAGAGCCTGGCAGTACTGGAGTTATAGCAATGAGCTGATGGGCCCATCAGGCAGCCATCGCCTCTCCTATCACTGGGACAGACAGACACCCCAGCTGGGTGGCTTGGAGAAACCCCTGCTATCCTTTAATCAGTGGGTAAACAGGGCCTACGAGAAGGATGTGGCATTTGAGCTGGGCCATGGAGAAGCAGAGGGGTTTGGACATCGGGGTCAAAAAGAGGCAGGCATCCCAAGATTTCACACAAAAGCATTCAGTGTGGCAAAAAAATAAAGGAGAAGAAAAGAGAATGAAAGGTTTTTTACTCCAGGAATGAAAACCCAGGAGTTTGCAAATACACACAGCCATCCTCATTGTTTTTCTGCCTTCTCTCCTGCAATTTTTGCATACTTTAAATCTGTTCAGGGAAAGAGTCTTGACCTCCCTCCTAATTTTTTCCACATCCCAGATCTCTGGGGTTCATTCATCACAAATTTCCAAAACAGTGAAAGTTCTAAGACATTCTAGGTAGACAAAATGGCGCTTGCATACCTGCCTCTGCTGAGTACCTACTACTGTGTCTACCCTGTTCATTGCTCTCATTTTGCATTCACCACCACATGCAGCCATTTCTTCCTCTGTGAAGATAAGAGTTTTTCTCTGGCGCTAGTCCCCCCAGGTTATGCAGGTCAGGGACACAGCCGTGGATGGACTGGACTGGACGGAGAGGCAGGAAAGGGCTGGCCGGGAATCTTGGCCTGAAGGAAGGCCCTCCCTCTGGGATGAGGCAGCATCTAGAAGGGAGTCAGTGTCATTGGCACACTGCTGTCCAGAGTGTGGCCCGGGGCCTACCAGCATCACCATCATCTGGGAGTTTGTTAAACAGGCAGAATCTCAGGCCCAGGGACTGAATCAGGGCCTGCATTTGTGCAACAATTGAGTGAATGGACCTGAAAGTACAGTAATAAAAAACAGACCCTCCTCCTAGGTTTAATCTTGAGATTAACACCTCTATTAATCCTCAGAACAACCTGATATCTTATCTCCTTTTTACAGATAAAGAAACTGGCTCAGAGAGGTTAAATAATTTGTCCAAGACCACCCAGCTACTTTGAAACTACTTTGTCAAATACAAGACAGATCACATATTTGACTCCAAATCCAGCAGATCTCAAAGTTACTGTCTTTTCAACTACGCACCTGAAGTCCAATTCAGAGGGAGGAAAAGGCAAGTCTAGCAACGAGCCACGCCGAGAGATGTGGGAAGGCCTGCAGTTAGACAGTCACCTGGGCACTGACAGGTTACCTGCTGAGAGGCAAGGCACCCAGCTCTATAGGCTAGGAGCCAGGGGCAGGGGCCCATTTCTGCAGGCCATGGGAGATTGCTGTAAACAAGAACACATCCCAGTTTCAGAGGTCTGCAGTCCTGAGCAGGGCCCCCAGGGACAGTCCTGTCCCACCCTACCTCAAGCACAGCCAAGTAACCAGCCTGGACCCAAATGGTGACAAACAAGCCTGGGAGCTGAATCCCAGACCTTTGTTCCTTAAATCCTTCCTGCCAAAAATCAAACTGGGCCCAGCAGGAAGAGGTAAATAACAGCAGCCCAGGGGAGAAGCTCCTTGGTGGGGAGGAGGGCCAGTCTGAGAAGATCCTGGTTGAAGTCCCTGCCTTGCTGTGGAGTGAGAGGGTCACAAAGTCACAGGCAGCTATTGGCCTTTGCCTCCGTGCTGGGGGACAGCCCCCGTGCCTGCCTCACTGGCCTGGGCAGGCTGGGTGGGGATTGCAGTGCTCTGTGTGGGGCGAAGTCCAGGAACCCGAGGACCCCTGCCCCCATACAGGCTCCCCAGAGAACAACAGCCTCCCCAAAGGTGGCTGCAAATGCAGGCCTTCCATGCAAGTCTGTTTATTGTTGAGAAAAGGTCACAGAAAAACTGTTTCTTCACTTCTACTAGACATCCAGAGAGCAACAGAGGGGTGGTAGAAAGCCACATGACAGCCATTTGGCAGAACTTTTCAGAACTGCTTTTCTAGTTTTCTGTTTTGCAAGCTCTGCTCTGGGGGTCCGTCGAGACTTACACAGTCAAGCAAGGATCCCATTTCTTAACGTTTTGCAAGTCTTCCTTACAAATGCCAGAAAACATGTCTCGGGCAGCGCCACGTATGTACAGAGGTGGTGTCCTAAGGTACGACTGCAACAGCCCCTGAGCCAGTCTTCCTGTCCTTGGGGTCCTTCACTCCGTTCCCAACTATGTGTGATTTATAGTCACCTTCCCCGTGTCACCGCCTTGTCTAAAGCCTTCTATTGCTGGTGAGAACAGCGAGTCCAAACTTGGATTTGCATTTGAGCTGCTCTGCCGGCAGGCCTGCTTCACAGTGAATGCTTGGCACCCACCGTCCCCTCACCCAGAGCAGATTCTAGCCAGGCTGGGCTCCTTGGTGCCCTGAGATTTTCTACTGCAATTGTTCCCCCCAAACTGTGCTCCCTTAGTCAGGCCAAATCGACACAGTGGTGAAACCAAAGACAATAATCGTATTGCAACAGACCCATGAACGGAGGGGCCTCTGCTGAGCTGGGGGTGTTGCAGGGAGGTGGGGAGTAGTGTGCTAGTAAATGTGCAGCAACTGGCTCTCCAGGGGAGAAAATGTGTGCACATGTACACATACTTAGGTTTACTACAAACTTTACT
Organism: Manis javanica; assembly: GCF_040802235.1. Classification (NCBI taxonomy): domain Eukaryota; kingdom Metazoa; phylum Chordata; class Mammalia; order Pholidota; family Manidae; genus Manis; species Manis javanica. The sequence continues at coordinate 68,563,231 of NC_133171.1, read as the reverse complement.
GATACACAATGCATACAAACAAATTCCCTATAGCCAGTTGGTTCTCACATATGCTTCCATTGACTTTTGACAAACTCATATCTGCAGCCAGCTTACCAACAAGGCTACAATGGAAAAACAATCAAAAGACTATTCATGTTGGCTGATGTTTTCATTTACATAAACAAGTAAAAGTGAAACACCAAAGATCTATGCCAGAACTTCATTAATTTGTCCGTGATAAAAGCACCTTCTTTGCAGAATCAGCTAATAGTTTTCAAATACTGGGAGAATATTTGCTCAAGATTTTGTGTTATCACAATGTGGTGGCTACCCACTGGCCCATTTTAAAGTTTTATCTGTATTTTTAACACTGTCTCCATCATTTCCTTGAGTCTAAGCCAAGAGCCAGCAAACTTTTACTCTAAAGAGCCAGATAATATATACTGTCACCTTTGTGAGCCACACCATGTCTGTCACAACAACTCAGCTTGGCCAATGTAGTACACAAGCCACAGACAAGATGTAAATGAATGAACACAGCTGTGCTCCAATAAAACTTACAAAATCCGCCAGGGGCCCAGAGGTGGCCCACACACTGTAGTTTGCCAACCTCTTGTCTAGACAATCTAGGAAACAACGAATCGAGCCCTGATTTGTCATGTTTGTTTCTAAATCAGCCCACTGTGGCTGATTTCAAGCTACAACAGAAAGTCAAAGAGCATGGGGGTCTGAGGGGTACTAGCAATCTCACCAGTAGATTGTACAGTGCTTTGACCTGTACTTGTGTCCCAGGGCTGCCCTCACAGAATACTATGAACTGGGTGCCTTAAACAACAGACATTTATCCTCACAGTTCTGAGGCTGGAAGGCCCGGATCAAGGTGCTGGAGGGCTGGTTCCTTCTGAGGACTGTGAGGGGGAGGCTGTCCCAGACCCCTCTGCTAGCTTCTGGGGGTTTGCAGGCAGTCTTTGGCACTCCTTGGCTCCTGCAGCATTGCTCCCATCTCTGTCTTCACACCCTTATGGCGTTCTCCCTGTATGCATGTCCGTGTCCAAATTTCCCCTCTGGATTAGGACACCAGGCATTTTGGATGAGGGGCCTACCCTAAAGACCTCATTTTAACTAATTACATCTGCAACGACCCTACTTCCAAATAAGGCCACATTCTCACTGGGAGTTAGTATTTCAGGGTATGAATGGGCGGTGAGGTGGGGAGACACAATTCAAGCCATGAGACCACCATACAGCTAAATAGTGGTAACTAACCTCTAGAACATAGATAATAGAAAAATGTAGCAAATATCGGGGAAGTAAGGAATTTTAAATATTGATCATCTTTGTTTTAATATCATTTGTTAAACTGTACATTCATACAAGACTTACGTAGTTTAGTTTGTAATAGTGGATATTTAACAACTGGCTTGCAAAATTCCTGAAAATTTGTCAGCTGACCCTCTTAAGCCAATACGAGTTGGCTTTAGCACACCACCAGTTGAGGGGAGTGTGTGCTATGGACAGAGGCATAAAGAGCAAGGGAAACCAGCCCACAGGTCTTCCCTCTCTGACCCTCCACCTGGCCAAGCGTAACTTGCCCGTCCAGGGGAGAAGGCAATCGGATCTTTTGGGCTAAACAGGGCATATAAGACTTCTCACCAGGACCCACTGTTACTCATCATATTCCAGTGCCCAGCCTCCTTCAAGGCCAAGAATCCTTACATCCACTTACAGCTTCCCCAACCAAGCCTAGTCCACACCAGTCTTTCCCTAGATTGAATCCCTGCAGACTCTGCTTGCAGGGGCATCCCATTTGCCTCTACTTGATTTCCATATGGATCTCTTGCTTCTGTTTAATTTATAAAATCATTGGGAAGAGAAACTGTGTTCTTCCCTCTCTCTCAGCCCCAGCCCAGGGCTAGATAGGTAACAGTGGATTAATAAATGCTTATCACTTACATGGAGAATAGCCAAAATAGTCACCAAAAAGCAATTCTGTCTTAGGTTCAAGTTGGAAAGAGTCAGGCCTTGATTCAAAGGAAGGCAGAAATGAAACTCAAGGATATCAAACACTTCTTCTCAAAAGCTCCAGCAAGTCTGAATGGGAAAGAAGAGCTCAGACCAAGGAGCCATCTCAGTGAGCGCGCCTCCTCGCGGTCTCCTGACCTCCTCGCGGTGGTGTGCCCAGGGTAGAGGTCATGGCCAGCCGTCCGTGAAGGATAAGAAACCCTGAGTATTAGTCCGTCACAACTAGTGCACTACAAACTCTCAGAGGCTTAAAAAAATACAGAATTAATCAATGTTTCTCACATAAAGCCCAATGGTAGAGACTAGTGGTGGGGGGCACCAGGGGTGTGGGGGGAATAGACTAGTCAGAACTCAGTTCACACCACCATTGTGGACACAGCTGACAGAAGCTCTGCCACCTTCTGCACACAATTCCTAGGCCATGGCCCCGACCGCTGACACAAGCTGGCATCCCTGGGGAAACATGCACATGCAGGACCACTCACTGGGGGCCAGATCTGAGGTGGTTTCATCACTTCTGCCCACATTCCATTGGCCAGAACTCGCTCAGTCTGTCTGATAGCCCCACCTTGGTCGATATGGGCTGGGAAAGCAGCAACTCTATCCACAAATCACTGAAGGGCTGGTGCAAGATTTTCCATAAAAATGGGCCTGACCTGGGCCTCCCACTACCCCTAACAAGGATAGACGGAGATGGAGGCTTAATCAACTCTGATGCATAGGATTTGGCTTAGATATCCAAAAGAAGTGGTTAGTTAAACCCTGCCTTAGTTGGAAATCATCTCTGGAAATGGTTCTAGTCCAGGAAAGAGCCCCCTTTAGCTGGAAAGCATCATTTTGTAAACGAGAATAAATTTTGATCTCAAATTCCTTTCAGCCCTGGGAGAGTCTGTATCCTACTTCTGTGCGTCTGGAACACAGTCAGTTGCTGTGTTCCGTGAAGTATCAAGGGCCCTAAATAATCTCACGATTTCATGTGATCATCTGCCCTTCAAATGGTTCTCTGATGCACTGAGCCAGAACCTCACACTTCCCTGAGGCTGAGAGCAATATCCAGGTGGTTGTGGGCTCAGTCCTTAAGGAACACTAGGGAAATTCATTCTGCAGACCCCAAACTGCCACACCTATAGGTAGACAGTGGCATTCTCCAAGCTCCAGCATCTTAAGCAGAGGACTTGAAACCCAGTTTTGATTTTCTAGACTAGGATGGAAATTTGACTGTTGGCAAATAGTCTGGCAGTCTACTGAAGGAACCATCATTTGACTTCAAAACATTTACCATGGAGAGTCACCAGGAATGCCAAACTCTCAAATTGTTTCTTCTTTATGAGCCATGAAACCAGAGTTAATAAAATAGCTGAAGTAGGGTAGAACATCAATAAAGTAAGTTCCTCAAAAAAATGGCAAGCTAGAAGATAAAAGAGCAAAACTCAAGATATTTGAAATGAGAGGAAAGAGATCATAAAATGTGAAACTTAACCCAGCATCCATATGTGGAAAGAAGAGCTGAATTTAGAAAAACTGCCATGTCTCTTGAAGGGAAACAGAAAATAAACACTTTCACACACCCTCTAAAAAATGTATATGAGCTTTAGGGTTTGACAAATTTAAAAACTTAGAACAAAGTCAAGAAACTTGAATATATTCAAACTGTTTTTACCTTAGAAGAGGAGAAGGAGAGAAATAGAATGAGGAAGAAGACACGTTTTATATGAAAAAAGATACCAATTTTAAAGCTACTCTATTTACAAGAAAAAATGGAATATCCACAACCAGTCGAAAGCAGACAGATCATCCAGGTCCTCGGGAAAGCAGAGATTAGACATTTGTTAGTTGAACAGCACACAACAGCCTAGTAGGAGACCCCTGGGAGGGTGACAAGTGGCCTCTAAAATACTCCTTTTTCTCCTCCCCCAGCCAAATGTCAAAAGTAAAACACATGCTCAGGTGTTTGAAAAAGATGAAGACATGTATGGCCTCCTACCATGGCTTTAGATATGTGAAGCTCTCAAAATAAAAACTAGGGGGGGAAAACCTAAGTCAAACAATTTAAAGTTCAGTCTATATTTAAAAAATAAAACCAAATAAAAATAAAACTCCACACTCTCCACAGAGCGCATCTGGGACAATTTATATTGTGAAAGCCAGGTCGTAATGGAAACTGCGAATGCCTGTCAGCTGCCAAGCTGCCAGTGGATCCTGCTGCAGGACAGCCGTAAAGCCGCACCCCACAGCCGTCCTCTGACGGCCCACTGACAGGGCCTCTGATGGGACACCGCACCCTAGACTGGACTGATCATGAATACTGATTTTCTTCAAAGAACAGAAAACAGAAAAGAGGCTTCTGCTCCTTGCCTTATGATACACAGAATAGTTTCCACATTGGCTGGAGGGAACAAAAGTATGCCACTATAGTCATTACACTGGGTCACCTCCAATTACCTATGGCTTCTGATGGTCACAGCTCTACCCAGATTCCTCCCCGACCAGCTCTGGGCTTGGCCGTGAGACTTGCCTTGGACAATGAAAACTGGCAAGGACCGTACACACAAAGGCTGATCCTTCTGGGAGAAATGCTTGTTCTTGAAGACCATGTGGAGAAGTCCATCTATCCTACTGGTGACCAGGTGGAGAGAGAGATTCCTAACAGCACCCAGGTCTTCTAGCCACCCCAGCAGACATGTGAGTGAAAAAGCCATCTTGGATGATCCCCCACGGAACAGAGTAACTGCCCAGGTAAGCCCCGGGCAGATTGCAGAATGGTGAGAAATCATAATGTTATTGTTTTACTATGTGTGACATAGTGTGTAATGCCGCAATAGACAACAGGGACAGTTTCATAGGAGAGGAATTCTAGTCAAATGTTTACAGCCTTGAGGATCAGGTGCACGTAAGTCAAGTCTTATGACACCTAGATACATGATTTGGGATAATTTCTTTAACCTCTCTTCATCTTTAGTGACAAAGTGGGTCCCCTGTTGGTTGCTTCACCACCCTTCCATCCATGCTTTTCCCTACGAGGGAAGCCAATTCTACCACAGCTCCAGAGGTGGACCGAGTGATCTGGGAAAAGCCAACTGCTGTATTCCATCACCTGACCATGACAAACGGGTCAGGGCTAACCTTGTGACCTAACCAGTTGCAGTCGCAATGAATCTCAGGACTTCGGCTGATGACATGCATATTTCTTGTCCTGGAAGTCAGCCTGAGGATTAAAGTAACACACGGCAGGAAATGTCCAACTATAGGAAATTATGGCAAGCGGGAGCTTGAACGTGATCAAAATGCTTCTGAAACGCGGGCCTACCTTTAGCTTTTTAAGTGATATGAACCAACTTGCCTTCACTCTTTTGATTAGTTCAAGTTAGTTGTTCCTTGCAACCCAAAGCATCTTGGCTGAAACAGTGAAAACCTAGCATTTTCTCGGCCTGGCACCTTCTTCTAGAAATACTACTCCCCTTCTGTGGGGGAACTGCTTCCTCCCCTCAAAAAAATACACGGCTCTAAAGGAGGCTGCCAATTAAAGCACACCCCACCATCCCTCCCCAAGCCACAGGGGGACGTATATGGCCCAACAGCCCAATCAGAGCCTTTTCTAATTTGAGAGAATGGGAAGAGAGCTGGTCCATCTCTGGGAGTGAGGCTGAGATGCCAAGAGCCGCCTGCGGCCCTTCTTCCAGATTTGTGACGAGAGCCTGGTGAGAGGAAACACCCACCTGAGAGATGGGAGTCCCACATCTTTCCAGACCCTGATTCCAAACAGTTCTGAGGCTATCTGCCACCTAACCTTCAACCATCTGACGTTGCAAGCCAATGAATTCGCCCCCTCCCCACCACTGCCTCGTCAGGTGAGGTGTTCCTGCTCCACTTCTCTGGCTGGGACCCCTGATCCTGCCTTTCTAAGCTGAAACCGTCATACAGAGGCTCCCAGAGACAAGTCACAGAACTCGCTAAGCCTCTGTGTGCTAAAAAGAGGCCGAATGCAACTTTCTATGGAGTTCCTCTGGGCTGGATTCTGTGCCCAAAGCCCTCCCCGGCAGAGCCTTGGTCTCCAGTGTGGATCACAACAGCACACACTTGGACTACATACAACCTCCCATGTATCTTTCTCATCACCACATCCCATTTTGTTACACATAACTATGGGTGTTCAAGTTAACAGTCGCTCTGCATTGTGCACATAACGATATCCACAGCTTTCATTTATTGGGCATGGGCATCTACTTGGTGCCAGGTGAGGTGTTTCATATGTTGTTTCCAATCCTCATCACCCACATATAGCGGCCTTCTTCAGGTGGTGACTACAAATGAAGGCAACTTCACAGTCAGCTCCTCACATTCCAGTACTCCGGGTCCTGTCTGCTCTCCTCTTCTCCAAACAGTTCTGAAAATCCTGTTGTGAGTCCTAAAGCAATTACTGTAAGAAATTGCCCCTAGTTCTACCAGCAAAGAGTTACCAAACCTCCCCCTTCATGTGTCTTTCTATGAGTACTTCAAAAGAGTGAGGGCCCCAAACTGAAAATTATGCCTCAAGGTCCATCAACAATAGAATGGATGAAAAGGTTGTGGTATATTTATGCAATGGGATACTAAGCCCCAGTGAGCACAAATAAATGCCTCTACCCACAACAATATGGATAAATAAACATAATTTTGTACAAAAGAGGGAAGACACAATAGAAAATACAGGAACGATTCCACTAATATAAAGATCAAAATCAACAATCCAGTAATCCTACTTCTGAGTATATATCCAAAGGAGATGAAATCACTATCTTGAAGAGATATCTGCAGCCCCAGATTCACAGCAGCATTATTCACAATAGTTAAGACATGGAAACAACTTAACTGCCCAATGACAGATGCATGGGACAAAGAAAATGTGATATATATATATGCCATAGATTATTATTTAGCCATAAAAAGGAAGGAACTCCCACCATCAGCAAGAACATGGATAAACCTTGAAGACATTATGCTAAGTGAGGTAAATATAATTTATACAAACTCATAGAAACAGAGAGTAGAACAGAGAACAGTGGTTGCCATGGAAGCGGGGGCAGGTGGCGATGGGGAGATGTTGGTCAAAGGATACAAACTTGCAGCTACACAAGGTATAAGTTCCAAGGATGTAATGTACAGCCCAGTGACTATAATTTACTATACTGTATTATATACTTGAAAGTTGCTATGAGGTTAGATCTTAAATGTTCTCATAACAACAAAATTGTAAGTATGGGAGATGAAGGATGTATTAAATAACCTTGTTGTGGTAAACATTTCATAATGTATGTGTGTGTTAAGTTGTACATTTTAAACTCATACCATGTTATATGCAGTTATATCTCAATAAAGCTGGAGGGGAAAAGAGCCCACTGAAGTGGGAGCTGTATATTACATCCCTGGAACTTATTCCTCTTATAGCTGGAAGTTTATATCCTTTGACCAACATTGCCCCATTTCCCCACCCCCATTTCCATGGCAACCACTGCTCTACTCTGTTTCTATTAGTTTGTATAAAACGACATTTATGTCACTTATCATAGTGTCCTCAAAGTTTATGAGATATATCATTCAAAATGATATGCAATTAACATTTTATATTAAAATCTAAAAATGTACAGACACCAATACTTTGATGTTGAGCTAGGGCCTTATTTTATTTTTTTAGACGTGGATCCACTCTTTGATATTCTAAGTTGGGTTTGGGGAGGGTTGTGGTTCAGCCATAACCATAATGAATTATGTTTGACTTCCAGTTTGGGTTTCTGAAAGCTGAATAGAAGCTTAAGAATACTTGCAAAGTGATCTTAGTGTAGTATCCCTTGAGATTTTTATTGTTTCCCAATCTTCATGCTTATCTCACCAACAGGTACTTTGACAGCAATTTTTAGCAACCTCCTTTACCTAGCCTTTGCCAAAACATTCAGCTTAAATTTCATAAAAAACTACTTCTCTCTCTTTTCTCACACATATTTCAATCGTTGACAAAATCTTTAACTCAATAAAGCAATTAGAATAATAGGGATAAACAAGATAAAATCAGGCAAAATGTACCAAAGGCCTTTAGAGGCCAGGAGAGTGGTGTCCTTGAGGAGGGGTGACAGGAAGGGGGCAAAAGTGGTACTTGTGGGCAACTGGTGACATTTTGATTCTTGGTCCTGGTCATGGGTTGGGACCAGTTTATAAATGTTCACTGAACTTGACACGTGGCTTATGCATTTCCTGTTCCTGTGATGTACGCCAATGCAGAAGTCTCAAAAGGAAGGAAAGGGAATCTGCCGTTCTGGAATCTGAGCTCTTGGTCTGGCTGCCAGCGTCTTGAGCTCCTCACCATAATCTGCAGAGCTTCAATAAAGAGGCCAACTCTGTATTTGGGCCACCTGATCTACCCCAGACCACCGAGATGGATCCTGGTGCCCTGTGCCCAGTCCCTCTGCTGCTCTTTCTGAAGGCCTCACACTCCCTGCCTGCTGTCCTCCAGGACTTAGCCCTCTCTCCATCCAGTAGGAAGAAGCCCTTGCCTTCTTGGATGTCCAGCTCTTTTGATACAGGGGCAGGAGGCCTCGCATGCTGCACTGACTTCAGTTTTACCACCCAACTCGCTGAGAAAGCTTTCCCCAGTGGAGTTTATTATGTTTCCAGTAATAAAGAGCTCTATTTTCACCATTGCTTCTCCTGCCCCAAGTATTTTGGCACTGTGGCAGAGGATTAGCTCAATTAGAGCCATATGGTATAATGGCTAAGAGCATGGCTCCAGACTGCCTGGCCCTCAACCCCAGCCCTGCCATTTAACAGCTGTGTGGCCTTGGGCAAGTTACCTAAGTTCTCTGTGCCTCAGTTTCCAAATTCAAAAACTGGCCTCTTTCCAGGGATTTGGAAGATTAAAAGAATCTATACATCTTAATTACTTAGAATATAATCTTGCCTATAGTAAAATAATTTCAACCAGTCTTAGCAGTAGTAATAATTTGTCTCTACCTGCAGCCCAGTTTTTATTGCTTGTCCTGCCCTGCTGTCCACCAGCTGGGTCTGTTTATTTTTGAACCCTAGTTATGAGCAGAGTTCATGTTCTTTCCTAATAAACTCCTAAAGCCCGTGTAAATCAGAGGAGAGAGGTGAACCTTCATTAAGTGTTGCCTAATATTCCATGCAGAGAAATTTTATTTATATAAAGTGCACAAATAACTTTCATGAGTGGGCCACTTAACTCTAAATGCTGGCATTGCCATGTCAGATCTGAGCCAGGCAGGATACCAACAAATTCCCAATAACCCTGTGGACTAAGTAATATAAGTCCTTTCATACAAATGTGGAAGCTGGGGCTCAGAAAGTCTGAGCGACTTGGCAGGTAAAGCTGAGTGGCAGGTAAATAGCTGAGCTGCATCTGAACCCAGCTTTTTCTGATTCTAAATCCCAGCTGCTTCCCATTAGGTCACCCTGTCATCTCAGGCACTGGACACTGTGGATAGCAAGGAAATAATCTCTGTTTACTTCACAAGAATTATAATCCACTAGGGGAGATAAGATGCAGATGTACATCAGAATTTAAATACCAAGACAGACCACAGATTATTAGGCCTAAACAAGCAGGGACCTTTGGGAGAGCTGTCTTCAGCCAACCATCTGAGGGTGGATATTTTGTTCTCCAAAACAAAGTTTCCAGAAAACAATCCTTAGATCAATCGTAGAAAGCCGCAGCAGTCAGTGGGTCCACAGGGTCATAACGGGGCTAGAAAGGATAGACAAGCCAAGAATCAGAAGTCAAGTAAAAACAGAACCAAATTTTCTCTATACCATGTGACCCTGAGCACAGTACCTTATATACTTCATCCCTGCACTGGGGAAGCCCAAAACCACCCAAAGGTTCAATGATTCACCAGGAGGCCTCGGAAAACTCAGAAAAGCTGTTTTACCACAGTTGCCATTTATGCCAGCAAAAGGATACAGAGCCCTAAGAGATAAGGCACATACGTCTAAGCAGTCCCACTGACGTGCAGACAACACTTCATTGTCCCAACAACAATGTAGGACAACACGTACAGGCTCTTGTCAACCAAAGAAGCCACACAAGACTTGGTGTCCAGGGGTTTTTGGTAGTTAGTCATGTAGGCATAGAGTGTCTGCATGGCTGACCCTGTTACTCAGTCCCCATCCCTCCAAAATCCAAACTGATATGGTGCGCCCCAAGGTTTCCATCATAAATCACGTTAGCATAAACTGTCCGGCGTGGTCTAAGGCCCCAAGTGAACAAACACACTCAACCCGTGGGATTCTCCAAGGGCATAGAGGTCATCTCCCAGGAACGAGTCAAGAGCCAGTTCTTTGGAATGTGCAGGGTTTGAACCCTCCACACCTGCTGAGTCAACCCTTTACTGCAAGTCCCATTTAATCCTCACAATAATACCATAAAGATGGACCCCAGTTTACAATGGTTTGATTTACATTTTTTTACTTTAGATGGTGCAAAAGTGATTTGCATTCAGTAGACACCATACACCAAACTTAAAATTTTGATCTGTTCCCAGGCTAGCGCTATGCAGTACACTATGTCCTCTTGGGATGCTGACCAGGGCAGTGACCACAGATCCCAGTCTGCCATGCAGTCACGAGGGCCAACACCTGATATGCTTACAACTATTCTGTACCCACACAACCATTCTGTTTTTCACGTCCAGTATAGTAGTCAATAGGTTGTTCGAAATATTCAACACTTTCTTATGAAATAGGCTCTGTGTTCGATGGTTCTGCCCAGCTGTAGGCTAACATCAGTGTGCTGAGCAGATGTAAGTTGCACCAGGCTGAACTATGTATGGTAGGTTTAGTGCATGAAATGCACCTTCAACTTACATTTTGTAATGATATTTTCAACTTATGATGTGCTTACTGGGATGTAACCCCATCATAGGTTGAGGAAGATCTGTACATATGTACTAGTATCCCCATTTGACAGATGAAAAAACTGAGGCTTAGACAGTTGAACCAAATTGAAAATTTGGGATGTGTGGACACTAGGAAATGGGGGAGCCAGGATTCCATTCCAAGTCCACCCAGGTTCAGAGCCCACACTCACACACTTTACCCTGCTGCTGCTCTACATGTGCTCTGTCTCAAGAAGGGCTCAATAAAGCTTGTGAGTGATTCTGTGCCCTCCCTTCCAGTAAAGAAAGAACTTAAGGCCAGGCTGCTAGATAGGCCTGGGCTGTACACTGAGCACAAATCTCTGACATTGCACTCATCACATGGCATCGATTGTTTATGTCTCTCCCACCAGCCTGTGGGGGCTCCAAGGCATGAGTTGCTTGCCTCGGTACCCTCTGTACCTGGCACATGCAGTATGAACACAACAGTTATTTCCTAGATAAATAGAATGCATTGCTGATAGTTGGTTTAAACACTATCTTCACAGATGAAAGAATATTTGATTCATATGATTGACAATTACATTTAGAAAACATCAAAACATACGGCCGAAAGGCATTTATATACAAAACAATGTGGCTAACTTTGGATCACTGAAGAAAAAAAGGAACAAGATAGATAATTTTCAAAAAGAGAAAAACATGAAACTTTTACACATGCAAAGCATGTATCAAAAACTTCTGTTTCCATTAATGAGGGACCAGCAGGAAGGGAGAGCTGGTTCACGGAAGAATTCAAAGAACAGAGTTTATATGGTCAACCAAAAAAGGTGTGCCAAAATAAGTTTCCTGGGTTAGAGACCAAACTGGTTAATGACCTAAAGGACAATAAAACTGTAAGCACTTGGGTTATCTTCTCTACCAATCAAAAACCATTTGTACTCTAATGAACAAAAGTCTCTAAGTTAACATGTAACTTCACAGTGTCTGAGCCCCAATCAAGAGTAAATAGTAATTCAAACAAAAGTACACTCTCAAGTGAATTCAAGAATCCTTGGGTGAGCTTGTTGGACCATGTCCCAGGAGGACATTGAAAGTTCTAGATAATTTTTCTTAATAATAGGTAAGACTTTTAAATGTAGAAATAACTTAAAATCAAACATCAACAAATCACAATAAGATTGACATCACCAGATTCTCTAGTGAAGGTCTAAAGCAGTTTGCAAAACAACTGTTTTTTAATTTCCAAGCTTACCTGATAGACTTTTGCATCACTGACAACATTTTATATGCTGTACTGCAGGTATACATGCTAACATGCAGCACAGTAAAGGACTATTTCCAAAGCAACCAGAGGCATCAATTGCCAGGGGAAAACAGGGATTATCAAAAGAATATCAGCTAAAGTTCAATCAAAAATAGAGTCCTCCAAAAATACTAATCCTCTAGTATTACAGTTAACTATTTGTTTAAACACATTTAATCCATCAAAGACACTGTTTTGATGGGGTCATTTGTCTTTATGAATAAATGGCAATGGACTTGAATTTCGATGACAGTTTTTACACTCTTCAATTTAGAGTCCAACAATTAGTAATTTTTTGAAAAAATAGAGGCTAGGGTTGGTTTTTCATAATGTGTGAAAAAAATAAGAAGCTCAGTAATGGCAATCAAGTTTAGAGAGACAGCTTAGGAAAGAGTATGTTAACCACTTAGTAACTTTTAAAATAATGTGAACCTTTTAGAAGTATCTGTTTACATGAAATCAATGCAGTAATTAGAATATCCCAAATCTCTAGTCATCACTTAGTGCTAGTTCCTCATATGGCTTTACCTCAAACACATGGAAAATACTTTAAAAATAAAGACACGTATAACCCAACCCACCCCTGAGATTCTAATGCAGAGGACAGAGCCCAGAAATACACACGAGCAAATTCCACCAATGATTCTGATGCATACCCAGGTATAAGAACCACTAACCAAGAAGGGCACTTTCCTCTGGTGGCCTATCCCATATGAAAGTGCATCTTTAGACTTACTGTCTCTTGGAGACTAAACATAACTTAGAAAATATGTAGCCCAGTATACTTATAGAAATTCCCTTTATATCCTACAATTCTGACTCTTAAGTGAAGTAGCTTTGACTTAGCTTCCAAATAGTTATAGTTAATGAGCTTTTAATCTTGCATTTCACAGCAGAAACCCTGGTTCAGTCAACCCAGTCAAGTGCTGGACACTGAAGCCTAAGCCAAGGGTTTGCAAATGATGGCCTATGGGCCAAATTCATCCCTCTGTCTGTTTTTGTAAATAAAGTTTTATTCAAAACCAGCTGCACTCATTTGTTTGCATGTTGTCTATGCCTGCCTTCACACTGAAAGGGCAGAGTTGAGCAGTTGGAACAGAAACCATGTGGCCTGAAGAGCGTAAAATATTTACTACCTAGCCCTTTACAGAAAAGGTTTGCCGATCCTGCCCTAAAGTCTTCATTTAAATTAACAAATACAGGTTTTTTTGGGACAATAAAATATAAAGAACTTGAATCCAGAGTACAGTGCTTACAACTCAGTAAGAAGAAGGCAGCTGACTATTTTTTAATGGGCAAAGGATTTGAATCCATACTTTGTCAGAGATGAGTGGCAAACAAGGACATGAAAAGATGCTCAACACCATGAGTTATCAGGAAAATGCAAATTAAAACTACAATGAGATACCACTGCATGCTTACTAAAATGGCTACAAGTGAAAAGACAGACCATACCAAGTGCTTACAAGGAAGAAGAGCAACTAGAACTCCCACACCTTGATGGGAATGCAAATGGCTCAACCACTTCAGAAGACAGTTTGGCTGTTTGTTTGTTTTTTAAGTTAATTATATACATACTATATGATCCAGCCATTCTTTCCCACAGTAACTACCTATAAGAAGTGAAAGTATATGTCCATACAAAACTTGTACACAAGTATTACAGTTTTATTTTTAATAGCCAAAATCTGGGAACAATACAAATGTTCATCAACAGGTGAACAGATAGACTGTGGTATATCCATCCATCGAAATACTACTCAGCAATAATCATGAATGAACTCCTGAAGAATGCAACATGGATGAATCACATTAATTATGCTAAGTGAAAGAAGCCAAAGAGAAATACATTCTGAAAGGGCAAACAATAGAGACAAAAATCAGAGCAGTGATATCCAAGAACGACAAGTGAAGAGAAGACTAATACAAAGAGGCAGGAGAGAGATTGCTGGAGTGATGGAAAGATTCTATATCTTGATTGTGGTGGTGGTTACACAACTATACATGTTTCTCAAAATTCAATGAACTATTCTCTTAGAAAGGATGGTTTATTCTATATGTAAGTTATACAAAAATAAACCTGACTTATAAAAGGACATAGGAAGCAGTTGCAAAGGGCTCCCATTAGCCAAATTTGGGACAATTTGAACATCAAAAAAATGATAGAAAGATGGATAATAACCCATTGAATAAAAAGGGAATCTCTGAATCCATACTGAGATAAATAAACAAATAAATAAATAGCAAAAGTGAGGAAAGTTCATGCTTATAGGAGAAGGCCAGTTAATAAGTGTAAATAACAAAACTAGAAAATAAGCATTTTAATGTTAATGTAGTAAAAATATACTCAAGAATCATCACTGAATACTAAAACTGATGGATAAAGTTTGTTGAGAAACGGAATCCTTGTATAATCTCTAATTGTCTCCCCACAAAATACTTATTCATTACAAATGGAGAATAATAATGATGGTGGAGTAGAGAAAGCTGGTAGACAAGTACCTTAACAAAGTGATTAAAATTTATCACCTATAAGATAAACAGGCATCACAGACCGCAATGTAAAACACTAAGAAGGATACAACACTATTTACATGGTTTTCCTACCAAACATGCAAAATCCAAGCTGAAGCATGAGAAAACATCAGGCAAATCAAAATTAAAGGACAGTCTATAAAATAACAAGCCTGTACTATTCAGAAGTGTCACAGTAGTAAAAGACTTTTTAAAAGATGAAAAACTATTTCAAATTAAAAGATATAAGGAGACACAAGAATTTAATGCAATGAGCAACTTTAGATTACATTCTGGATAAGAAAGGACATTATTGGGACAACTGACAATTTTTGAATAAGATATATAGATCATATAATAGTATTGTATTAACATTACTCTCCTGGTTTTTATGACTTATTGCAGTTGTATATAAGAATGTCTTTATTTTTTAGGAAATACATTCTGAAGTATTTAGAAGTAAACAGCAGTATATTTGCAACTTATTCTCAGAAAAAAATAGTAATATGTATATGTAGTAATGTCTGTGCTTAATAACCAGCTCTCCAAAAATTATATTGATATAAAGAATGTTTAGTACACAGTTTATAAAAATTAAATATACAGTACACTTTATTACAAATTCTACACAACTAATTGACTCTCACAGAATGCTCTTGGTGATTTCTCTCAAACTCTTAAGCCCGTAGCTAACCTGATGTTGCTATTCACAATGTATCGGCTGCAGACGAAACACACTTGAATCTGCATTATTATCAGAGTCTCATCATTTTCTTAAGTCTAGGTAAACAATGAAAAAATTATTCACACCCTGGTTTGTCTTCATGAGAGCTCACTGAACGCAGAGCCAGGAAGACATGCACAGCAGCACTCCGCAGTATGGTATTTCTGCCACAGTATAACAGAAGAAAATCACCTCCAAAGCACAGATAACAGTAAAATAATTAGGAAGAGATGAGTTTTGAGTATTGATTTATTGTGTATTTATTTGAGTTTAGAAATTGGAGGAAGTACTGGTCACTGTAGCATCTGCCTCCTTAGTTTTAATGTTGAATGATAAGCTAAAATAACTTCATGTTTAACAATTGCTATGTTAAACAACTAGCTCACAGAGTTCCAGAAACTTCGGCAACAGGCTCTCTAAGCCAGAGAACACTGGTGCTGGTATGTCACTGTGACAGACAGAATAATGAAGCAAATGTGGTAAAATTTTAATATTCAGGAAATCCGGGTAGAGGGTATGCAGGAATTCTTTCTATTATTCCTACCACTTCTCTGCAAATCTGAAATCATTTCAAGATTTAAAGGTTTAGAAAGTAAGTCAACTAAACCTTGACTGTTGGGTGTATGTTGGTTCTATCTGGGTACAGAGATGACAAAAATTAGATACATCTCTAGGCCACTGCTAAAAAAAATGGAAGGGAAAAAAGTGCCTTCAGGGCAAGATGAACACCAACTTTGTAGGGACCAAGTCCCTCAGCTGCTTCACTAATGGCCCATCATTTTACAGTGAGGTCAATGACCACTTGTCAGTGTTTACGCTTTCTCACAATGCAAACAAAGTGTGATAAAATGGGTATATGCAAAGTACCATGGGAGCACAGTGAAGACTTCTGACCTCTTCTCTCCTGTTTCTTCATATGTTCTTTAACTCTTCACTGCTGCCCTCCATTTATGAAAGATGCAAAATGGTAAGAAAGCATGCATGAGGTATGACTGTGGGTTAGCAAGCAGCAAGTCCCATCACCTTGCAGGACGCCTGTGTAAAACTACAAAACTCTAAAACTGGAATGCTGGGCTAGGTATTTTCCCACTCTAACATTTTCATGTCCTGTTTTAGACATTAGTACCCACACAGCTTGGAAATGGAGACTAAAAGTCTACACCACCAATGGAAGTTGCTCCTATATCACTGTGGCACACCAAATTTTACCCCTCCTTCCCCAGCGGGAATTCGGACATGCCTTGATACGAAGCAGCTTTGCATGGCGCAACAATGCAGAGCAGTTTGGGACAGGAAGTGAAAGATACCACATCCTCCTGAAACTGCAAGGAAAATTTATTAGGCCTATTATCATGGCTTCACAGTTGTTAAGAAGTGGCAGTTGGGCTCTTCTATTACGAAGGAGTTTGGAGGAGGCACTGGTTATTGTGGAGTCAGCCTCTTGACTTTAGTGCCATCACCTACCCCAGTGCTTGACTGGAAAACTAAAACAATCAGTCTTGCCCCTAGAGGGTGGTCATTGTAAACATGTACTATATGCCTGCTATGCCATTAGGGGTTTGGGTGCATGTAAAGATAAAGTCACCAAGATTCTATCAGAGCATTTAAACATAGAATCTGTGAATTCTAGTGCTATCTGGAAGCAACCTTGGAGCTCAATTCACTCAATCTGACAATCTGGTTGGAGACAGACTACACACACTGAAAAAGATCCCTTGCAGTTCAAGGCTATAAATTACAGGCGTCCGATGCTAGTGCAGGAAGGCACAGGGAATGTACGATTATTGAAATCTTCAGGACTCCCTGCTCTACCTAAAGAGACGAAGTTGATGAAACCTGGTCTCAAAACCTTAATTTCCAGAACAAGTTTCAAGTTCCTAATGAAACAGGAATCAGGCGACAAAGATAAGAGGGGAAATGGGCTCAGGGTCTTAGGGCTGGAGAAGGAGAGGGACAGGAGGCAAGTTAAGAGGGAGGCTTTAATAATAACATGAGATTTCATTGACCTAGCAAAGAAGGTCCTAATCTTATAGCTGAATCTCTACACATATGGGTTTATAATCAGAGGCTCCAAACAGTTACCAATCCTTAGCCTCTGCCAACACAAATGGTGCATGGGAGGAAGGAAGTACGAAAGAAATGTTTGCCTTTGTTTTGGGTTTTGGGGGTTTTTTTCTTTTCTGGTCTACCTGCATCTGTTTGTGTACTGAGTCCGTGCCCAACGCCTGAGGGATTGCTGGGACGTCTTTCTCCTCTAGCATCCCCCGACTGCAGTCTCCTTTATTTTGCATCCAGAGCTCTGGACATGGGGTCCAATAGGTGCATGACAGCCAACCCCACTTACAGACACCAGGAGTTAGAGCCTGTTTGGCAAGCCACCAAGTTTGGCCCCCTCAGAGTTTCTGGAAAGGGAGATAAATTGTGCCTTTTGCCATGAAACATTTTTTATATCAAATTCACTGTGCAAACAGCTCTGTGGTACCCCCAAACACAAACCAGGACCTGGAGCTGCCAAGCCCCGCCTCTCAGTGTGGAGCTGGGAACATGTGTAGCCTTGGCCTTCAGTGGTCTCCAGAGAGGGGTGGGTGTCTCCAGGGGGTCTGGAGTCAAGTGAGTACCTGTTACTCACCCACAGTGGCCACACAGGTGACAGCTGACAGAAGCCCATGGGTGTGGACTGTATATCGGCTCACGCTCTGAAATTCGGCCAGTCCAAACTGTTTAGGGCCCTCCAGTTTTTAGTCCACACTGACTTGTGAACAAATCTCCCTCAGTTCTGAAGTTTAGTTAACATACTTCTGGGGGAGCATCCTAACATTCTTTTAACCACTTGGTCCAACATCAAGCCTCACGTTTGAAATGGGTCACTGAGAGCCCATATCAATGACAGCTCCAGGCTCCTTCAGACCTTCTGACAATTTACTCAAAGGCAGGGCTGAGGTCGACCTCTGGGGCATCTCTAGACATGCAGCTGTTTTGCCTCAAAGGCCAGCACGTCATCTTGCCTCCACGTCACTGTGCCTGGCTTTCCTGTCTGCTGCCAGGTCAGGTCACTCCAGGTCTAGGCAAATGCCACCTTCCCTCCCAGTCTCTGAGCTCCTTGTAGTCACCAGGATTCAACTGATTCATGTCACCTTCTAAAACTGCAAAGACTTTATTTATCTACTCTTGCTTTGCAAGAATTAATTTTTCAGAAAGAGCATGCTTTTGGCCAGCAAAGACCTGAGGGCATCACTGGGGGATAGGTATATTTTGTGAAGGAAGCTGAGGAAAGAGAACTTGGGAAAAGAGGAGTAAGGCAGGGAGATAACTGGCCAACAGGGAAACCGGGAAAAAAGAGGGGAAAAATGAAGGCAGAATAACCAGGAAGAGATGGCACTGCTGAGGATATACTGTTTACCTCCTGCAGTTTTTGCTGGAATCAAACTTTATAAACTGAAGAGCCTCCCAACAGCTGCGACATTCCTCTGCCCTTTGCTTGCTGTAGGACTTGGAAGAAAGTTATTCATACTTATGCTCTGAATAAAGCAGATTAGATGATGTGTCTGTGAGAGTCAGACCTTGAACAAGCTCAGGTCCACTCTAAATGAGCCCCGACTCCCTCCTTCCACAGATTGAGAGTCGCAGCCACTTCCGAGGGCAAAGGTGACCCTCTGGGTGGCCTGCACTCTCGTCCTAATCAGTATCAGCTGGCCTTTGGGAAAGGGAGAGTGGAATGGAGGGATAAGAACCACCAGCGAAGGCACAACTGTCTGCTTTGGTTAAGAAAACAATTCTATTTACAACAGTATCAAAAAGAAAAAAATACTCAGGAAAAAAATGAACCCAGGAGGCGAAAGACTTGTATACTAAAAACTATAACATGTTGCTGAAAGAAATTGACAAAAAATAAGTGGAAAAGCATCATGATTTTTAAGACTTAATATTGCTAAGGTACACTCTATAGGTTCAATGTAATCCCTGTCAAATCCTGGTGACATTTTTTGCAGAAATAGAAAACACCATCCTAAAATTCATGCAGACTCTCAAAAGATCCTAGATAGCCCCAAAAATTCTTGAAAAAAAAAAAAAGAACAAAGTTGGAGGTCTCACAATTCTTGATTTCAAAACTTATTACAAAGGTACAAAATCAAAACAAGATGGTACTGGCATAGACAGACATGTAAACCAGTAGAACAGAATAGAGAGCCCAGAAATAAACCTTTGCATATATGGTTAAATGATTTTCAACAAGGGTGCTGAGACCATCCAATAGAGAAAAGACAACAATGGTAGTGGTAGTGGAGATCCATATGGTAGTGGAGATCCATATGCATAAGAATGAAGTTGAACCCTTACCTTACATCATATACAAAAATTAACTCAAAATGAATCAAACATCTAACAAGACCTACAACTATAAAAATCTTTTGAAGAAAACATAGGAGAAATGCTTTGTGATACTGGATTTGGCAATGATTCTCTGAATATGACACCAAAAGCACAGGCAACAAAAGAAAAAATAGACAAATTGCAAACTTTACTGCATCAAAGGATACTATCAGCACAGTAAAAAGGCAACTCCCAGAATGGGAGAAAATGTTTGCAAATCATATGTCCGATAAGGGATTAACATCCAGAATATACAGAGAACTCCTAAAACTCAAAGAAAACAAAAAAACCAATTCAAAAATGGGCAAAGGTCTTGAATAGACATTTCTCCGAAGATAAACAAATGGTCAGCACACATAATACCAAGATGTCAATATTACTAGTCATTAGGGAACTCCAAACCATAATGAGATATGACTTCATACCCATTCGGATAGCTACTATAAAGCAGAATTTTAAAAAAAGAAAAGAACAATTGTTGATGAGTATGTGGAGAAAATAAAACCCATGTGTACTATTAGGAATGTAAAAGGGTGCAGCCACTATGGAGAACAGTATGGTGGTTCCAAAAAAAAAACAAAACTAGAATTACCATATGATCCAATAATTCCACATCTGGGCATATATCGAAAAGAATTACAGATAGGGTCTCAAAGAGATACTTGTACACCCATGTTCATTGCTGCACCATTCACAACAGGCATAAGACAGAAGCAACCCAGGTGTCTATCAACAGGTGAATGGATAAACAAAATGTGGTAGATAACATGCAATGGACTGTTAGTCAGCTGTATAAAGGAAGAAAAGCCTGATACATGCTACAGTGTGAATGAAATTGACATCATGCTAAGTGAAATACACACTAGTCACAAGAAGACAAATACTATGTGATTCTCCTTATCTGAGGTACCCAGAGTAGTAAAAATTCACAGAAACAGAAAGTAGAATGGTGGTTACCAGGGTCTCGGGGAGGAGGATTGGGAAATTGTTTAACGGTCATGGAGTTTCAGTCTGAGAAGATGAAGAGTTCTGGTGACAGATGGTGGTGTTGGCTGCACGTCATGAATACAGCTCACGTTACTGAACTGTACTCTTAATTATTAAGAATGTAAGTTTTATGTTATGTATATTGTACCATAATTAAACTTTTTTTTAACTGTCTTTCTTGCTACATTTGATTCAGGGCAATGAGTTTCGCTCCATCCTAAGAAACTTAACTATAAGCATGTCACTCCCTCCAAGCCCACAATGGCTCCCTCACAGCTTTATCGATTTAGCTTACTCCAAGTCTCAACTCTACTTATTTTCAACCTCTTCTACAATTCATCTCTTACCGGTCCTCATTCAGGACATATCTGTTGGTCCAACCAAGGTATCGTTCCCTGGGTCTTTCCTCCAGTTGTCCCAACTACCTAACATACCCTCATTCTTAATATATTTGCAAATGATAAATCTGATAATGGGCTGATATTCAAAATATATAAAGAACTCATACAACTCAACACCAAAAAAACAAATAATCCAATTAAAATATGGGCAGAGGACCTGAATAGACATTCTTCCAAAAAAACATACAGATGGCCAACAGACACATGAAAAGATGCTCAATACTGCTAATCATCAGGGAAATGCAAATCAAAACCACAGTGAGATACCACCTCACACCAGCCAGAGTGGCTAATATCAACAAGACAAGATATTTCAAGTATTGGTGAGGATATGGAGAAAAGGGAGCCCTCATACACTGATGGTGGGATTGCAATTTGGTGCAACTATGGGAGGCAGTAGGGAAGTTTCTCAAAAAATGAAAAACAGAAATACCATATGACCCAGCAATTCCACTTCTGAGAATTTACATGAAGAAAACAAAATCACAAATCTGAAAAGATATGTGCAGTGCAGCCTTGTTTATCACTGCATTATTTACAACTGCCAAGATATGGAAGCAACCTAAGTGTTCATTGATAGTTGAATGGATAAAGAACATGTGGTACATACACATAACGGAACATTGCTCAGCCTTAAAAAAGAATGAAATCTTGCTGTTTGTGACAACACAGATGGACCTAGAGGGTATTATGCCAAGTGAAATAAGGGAAAAACAAATACCATATGATTCCCCTTATATGTGGAACCTAAAAAACAAAACAAATTAATAAACAAAACAAAAACAGACTCTTAAACACAGAAAACAGACTGGGGGTTGCCATAGGATGGGGAGATGGGTAAAATAGGTGAAATGGGAAAAAATTAGTGGGAATGTTCAATATCTTGATCTGAGTGATGGTTCCACAAGTGTATACATGTTATAATCACTAGACTATCACCAAGATGTGTACATTTTGTTGTATATACCTCAATAAAATAATTAACTGATTGAATGCCCTCATGCTAACCCACTCAACCTCATTCTCCTTCCAGACCTGGCTCATGCCCCCACCTCCTTCACAGACAACCCACATATTCTCCCAGTTTTCTGAGATCCAATTGCATTGTGGTCTGAACACCACAATTTAGTACTTTACTCGTCAGATTAACAGCAACTGAGTTCTTTCACATGCAGAGCATTAGACTAGAGACTAGATTAAGGTTCATCAAATACTGCCCTCCAATTGTCTCATTCATAAATCTTGCCTGGACTACTAGATGGTAAATTTCTTAAGGATGAGATTATGCACACGAAACAGTGCCAGAGCCAATATAAGGGATACATTGGTCTTCATTCCAAATTTAACAACAAGGTAGATATAGGACTTTAAAGTCTTAGGGTTTGAATGAAACTTCAAGAGTTCAGGAGTTTGAGAATAAGCATTTATTTATATGAAACTCCTCATGGTACAACTTTTACCCACTTCCACCCACCCCCACCTCAAACAAAAGAAATCAAACCAAAAAAATAAGTAGTATAAGGGGAGTCATGGAATCAAGAAAGGTGCTATGGAGGAACACATGTTTGGAGTTTGTCCTATTTTATTGAATTTAGCCTAGAGGAAGAATATTGACAATTTGGACAAAGAAAGACTTTGAGGACAGAAAAGTTGGGCTCAGAATTCTCCCTTACAGTTTGGGATACCATCCTTTAGCTCTAGCTCCATCTCTTGCAAGAGGACCTACAGATGCCGTTTTAATCCAAACATCCACCGACCAACTTACAAGGGCATCTTTACAATCTGAAAGCTACGCCCCAGTTCCAGTGGGTTTCTGATTCTGATAGGCCCCATCTGGAACATTTGACTGAATTTGGGATTTCCCAGTAGAGCAGTCCCCTCTCAGTTCCAGCAAGTTCATACACTAAGTAGAGACTGAGTAAATACAATTATGTGTGATTTAGGATTTCTTCCTCCAAAAGGAACCAACTCATGAAAATTTCATAGGAAGGAAATAGAATATCAAAGGCAGGATGTAAAAATGTGAGGAATCATAGTAGCAAATGTGCTAAGTGGGAACTTCCTGAAGGGTTTTTACTGTCTTTGGTTGTATATTCTACTTACCACCAGAATTGAGACTAACAAGCTTCTGTTTCCCTTAGCAGATCTGAACGGAGAACACAAAGGAAGCAGTGCTCAGTGTGTCCTTTCTGGAACATTTACCCCTCCCCAGCCCACCTCAAAGTACAGCTAATACTGATCAATCCTGCAGGGTCTGGCAGCAACAAAAGCTGTTGACTATTCCCATGAAAGAGCTACTTAGCTCAAGCACCACACACAAAGAGATGCTTTTGCCCCTGCTCCTGTTTGTCCAGCATCCATGCCAGGTCAGGCCCTTCAAACAAGCCCTTATTTCCTCAGGAAAAAGGCAGGGCAGGTCCAGGTGGGAAAGGGCCCGTGTTTGGACGTCGGTGATCCACCATGCCAAAGGGAAAGCCAGGAAAATATTTAACCGGCAACTAACCCAGGGAAACGGGGCCAGGAAGCAAACAGCTGAGGTGTAATGAAGGATCCAAGGGGCTTTCTGCACTCCAGGAGCTGTTGGAAGATTAACTTTCCTTTTCTGTCTTTGCTCCTTCAGAATCCCACCTCACTAGCCGGCTCAGAGAGATCTTCTGAAAGCCATTGTGCTGATAACATTGGGTCCAAGCAGAGCTCAGCCTGCATACACTGTTGAAAGGTAAATGATCTGAATGTGAAACACAGATCGGGCAGTTTTTTCAGCAGAGCCAGCTTCTGTGGTTTCTGTTTGATCTCCCAGGATTTAAAAAAAAAAACAAAAAACCAACCAGAATGCATGTGTCCTATTTAATTTCCTAATCAGGAGTGAACTTTTTAACCATGAGAATCCTTTTAAGGTCAAATAATGTCAACTACCACAGGATAGAAACTGTATGTTAATTTCCTTTGATGAAAAAAACACATGTTGACAAAAAACGATTATAAATTATGCAACTCTTATAATAAATATGTATAATATCAGAACAGCCTCTACAGACATGTGAAAAGCTTACGTAGAAGACATTATTGATTCATCACCTCCCAGTCCCCACCCCTCTTTGAGGACTAACCTCACAGGCTGACCTAGGGCCAGCAGTCACCAAACCCAGAACTGAGGGCAGATGGAAGCTTCAGGGAGGGGAATATTATCTCGCCCAAAACTCATCTTCACCTGTCACCTCGTCCCCTCTCCTTAACAGCAGAGACCAGAAGTACAGCAGACACTGGAGGTGCAGGGGCTGGCGGTGCCTGTCCCGAATGCCCATGGCTCCCTACTGCCACAGAGGTGATGGCTGAAAGGCCTGGGACACAAAAGCTTTCAGTTTTCAATGTTGGTCTGTCAAGAACAGAGTGACCCACTGAAATCTGAGATTTTTCCACCTACAAAGCTAGGAATAGATGGTACCACCTATTTAAAAAGCCAAAGCCTTATAAATAAGTCACAGGGATGAAAATTGCAACATATGGGATACAGTCAATAATGTTGCAAAAACTCTATGGTGGCAGATGATAATGACACCTACTGCGATGAACGTTTAGTAAAGTATATGATTGTGGAGTCACTATGTGGTGCCCCCCTGAAAGCAATATAAGTCTCTATCAACTGTACTTCAATAGATAAATAAATAAAACACAAACCCCCTTAAAAAAAAAAGCCATAGTCTTGAGTTGGATTTAGCCTCCCCTAAAGGGTAAAGACCAAAAAACATAAATAAAAATGCTTTCTAGAACCAAGCAATCTTTTTGACACCCATCAGCACCAAATGTTAGCTACGGAAATGAAAAGGTTGACGTTGCCACCTGTTGTCCAAGCCTTAAGCAGGAGATCAATGGCCAGTGAGGGAAGAAAGGAGAGGGGAAAGAGGAGCCCAGCCCCCACACACAGGACACCAGGGGGTGCCTGAGCCTCTCAGCGTCGGTGCTGTCCTGCCCTGAGTGAGGGCTGCAGGGCCCCAGGACAGACTGGGCCTGGAGGTCGGGGAGTCCGGGCCCCGCCTCCGCTCACTTCCCATCCTTCACCCGGGCAGGTCCCAAAACACTTGTCTCGCCCGGCTGATGGATGGGCCTGGAATGGCCTTGTTTGCCGCCAGGGTGAGGCACAGCAGCTGTTTAACAGCCCTGCAAGTGACCCTGGTCAGTACTTTCAAGGCAGGAAGCACAGAAGAATGGAGTGACCACTTAACGCGGCCACAAAGGAACGTCCTCCCTGCCAGCCACCGGCACTCTGATTGCACACACACAGGTGAGGGAGAAGAGGGCACGGGAGGGAGGCGCTGGCAGCGAACTTGTTCCTGGGCAGTCCTAGCTTGGCCTTCATTCCCCAGAGGACACTGGACACCGCGGCCCCTGGGCACTGAACCCGGAGATAAAACAACATCAAACCCCCGCCCAGTACCTTGTGCAGCGACAGCCCCGCCTTTGCTAGTCCAGCTTTAGGAAACTTCAGGGTTCCTTCAATCGTCTTCCTCCAGGGAACTATCACGTATCATGTACTCACACAGTCCACGAAAGCCTCAGCATGACCTGCAACCTCTTCCTGGGCCCTGCCTGGATGCCCACTCCACTGCCTTCTCCTGCCACATGCCCAGGTGTCATCATTCAAAGAAGGAGCAAAAGAAGCCAAATTCAAGGGAACTGTCTCTGCCTTCATCCCAAGAGCTGACATTTGTTTAAATGGGAAAAGGGGTGAATGGTCACATGCAAATTGCTCCCTTGGTGGACACTGTCTACTCCCTCTTCATCCACCCACCTGAGCCCTTCAGGCACCCCTGAGCCTGGTGCCTTTCCCAGCCAAGTTTAGGGGAACATGTAGGATACAAAGGGCTCTGGTTTCTTATTATAGAGGCAAATGGAGGTGGGTCCACATTTTGCAAGACCTGAAGAGGGTACAATTTTTTAAGTGCAAAGTATATACCAAACAGTAAATATGAATTAGATGTGGGCTCTTGCAAGAGGCCATGCAAGTGAAGAGCCCCAAACCTTAAAGTTTCCTTAGCTTCCTGATAATTTTACATTTGGAAAGATGTAGGTGCATGAACCCTCTTCCCGAGTTTCAGCTTCCTAAGAAGGGGCCAAGTAAATCTGACCCAAATACCAAGCGGTACCAGGGAACCACTCACAGGAGTCAAGAGGAATTGACCTGTGAGTGTCTTTCTGCTTCATTTTGCTTCCTCCCTCACACATAAAAGCTACACAGCTGGGTATAAATATTTGTTAAGTCTGAGCCAGGATTGCCATCCTACGTGAAACTGTTGATAGTCCACGTTGCCTGGTTGACAAATGAACCCAACCCTCCTGATGCCCCCAGCTGCAGGAGGTAAGCTAACCTGAGTCACTCACCCAAGCAGGCACTGGGCCACCATGTACCCACTGCCTGCTGGATACACAGTTCTGAACTAGGAGGGGCTCTGAAAGGAAAACTAAAAGCAGAAGCAGTGAGCCCTTTCATCCATCTTGGCCCAGGGGCTGTGGAACTTTGCAGCCCTTGGTCACGCCACATCATGCTGGGCTGATCAGAGGAAAGAGCATGGTTAGGCCAAAAACAATCCTGAAAGTTCCCACTGTTGGGACTGTGTGATGTGTGCAAGTCAGAAAGTCGCCTGGTCCTCAATTCCTTTATCTGTGAAATGGGGCTGCAAAAATGAGAGTGCCAGGGGCCTCTGAGGTCACCTCTCACCCTGGGAACTCACGGGATTTCCATCTGGCAGTTCACTCTGTTTATCTGTTCTATCACATTCCTCGCGCAGTCACCAAGGCCTGTACCTCACTTGCCCCAGCCTCCCAGGTTCCCACTGCCCTGTAGCCCCTCCTGCTCCAAGCAAAACTTCTATCTCATCACACTGCAAACAATTTTGAAATGGGAAAATAGCTTTTAGCCAAGTAATTTTTAAAGGGCCTATTGAGACAATGATAGGGAGGCGTGGGCTAAGGAACAGGTGAGAAAAAAGGTGAGCAACTTGTCTTGCTGGTGCCAGGATGGCTGTGCACAAAAAAAAAAAAAAAGCCAGGGCCTAAAGAGGCCAGTGCCAGCGGCAAGAGGCAGTGCCCAAGCCCTTCTCAAGGAGTGACAACTCCCACCAAACCAGATGGGCAGGCTCCTGGGAGGCAGGCCTACCAAGGGAAGTGGTCCAGGGCTGAGTCAGCCTTAGCTTGCCCCTTTACACCAAAACAGAAAACTCAAGATTGTTTCCAAACCCCTAGGCCAGTCCCTGATCACCCCGAGAGAAGTAGCTGTACTTTATCACTGCCCATAAATCACGGAGGGAGTAAGCAAGGCTCCAGTTCACTTCCGCTCTGAGGGTCCTAAAGTCAGCCTCCCCGCCAGAAGCCTGTTCTCCCGCCAGCCCCCTCGTACCTCATAAGCTCTGCTCCCCTCTTGCCTTCAGCTTCAGAAGGACCCTCCCACTACATGACCCCAGTGGAAATCTTCCTTTCCCACAGCCAGGCACATGGACTACTGCCCCAGCCACCTGTCTGCTCAGAGCCTTGAACGTTTTTGGCCACATGCTCAGGGTTACTCCAGTTCATTCCTCTGCACCCCTCCCTCCAACCCACCTCAAATACGGCAACTCTTTGCCGAGGACACTTCTCGGGGTGTTTAATAAACAATATGGTTCATGACCCTGTCCTGAGGCCCCTTGTGACCGAGCTTTGTGCAAGTCTGTTTGCAGGGGTTAGGATTAGGTTGAACCATATGAAATTGTCATTATTCAACCATGTTGACATCTGAAAAGAATGACAATTTCATGAGCTGTGATCTAATAACAGAGGCTGGTATTCCCATATTAAAATCATATTATCTGACTTCCCACCTGCTTTCTTTCTAAACAGGATGGACATAACAATTTGGAGGTTGGGGCTGGGAAGGAGGGCAGTGTCTGTTGCTCTCTGCAAAATGCAATGTTTCCCAATGGGGGGGGATGCCACCCCACCAGAGGCCCTTCCACAACGTCTGGAGACATTTTGGTTTTCACAGTGGAGCTATTGGCATGTAGTGGGCTGAGGCCAGTGATGCTGTTAAACACCCTACATGTACAGGGCAGCCCCCAACACACAGGATTTTCCTGCCCAATATTCAGTAGCACTGTCCAGGTGGAAAAAGAGTGGCACCAAGCGTTACCAGGGCCCAGAGCCTTCGCTGTGTGGCTAAGCAACTACAGTGAAACTACAGCCCTATAGGCTGGGCACAGGGCAGTGTCAGCCTCCTCTGTTCTGAAGCTGGTTAGAGCTGCAGCTTCTAGCCCCCGTGACCTTACCTCTGACCTCTCACCACCTCCAGGACCAGCCACTTCACAGAGAGTTCTTCCTCTAGTTCTGCACAGTAGTCTGACACAATGGGCATTTTCTGAGCATCCCCAAGCCCCATCCTAAGCCCGTGGGTCAGAAATTGGACTCAGATCCCCAGCCCTTGAAGTATCCCTGCAAGAGGCAGGCAGTCAAGCCATTCTTCCCACCTGCTTCGCCCAGCAGCAGCTCTTACCGCAGAGCTACAAGTCGCGCAGCAGCCCTCTCGGCCCGAAGACAGAGCTCCCACTGGCCAGCTGTGGCAGGCTCATGCTGCTTTCCAGAAGAGTTGGGATGTCGCTCTCAGGGACAGCGATGGGAACTGAAGAGGCTGTGCAGCATAGTAGGTAGATCACTTACCTACCCTCCCTGCTGCTGCCCACTGTTAAGCAATAAGCTGAAGTCCAGAGAGGCTGAGTAAATACAGCTTCTACCTGAGCTATATTTGCCCTTAACATGCAACCACCTCACCTCTTTACAGTTCTGGCTGTTGGCAGAAAACCTGAAGGAGGCTGAGGCACATGCACATTTATTTATGAACTTTAACACAAAGCACAGCCACAAAAATCACACTCAAAGAAATGGAAGGAATGTGGACAGTCATCTAAACAAGGCTAAATGGGAATTCCCAAAAATAACACAGTTGGAATATTTTGCTCCAGAAGATTCCTAATACAAGAGATTCCTCAATCTTGGAAAACCCATGCCAGGAACCCCAGGAAGCTCAGAGGCTGAGCCGTCTTCCTGCTGTCTGGGGCCTACTCCCTCCATCCAGCTGCAACCCAACATTCAGCAATAAAACAGGGGCTATTTTTGAAAATAAAAACAGGAGACATATGATCTGTGCCAATACTTAGCCTGTACTCTGCTGTTCGGAACTTAAAACCTGCCTGCCGTTTACCAAATGACACCGAGTGCTGGCAGATGGAGCCGAGAGAGAAGGTTGAATGTATTTTAATTGGACCGTTAGGATTATGTCAAAAGGTGAGAAAAGAGCATTCCCCGGCCAAGAAAATAAGCATGGGCCTAAAAGAAATATAACCTGTTCCATCTCTCTTCCCTTCACTGCCTTTTCCACTTGCTGTGAGAACCCGATTCAGGAGATGAGTTCCTAGGTCATCAGTGGCAGGTAAAATGCATGTTTTCTTCAGCCAAGAATTATGGGCAGACATATATGAAAGCAGGCAGACAGAGCACATGGGTATGAGCAAAGCCAAATGGGATCAGTACAAATTTCAGAATCAGGCAAATTACAAAGTTTATGGCATTACTTTTGACAAACCTACCAACCATCCATAACCTCAACAGTAGCATTAATAAATACTCTTCCCCATGCTCCATGATACTGGCTATAAACTGAGGACTACACATTAAAGCTCAGAGCAGAACAGAGATCTTCACTTGAACCAGAAAATGTCCTGATGACTTTCTCAGACTTTGCTCACCACCACTGAAGGGAAAACAGGGCTTGAATTCGCTCCTGGATTTCAGCAGATACAAGTGATTTTTTTCTGTTAACCATCTCAGGGACGAGAGAGTCCCCAGCATTCTTTGCTTCCATGTGGGCCTTCATAGTAATAACAAAAACAGCTGACATTTGCATGGCTTTTTACAGCTTACAAGGCAACTGAACACACATTTTCTCAAGAGTTCCTCGAGGGGAGAAGAAAACCCATAATTTAAGTGAGCTTACTATCCCCATTTTACAGATAAGGAAACAATCCAAGAAATTAACGAGTGCCTGTCTGTGCCTGGATGGGCTGGCAGTAATCATAGCAACACTGTGAAGACACTGAGCTGCCGTAAAAGACCTACTCTCACTCCCTCCAGGGCTCACAGAGGCAGAGCAGCGGCTAAAAATCCAGACATCTGCCTCTGCTGGCGACATTCTGTAATCCCAATACTACTGCACTGCTGCGTGATTTGCTCTACAGTATTTCCATGTTACCAGTGTGATATCTGTTGTGATGTTCAGTGTAGTCTAAGGGTGGTTAGTTACTATGTGATCTTCCCAAATTGAGAATCCTATAAGATGCTACAGGATTGTACTGAAAACCTAATGAAAATGTGCCAGAGGATCCCTTAGCATGAAAGATTAAACTTTGTCTTTCTTGTCATGAAATGTTCGGTGTGCAACATCTTGGTTGAGAGAAAGATTGCTCAGGAACTACCAACCTGTACTCATAAGGCATAATAATCCACAAGCCCTACACTTAAAATTTTATAAGCAGCACTGTGGGTCTTCAAACCTGCTTCAGCTTGTGTCCTCTCTTCACTGAGGACGCTGTCACCGGACACAAAAACAGAGCCACTGTGTCACTTCAGAGTGAACCAATGATGTGAGGGCTTGTCTGGGTGCCTGAGCACAGAGTACCACTTCGCCCACCTACAGGAACTTGCTAATGAATGTTTGATCTAAGACTTGGCTTGCAACCTGGCCATGAAGCTGTGGGGACCAGCTGTCTAACTTTCACCAGTCACCAATTGCCAGAGGCTGCCAATATTGACCAAATGAATGTGACAGTTGCTTAAATGCCACATTGATCTGTTTGCTTGCAATATTAGGAACCTCCTAAGTGCTAACAATATACAAGAGACAGTGATGAGAAAAATGGGCCCAAGCCTGTGAGGCCTGGCGACCCAGGAGAAAGGATAAGAAAAATACGCACAGAGCAGGTGATCAATGCCCAAGGGAGGTACAAAACACATGTTAAAGATGCTCAGAGGAGAGCTTGAGCACGTGCACCCCACCACTCCTCCCAACCCTGCAGCCCCACCCAGCACTCCACGAAACGTTGGAACCATGGGCACTGGCTGCAAGGGGAAGGGGGACTTTTTCCATAAATAACAATTGATTCTCCTAAAGAAAGGAAGTTCTCCTTAAAAAGGAAATTGCCTAGCAGCATGAACCTGGTGGTAAAAGAGAAACTGATATGAAAGCAAGCTGAAATATCCCCTCAAGAACATAAGTTAAGAGACAAGAGGATATGACAATTAAAAAAGAAGAGACACAAGCTAAGCCACCTTTCCTCATCTACGGTCACAGCAAAGCACCTTCAAAGTGCATGCCCTATCCAAGTTCTACCTGCCGCTTACTACCTTTCTTTAAAATCAACTCACATTCTTCCTTTAAAACTTATATTAAATGAAACTGTTGACATTACCAGTGAATTGAAAATCCCTAGCCATAAACGGAAGGGAACTGTGAAAATAGAAACAATGTTACAAATTCCAGCAGGATGCTGAAAGGTGGGGAGTCTGGGTGTAAGTCCAGGAAGAGGAAATCCTGGGGCAAATTACCACTAAAAACCAAAATCAGTCAAAGGGAGAAATAACGTTTAAAACCCATTTATTGCTTACAAACTGCAGTCCAGCGCCGTCTCTCTCCCCTGCTCTGGAAGGAAGCAAGCAAGCCAGCCCCTCCCCCTAACATCTCAGGTTCAGACAGGACCACTGTTGCCCAGGTAATTAAGTATCCATTGACATGGAGATGAACTTCTCTCCACTCCTGAGGATATGCAAATGCACTAAAGCCAGTCAGGATACTCTGGAAATGTTACAATTTTACCCACAGGCCACACCTCCAGAAATCTCGCCTTACAATCTACTCTTTCACCTTCTTTCGCAATGTTCCCTGGGCAAGAACTGGAGCATGTAAACAAAGACTTAACAATAGCAAGAGCAATAAAATTAGGACAATTCTCAAGCCCGAGGATTCAGCTAGGTTCAAAGTCTTATGCAATTAAGTCCATAGCTTGTCCATTCCATAGGCAGGCAGGAGCCGAGGGTTAAGAGAATCATCCTGCAGAAGCTGCAAACAGGGGATACATTCAGGCCACAAGGACTGTAGGAGAAAATAACCTAAAGGGTGATAAGATGCATGTTTTAATGACACCAGCATAGGCAAATCTTGTCCATCAGGTAGGATACATGCAAGAGAGCGGTCTTGTGATAAAACAGTGGCAGGAATGGGATCTCGTCCTGGTCTAGTATACCAGACTTTCACCCCCCTGCCTGTGGGAGTTACAGATGGGTCAACATATAGGGCTACAGGAGGTACATGCACTGGCCATAAATTTAAAACAAAACTTTCCCACAAGATGCTCTTACCTCCTGGACATTTTGGGTACACTACCATGACCTTTGGGGGCCATTTAGGTGTTATTACAGGAATACACAGGAGGCCAGCTTCCAGGCCTTTTCCCCAAGGTGCCAGAAGGGCCAGCCATCGCTGGTCCATGTGTCGAAACGTCCAGGGCCAGGCCCCTTCAACAGTGCCTCCAGGGCTTAATGCAGTAGGGGCTGGCAGCAGGATGTTGTTCTGCTGGCCATATCCTGCCTTCAATAACTCTTCTTTGGTTTGGACGTACAACTGTATAGGAGGCAGCAAGGTGTGTGAGCATATCCACGGGGCTCAAAGCTCCTTTATGTGGCTTCTCATTCAAACGTCACAGCACAGTCCATAGGTGAACTGACCAATCCTATAGACTATTAGTGTCCAAATTCAGGCCAGATTTCAATAAACCATTGTACCTCTCTATCATGCCTGCCCTGGCAGGATTATATGGTACATGAAATTACCAATTTATTCCTAATTGCTGCACCCATTCTTGTAATGCATGTCCAGGAAAGTGGGTGCCTTGATTGCTCTCAATCATCTGCGGCTGGCCATAAGCTGCACAGAGACACTCCAGGCCCCTCTTGGTGGTTTGCTGATCTGCACAGAGTGCAGGAAAAGCAACCAACAGTCCAGTAGCCATGTCCACACAAGTAATGGCATACTGATATCCTTCTAATATGAGCAGAGGCCCAATATAGTCTTTTTGCCACCTGACATGGGGCACTGGCCTGCTTACTATTGTCCCACGTTGCTGTGAGACTCGGTGTAAGTCCCTCTTAGAGCACACAAGGCACCCCTTCTAGGCTCTGCTGACTTCTTCAAAGGCCAATGGCAAGCCCCACCTACGGGCTACAGTCCACATTGTCTTTTGCCCCACGTGCAACAAACACTCATATAGTCATTGGGCCACATCAGAGGCAGGCTTTCCTTCTAGCCAGTGAACCTGGGTTAATGTGTCTGCTTCATCATTCCCTGAGGATGCCAAAGGCAAATGACCAGTCACATGATAGACAGTAACTGTCTTAGTCTGACCAGAGGCCCATAGGTCTTGCCACAACTCTTGCCCCCCTTGGGGCTGGTGACCAACCATCAAGTTGGCATGATACAATGTCGGTAGCCACAGGGTCAAGCCCCAATAGATGGCCCAGCTGTCAGTGCAGACAACTATGGGGGAAGGCTCCTGGGTGATCACGAGCCATACTACCCGCAACTCTGCCCATTGACTGCTCTTCCCCTCTTGATTCTCCATCCATATTGTCTCAGTCTTAGGATGGAAAGCCACAGGCCTCCACTTCGGGAGCTGCCCATGACTGGAGCCATCTGTGTACCAAGCATCTTCAGGTATAGGGGCTTTTCCCTCCTGATAATGGCTCAAAAGCAAGTTCTTCCTGCTTTCCACTGGTATAGGACACTGGCCCCAATAAGCACTGGAGTTCTCCACTTAAAGGGCTAGTAGAGAGGGCTCTACGCTGCTGTAAATATGTGTCCTATTTGGCCAGTGAGGGCGTCTTTGCTATGCCACCCCATGGCCTTTGGGTCCAGTCTCACACCCACCCTGTGATGGGATAGGTGGTTATTGCCTTGGTCAGAGCTGTTCCAGCAATGGGCTCCATAGCCAGCAAGGCGTGGAACACAGCAGCCAGTTGCTTCTCTATTAAGGTGTACTGGACCTCTGCTACTTTCCATAGTTGTGACCAGAATTCAATAGGTTGGCGTGTCCACTCAAGCTGCTGCCAAAGACCCCATCCATAACCATCTTCGGTTACATGAGCATCTAGTTCACAGGGCCTTGATGAGTCCATTGCATTCAAGGCCTGCACAGCCTTGACTGCCCACTTGGCAGCAGTAAAAGCAGCTGCACATGTCTCATCCCAGTTCCACCTGATGCCCTTTCATACCAACTGGTATAAGGGCTTCAGAATCTGTGCCAAGTGCAGGATAAACACTCTCTAGTAGCCCCAAAGACCCAAAAACTCTTGTAATACTGTCACAGTGATAGGGGTGGGGAAAGCCTGGACCTTGTCTGTGACCTCTTCAGGAACAACTTTAGTTTTATCCAACCAGACAACCCCCAACAATTTCACAGACAAACCAGGTCCCTGAACCTTGGTGCTGTTCACAGCCCATCCTTTTTCCTGTAAATGTTGCAACAGTCTAGGAACTGCCCCTTCTAAATCTGAAAGAGAATCAGAGATGAGCATAGTATCATTAATGTAGTGATACAACCGCACTGTTTGCGGTTTTCTTCCAGGTGGCCAAGTCCTGGGCTACAAGTCCATGACAGATGGTGGGACTGTGACAATATCCCTGCGGAAGGAGAGTGAATGTCCACTGCCAGCCTTCCCACATGAATTGCCTGGCTTTCCTGTGCTATGTCAATAGGAAAGAAAACATTAGCAAGGTCTATTACATAATGATATGTTCCCAGTTCAAGGCTGAGAGTGTCCAGAATGTGTGATATAGAGGGGACAGCAACAAACAAAGGTGGTGTGACTTTATTCAATTCCCTGTAGTCTACAGTCATACGCCAGGAGCCGTCTGGCTTTCTCACTGGCCACGCTGGGGAATTAAAAGGACTATGAGTGGGCTTTATGATGCCCACAGTCTCCAACTCCTGTAGAGTTTCTCCAATTTCCTTGTGCCCCCCAGCCAATTTATACTGCTTAATATTTGTCACCCACCAAGGTATAGGCAGAGCTATAGATGGGTGCTTAGCATGTCCCCTCAGGACTGCCTTTACCACACATACCCTCAGTCTGAACTCACCTGCAGTGGTCTGTAACCACAGGCCCTGCAGGATATATACCCTCAAAATATATTCAGGGGTGGGAGAAATGTACAAGGTATACTCCTTTGAGGGTAAATGCCCTATCCCCAATGAGATGTGGGCTTTCTTCACTCTAATTGCCTTACCCCATAGCCATCTATCACAGCAGGGGTCCTGGGAAAATGCTCAGGGTTGACATGAATCAGAGAACACTCAGCTCCTGTGTCCACCAGTGCCAGGACACGTTGTATATTCACAGGGAACCAACGAATTGCTAATTCTACATGTGGTCTCTGGTCCCCACCATGTCCCCCAAGGTGGGGACTTTAATCACCCCCCCCAGCCCCCAGTCGAACTGCGATGCCCAATCATCCTCCTGTGGGGGTGAGGGCTCAGGTGAATCCTGAGTACTGTCTCCCATGAAGTTTTGCAGGGACGCAGGCCGGGCATGAGGCCTTGACTCTGGTTTCCGTGTCCTGGACCTCAGTGGCTGGAACTGCTGCTCTGGCTTTAAGTGGTGCCACAGTTCTAACAATATTCTATTGGGCTAACCATCGAGTTTTTCTTTCACTACCCTGGCCTTTATCAAATCAACCCACATCTGGGTCCTCGAGACCTTCACAGGGCCTTTTGCACCTCTCCTTTCAGTCATGGCCCGTACTTCTCTCCGTGGCCTTGTTGTTTCGACCTCCCCAGATCTGCTAAAGTACGAGTAGCCTCCCTTATGGGTTGCCCTAGGTGGAGGGCAAGAGTATTCACTAGGGACCCAAGGAGAGATGTGGGAGCTGTATGCAGCACCAGGTTTCTCACTCCTATAGTGAACACCTCCTCATCAGGGCCCTGGGGGTCCATATTATAAATGATTTTTTTCATACCTAATTCCCGCAGTACCTGTTGGAGCTCTGCATTCATTTTCCAGCTACTGAGAAAATATGGTAAATCACCCTGATTAGGCCAAACTACCCCGATGGCAGCTGTCAGCCATTCCAGGAGTGTCTTTCTGATTCCCTGAGGTGTGACGGGCATTTTGCAACCGCTGCCAGCAGGAAGGTGAGTCATCAGGGAGGCCATTCTACTCATCTCAGTACCTGACACAACATTTTCCACCCCCACATCCCAGAGACGTAAAAGCCATGTAGGCAGAGATTCCGATGGCCTCTGCCTATACCGAATGTTCACATCCACCAGCTCATCCTGGGTATGGGGTGGAGCATGGAGTGCCCCACAACCTGGGGAGGGGGCTGCCCTTCCCCCTGAGGAGCCCGCAGTTGTTTCGTTTTTATTTTCTTAATTACAGCTGGGCGGGCCTTTAAAACAGGAGAAGATGGTACCTCCGGCCTTGGCCTGGGAAGCAGATCCGCCAACGGCCCCGCCTCCTCCTCTTCTCCCTCGGGCTCCTCCTCCACCATTTCCAGGACTGAAGGCACCACTCCTTCCTCCCCCTCCCCCATGGCCTCATGCAACGCAGCTTTTCCTGCTGCCTCCCTCCGTACCGCTAAGGAGTCCTCTAGGAGTATGACCTGCCTTTTCAGTAACTGTCTCTCTTCTTTAACAGCATCCCATAGGTTACCGCCCAGCTCCTCCAAGGGATGCTGAAGTGTGTCTCTCTCCTGCCTGAGTCCCTCTCTCTCCTCACTAACCCTCTCGATAATCCTCTCTTTCTCCTGTATAACATTTCCTGCTATCTAAATGAAGAGAGACCCTACAATGCCAGCCGCTACAGGACCCCCTAAGGTCTCCAAGCAGTCTTCCAACTTACAGGGGGCGAATTCTGTACCTTCCCGTGTTTCCATCCTTCCCCAGTTCTGGGGAAGGCCCCACCCCTCTAGGAGGTACTTTACCCTAGACCAATTCCTCACTCGGGGTTCCCAAGTTGGAAGCACCACAGCTGGGGGGATAATAACAGGTGAAGCGACATCCCCTGTCGCTGCACCCACTGAGGCCTCCCCGCCATCCGCAGGAGCAGCCCTCCCAAAGGTCACACCCATTATGACAGATTTAGGGTTCAGAGGCACCCTGCCAACTGCTGCCAGGTGTAAGTCCGGGGAGAGGAAATTCCAGGGCAACATACCTCTAAAAACCAAAATCAGGCAAAGGGAAAAATAAAGTTTAAAACCCACTTATTGCTTACAAACTGCAGTCCAGCGCCGTCTCTCTCCCCTTTTAAGAAGAAAGGAAGCAAGCCAGCCCCTCCCCTTAACCTCTCAGGTTCAGACACACCCTTGGTTGCCCAGGTAGTTACCCATTGACATGGAGATGAACTTCTCTCCACCCCAGAGGATATGCAAATGCACTAAAGCCAGGAGAGATACTCTGGAAATGTTACAATTTTACCCACACTGAAACTTGTTCCCTCTTGGTTTACAGAGGAAGATAGGGAGGATGATGTAGAAGAGAAAGAGAAGAAATGGAGGTAGAGAAGGATTCAGGACATTTTAGAACCAGAGGCCTTTTGACTCAATCAATAGGCATAAAGAGCTTTGGGAGAGACAATGTTTCCTCACTCATAATATATTGAGAGGCAACTCAATATACTATTTAATGCCAAGTGTGAGTACCACTGCAACCATCTCCATCTTCCTGAGATACCTAGCTCCCTGCCAACCCTACCCCTGTACCCCTGCCCACCAGTGCAGTCCCAGGCAGAAAGACCCTGAAATGCCCCCAGAGGAAAGGCAATCCACACATAACACTCAGAGGAGGGTCCATCCTCACCCACAATAATCACTATAAAGCTTTGTTTTCTTAGGAAATGCAAGCGCTATTTAGAAATAATGACATTCCGTCTTTAAAAGAAACACCATGTCAACTTTTAACTCCAGAAATCTCCCTTGAAGATGATCTCCAACTCCTTGCAGCTATAAATTCTTTGATAACATATCAATTGATTATCAGTTGGAGCAGGATAGGAGAATCCCTCATTAAAGTTCCTTTTTTTTTTTTTTTTTTTCAAAATATCTGAAAGCAGGCATTATCAGGGAGTTGACAAAGGCAGGTAGTTAAAGAGAACAAACCCACATGGAAAAGTTGGCAGCAGGAGAACAAAAGCTTACCTTCTGGGCATGGCCGAAGGCAGAACCAGTAACGGATTGGGAATAAGACTGAAATCACCGCCTCTCAGAGGTAACTGATACCCACATACCCGGAAACTGAGCACTTGGCTTCAAAACCTCACAATTCCCTGGTGCCCAAAGCTAGATAAGAAAAAGATCTGATCACTCTCTGGCCAGCCCACTGATTACTGGACCAAGGAATGCCAGGTTAGAGGAAACACCTGAAATCACAAAGTGAGGTGTGCCTCAGATAAAGTGCTAACATATTGAATAGGTATACAATCTGCCCCACACCACAGCTTAAATCCACATCTCAAGAGCTGCACTCGGAGATTCAACCCCTCCCTCCAGAATGCCCTTCACCCTCCTCAAAGCACCATTACCCCTGTACGGATCTGAACTGAAGCCCCGCATGACAAACACACAAATGCTATTACTCGGAGTAACATACTGCTTTTATTCACCAGATCTTTTGAGCAGGCCTACAAGCAGCCAGCAGCTGTGTCTGGGACTGGCTCATGTCTGCAAAGGCTTCCTAAGACGTAGAGAGGTCTTCGTAAAGACAGAGGTAAAGGATTGTAGAATAAACCACTTTGTGTAAAAATTATTTTGAGCTGAAGGAATCCGAGTTCCTGAAATGCCTTATCTGCCTCAAAGCAGAGCCTCCCAAAAGAACTGAAGCATCATAAATCCCTTCCCCCAGGAACAACTCTAATCTTCTCTACTTGCCAGATGAGAAGTCAGCACCACACCCAGTCAGATTGTCACAAACTATCATATCTCCCATCTATTCTCCTAAGGGCTCACTTAGCTTTTTGAAATGTCCTTTGTTTTTTCACAAGTGACCTTTCCCCCCATCCTCTTCTAAGAAGTCATCTGTTTTCCCAGAAGTGCCCTCTGCCCTTCACTTCACCTATTAAGATATTTAAGCCCCAAATTCTAACCCTCAACACCTGAGTCACATTTCTTAGTCAATTCCCATGCTTACATATGTACTTAGATCTGAGGTCTTTTTCCTCTTGCTAATCTGTCTTTTGTCACTTCAATTTGCAGGCCCCCAATCTATTAACATAACAGGGTGGAGGGAAAGTTGTTGCTCCCCAACAAAGGCAGATCAATGCAGGGCAGATGGTACCAGGGAGGCCAGACACTGTCCACCTTCAGCCCGCTCACAGGCACTGCACACAGGAAAACAGGCACTGCAGGACACAACCCCTTAGAGTAACTTCCAGCTCAGAGGCCTCCAGATCTCCAACCTTAGCTGAACAGTCAGAGGAGGATGGAGGAGACAGAGGAAAATGGCTCCACTTGAACTCAAGGGAAGAACGGTGGGACACCCTTCTCCCCTTAGAGGTGGTGCCATCCATTCATCTCGGAGGCACGCATGACCAGGCAGCCCAGCAGGCCACTTGTCCAAGGCTAAACAGAGAATTTCCACTTTCCAGCCTGTCAGGCCAACACCTTTTGCCAGCATGGGTTTAAGAGACTTTAAAAAAGGAAAAAAAAAAAAACAGAAGAGGCCACGTGCACACCCTCCCACCCAGCCTAGGAAAAGCAGAAGCCCTTCATTCTCTTTATGCCGAAACTTGTTTTGTTGCAAGAAGCTTCTTTGCACCAAGGCTCCAAGCTCTTTACCAGACAGAGTCAAACAAAGAAGCTTAGAGAGCCATGGAACCAACAAACCAAAACAGCCCTATAGAGCAAGGACAGGAAAGCCCCTAGCTGCTAATGGAGCCCGCTTCCGCCCAGCACTACCTCGTTCGGCCGAGCCCAGGGCAGCCCCCTAAGAAAACCAGCCAGGGCAGCTCCATCCTTCTTTCTTAGCCTTCACGTCAGCGCCACGAGTGTCAGGCTGCAGAACCCACCCGGAGGACTTGTGCCTCTTTCCCCCTACTCCTTCTTAAAACTGTTAACATCTACTTAAAAGAAAGGGGTGGGAGTGGGGTGCACAGCCGGCCCTCCATTCAAATTGCTTGTGAAGGGAGGGTCCCTTATCCCAACAGGTGCACCGGCCACTCACAGAAACACAGAGGCAGTGTGGAGCTGAAAGGCTAAGAAAGTACTTGTTCTCTTTGTCAGCTGCTCCTACAGGCTGTGCAAAGCCTGCTTAGGAGAGAGATATTGTGTTCCTGTTTATAAAAAAAAAAAAAATAGGAGGTGTGCAGGAGAAAGGTTTAAGATTGCCAAGGGCTAAGAGAACAGAGTTGGGCTGGGAAGGGGAGAGTAGGGAGGGTTTGGTGTTCTGAAGAAATTTAGAAAAGGCAATGAGGCCTGGTGGCTGCTTTAAAAATCTCTGTCCTAACCTTTCTGGAAAACTCTGGCAGCATATCCTGGGCCCCCTCAGCAGGATGGGGGTAAACACGACCCCCAGGCTGGCTGAAACTCGCATGGAGGAGACCAGAAAACAGCCATGTGTGTAATGTGTGTATATACTGTATCATAATATATTATGTATTCTAAATAAAATTAAATTAAAAATATTGCTCAGAAACTGCCTTTTAGAGCAGGCAGGAGAGAGCTGAGTCAGTCCCTCCTTAGGAGGGGGTATGTTCTCAAAGTTCTCCTCCTCTACCAACGCTTCAGCAAGCCATTTACTTTTAAATTAGAGAGCTACCTGTGTGGTGCTGGCAAATGACCTCCTGCTTCCGAGTGTCAAAGTCCAGCACCCTTATCTTGTATCCCCAGACCTGCAGAGGGACCCAAGTAACTTTGAGGGGCCCAGGCAGTTGGGGAGAACCTCTCCCTCAACCCAAATCCAGGCTGCCTCACGATCTACAAGCTATGAATAAATTGAAATTTCTGCCCCTTGGGAAAGTTGCCATTTTCATCTGGGAGAAGATTGTTTTGCTTAAAATAAATAAATAAGATAGTGGAAATATTAGGCTAAGAATCTGTGCTGTTGTCAGTTCTGCTCCAAGTAAGTGATCAGAAGGCAGAGCCACTGGGCACAAAGCCATCATCTTGCATGATTCTGCTGTTAGAAGGAATGATGTGGCTCTGAATGTAGGTCTTGGAAGGGCAGCCAGGATAGACCATTAAGTTAAAAGAGAAAGCAGCAGATATGGCGACCCTGAATCCCATTTTTGTTTACTATATATGGACCTTCTTCTTTTAACCTGGCTGTGAAATTTGAGAGCCAAAGCCACCTACCCCTACACACAGCTTTGGACACTGGAGACTAAAACTACCCCCTCCCCACACCCAGCAACGACCAGCTGACACTCTGCATTAACACGACTTCACCGATCCGCCGTCCCCGCTAGCATGGCTTCAGTCTTTCTGAGGACTCATCAGGAACTTCTGGAGAACCTATGAACTCTTCATGGAAAACAGACAGTACAGCCTACAGTTTTGAGCCTCTCACCTCAAAGTCCCTACTTGCCATTTCCACCAATCCTGGACTATAGAATCATGATTTTTATCCAATCGTAGTCAAGCCACTGCCCTAAAAGATTCCCTCTAGAGATACTGCCAAAGCTCTAAATACTGTCACACAGGTTGTGTTGGTGACATGTGGGAAGCCTGCAGATGACTGAGAAATCCAGAACATAGCACTGGGAAGAGGGGCTTGGGGTTCTTTTCGCTCCCCCTGAACTCCCCTTAGCTCCCAAAGAATTCTACTGTCATAAATCCCCTCTCCAGGAGTTTTGCAACCAGCAAAAATTGACTCCTATCACTGGAGGCAATAAGCACAGCACTGGGATAAGAAATTACTTAAACAAACATTTTCACAGAACTATCATATATCTCATTTGTTCTCTAAAGAGCCTATTTATCTTTACTGAAAGTCTTTTCGTTTTCCCATAAGTGCCTTTCTCCCTATCCCCTTTTCCTAAGCCCCAGTTGTTTTAAGACACATTTTCTGTGAAGGCCACTTACATATGTGAATACAAATCTGTCCTTTCTCTTGCTAATCTGCTTTTTGTCAGTTTAATTTGCAGGCCCCTAACTACCAAACTTAAGAGGGTAAAGGAAAGTTTTTGCTCCCTGACATGCCAAATCAAAGAATATATGCAGAAAACATCACTATCTGTGATGAAAGTTAATAAGATACTTGTACATGTTGAATCACTAAAGCCAAAGTTCTCGAACTTTTCCTGAAAACAGCAAACTCTTGACATTCAGAAAGGATATATCCCCAGATATTCATGAATCTCCAGATATAATTCTCCCACAAAACTTCTCCTGCTTAAGAATTGTATTTCTTAGACCTCTTCACTCCATCAGCATGAGTAGTTGCATTCCTTTCCAGAGGTTCTTTTTTTAAATTAACAGACTTTATTTTTTAGAACAGTTTTAGATTTATAGAAAATTTGAGCTAATGGTACAAAGAGTTCTATATATCCCTACCCTCACCCCACCCAGTTTCCCCTATTATTAATATCTTACATTAGTATAGTACATTGGTTATAATTAATGAACCAAGATCAATACACCATTATTAACTGAAGCCATACATTTTTCCAGGTTTCCTTAGTTTTTGCCAAATAGTCTTTTTCTGTTCCAGGATTCCATCCAGGAAACCGTATTATATTTAGTCGTCATGTCTCCGTAGTCTTTTCTTGGTTGTGAGAGTTTCTTAGACTTACCTTGTTTTTGATAACCTTGACAGTTTTGAAGCGTACTAGTCAGATATTTTCTAAGACATCCTTTCAATGGGATTTGTCTGCTGTTTCTCTCAAGAATAGAGTTATGAGTGTTGAGGAAGAAGATCACAGAGGTGAAGCACCATCTCTGTCATGTCATATCATGGTACATGCTATCAATACGATTTACCGCTGTCAATGTTGACCGTGATCTCCTGGCTGGGTTATGTTTGTCAGGTTTCTCCACTGAAAGTTCCTTTTTTTTTTTACCCTTTTCCATACTACACTCTCTGGAAGGAAGTCACTATGCCCAACCTACGCCTAAGGAAGTAAGGATTTAAATAAAATAAAGTCACCTTGAGGGCAGAGTATTTACATGAATTGTTTGGAATTTTTCTGCTCAAGAAT
Source organism: Manis javanica (assembly GCF_040802235.1). NCBI lineage: Eukaryota > Metazoa > Chordata > Mammalia > Pholidota > Manidae > Manis > Manis javanica. Next base: position 68,519,806 of record NC_133171.1, on the reverse strand, counting down.
TTGTCTTTTCTCTCCCACATATTGATTTATTCAATCATTTATTTATATCATATAGACTCGTGGATATTTATTTTATACTTTTGGTTATAATCCAGTGCTACTTTCTTTATTTGATGGCTCAAATTGTTGTAGCTTTGGCCATTGGGAGGCCCCTACGTCACTCTGACACCCCCCCACAACTACTATAGTGGGTTTTGGTGTTTTGTTTCATTTGGTACTTCCTTACACTGTAACTACAAGATGTTCCTGAATTACCTTATATATTTTTGGCTACAGCCCTAGAATCACTTGTTTCTCCAAGAAGCTCCAAGACCATTTTTCACAAAGAAATTAGGATTCTATCACAAAACAGAAGAGTTAGAGAGCAGACAAGACCAGTAGAGAACGGATCTGAATGGAGAAGCTGATGACAGCTCAGTGAAGGGTCTGCGGGCACCCTCCTCAGGGTTACTTTTTGCTGCTCACACCCCCACCCAGCGTGATGACAAGTGTGGGTCTAGTTCATGCCTGTTTTTAGCTTATAATATTTTATCCTTTTTCTGATTACTGCAGTTGTACAGAATTATTTTTTGAATGTATGCCTCAGTAAAGTTACAACATGCTACACGTCCTGATCCTTCGAGCATGATTTGGTAATAGCTAAAACCACGAAGGTTAAATTCAGAGATACTAAAAAAGTCATGCCCTCCCAGCCACTCCAGCCTGCTGCTGCATTCTACATCCTGCTATGAGTCAACATTTTCAGCCTTGAGAGCAACACCATGTCCCTTCTAAAACCAATTCATCACAGAGAGTTTCTTTTTCTTATTTGACCCATCTCCAAGTTCAAAGCTACTTTCCCAAAGGATGGATTTAAAATTTTTTTTCTTATAATGAAGTTCTTCTCTCATAGCTTATGAAATCATCATATAGAGAATTTTAAAACATGAAAGTGGCATGTTATTAATACATATTTGTTTTGTAAACTAAAATTAATTATATTTACCTACTATGAAGTCAATAAAACCAATGGCACGTTGGTAAACCTAACATTTTTAAATGGTGAGTTGTGGAAATCAGTGAGAGCCTCTGTCAACCCTACCATCCAGTTTATTTCTATATTTCACTTTAGTTACAAACTATCGAAAAATTTTGGTTAACAAAGATTTGTTTAAAAGCAGATACCATTTGCAACCACGTCCTATTTTGTCTTGTAATCTCAAGATAGTCTTCAATTAATGAGAGGATGCAGAAGAAAGTGGGTTATAAGGCCCACACAAAATGCACTGATTTGATAGCAAATGATATCTTGACAATCTCCAATTTTTAAATATTTGGCTTTAGGTGTAGGTTATTTTTCAGCACGTAGTTTTAATAGCTTATTTCCAAATGAAATTTTATAAAGCATTTATAGAACCCCTTAAGTGCCTTCCCAAGATTTATCAAGTTTGTAAAACACTACTAGAGTCTAGGAAGTTGTGTTTTCTGTAAGTCCCTCCTCCTCCAGACAAATGAATTTATTTAGCCGTGTTATTATTCATTCTCTTGACCTGGCATTATATAGATCGTTTCCTCTAGATTCTACTAGATAACTGAATTCTTGCTAAAGAGTTAATGACTGCTATCCTACACTGGCTTCCTAACTACGTATATATTTTAATAAAGGCCTTTAGATTTTTTTTAAAAGCCTGTCGGAAGAATTTCAAATAGTAGGGCATGTAGTAGGATACATTTCTAAGACAGACTTTTTCCTATTTTGAAAGTATACAAAACCAGTAATAATTATTATGATATAAATAATTAAGAGATAGAGTACTTATTATAATACAGGCACTACTCTAAATTGTTAGCATTTTCCATATACTAACTCAATTTAACCACCATAACAAACCCATGAGGTAGGTACCACTGTCACCTACATTTCACAAAGAAGAAAACTGAGGTCCAGAACAGTTAAAAAATTTTCCCAGGTTGCACAGCTTGTAACTGGCAAAGCTAGGATTTAAACCTAGCCACTCTGGTTCCAACATCCATGCTCTTAAACAATATACTGCCTCCAGATACTATAATTTCTGTAGTCAGTGAATGCTCAGCATGCTTATTAATTTTTTCCATGCCTGTTTACAGAGCGCCTGTTCACACCAGGTTCTTTCCTAGACAGATGGTGGAGTGCGTTATTGCACTGCTCAAACATGCACAAAGCCTTCCACGATGCCTTCTTTTTCAGCCTTAAACCTCCCATCTGCAGCTCACACGCATCAGCCACAGTACCTGTGAGCCATTCCTCAGCACACCCTGTGCCCTACTGCCTCTTGGTGTTCACTCAAGCTGCCGCTAATAAGCCTTTCCCTCTCCTAGTACTCCGGTGAAATTCTCCTAGAAGGCCCAGCCCCAATCCTATCTTCATAAAGTTTCTTGAGCCCCTGAGTGAAATTAATCTCTCCTTCCCTTTGATTTATATGTACCTCTCTGTTCTTCCATTAGAGCAGCTCTCATGGATGGTGAGTTTCTTAAGAAAACTTAAGAAAATATGTGTTTTTCACCTTTTATAGCCCCCAAACTAATATATATATATATAATATATGTAGTATATTTGTATAGTATATGTCATATTCATATATGTATTTATCATTATACTCACAGACATGTAAAATATAAAACTCTAATACAATGCATTCTCTCCAGATGTTGAGGTGCATAAACAACATGTACTGGGTGCCCACTGGGAACTTAACTGTATAGTAGGGAAGATACATTTCCTATTTTCAGGGGGCTTTTGGTCTAATTGATGAGACCCTGAACAAAAGAACAACCACGAATAATGCAGATAGGGAGACAGTGACATGCATAAAAATGCAGCAACTAGACAGCAGAAGACCTGAAATTTAGTCCTGGATCCAGTACCATCAACGTGAACTTACGCAAGTACTTTTACTCTTCTGAGCCTCATCTCCGCCTCAGTAAAAGGGGGATCAGTGGTGTTAATGTTTCTCTGGTTCTAACAGCTATAGTGAGTCTACAAGCAGATTGGTGGCCCCCGAAAATGCTTCCTGAAGGAGCCCATCCTGCAGAAGAGATGTGCAAACTCGAACTTGTGAAACGCAGGTGCTTCTCTCTATGCCATCAAGAAGACATCAACTATGACACACAATAAGAAGAGTAAAATTCAGAAGAGTGCTCTTTGGGGACAGTACTGAAATAACAAAGAATGTTGTCAAGATGAGAGGGCAAGGTCTGAATGGAGCCCAGCCAGAGAGCTGGGAAGGAAGGGATAGTTAGGGTTTACCCAGGCATGCATCTGGCCAGTCACACCAGCATTAAAATAACACTCCAGCATAGCAGAGAAAGTGCCAGGCCTGCCCGTCACTGAGCCTGAAACCTCCCTCAGAGCCATCCAGCTATTTTCCTCTGATGCCCTAAATACTGAGTGACGTCCTAATGACTAGTTTGGCTTCCAGCTTCTGGTATAATGAGATAGAGGAAATGTTCCTCCTTTGGCAGCTGGAATAAGACTTCCTCTTGGGGACAGTCCTATATTTACCAGAAAGATATCCACTGATTAGCCGCATGGGTTGAGGAATGAAATCCCAAGCAATAAATAATTTAAGTTGGGTCCCGATGCTGTAAGGGCTTTGATTTTGTGAGCATTTCACTGGGGCTGGTTCTGTCAACTAGGCTAGGGGTTTGGTCACAATCGAATTGCTGTACATAATGCAAATGTGAAGAATTAGAAAATTATAGGAGAATTGGAGTGAGGTTTAGGGAGCGCAGCCAAATATGTTGGGCACTGGGTGGATTAAAGGGACTTTGGAGAGCACAGACTATTCCATCGGAATTTTAAGTCATCTGCTGTTGAGTATATGGTTTAAGTCTCCTCCTCCATCTCCCCTAAGGAGCTTTCAATAAACTCTTTGCTGCTGTTTTGAATAAACCTGAGAAGGTTCTAAATCCTGCATCCAGCTGGTGTAGAGACAGCATGTGGAGCCATACAATTCAGAGCAGAGAGAGTTGGTGGACATTGTGTTTCAGCAAGAGGAGAGAAGCTGAGGCAGAAAGCCCTGAGCCATCCACATAAATACTGTCCTAGCATAAAGTAACACCTCAGCTTTCCCGAAATAAATCACCCATTTGGGAGTTAGATGCAATTGCATCAGCCCCTCAGAGGATGATCTCCCCCGGTGAAGCCATAAAACAAAGTTTCTCAACTCTCTCGCACAGGCAGAGAAATGCAACACCTTGACCATCCTCAGGGCAGCCTTATTCATTATCACCTGAAAGACTCCAGGGACTGAAAGGCTTGTCAGTGGATGCTCTGCACTCAGACCCCCTCAATTGTGACCTTGGTAAAAGAAAACTGTAACTGACCCTGTAACACCCCATTCAGAACTTCCCTGTCCACCAAGCACAATTGTTAAAATAAAACGTTTCCATCTTATTCAGAGCGAGTACCCTCCTGCAGCTTTCTAACTGGTAGTAAATTGATTGGTTCAACAATCTCCCCACTGACTTAACCAGTGGTGATCATTCCAAAAAATGGACAGTTAGTCCCGAGAAGACACCCCAGAATCCAGGAGCCTGCTTTCTTGTTTTGCACGTAGACAAGAACAACAAAGAAAAGAAGGCAGAGGAAGAGATCGGAGCTGGAAACCCCTGACCTGCCCATACTCATATCCTGTCTTAATTACAAATTACTTTAAGAGACTAAATAAAATGGCACAGAGGAGGGGGGAAAGGCCAAGAGAAGACGATAGACCCTGGCTATTTCAGAAGATTTAAGCATCTGGTTTTCTGTGCCCCTTTTGCAAGGGAGACCACACCAGGCCAGGCTGGCAGCAACCAACCACAGCTGTGAAGAGAAAAGCCAACTTCAAGGAGAGGCAACAGGAAAGAGAGAGGGGAAGCATAAATCAAAAAATCCCCAGGAAAAGGATCAGATACTGCTTTCCTGAGCATGCACACATCCCCTGCCCAAATGCCTGCGAACTAGTCTTAAATACAAGTCATAATAATGTAAACCAGGTGTTTTCACTTCCTACCATAATGGCTGGCGAGCCCATCACTGTGGAATAATAATAACAACAACATCTGAAGTGCATCTGTGTTTAAACGCATAACAGGCAAATTTTTCTTTCTTCCCCAAGTAGGTGTCTGTTCTGCATTTATATTGTGATAGCATCAAGGGGACTAAGGACCAAGATCCTTTACACAAATTTTACAAAGCTCTTCCAGCCTTAAGAGTAACACTGGTGTTTGGTTTTGTTTTTTTGTTTTAAAGAAAAGAAAACACTGATGAGAGGAGATGTTGCTTCAGAGAGGCAACTGGAAGCCTTAACTTGTGGGAGATGTAGACACTCACAGGTAACCCCAGGCGAACATAAAAACTCAGAACTTAGAAAGAGCCAAAAATAAACTTTCCCTAATACATCCTCTTGGGCTGCCCTCTTCCATAAAAAAGGGCCCACAAAAATTGTCCTCAGGAACTGAGGCAACATCTTGCAGAAGAAAAACCTCAGAATTGAATAAAAATCCATTCCCTTTTCAGAGCAGTGTCTCCACTCAGCCTCTTTGAGGCTGCAAACTGAGTTCCTTCAAAATTGGCTCAGAAGGGAGGACAAGGTGTCTTAAGGATTCAACCATGAATCACAGCCATTCAAGTAACTCAGCTAGGGAAGAATTAGTCCCTAGTGGGACCCACATGAGAACCAGAGAGTCAAGCCACACTGCTGGTCCCTCAGCCGGTCTCTGTCTCTTTCCAGTTCTCTTTCCTCTCTCAACAAGTTTCCCCTGCTCGCTCATCTTACCCCTCATTCCAAAAGCCACCCCCAGCGTCTCCATAACCTTTCAATCCTAGGGCCCAGGGCCAGTGGGAACATCTCAGCACAGATTTCCAGGCAATGACCTGTATGGCTTAGTTCATTCGTTTGAAGCAAGCCACACAAGTCACAGGTGGCAGGCTGGCCTTCCAGCCAGGAGTCCACCGGAGCCAATCAGCTGTGGTGGCCGCCACTCAAGCGGTCTAGCTAGAGAAGCTTCCTCAGCAGCAGGCACTAGGAGGCAGAGGAAAGGGATGGCAGGAGTAAGCCCCTTTGAGTTTATTGTCTTTACCACTCCCCTATTTGTAAAATCAGGGTAACAAAGAGTTGTCACTGGTTACAGGCCCCACTGGCAGGATTGCAGGACACAGGGTCGGGTTGAACTGGGTTTTTGAGGAAGACTTTGTCATTCCTCAAAATGACCTGAGACCCGAAGCCCCAAGATTGCCTGGTGAAAAGCAGGAACACTTTCTACAAGAACAGGTCCCCTCCAGCTCCTGCGCATGCGCGCAGGCCCACAGCACTTCTGGGTAGAAGGCCAAACTGCTCTGGGGAACTGAAAAGTCCCAGGGTATCCCACAGCCCAGGGACAGAGAGGGGTAAGGGATTGCTTCTCAATAGGCACGTGGAGCACGCCACACTCTTGGCGAGGTGGGACAGAGCTGAGCAGTGTGGCCAGCTCCGGCGTCCACCCAGGAAGTGTCCATGGCACCCCTCCACCCCAACATTGAGACAAAACAAGAAGTCAGAAAAACAGCCCCTGTATGTTTCTCGATGCCCTGTTGGGGGAGGGCCACTCCTGGGAGAAACTGGGCCCCAGATGTCACAAGGGGAACCTTCTAGTTTGAGACTAGTTGCTGCTCAGGGTGGGGGTGGGGGAAAGAAGAAAAGAAACAGCTCTGTGCACAGCAAAAGGAATGTAGGCTCAACCTGGGCATTGGGAATCAGTTGTAAACTACTACAGCAAATTGCCAAAAAATGGCGCTGGATCTTTTGTAGTTGAAGGGATGTAGGTGTGGGTCTTTAATAAATAAGGTAACCATCTTCCTAAAACAGTTGATCTACAACCCCACTTAGTCATAAGAGAAGAGATTAATTCAGTGCTTGGGGCATAAGTGCATACCTGGAGAACTGGTAGTGAATAGTCGAAGGGACTAGAATTAATGTCCCATATTCTGTTACACAGGTAATATCATTACTGATAGACACAATTACAGATTCTAATGAACCACTGTTGCATGTTAATAGTAGTTCTGGTCATTTTAAAATAATTAACAGTAATACATAGGCAATGCATCACTCAGCATGCAAACACATGCTCTCCTGCAAGCAGGCATGTCATGGTGAAGACTCCTTATCCGAGTTTCTGCGCAGCGCCAGCTTTGCCCACAAACTTCCTCAGCCTCCTACTGATTTCCTTCCATGCAGGCCAAGCCACAATTCCCCTTATAAGAACAATGAGGAGCCTTCTAAATTTCCCCCAGAAACATGGTCTGCTGGAATTTCCCCAGCTACAAGGAGGAAATAAATGTAGGAACCAAAAAAGTGTTATTCTGCCTGCTTACCTACATCATCCTAACCTGACACTAATCAACGTAACACATTTAAAAATAAATTTGATTATATCAAGAAAAAGAAGCTGCCCAGGGCTCCATGGCCCCTCAGTGCTCCTCAGTTTTCAGGAGTTTGGATATTGTAACACCCCTATTTCCAGTCCCGAAACAAGGCCTCGGGGGAGTGCAGAGTACCCTGGCACTAGCCAAATAGGTTTTCTTCCTAATTCTGTCACTAACCAGTTTGTGAATTTGGAAAATGCTTAGTTTTCCCCAGGATTTGACAACATAGTAAAACGGCCATAATGAAACCCTCCTTGCCTACTGTGTGAAGTTTCGGTGAGATCAGAAGAACTGAAATTTCCCTTATAAATATAAATTGCTTTTCGAAGGGAAAACTATACCCTGATTTTAGAACTTATGATGAGAAAGAGACGCTTATTATGAACAGTAACCACTGGTGAAGGAGTTATATTGGGCCCCACATTCCCCTGAGGCCACCCCAAAGGTAAAGTTGCTTTCTGGGTTTGGGCGAGTTTGGGATCTCTGGCCAAGAGGGTGATTCTACCTAAAACCCCCTGCATTTATCAAGCACTCATTGCATGCATTCAGCTAGGGCTGGGGAGACACCAGTGACTGGGGACAAACTGAGAGGTACCAGAATATGCTATCCCAAAACATGCCAAAATATGCCTCTTTGGCATATGGACTATTCTGAGCTAAAAGATGATGAGAAAGATCCTCCTCCTCCTCTCACTCCTCCTGGGTGGAGCGCAGTGTCTGGAGCGGGCTGGGGGGAGAGAACCCGAGAGCAGGGTTCGGTACCTTTTCCTCTGTCCCCAGCCAGTGCCCGGAGCCCCCCACCTTTCCTCCCTACCCCCTCCCCTCCCCAGCCCTGCCCTCCCCCTTGTCCCGGGATCGCTCCGTCGCACCCACCATGATGGAAGACGACGGACAGCCCCGGACTCTACAAGAACTGCTACATCTTCCTAGGTCTTACCCCCTGCAGCACTTAGTTCACTGCCTGGAACATAAGAGATATGGATGCCCAAGTAGTTAAAGACATGGCAACTGGAAAATCCAAAGGCTATGGTTTTGTATCTTTTTATAACAAACTGGATGCAGAAAATGCAATTGTGCATATGGGAGGTCAGTGGTTGGGTGGCTGTCAAATCAGAACCAACTGGGCCACTTGTAAACCACCTGCACCTAAAAGTACACAAGAAAATAACACTAAGCAGTTGAGATTTGAAGATGTAGTGAACCAGTCAAGTCCAAAAAATTGTACTGTGTACTGTGGTGGAATTGCTTCTGGGTTAACAGATCAGCTTATGAGACAAACATTCTCACCATTTGGACAAATTATGGAAATAAGAGTTTTTCCAGAGAAGGGCTATTAATTTGTCAGATTTTCAACCCATGAAAGTGCTGCCCATGCCATTGTTTCAGTGAATGGCACTACGATCGAAGGACATATGGTTAAATGCTATTGGGGTAAAGAACCTCCTGATATGACTAAAAACTTCCAACAGGTCGACTATAGTCAGTGGGGCCAGTGGAGCCAAGTTTATGGAAACCCACAACAGTATGGACAGTATATGGCCAATGGGTGGCAAGTACCGCCTTATGGAGTATATGGGCAACCACGGAATCAACAGGGATTTGGAGTAGAATGTTTTTCTTCCAAGTCAATCACCTTCTGCTGCTTGGATGGGCGGATTTGGTGCTCAGCGTCCCCAGGGACAAGCTCCTCCCCCTGTAATACCTCCTCCTGACCAAGCTGGATATGGTATGGCAAGTTACCAAACACAGTGAGCTGGGACTCTAAACAAAATTGTAATTCATGATAGCTTCAGTTTCCTGTGACACTCTGAAGACATGAAAGTAGACATCGGAAAATGAAAATATTTATTTTAAAAATTGAAATGTTTGGAACCTTTAGCACAGCTTTGCTTTGGTGAAGGACACATGTCTTCTAGTTCTGCCTTTTTAAGTTTTGTTCATGATGGATATGAACATGATTTTTCTTTGTGTACAAAAACTAAAAGTCAATAAAGACAAAAAAAAGATGATGAGAAAGAGCAGATTCATAAACAGCTCCTAAAATGGCACAGTTTTCCTCTTATAAAGCAAATTTCCACTTATAAAGGCAATTTCCCTTTGTAACAATGTCTCCATCCCTTGTACCAGGGTAAGAGGACTCTTAACCATGCTTATCAGTGGGGAAGGCCTGGACCGCTATCTTCACAAAAACCTTATTAAACAATTCTTGCTTACCTGGTCACCTTCATATAACTTGCCTCTTTTACCCAGAAGCCCAAAAACTTTTTTTCTTTGTTTTAACTTAAGATGGTATAGAAACCCAAGTTCTAACCACCCCATCACTGGGTGCTCCCAAGTGTATATGCACATGTTAATAAACTGTTTGTTTTTCTCTTGTTAATCTGTCTTTGCCCAGTCTGATTGACAGAGCTCCAGCTAGAGAATTTTCTAGAAACTTCTAATTTGAAGCACTCTGCGTAACGATTTTGGGTGTTTAGTCTGACCATTCAGACTAAACCATTCAGATCATTCCCAGGAAGTCATAAACTTGACACTGCTGGGGTGTGAGTTATTCTGAGTCATTCGTACGGATGCACAGGCTGTCAGAGCTACAAAAGGAATCCAGGCTTCTCATTTTAGAGATAATAAAACTGAGGCCCAAATTAGTGAAGAATATCATTCCTCAAATAAGAGAGCTTTCTGTTGAAAGTTGCCTCCTTTATAAATCCTCAAATGAGTATGTGATATTTGAATGCTGCATGATACCACAAGACAGATGAGCATTGATTTAAATGCTGCTATCTGACAGATCCGGCCATCAATCATAACCTGATGTCTCAGGAGAGTCATCCTTTAAAAAGGACTGGGAATAGCATGACAGGAATTTACAACTCTGCATGGGAGATGTCCCTTCCCCAGGGCTAAGGTACTGGGTCTCCAACTGGAGCCTGCATTAGAGTCACCAGGAGGGTTTGCTGGGCCCACCCCAGAGTTCCTAATGAGTAAATCTGGGGTGGAAGCAAGAATTTGCATTTCTAGTCAGTTCATGCTGATGTTAATGTTCATGCTGAACTGCAGGTTACCCGGGAGCCAGTACCATACTTCAAGAACTCTGTGCTACAACAAAGAGAGTTCCTACACAGTTAATTTATAGAAATTTTAAGAAAACTGATACTAACTTTCATAAGCCTGTCCTATGGTGCTATGGGCTGAATTGCGTCCCTCCAAAATTTATATGTTGAAGTGTCCTCCCCAATACCTCAGAATGAGTCTCTATTTGGAAAGGAGTTTTTAAAGTGGTGATTAAGATTAACTGAGGCTGTTAGGGTGGGCCCCAATCTTGTATGACTGGGATCCTTATAAGAAGAGGCGATTAGGACCCAGACACATGCACAGGAGGAACCAGCTGAGACCCAGGGAGAAGGCAGCCGCGACAAGCCAAGGAGAGGCTTCAGAAGAAGCCAGCCCCACCAGCACCTTGATCTCAACTTCTAGCCTCCAGACTGTGAGAAAGAAATGTGTGTTGTTTAAGCCGCCTAGTCTGTGGTATTTTATTAGGGAGGCCCTAGCAAAAGAAAGCACACCTAGAGGCAGGACTATTCTAGATGAGGAACCAGGAGACGGGATTCTAGGGTCAGCCCTGCCCTTCAGGCGAATGAGATTCTTCCTCTCAGCTCTCCAGACTTCCCCCCTCACTTCTGGCAAATGGGAGTGGCACCCTGGGTGCCTTTTGACACAGGTTTTTTTGTGAAATCAAAAACCGGAAGTTACGAAAAGTGTTTTTTAAATTGCAAATTGCTCTGACTCTGAACACTTAGAAATTAGTGATAAGAATAACAGCAACCTATGCGAAGACACTGGAAAGCTGTTGAACTCTCCAGAAGCGCCAGGATCCAAGGAGAAGGGAAGCTCGAAGAGGTGAGCACGCATCATTCGCTGGTTTTTAAGTTAGAGGCTGAGATTCAGTGCAAAGCTGTCAGCAATCCCTCAGGAGTAAAGAAACAAAAAAATGGGTTAGGGCCAAAATGCTAGAGAAAGGAGAGGTTCAGAGGAGTGAGTCTGGAGCTTTTCTCCCTCTTTTCCCCTCCAGTCATTTGTTGACTCTTAAACTACGTAGGTGAGAGTCTCAGAAGCCTTACTAAAAGCAGCTGGTAAAGTGAGGGGCACTTTCAAGTCTCAAGGTGCTGGGGAGACAAAAATTAGAGCCTGGGGTTCACCAAGCAGAGAGCACTGACAAGCCCCAGCTCCCCGCAGGGTCTCTGGGTGCTGGGATGACCTCCAGGCAGGATGAGCCTGACAAAGAATTCAGCCCCGCCCAAAGTCTGCATGGATGCCGACTGAGGAAGGTACTTAGCTACTAACAAAGCAACAGGCCCATCCCCTCTGGGAGAAGAGGGTACCATGCAGAACCTCTGTCATATTTAATCCATAATGTTTGGCTATCAAAGATGACCAGGTGTGACACAAACCAGGACCAAGAGAAAAAAGTGGGCATAGAAACAGTCCCACAGGTAACTCGGTTATGACTGACAATCTGACACAGATGATCAGATGAACTTTTTAAGAGCTGTGATAATATATTTGTGAAAGGGGAGAGAATTTCTTGAGAGAACTGGACTCGATAGAAAAGAAACTAATGGAAATTCTAGAACTGAAATTTGGAACTCTGTAGATGAGTTTGACAGCAGATGGACACAGCTGTAGACAGGACTCGTGAGCAGGAAAATAAATCAGTAGGAAACAGCTAGACTTAAGTTTAGGGAGCAAAATGGATGGAAAACATAAAAAAAGAGCATAAGAGATACATGGGGCATCTGCTCCATAAAAAAATTTAACCCTGCAAAAGTTTAGATGTAATTGGAGCCCCAGAAAGCAGAAGGCAAATGGAGCAGAATGGCAAAGAATTCTACAAAACTGCGAATAAACATCAAGCCACAGGATCCAAAAAATAAAAAAATATAAACACTACAAATCCCTAGCAGAATAAATACAAGAAAATAGTGAAAAGATAAACAAGTACCAAATACTGTTCCATCCTAATTACACAGAGAGACCAGTGAAGATAGAAGAAAGTGTTGGGATGGTTTGTTAAGTCCGAAGTTCAAAAAAAAAGCAAGAAAGGAACGACAGGCCCCAAAAGAAACGTATCACAAGTGATAGAGAAACATGCTAATGCCGAGTTTATCTCTGTAAATATTAATTCAGTGTTACTGGTAAACAGTTGGAAGTGATTAATTAGTTTGGAACAGTACCTGGCACATAGCAAGAAGTATATAGATCTTTTTAAAAAATGAAATAAAAGAACTAAAAATCTAGTACAATGTATGTTCAGGATGCTCTGCTTTGAACCTCCAGAGAAATACCAAGAGATGATATAGATCTTTTATCAAAACCAGGATTAATAATCTAAGAATCTATAATATTCTAAAGCAAGTGTTCTTCACCTGGGTCCCTGAACCCCTCAAGGGGCCCACAGATAGAATTCAGGGGATTCAAAAATAGGGGGGAAATTTTTAAATTATTCTCACTAGCTTCTAACTGAAATTCAACATTTTCTTCTATTCTGAATGTATGCAAAAGACCACAGTAGTATGAGCAGTAACATGGCGTGCCTTTTGTAGAGAGCATCTCAGCAAGCAGCCAGCAAGCTATGCTTCAGCCGTCGAGTCCGGCGTGGCCAGCTCTCACCTGCCTTGGCTGGGGACCCTCATGTTGAAGAATGTTGTCTAAGCAGTCAGTCTCACAGCCAGCCATATATCTGCTTGGCCTTGCCCTCCCTCAACCACACCTAACTCTAACATCAGGATAACTGCTCCACCGATTCAAAGCACAGAGTTCACCTGCTCTGTAACTGAGGCTTCTCTGCTTTGCCTACCTTGAGTTGACTTCAGTTTGAGCTCTAAAATACATATGTGTATGATTTCTAGTTAGGAAAAGCTCAACAAATCAAAAAAAATTAAATTCTTGCTCAAAAATGAAGGTAGGCTCTTCTGCATTCAATAAGATACTAATTCTGCTTTCCCAAGTACATAGAAATTGGGAGCCATGGTTAAAGTATCTATATAAAGAGATTAAACTGTGACATAAGTAATCAAATGTAAATGTAACATTTATTTGAGTTGAAGATTCTATTGTATGTGTTACTATTTGGGGAAGGGGGAAGAACTGACTTTTTATGAACACTTAATCTAAGGCCAAGGAAGGCAGTCTAGAAGCATGTTGAATTACGAGGAAAGCCAGCCAAAAAGCACTCTCCAACAGGCAGCCCTCCATCCTGCTTTGCTGGTGGCTCTCAAAATTGGCCTCTCTCCATTCCTTCACCATCCCCATGAGGTGCGCCCATCTTGGCATGCCCGATCAGCATTGAGCTCCCCAGTCTCGCTGCCACATCCTTCTTCATGGGCATCCTTCCCCGGAGGAGCAGTGCCACATGCACCCAGTATTACAGGGCCTCTCGGGGTCAGACAGAAACCTGGACTACTTCCATTTTTTGAGGTTTCCAATAAAAGATGAAGAAGAAAGCAAAGGAGGAGGAGAGTGTGCAGAAAAGAGTTAGCAAGCTTGACCGCTGCCCCTAGACAACCTGCTTGCAAGGCTGGCCCTTGGCAGGCCTCTGGGAAATTGGATTTCCAGCTTCCCACCATTCCCTGATAAGAATGGTTCATAATGCCTAAACCATTTATACAAACAATGTGGTTTATGCTTTCCTTCTAAGAATCTGAGGTTTTGGAGCATTATAGTTAATAGGTGTCTCTGTGCCCAGCCCCCAGTCAAAACCCTGGACACTGAGCCTGTAATGAGCTTTGCTTCTCCAACAGATGCCACTTCACATGTGCTGTCACAACTTGTGGCTGGAGAAATCAGCACAGCCTATGTGGCTCCCCCGGGAGAGAACTTGGAGGCTTGGGCCTTGTTTCCCCAGACTTCACTTCATGCGCCCTGCCCTTGGGCTTTGTGTCGTACCACAGGAATCAGTCTGAACTGTGAGCGTAACCCCTTGCTGAGTCTTGTAAACTCTCCTATGAATCATGGAATCTGGGGTGGTCCTGAGGAACCCCAACACAGAGAAGAAAAACTAAAAAAACAGAAGCCAAATGTGGGTTATTTTTAAGTTTTGGGGGAAGTTTTAAATACTGTTTTACAAATCAATTCATAGAAAGGAAATACAAAATAGTTTTGTTATTCACATGATAATGATGACATTGGTAAAACACACTAATCAGTCCGTGGTGGACTAGAAGCCCTGAGGTCCAGCAGCTGGGGGGCATACGGCGCCTGGTTTTCAGACATCTCTTTGCTGTGGAACCCTTCGTTGAAATGAAACCCTTCCTCAAAGTCAAGAGAGTGAAGTTCCTCTGGTTAAAGGCTTGCTCGCCTTCCTGCTTTGAGAATCCCAGGGAACTCCTCAGAACCCCAGAACTGAGAATAAGAAAGATGTTTTTAAAATAACAGATCTGATTTAACCCTTTCATTTACAGATGGTGAGCCCAGGATCAGACCAAAATGAAGATTTTGCAAAGGAATTCAACTTTGACCACAGCATTTTTACTATCATCAAACAAATAAATAAATAAAAAGCTCCCTTCATAACTTCTTGTTTCTAACTTCTCATTTTTTTTTCCAGCCTTGCCTGTGCTTCTGTGCTCCTTCCCCACACTTTCTCTTGCAGGGCCTCAAAGATGGTGCCACAGCACACAACCGATGTATTCAAGGACAAACTTCAAGCCCAGCCAAGCGACTGCAACTCCTACCCTTTGGAGACCATGTTAGGTGAGCAGTTAGGATGCCCAAGGCACCAAAACTTAGAAAACGCGCAGAGGGAAAGCACAAGTGTGAAGAACCGCTGGAGCAACTAAGCCTCAGGGTGTGACCGTGGCAGGCACGGGAACCCGCCCGTGTCAGCCCTAAGCACCTGCAGCGAGGAACAAGGCCACGCTTCCTTCTGCACAAGGCGTCGCAGCAGGAGCCTCACTGCCCTTGACTGCAGGAAAGTGGGCCTCTTACTGGCTTCCCTTTCCCAAATCTGTTTGGGAATCCCCAGGGGTTGCCCACATGTTCCACAAATCTGTCCTGCCTCTCAACTGCCACCTCAACCACCATCTGGCCCTCCTCCTGCCCTTGGCCACCATCTACCCTTCCTGCTGCCCGGAAATCTGACGCTCCAGGCAGCTGCTGCTGCCTGCCCTTCACCCCACCCATGAGCACAAGCCCTTCCCTTCATTCTCCTCAGTGTTGGTTAACAACGGGCTGGAACATTTGAAACCTTATGAAAGGCTGGGGCATGACCAACGGTAACTGCAACTCTGAGAACCTACAACTAGAGACTCGGCACGGCTGCTGTTCAAGTCCGCAGGCCCCGGGCCCACAGTCTGGTCTTAACTGCTGGTCTCAGGCTTACTTTCCAGCAGTCCGTTCTCCCCCGGTGTCCCATAAGTCCAAGCCCCAACCTCCCCAAGATCAGGGAGAAGAAGATATTCCCAGGAAAAAGGAAATCTTCAAAATTGATTTCCACCCACAAAGAAGACAAACTTTTAGCTCCTTAGCCTACCTTCTCCCAAACTTCTCCATTTCTGAGGAGGATCGTTACTTTACCATCATGAACCAAAGGCCTTTTAAATCCTTTTCTAATAGCCTATACTCAAGGGGAAGCAAACCCCCCACCCAAGAGAAATAGAAACAAAATAGAACAACATCAACAGCAATGGCTTAAATTTTTTTAATGCCACTTCTCCTACTTTGAAGCATTGCTGTTTCACAAAAACACATGGCCAACAGGTACATGAAAATATGCTCAACATTGCTACTTGTTAGGGAAATGCGAATCAAAACCACTGTGAGAAACCACCTCACATCTGTTAGGATGGCTACTACCTGAAAAACAGAAAATAACAGGTGTTAGTGAAGGTGTGGGGAAATTGGAACCTTTGTGCACTGTACATGACACAGCTGCCATAGAAAAGAGGAGATTCCTCAAAAAACTACAAGTAGAACTACCATATGATAGATAGAGCAATCCCACTTCTGAGTATTTGTACAAAGGAACTAAGAGCAGGTTCTCAAAGAGACAGATGCCTGACTCCCATGTCGAGAGCAGCATTGTTCACAACCCAAGTGGTCACCAAGGGAAGACAGGACAAACGTGGGATATCCACACAAGGAAATTAGTCAGCTTTCATTGTGTATGGTGATGGGTGGTAACTACTCCTATCATGGTGAGCTTTTCCTGATGTATATAATTGCTGCATTTTTAAAACATTATTCAGCCTTTGAAAAGAAAGAAATTCAGATACAGATTAAAATATGGATGAACCTTGAAGACATTATGCTAAATAAATAAGCCAGTCACAAAGGACAAATATGGTGTGATTCCACTTACATGAGGTCCCTGGAACAGATCCACAGAGAGAGAAAACAGAAAGGGGCCAGGGCAGAAGGGGAAGGAGGAGTTATTGTTTAGTGGGTTCAGAGTTTCAGTTTGGGATGATAAGATTCTGAGATGCACGCTGGTGATGGTTACACAACAACATTGTACTTAATACCAATGATCTGGACATTTAAAAACGGTTAAGATGGTAAAATTCATGCTCTGTGTATTTTAAACACAGTTTTAAAAAAATAAATATATTCCAGTCTCAGAATACCTCATAACAGACACATGCATCCTTCTCAGAGACCATGGACTTTGAGGGGACCTTTAAGTCACTGTACTGGGGAAACTCATTCCAGTGACAAAGAAGCAAGGTCGGGTTTTCTCAGTTAATGATACATGGGGGAAAAGACTGGAACACTGTAGATCAGGAACGTCCAATAGAATACAGAATATAGATCCACACTTTCTCACTGATGGAAATGTTCTGTGTGCTGCAACGTAAGGGCCACCTGCCACCTGCAGTCTCTGAGCACTCAGGGTAGCAAGTGTGACTAAAGACCTGAATTTTTGCATTTCACATTAATTATTTTAAGTTTAACTGGCCACATGAACCTGGTAGTTATCATACTGGCCGGCACGAGCCTAGATGACCACAGACACCAGGCCCTAACTGGAACACACAGCAGTCCTGGTGGCTGAGTAGCAACTATGGTGGCCGTCCTGGTGAGCAGACACCTGCTGCCCCCAGCTCCTGGCTCTGCCGGCATGGGGGCTCGACCTCCTCTTTCTACGCTCTGCTCTGGCCTCTAGAAAATGGCTTTTTCCGTCTCCTTCTGCCCACTGCTTCCCTCGGAGGACCCTTGGCAGCACGCCCATCCAGCCTCATCCAGGATCTATTCGATCTCTCTAAGTACCCAGCAGCTCATCCCTTCAGAAGGCCTCACATTTAAGTCTGGACTGTTGTACTAGAAAGGTTTTTCTTCACAACAGACTGAAACCTGTCAACAGGAAGAGCTACACAAATGGCGAATAATGAGAGGACCGAAACAAAGTGTCCCATCCTCTCTCACTCTACCCCGACAGGTGAGGTGGCTCATGGCTCCAAGCCAGACCTGGCTTGCAGACTATCTGGGGTTGGCCCACACAGTTCCTAAAATTGAAAAATAGGGATACTTCTCATAAAAATCTAGATCCGGTTTGAGAAGCAGTAAGTCCTGGCAATGCTGGGCCTGCACTCCTGCCTGGCCAAAGCTGGACCTGAGGCGCTGCCCCACAAACAACAGCGCACACCACCTCCATGGGCCATGGTGCCCTAGAAGCCTCTTCACTCATTCACAAGACCAGCCTGGCTCCATAAGCATCTGCATGTAAGACCTCCTTGTGAAGAATTGAAGAATCCATTGGAAGGATCTGTTATGTGTCCCTCTCCCACCCCTCACCCACCAGAGGGCAGAGAAAGTATTATTCCTCTTTATATTCCTAACACCCAGTGTAAAGTCTTGGACATAGTAGATGCTTGATATATATTTACTCTACGGAACCAAGATTTGAAAACTAAAAGAGAACCCTGAATCATAAAATCTCCCTAACTGATTATCTAATTGAGAGGATAAATGATGTGCTCAAATGTCATGGTTGGAACAAGAATCATGATCCTGAGACATTGCTTGCCTCTAAACTCTAGCTTACCTGAGGTCTCAAAGGACGTGGTTGAAACAGGATCATACATCCAGGTGGTCCTACATCCTGGACCCCCTAAGATCAACATGCTAGCAAGGTTTCAGCACAGCAGCCTTCCCGGCAGGGTGCCCGGCATTTTCCAGAGCACACAGCCACCGCCCCTGCAAGAAAAGCCCTAAAATGTGGTGAAAGCTATTTTTAAACTTCCAAAGACCAGACTGTACATTGACAATGGGAGCGTCTAAGCGCCCCAGTGTTATGGCCCCAGTCAGCACGCCATCTAAATGCTACAGATACTAATTTTGCCTTTAATAGTAGCCTCATGAAAAGGAACCCTGTTCAATGCAATGTTGCATTAAATGGAACAGCTTTTAAATAGGCGAGGCTCTATTTCTTTATGAAGAAAATCTCTGTGAATCACCATCTCCCTGCCGTGACACATTCGTGTATTCAACTGGATGCTTCACTGGGTTTTGTGTGTGTGTGTGTGTGTGTGTGTGTGTGTGTGTGTGTGTGTGTAAGCTGAAACTGAAAATATTTTACTAACTATAAATATCTTTATATGGTTTTAGATTATTTTCTGCCTATTTTCTCCCTCTTGACCATTCCTTTTCTCTTGTCGAGTTCTTACACCTACCATTTAGGAGCTGTCTCTTCTTTTTTTTTATACCTTGTCTAGTTTTTCAGTGTTTGTTGAAGAGCTAGTGTAACCATTAGGTCCTCTTAATGGTCTGGGGATCCCGGTCGTAAGTCTTAGATGGTAATAACCACCACTGACTGAGCATCTCAGTGCCAGGCACTAGGTTAAGGACGTGCTTTTATATGCAGGAAAATATTCCATTTTTAATCAGAATGTGTCAGTAAAATGGAAGCTGTTGCTAAATTATCAGACAAATAGGGAGACAAAGCCAAGAGATACACAGAAAGAAATGAGACAGTTTCAGTACTTGGAAGAGTTGCATGGTCCTAAGAGGTAAACATTTTGTGAACAAGAATCAGGTTTACTTTTCAGTTCGAAGGTCCTTTGGAATTAGATAGAAAAGACATTTCTATTACCTTAAGAGCCAAAGAAATACAAAACCTAGGCAACTGTTCACCGTGGCGGAGTCCCTTTCACGGACTATAAATTGGCCTCCGTATGTCCTGTCAGGGTCACTGACACGAATGTGCTCAGTGTTCCAGCTGACCTCTCTCTCTTTGTGAATCAAATGTCTGAGAACATCTTCCCAATGTTGTTTGAAGTGCACAACTATTTCTTTAGTGGGTCAACACCTCGCAATCCCAGGAAGACACAGAATTTGGTATAGAAACAGCTAATATTTTTGTGTTAGGGAATAAACTATATATATATTTGGAGTTTGTCTTATTCTGTTCAGGCTGCCATAACAGAATGCCATAGACTGAGTGGCATATAAACAACTGAAATTTGCTTCTCACAGATGTAGAAGCTGAGAAGTCTGAGAGCAAGGCGTGAGCAGATTCAGTGTCTGATGAGAACCTCATTCCTGGTTCCTAGGGGGCCGTCTTCTGGCTGCATCCTCATGTGGTGGAAGGGATGAGGGAGCTCTCTGGGGTCTCTTTTATAAGGACATTAATCCCATTCATGAGGGTTTTCACCCTCATGGCCTTATCTCTTCCCAAAGATCCCACCCCCAAATACCACTAGGCTTCAACATATAAATTTTGGGGGCACACATTCAGTCTATAGCAGCATATTAAATTTCTGTGAAATTTAAGATAATATGGGCAATTAGAGTAACACTTCAGCTTTGTAACTGCAATTTAGAAATGTATAGTTGATGAATTGATTTGGGTTTATGACAATTAAAATTTTACTGTTGATACAATATTGGGACATATAAGGGTATTTAGGGTCTACCATATTTATACATTCATTAGATTTATAAAAATTATTTAAATGTTTAAAGTTTTGCAGGTAATTTAAATACTCAGTTAGGAACCATAGTATGTTCAATGTATACATGCAGTTTTAAATACATAAATGGGTTCAATTAACCGAGCTTATGATATGGGACAAACATAATTCAGAGGCAATTTTTAAATGATTCTTCAAACATGCTACAGTGCTAACTGATAAAATTCTTGAAGCTAAAAACTTAAAAAAAAGGATCTAGGTTTCTGAATTTGTAACTTCAGTAAGTAAAGTATTAGTTCATTAAACTGAAATAAATTATAGAAATGCCTTTCATATACAAAATAAATAGCTCTTGAGAGGATATCCAAAAACTTAAATGTGAAAGATCGCCATTTGGCCCTGACATTGAAGATGGAGCCAAAGGCCTCCTCAGATACTTCTCCAACAGCATGAGAGACTCCACGGGGCTGCCTCATGGCCTCATGGCATCACTGTCTTCTCCCTCTCACCCTGTGAGGACCCTCAGGGCCACAGATCTGAGCATGAGCCTGCCACTTAAAAATATGTCAGAGCTCCAAGCATCAGCACTGCAAGTTCTCAACACCTTTCTAACTGGGGAATGCCTTCCCCAGTGCTAATAAACCAAAAGCTTTCCGGATCCTTAAGGCACTAGCAGTTAGAGAGCCTAAGAACATGACCAGGCTTACTTACTTGCCTGTGTCAGGAAAGAAAAACTTCCTCTAGCCTCTTAAATTAAGTATCTAAGGGCTTGCAGATTAACCAACAAATGACAGATTAACAGGAGGAAAGGAATATACATTTAGTTAATATCTTATGCACATGAGAGTTCACAGAAAAGAAGTAAAACTCAAAGTTGAGTGATGAGACTAGGGGAGCATATATACCATTTTAACAAAGGAAAGGGGGTTTGAACTTCAAGAAGTGAAAAATTGTGGGAAAGTGGCTATAAAATATAAGGGAAACTAATGGAAGATAAGGGTTGTCTTAGTAAGGTTTATGCAGACTCATCTCAGGGTCAACCCCCCACCTCTGATGACAAGTTGCTCTCTTCTTCCTGGTATAAGAAAGGAAAATGCCTTCCCAAGGGGAAATTGATGCTGCTTTTAGGCACAGAGGGGGAGGGAAGAGAGCTTCCCTGCATCCACTGAGTCTCAATTGCCTTCAGCTCAAGCTAATCCTGATCCCCTTCACCTGGCACATTGTAAGGGTTTTAAAAAATGTGTATTTATTGAATGTACTGAAGAGTTCAAAACTCCTTTGCCAATGCCCAACGAATGGTAAATACGGAAACCTGACTCACACCATGGTTACTGATGCACAGAATATTGGGAAGACCACAGTGCCTTCCTGTGGACCTTTGTAGGGTTAATGACTGCTGCTTTGAATCTTCATGTAGCAGCTGCAGATGACATCAGATTTTCTGCCACAATGACTTAAATCAAAACAATGAATCCATCATGGGGAAGGCTAAGGGACCATTTGGGGCTCACAGGGAAGGACTGGGCAGAGGGATCTGAACAAATGAGATTGGGAGCAATTTTCCCTGCTGTCTGAGAATTCCTCAAAATGTGAACATTTCAGGCATTTTCACAAAAGAGTAACTGCCTGTCTCACTGTGAAACAAATATCCAGGGCAGATGTCAAGAGGCACACAGGATGACTGCATTTCAGCCTGATGCTGGGGCATGACAGAATGTAGGGAATCTGCTTGATTAGTCTGCACAACAAATACACGTGTACTTCCTGAGGTCTTTGTTCTCCCCAGGTCCTCATCAGGTTAAAGAAGTGCCACATCTCACCTGGTTGCAGTCATCACATTCCTAATAAAACACACATTCTGGAATATTCAACAGTCCTTTCCTAGAGCCACCCAAAGACATCCAAAGAAACAACCACAGCTCCAGTCTTACAGTGGGAACAAGCCTGGCATGTTGATTCTTCAGTGAAGCTCGCTGAGGAACAGCGGACAAGTGGCATGTATGTTGTCGCCTATCTTTTCAACGTGTATGTTGGCTCACATGGAGAGTGTGGCCACATTTACACTGTCTCAGCAGCCCTGCAGACCAAAACCCTAGAGAAAGAATGGCAGACAGAAACCCTAGCTACAGTGTTCCAGAAAGTCTCAGGACAGATAATCTCTTAGCAGCTCTGGGCTCATCATATTCAGTTAATTCCCTAATGCCAGCAACTTCACTTTCTGTAATAACTCGGAGGAGACCAAGAAAGTGATGCAATTCCTTCTCCTTCTTTATCAACTGCCTGCAAAGCTTTCACCTGCAGCCTTCAGCAGCCCTCCCCCAGACTCCAGAAAGTGTGAACAGCCCAAGGATGGGTCCCAAGGGCAGGAAGGGAAACAATGGTAGGAGGGTGCCAGGGTGGTAGAAAAAAATTAATCACATTTCTCTTGCAAAGAGTGAAACAGATGTCCAGGTGGTAAACATACCTTCCAATTATTTGCCTTAAACCCTGAAATTTAAAGTTACTCTATTTCCTCAACAGGCAGAAGATCCAGTCTATAAATAACATGGACTTTATACTCTAAATTTATGATTTGTACATGAAGCTTTACCTTCGTCTCCGCATTTCCTTTTTGTTGTGGAACAAGCAGCCCTTCTCGTAAAATGCTGTGCCAGGCTGGGAGAGAGAAAGGGCGAGGGTTCTCAAAATGCAAAACTAGGACCACCTGTTTGGGAATCCCTTGAACAGCTTCTTAAAAATGCAAATTCCTGTGCCATACCCCAGATCTAGCGCATCCTTTTCTCAGCGACTCTGCATTTTTAACTAGTGCCCTCAAATGAGCCTTGTGCATAATAATGTTTGCAAACTACTGATATAAAAAGTATATAACTCTAGAGTGAGGGTCACAGAGTTCTCCCAGGAATTAAGACAATTGTTTTCGCCTGTAGGAGTACATACTCCACTTCCCCTGGGGAAGATGGGTAAAGAGCTGCTTCTCAAAGTTGAATGTAAATACAGATTCTGATCAGTCAATTCTGCTCCAGTAACCTGTGGTGGGCTGGTGAGACAACATGCCTAACAAGCTCCCAAGGGCAGTTGCTGTCTCCACCAATGTTTGAGTACAGCCCGAGGATTCGTTTATGATCTCAATAGCCCAGGTTAGATAAGATGCTCCAGGAAGTTCCTCAAATGCAAACTCCTTACACAGTTTACCAAGCAGAGGATTCTGGAACACCAAACTCTCTTTTAAAATGCAAATACTCCCCCAAGAAAGATAAAGCTTCAGTGTGATTTATTTTAATCAGATTGTTATCTTCTTAGCTGAACTCCGCCCGACCAGATGGTGATTTTAACTAAAGGGGAGGAAACAGGCCTAAATAGGATCTGTCCTCTGAGAGCCTCAGAAGAAATCGGAAAGCAGAGGTGTTTTTTGTTTTTTGCGGGTTTTTTTGCTCCCAAAGAAGAAAAGCCAAGGGTGTGAAAGAGTTCCTGGGTGCCAGGAAATCCATGACAAATTTGCCCCAGTTGCAACATTGCAAATCTTAAGAGACAGCCTGCAGTGTGCCAGACACTAGGCTAGGGTCTGGGGATGCTCAGAACAAGGTTCAGTCCTGTCCCTGTGGGACCGGAAAGCCAGGAAGGTGGCCTCCACAGCCCCCTGGCACTCCCTCAGGCTTTTGGTATGGTGCCATGGTTGCTGATACCAGCCTAGGCTATGGCAAGGCAAGACCTTAGTCACTACTGGACTATTTGAAAACAATGAAAAATGTATATACAAGAGCCAGCCTGGATTACTGTCCATTTGACTTCCATTGATAAAGCCTTTGCAAATGACAATCACTACCTGCCAGCTAACACCATGGGGTCTACAGGCTCCATTTTAGTCATTAGAGTTCATCAAATATCCAGTCCTTCTTTAAGAATTCCACACATAGAATTCGCCACAGAATTATGACTTTAAGAGAGTTTAAAACAATTGGGCCATTTACATTGAAATCTTAATTCTTCTACCTTCTTAAATCCAGTGTATGGGGCCTGCAAATTAAATCGACAAAAGATAGATTAATAGAAGAAAAGGCATACAATTTTTATTGATGTTAGTATGTTAATGCGCACAGGGGCTTCACAGAAGAGAAGTGAAAAACCCCATTTTAACAAAGGATGATAAATTGTGGAGAAAAGACTAGACAAAGGAAAGAGAGTTTGAGCTTCTAGTAGTAATAAATTATGGGAGGGTTACTAGGAAATATATGGGGGAACTAATGGAAGATAAGGATGAATTTAGCAAGGTCTGTTTATGTAGATTCCCCTCCACCTTGACACCTCTTCTCCAGTGGTAAAGGTGTTCTCCCCTGGTACAATGAGAGCAACTTTCTCACTAGAAATTTATATGCTGCTTTTAGGCAGATAGGGTAGGGCAGAGAGCTCCTCCTGGGTCTGCTGTTTCTCAGTTGCCTTCAGCTCAAAGTAATCCTTATTCCAAAGTGGGATATTTGGTGGAGGCATATTCTGGTCTCCTTCAGTCATTAAAATCTCTGTACCTGATGACTCAAGTTCAAAACCCTCCAGCCATTACCCAGGTTATGAGAGTGACTCAGCCTCCCTCCTTCACTCCCAGACAGAACCAATCTTTGCAGTCATCCTTCAAGCCCTGGCTTTCTCCCACAATGCACAGTGTGCCTCCAACTGCCTCTCCCAGCTCAGCCAGTACCTGCCCTGTCTTGTGACCTATTACATACACAATAACCACACAGATTTTTTCTTAGCTTTGTAAGTTATAAGGTGATATCTCTGTTCCTGATCCTCTTTATCCCCTTCCCCCACAACTCACCTAACTTGCTTTATAATAGCTTCATTCTCCCTAAACACACTACAGGACTGGCTGATGTCGGAGTATGTGCAAGCCATACCTCATCCACGGACTTTATGGAAGTCATTTAAACTCGTTGAATCAGTTTCAACTTACAAATAGGAATGAGAATATCTACCTCATAGAGTTGATATAAGGAGTAGACCAGGTAATGTTGGAAAGTGTTAACTGTACTTATTTAGAATGCTTAATTAATTTTGTACGTAGGGAATCTGTTTAAAATCTTAGATGTCTTTCTTGGTGTCAATCAATTTCTTAAGGCCCTACTGTATCTCCAGTGCTGTTTGAAGTGTTCTTTGTTCTATTAGCGAGGATGCAGAGCACTTACTATGTCTGAGAGAATGTGCTAGATCAGGAGTCAGCAAACTATGCCAGCTATTTTTATACAGCTGAGAGCTAAGAATGGCTTTTACATTTTTGTAGCGGATTGAATAGTGTCCCCCTAAAATTCGTGTTTAACGGGGACTTCTGAATGCAAACTTTTTTGGAAATAAGGTCTTTGCAGATGTAATTAGTTAAGGATCTTGGTATAAAACCATCCTATGAGCCCTAAATCCAATGAGTGGTGTCCTTTTAAGAAGAGGAGAGGTCACAGGGACACAGGAGGACCACATCAAAACGGAGGCAGTGCTTAGGAGACTGCAGCTGTACTCCGAGAACATCCAGGGCTGCTGTGAGCCACGGAAAGGGCAAGGAAGCCTTCTTCTCTAGAGCCTTCAAATGGCGCTTGGCCCTGCCAACACCTTTATTTCAGATTTGTAGACTCCAGAACTTAGAGAAAAATGCCTGTTGTTTTAAGCCACCAACTGTAGCACTTTGTTATGGCCGCCCTAGGAAACAAATACACATTTTTGAATGGCTGAAAAAAATCAAAAGAAAAGTAGTAATCCATGATATATGAAAGTTAAATACAGTTAAAACTCCATTATCCACAAAGTATGATGAGAACACAGTCACACTCATTTGCTTAGATGTTCATTTGTGCTACAACAGCTGTAGTGAACAGTTATAACGACAACCGCATGGGCAGCAAAATCTAAAATGTGTACTACGGGGCCCTTTTCTGTTGGTCAACCCCTGTGCTAGATGCTTGGAAATAAGATATAACCCCTGCCCTCATGCAGACTATATGATGGTGAGGAAAACAGATATTAAGCAATTGATTTAAAAATCAACTCATTGCAACAGTGATCTTTACAGACATCAATGGAGTTGTAAGTGAAAAATAAAACAAATCCATGAGAGATACACAGTATCCAATCAAATGGCAGCTTCAGATCTGTAAAAGAAGTAATACAAGTTCAAAATATCCGTGTAATACAAGTTCAAAATATTAGGAAAGAATCTGAAGGAATGTCACTAAAGTATCTTTGGTGTCTGACAACCCTCCCAAACTTACTGGAGTACAACAATCATTGTTATCACATGTAAGGATTTTGAGAATTCAGAGAGAAACAGGAAGAATGACTTGTCTCTGCTCCACAGTCTCTGAAGCCTCTGCTAGAAAGATTCAAATGGTGAGGGGCTGGAATTTTCTGGAGGCTTCTTCACTCAAGTGCTCAGCATCTTGACTAGAATAATTCAAGCTTCACCTGGGACCAATTGACTGAAGCAACTACAAATGGCCTCTCCATGAACCTTGGGCTTCCTTATAACATAGTGTCCTCTTTACATGCTGGATCAGATTTCCAAGAGCAGGCTTTCTGGTAAACAAAATGGAACCTGAATAGTCTTCTATGATTTAGCTTTGGAATGCCACTTCTGTCGTATTCTTTTGGTTGAAGTAGTCCCCAAGCCTGCTCATTTCTATGTGGAAGGTAACCAGACCTTGACTTTTGATGGAACATGTATCAGAGATATGCAGCCGTGTTTTTAAATGATCTGAGTCAGATGGGAAGACATTAAGATGATTTAGGAGAGCCAGAGAAATGCAACATTCCACCAAGCATTGAAGAAATTAGACTCAAGCAGGCATGTGCACTGCAGATTAAAACCAGATAGAAGAACTGGACGCTGAACACTTTAGTCAAAAAGACCATGAATACAGCACCTTAGCAAGTTATGGGATCCAGGTATATAATGATTATTCACTGAGCCCCACCAATGCCATGGCAAGAGTCAAGCTTTTCGTCTTGGCTAAATATATCTCTGGTTGCGAGGCATCATCACTGTACTGAGACAGCATCAACTTGCTTGGGAAAATCCATTTTTCCTTAGTGGGAAAGTGTCTTTTAACACTGGGAAGGTTTAGAATTAATGTTGTAAATCAAACCCATGGCATTCATACTTTAAAGTTAAATTGGGGGCTTATATGGTACTTAAAAGAATATGGCAAATAAAGTATTTAGTAGATTGGCCTTACAATTCTGATTTCAGATGAGTAACTGAGGAATCGATTCCGCCCTTCAAGTCTTTGCTCAGATTTCTGCTTCTCAGTGAGGTCTGACCACTCAATTTAATGCAACTGCCCCCTCGCTACCCAAATGCTGATCCCCAATCCTTCTTTCTTCTTTCTAAAGCACTTAACCCCTCCTAACACACTACTTAATATATACATGTATTATTTATTGTCTTTTCCTCTAACTAGAATGTGATCTTCATGAAAGCAGGAACTTTGTTTCATTCACAGATGAGGCTCAAGCATCCAGCCCAAGGAGCCCACAGTAGGTGTTCAACAAATATTTGTTGTAGAATTTGTTAAATACTAAGGTTTTCCAAACAGTTGTGAAACATTTGAGGGAACTTAAGATTTGTCATATTTATAAGTTTATTCAAATTCTAAAAACTAAGTGCTTGGGAAGGTTTTGTTTGTTATTCAGGTCATTGATGTGCTTAAAAAGGAAATCGAACACACTGAATTTGTAAATGCAGCTCAAAATGTCGAAGGGAACATAATTAACTAATTTACAAAATGCAGCTCAAAATGTCCAAGGGAACATAATTAACTAATTTACAAAAGCCTCTCACAGGTATGAAAATCTGCTAGTTATAACTAAGAAAGTAAGATTTTTAAGTTGAAGTTAAGTGTTTAAGGAAACTAAGGGTTTTTGTGGGTTTTTTTGGTTTTCTAACTCTAATAAATCAAGTATTATTTTTTTAAACCCCAGAGTGTTGCAAAAGGTACTCTGTAGCCATTGTATATAAAATTCACCATCAAGAACACATACACATACCACATGTATTGTCTAATATTACAAAGGAAAATTCGAGAATACCCCACCTTGGTTGAGGTGGTCTAGAACTGACCGAAGCAAGCTGATCAAGCATAACTCAGGTCATGACTCATGTGAGGGTTAGATATGTTCCTACACCCTCACTACTAGATCCTGGGGAAAGCCAGTCTCAGACCAGCTTCTGCTGAACACATGGGTATTTCATAAACTTTCATAAGCAACTAAAGGTGATGCATTTTCTCAAAATCTGTCTATATGTCCAAGGGGTCCCTGCTCTCTCTCCTTCCAGATGAATGGACAGTTCACTACCTGCCACCCTGTAGCTGGCCTCAAACAGCAACTAGAAGTCCAGCAGACCCATACTGAGCACAAGCTGTTGACAAATCAAGCCTCACGAGCCATTCCCACAGGGACAGGCTGTAGGCCTCACTATGTTCCCACAAGTCAGGGCCTCTCTAAGATATTCCAACCAACACATAAACGCTGAGTACCTGGAATGCACAAGGAGCCACTTTTGGCATCCATCAAGATAATCAACAAGCCACTAATTTCAGTGACAGAACCCCATCTCCAACAGTCGCTATGCTAAACTGGCTTCGCCATAAGCCCCAGTCAGAAAAGCCCAGAAGGCTAAAGGTCCCCACCCAGCCCCACACAGCCTCCTGACTAACCTCACTCAAGCCCTACGGAAATACCTCTCTGCCTACCTTCCTTATTCCTTCAACTACAACTGTGCCCCAGTGTCAGCAAGATCTGTGGATTGCAGCCCTGCCAACACGAAGAACAGACTGTGCTGCAAAGTGCCGGGGGAACCTGAGAGGCAGAAGTCTCAAGGTAAACCCACTGGCTTGTCAAACCCTTCCTCTCCAACTGCACCAGTGCTGCAGATTCTCACACAGCAGACTATCTTCTGTATGCCAAGTGGTGGTTCCAGAAGTACCAACAAATAAGCGTGGTTTTTCTAACTGTTGCACATGACACCTGAGGAACATTCTACTATACAAGGCACATCGCTCTTAAATATACAAATGGATATTTGTAGAAATGTAAGTACCATGAATCGATGATCCTGATTCTCAACACTAGCAACTCGATGGACATAGAATACTAGAATTGCAAAGAGTTTTACTGTTATAAAAACATAAGTAAGATGTCATTAAACATTCAAAAAAAGAAATTTAAAATGTCTTTACTTAAATAATTTTGATTTTGAAACTTTTGGACACTTTAATTACAATTTGTATTTTTGCCTTTTGCTTTTAGTAATAATTCTGATTTTGGGGAGGAAACTTTTGAAAAATGTGAAAGATAATTTTAATTTTTCAACTTTAGGCATTACTTTCCATTCTATGTTATGATGAAAACCATTCAAAATATTAAAATCCTGTCACATCCATAAAACATAAATTATGTGAAAATTATGAATATAACAAAATAGTGGTTTTGCTGAAACAAAGGTAAGAAAAAATAAATGTTAGAGGATCAATGCATAATTTTATGAATTACATAAATCTTTGTGTTATCATGGATCCAAACATCTCCGGGCATCAGCAGAGCACTCTGCCATGAGTCATCATGATGAAACTCAGTTGGCTTTGATATACTGCCAACTTTTAGTCATATAAAACCACAGCTTTATAAATTTGACTGTTAATGACAATATATTTGACAAGGATGAGGATAAAAAATTATTTAGCACTGTGTTAGTTATGGTCTATAACTTTTCAATACTTAGATAGGTACATGGTCCTTGTGCCTCCATGTGTACTCTTGTCCTGGCGTCTTCCAAATTTTAAGGGCACCTAAATGTCAGGCTCTGATGACAAAGCTGGTTGACCTTGTGCACTGGTAGTTGGCCTTGACTAAGCGTGAATTACTGATTAGAAATCAAGCTGTGCCTGAGACTTAACGTTAACAGAAGGCATTCTATGCAGAAATTTTAAAGAGGAAAAGGCAAACACCTTATGTGGAAAAATTAGACTCTTGTGATCTATTGGTGGGAATGTAAAAAGGTATGGCAGCTATGGAAAACTGTAAGTAGGCTCCTTAAAAAAGCAAACATAGAATTACCGCATGATCCAGCACTGCTACCTCTAAGTAGATACCCAAAAGAATTGTCAGAGGGTCTCAAACAGACGTGTACACCCACGATCAGAGCAGCACCATTCACAGGAGTCAAAAGGTGGAAGCAACCCAAGTGTCCATGGATGGATGAATGGATAAACAAAATGTGGTATGACCATACAATGGAATATCATTCAGCTTAAAAATGAAGTAAACTCTGACACATGCCACAACATGCATGAAAAACCTGAGGACTTTAAGCTAACTGCAACAGGCCAGTCACAGATAAATCCTGTATGATTTCCCTTATATGAGATACTTAGAGTAGACAAATTCTTAGAAAGTAGAATCATGGTTCCCAGGGGCTAAGGGGAGGAATAGATGGGAGCTGCTTAATGGGACAGAGTTTCAGTTTTGCAAAATGAAGAGCTGTATTGCTAGGTTACAATGGGTACATATTTATACAACCACCAAACTGTACTCTTGAAAGTGGTTATATGGTAAATTCCATGTTATGTATATTTTACCCCAATATTTTCAAAAGTAAAAGGCAGACATCCTAATACAGAGATTGGGAGAATGTGTCTCTGAACGAGGAACTTTTAAACTGTGAGATGAAAGCTCAGTAAGCAAGGCCTCAGAGAACTGAAAGAGGCCTGAACATTGTAGCTGGAGTGGAGAGGATGCAGGTACAGGGGCCAGAGGCGGCCAGGAGAGAGTCTGAGGCCTGGTGAGCACCTCAAGGAGTCGGTGCTTTTTCCTAAGAGCAATGAAAGGAGAAAGAGCATGGGCCCGTAAGGCGTGGTGTCTGCGGGACAGTCCACAAGCAAGGCGATACGTAATACTGAAAACATGCTAATGATGTAGCAGGGAGCCTAGATATGGAGAAGTCCCAGGAGGGGAATGGGCCTGTGTGGGGCACACAGCAGGATGTCAGGGAACAGGACTTGATGCTTCACCAAATGACCAGGGCTCAGCAGGCCCAAGCTTTGGTGCCTCCAGCCCTTTGTGGAGGACTCAGCCTGCCATGCAGGTCCACACTCAGGGAGGGGAAAAGTACCTCTGTAGTGTCCTTGACAGGAATCAATGCTGCCTCCCAAGCTCCCCTTCCAGCCCTGCCCTCCTTCCTACACTGTCCCCCTACCCCACGGGTCTGCTCTGACCCACCAGCTCTCACCAATACCTGCCGTGGGCCCAGGTTTCAGCCCCACTACTCACCACTGAGGACGTGCATTCAGTGGCTCTATCTCTCCCCTCTCCTTCAGGAGAAGGTTTTGTTGCCTGCCTCCAGGACTTCAACCATGGGGATCCTACTTTATTCCTGGACACACTGGACAGCCACCAACTAGCTCTGTGAACTTGGCAAGCCCTTTAGCCTCACAGAGACCCAGAGGCCCTGCACACAGTGTGAGGATGATAAGGCCAGTCCTCTCAC
The DNA here is from genome assembly GCF_040802235.1 of Manis javanica. Lineage (NCBI taxonomy): Eukaryota > Metazoa > Chordata > Mammalia > Pholidota > Manidae > Manis > Manis javanica. The sequence goes on along the minus strand of NC_133171.1, from coordinate 68,487,972 downwards.
AGCGCCCGGGTTGTTTGGAGGACTACATTGGATGCCCTGTGTTGAAACCCCTTATAAATCATAGAGCTGAATGATGAAAAGAACTACTAAGAATATAAGCTGGGCCTGAACAGATCCAAGGATCTGCCTCGGTAAATTGTTGCGAGTGCCAGGGAACACACACACTTAAGCAGTCCACCCAGCCACTGTACGCGGTGGGCATGTTAATGCTGAGGTGAACGTGGTGGAGATCGCAACTCATCTAACCACAGGCAATAGACAACGACTATTGCTATTCACCTGATCCATTCCCAAAGCCTCCCGCTCACCCATGATTGAGCTCCATTTTATAGTACATCAAGGGTGTTAGGCTGATCTTTGAAAAATAGATTGTTTTGCTCCCATTTATCACCAAATGAAATCAAATACACTCCCTCTTTGGTTTTACGGCAATTCCGGCTTTGCTGGTGTTCAGGGCGGGACTTGCAATTTGTGAAGAGCACCTGCAGCCAGCTCACCCCTGAGGTGTCTTCTCCTTCCCAAAAGGGGTACACCTGCCATGTGCTAACACAGCCCTCTGCTCCATGTGACAGTACGTGTGGGTGCATGGGGAGGTGTACCAGCCGGAAAGGGTGGGTGCCAGAGGAAGAGGAGGCACTTGTCAATTTCTCCAAGCCTCACAGAGCCTGAGAAACAGATCATTCAACTCTCATGTCCATTTCAATGACGCCAGCTCAAGTAACACACATTTTCCCCACATTTTCTGTGATGAGAGAGGAAAGTAAATTTTCTTTGAGGTAAATCGTTTACATTTTCAAACAAATCCTGCTGGCATGGGGGCTGCCACACCAGCCTCTCCTGAATCAGTTTCCATTTCTCTGTGTTGCTTATTATTATCATAGCTGTCATTAACAATAACTTGCATTTATTGAGCCATTACTACACAACAGGCATTGTTAAGAGTTTATGTTTGCAACTCATTTGGTCTCCTGATAGCCTGATGGGGTGTATATCAGCATCTCTATTTTACAGATAAGGAAACTGGGGCTCAGAGAAGTTGTTCGTTACCCAGGTGCACACACATAAGAAGGAGCAGAGCTAGGATTTAAACTTAGGTCATCCGTACTCATGTCCTAGGACTGCCACAAGCTGGGTGGTTCTCATCAACAGAAACTCATTCTCTCTCACAGCTCAGGAAGCAACAAATCCAAAATCACGATGTTGGCACCATTGGTGCCTTGAGGAGGCCTGAGGAGACTCTGTCCTGTGCCTCTCCTACCTTCTGGTGGCTTCTGGAAATGTAGGCATTCGCTGGCTTACAGACACATCACTGCAGCCTCGGTCTCCAGCCTCAGGCTTCACAGAGCTTTCTCCTCTCAGTGTGTCTCCCTGTCTCTTCCTATATCCCAGTGACTGGACTGAGGGCCTACCCTAAGCCAGCATAAACTCATTTTTTTTTATTGTGGTTAAAATACACAGTTTGGTTAAATTACACAATGTGGTTAAAATTTAATTGTGGTTAAAATAACAAAATTTGCCATTTAACATTTTAAGTATACAGTTCAATGTCATTAATTATATTCATAATGCTGTGTAACCATTTTATATTCCCACCAGCAATACACAAAGTTTCCAAGTTTTACATATCCTGGTCAACACTTACTATTTTCCAGGGTTTTTAATTTCATTTATTTATATGACCCCATTTTAACTTAGCTGATCACATCTGCCAAGATTGTATTTCCAAACATCATATTCTGAGGTTCTGAGTAGACACAATTTTGAAGAGACACTACTTAATCAAGAACACCCATGCCTACGACCCACAAAATATTACCTCGATAACATTTACTCCTTACAACCCACCAGTGAGCTAAGCAGTCTCATCCCCATTTTACAGATGAACTAATCGAAGCTCTGAGCAGGGAGATAATTTGCCCAGGATCATATATGTAAAAGAGCTGGCTTTAAAGCAGTCTCTTTTCTAACACCACATTCTAACCTCCTCATACTTTGCATGAAAACTCAGCAATCCTCCATTGGTCAAATAAAACCTTCTCATTAATGCCCTCACTGAACCATCCCTGGGGTGGTTTAGGAACACCTCCTGTGTGTTTTCCTAATAACCTTGGTATGTTTGGTATCATTGCATATAGCATGTATCAATGTAAGAAAGAACTCAGAATATGAATAACAGAACCATCATGATACCAGGCAGAATGATGAGTTACTGGGCACAATTATAAATGAGTTCTATTTCTAGCATTGGTATAGTGCTGAATCATAAACTGAAGCAAGGCAGTTTTGATCACATCACTTAAAACCCTTCATGAATCCTCCCTCACCTAAAGGAATCAAATCCAAAATTCTCAGTGTAGCTCCACTCACTGCTCGCTCTTCCATGGTGCAGCGCGGTCTTAGATGCCCTAAACACCACATGAAATCCCGTGCCTGTAACGTCCGCTTTGATCAATTGGTAACCTCCTATTTAGCCTTCAAGGCCTAGGTCAGAATCATCATCCCCCTGGGAACTTTAACCACATACATACTCCTCCCTTTCTGCATAAAGGTACCTACCCTGTGCTCTCTCCATATTTCTATCCGAATTTTCATCACATTCTATAATCGCTTACTTGAGAATTTGAGGGCAGGAATTCTGTTTTATTCATTTCAGGGTTTCCAGTGCTGGACTCGTGGTAGCTGCTTGATAAGTGTTTGTCAACTTATGAATTATTAATTTGAATGCCTCCTCCTACTTTCTAGAGCTCATTTTTGTCTACCTGGAAGTTATCTTTAAACATAGCTCAGGGAACTTGTCAATTTGTAAGCCAATTTTTTTTTACATTCTCATATCTTTTCAAATCTCATAGAAATACTGGGTAACCTGGAGGTAGTAACTTCCATTTAATCCCCTTCCAGGGATGATCTGACAGTGTCCCTGGGCTTTTGCATTTATCTCTCCACCCTATCTTGCTACCCAACCATTATCCTGTCATTCTCTGCAGGCCCACCTTTGTCCTTGGAGTTTGCTCTAGAGCAGCTTAAAGGAGACCATTCTTCAGAGAGAAAATAAGTAAGACCAAAACAATTCAAAGACCCAGATGTTCTCAGTGAAAGATATTGATCGGCTCTCTAAACTGTAGCTAAATAATCTCCACAAAATGGACACAGTCACCATGGGGACATGGCAGTGACAGAGGGGAGGTGACAGCACAATTCTAGACTCAAGGAATGGCCAGAGCCCTTTGTTTGGACATTTAAAGTATTTGTGCTGATACGTTTGTCTGGAGGATAAGGACTGTCTTAGATCTCTCTAGATCTTTCTGGGTCCCTCCACATCAGCAGCAAATTGTCATGGTAACTAAAATGTAGTACTTACTAAAGCTAGCTGTTAAAATGGAAGTAGTGAGTCTCTGAAGTAGGCTTTTTTGGGGTGAGAGAAAAAGCAAAAATGAAAAGAACAAATGGTACGAAAGAAAAAACGACCCAACAAAACTAAATAGCAGATAGCAGAAACCACAGATATATTTTAAATGTTTTTGGGAGCAGTGGCATGTGCACAAAGCTACAAATTAGCCTCTGAATTGATTGTTTCTGGCAAATAATTTGATTGCGATATGAATATTAAATTTTTTCTTAAGTAGAGACCAATATCTTGATGGGGAATGGGGCGCAGACAGCGCCTGTGGACTTGCACAGGGTAATGGGTGACAGCAGGGCCTCTAACCTGGAAGAAGGGGAAAGGACGATGGGAGCTGGGAGGGACAGGTATTGGGACGGTAATGAGGAGATCATTTCTGACTTCAGAGTGAACAAGTGATTTCCTTTTAAAATGGATTCTTTCTATGAGAGAAGGGGAAAATTCGATCCAGCTAGTTTGCCCACGCAGTTGGATCAGCATCTGAACTAGGACCGAACTGACTCCAAGTGACATCAGTCAGAGGATCTCAACCACCTGGGACAACTCCCCTTAGAATCAATATGGCGGTTCAACATCCTAAGGATTGAGAACCACTACAGGAACATTTGCCTCAAAATTTCCCAGAATGAAGTGCAGTTTCAGCAGACTCTTACCTTTAGGAATCCTTTCCCAGTGACCCAAAAGTCCTTTGATGTCCCGAGGACCCCGGAGCCAAGAGAAGAAAAGTCACAGAGAACGGAACGTAGGACCTGGATGTGAAAAACGAGTATGGCAGCTCCCTGAACAGGTTTGTGTGACCTTGGGCGAATCTCCCTGCTCTGCAAAAATGAGTGAGTAAATAAATAAGTGAACATAAGAAAAAGGTAGGACCTAGCAGGAGAAAGAATGAATTAACAATTACTGAGCACCTCAGAAATGCTAAATGCGATTTAAATGCAAAATAAACTGCAGGTAACAGGTTCACTTTGGCTTCAGGGAGAAGGACTGTCAATTGCGGGAGCCATTAAAAGTCACAGGCTATAAAATAAGCTGTAAAGTGGGCTTTGTTCCGCTTTGCCCTGCAGAATTGTATAACCTTGCCTGAAATTCGCTGTTCATCCCTGTTCAGGAATCATCAGGCAAACACAGTTCATCCATGACCAGAAAAGCCCTGGTAACCCAAAAAGAGAACTCAGCCTGCCCTTCAGGGTCTCGCTGCCCGCCATTCCCTGAGCAACTCCCACCCCCAGGTCCCAGGGGCTCCTTATGTGTGACATCGTTCCAAGCAGGCAGCCCAGGGAAGGAGGCATCCCTTTCAGGGGAAGAATCTAAAAATCAGTCCAGTTAAGTGACTTGCCCAATATCAAACAGTCATGGGCAGAGGAAGGAAATGTAGGAGGTCTGGCCCCGTTCAACTGCCTTTCTGTGACAGTGACAACCTTGCGTCCCCGCTCCTAGTCCTGTCCCCACTAACCCACCCAGCATGGCGGTGCAGCATATGGTGGCTGCATATTGGAGTGCTCGGGGAAAACTCCTGCCAAAAGTCCACCTCATTTATTTCCATATTTCCTTCTGGGACTTGTTTTTTTTCTTGTAGTTCTCTTGGCTAGAATTTAGGGAAAAGGAGGTGGGGAAGAAGAAGATAAATCTTTTGTGTTCTAGAATATCACCCTTCATTTCTAATCCTGTGGAGAGTGTATTGAAAAAGGAAAAGATGTATTCCTGAAGTCGGTCTAAATGTTAACCAGTCAAGGATGAGTTCCTCCAGTCAGCTAATGGAAAGGATGAGACCCAGGTAATTTTCAAACTAGTGATGAAATTCAAAATGGGACAGATGTGTCCTTCAGGCTGCTCCTGGGGACATCGGAGGGCTTCTGGCCTCTATAACCAAAAGCCGGGACGGATCAGAACTTCGAAAATTCTCTCCTTGCACAGGACTGCAGCTGTGTACGTTCCGGAGGGCGTGCCCCTTCGTGAGCGGACGAGAGAGCCCGTGTCCTCCCAGAGCGGGGCAGGGTGAGGAGTCTGGAGGAGGCATCTGCACGAGCCAGCCTTGTATTAAGACCTCAATGTCAGGTATCTTTAAGAGATGGAGGAGGTATCTGTGGGAGTTACTTGGAAAATACAGCCATTTGTTGGTTACCTGGGAAGGAAAGAATATAAAAGGATTAGGTGACCTAAAACCAGCTGGGCCAGGTGAGGGCAGATGGCAGAGGGGATTTGAGCCCTTGGGGAGGGCAATGAAAACCTCAACAAGGGGAAGACAAAACCAAAGGGTGGAAGGGGATAGTGTGGTGCCGAGTGGCATAGGAGGGGAGCAGAAGAAGGACAAGCGGAATCCCAAATGGCAGTCTGAAATGCAGCAGCTGCTACAGGGACCAAGGAAAAAACAACTTCAGACTACCTGACTGACAGTAGGATCTCCAGTAATGGGCTATGAGAGGATTATGGAAACTCCGCTGCCATTATCAAGAGAGTTAATAACAGAAGGGGAAGCAACACTATCGTGATAAAAGCCCTCCTGTATGCACATGCACCCTGTGCCGGACTTCCCTCAGTTACCTATGTCCTTCATTTAACCCTCAGAACAGCCTTTCTAGGCGGGTATTCTTATATCCATTATACAGATAAGTAAACTGATATTTGGAGTAGAAGCTGACTGACTTTCCAACAATACAATGTCATCTGAACTAGGAGCCAGTCAGTGAAGCATGGGAACAAGGAGGAAAGCAAGGTGAAGGTGTGGGAAAGGGGGCACACAGCGTGACCCACCCTCGGTGAGGACCGAAGGGGGCAGGGAGGCAGGAGCAAGGGTAGAGGACAGAAGGAATAAAGGAGTTGTCCTCGGGGGTGGCTTCCAGACCTCAGCTGAGCAGCCCGAGCCCTCTGACCCCATAGATGATGGCTCTCATCTGTGGAAAAGTGCCGTGAGGTCAGCTCACCCTTAAATGAAGCTTCGTGGCTCTATAGAACCACACGCACGTGCCAGCCCGGGGCAAGAGAGGTTCCCTGTCAAATGACTGGCTGGGCTGAAGGTAACTCCAGAGAAGGGAGGAAGCAGTATAACGGCCAACGAGGAAAGGCAAACAACAGGAAGCCAGGCTGTTTTTATTATTATTATTATTTGATAAAGTTTCAAATCACTCTTCTTTCCCGATTGCTGTTTGGAGGTTAATAATGAGAAGGGGACCCAAGACCCAGCCCACAACATACATTCCAGAGCAGTAACACTATGACGCTGCTGCCTGGTACTGCTCCAAAGGGACTCAGATAGTGAGGGGCCACACTACCTGCCCCTAGAGCCAGCTCTTGCTCTGTCAAAGGTCCCAGAGCTAGAATTTAGAGCTGTACATTTGGGATTCAGTATTTCCACTTAGAACAGCTCATGTTATTTCTACGAACATCAACTTGATTATCTGTAGAGACAGAATGTATTAGTCATCCATTGCTGTGTAACAAATTACCCTAAATGGAGAGGCTTAAAACAAAAGCATTTCTCTGGGTCAGAAATTTGAGAGCTGGGCAGTTCTGGCTCAGGGTTGTCCATGGGGTTGCAGACACATGTTGGCTGGGGTTGCAGTCATCTGAAGGCTTGACTGGGACCGGAGGTTTAAGTGTCCACCTTTAACATGGCTTGCCCAGGCTGTCAGTGGAAGGCTCAGTTCCTGTACACACAGGGCGCTTCATAAGTCTGTTTGAGTGTCCTCACAACATGGCCCCTGGCTTATCCCCCAGTGAGTGATCCAAAAGAGAGAAAACCACACAAAAGCTGTGACCTTTTCATGACACTGCCTCAGAAGTCACACAGCATAACTTCCATCACATTCCATTTGTTAGAAGAGAGCCAGTAAGCCTTACCAATACTAAAGAGGAGAGTGACAAGGAATTTGCGAAAATATTTTAAAACTATGACAGAGGAAATGCCTCCTTTCATGCTAAATGTGTTTATTGTATACACACTGTATGGCAACGTCACATTAAGACTAAAGTTACTGCAAAGGATAAGAAGTATTCCTGTCCTCAAAGACCTTATAGGCCACTTACGGAATGCACATCAGACAAGGTGACACTACTATTATCAAAAAAAAGAAAATAACAAATATTGGTGATGATGTGGAGAAATTAGAAACGTGCCTTTCTGGAAATATAAAATGATGCAACTGCTATGGAAAACAGTATGGAGATTGCTCAAAAAATTAAACAAAGAATTTCCATATGATCCAGCAATCCCACTTCTGAATCTATATCCAAAAGAATTGAAAGCAGGATCTCAAAGAGACATTTTTGCACCCATCTGTGTTCCAAGCAGCACTACTCAAAATAAGTCACAGATGGAAGCAACCCAAACATCTACCAATGGATGAACAAACTAGCAAACGATGCTATATTAAATGGAACGTTATTCGGCCTTAAAAAGGAAGGAAATCCTGACATGAACTACAACATGGATGAACCTTGAGGGGCTCATGCTAAGTGAAGTAGGTCAGTCACAAAAAGACAACTCCATCTGATTTCATTTATATCAAGTATCTAAACAAGTCAAATTAATGGGAACAGGAAGTAGAATGGGGATTGCCAGGGGCTGGGAGGAGAAAAGGGAATCAGTGTTCAACAGATACAGAGTTTCAGATTTGCAAGAGAAAAGAGTTCTGGAGGTCTGTTTCACTACAAAATGAATACACTTAACACCACTAAACTTAAATCCAATTAAGATGGCAGATCTTATCTTATGTGGTTTTTAACCACAATTAAGAGAAGAAAAAGAAAAAAGAAAAGCAGCAAATACACACCAGTGAATTGCTGGGTGCTATGTGACCCCTTAGGCCACCATACAGCAGTAAGAGTTTTCCTAGAATAGGTGCTTTCCTGGCAGAACCCTGAACAGTGGGGAGTGTGTAAAGGGAATGCAGGTTTTTCAATAGGGTAGAAGAATGTTTTTTGAACAGAGTTGTGACTCATTAATGAGTCATGAAATCAACTTAGGGAGTCTTGACCAGCATTTTCCTTAAATGGAATAGAACAGAATGTATCAGAGTGAAGTGTAGGCAATAAGGATCTTCTGGTAGAGTTCTTGTTTAATTTACATGTGTATCTATGTATATCTGTGAAGTAAGTACCAGGTTATGATATAAAATATATTTCTTACTGTAGGTGGACCAAAAAAAAAAAGGCATTTCAGAGCCACTGGATTAGAGTACAAGATGAAAAAAGGAAATGACAAGAGGTAAGTTTGCAAAGATGTATCAGTCAGGAAGGAATAGGTTATGCTGTGGTGACAAATGACCCTCAAACCTCAGTGGCTCACAGCAAGGGCTGATTCTTCCCTAATGTTGCATGTCCATTGAGAATCAGTGGGAGTTTGGCTTATTTTGTGTTTGCTCCAGGAGCAGGTACGTGGTCGGAATGATCTCCTATGGGACATTACTGGCCTCATGAGAGAGGGAAAGGGACCATGTGCTGGCTGCTAAACTTCAGCCTGAAGAGCCACTGCTGCTCACATTTCATTGGCCAAAGCAAGTCATGTGGCCAAACTCGAAGTAAATGGGTCAGGGAGAGATAACCTGTCCCCCAGGAAGGGGCAGCAAATTGTAAAGAACAACACAGTCTCTCTCCAGAGACAGGAGGCGGGGAGAACCCATTTAAGATGCATCTTATAAATGACATCAAGATATTTGGGATGTATCCTAAAATTCACTGAAAAGTTTTAAGCAAAGTGATCAGGTGTTCTTCAGAGAGGTCCTTCTATCAGCAGTTCAGTGAGTAGATCGGGAAAAGGTCCAACTCTGGGCAGGGAACCAGTATGGCTGGTCTCCTCAGCCAAATCTACTGCCTTGTTAAAGAGGCAAAGGGTTAGTTCTTTCCTCCCTGGGAGCAATAAACCTCAGAGCCCCATCACAGAAATTAAAGGCCAAGAAACATGGCATAAGAAAGAAATGTAAATGCCTCCATTTATTATTCGCAAAAGTAGCATACCCTTTACAAAATGAAACGTTTGGGCACTGTATGGTGATATGATCATATTTGTGGAAAATCACAGAAATACATTTACACACACATTTACATATATGCACACACACGTGTGTGTGTGTACATGTGTGTAAATTTTGAAACTAAGAGCGGACACTGAGGCTATTGTTCTTGTCCTTTTGCTTTCAGATAGAAGAATCAGATTGGTTTAAATTCAGACAGAAAAACAAACACTGGCAATATGGAAAGGGGCAACTGACAAAGCAGACCTTGATGAAGGGGCAGAGGACAGCCTCAGGTGGAGCAGGGTTCCAGCCCCACTGAGCCTGAGCGGACACGAGAGCTGGGCGTGTACCGGGAGGCGCAGAACTCGGTGGTGGAAGTTGGCAGGCCCTACATGCCCTGAGAAGTAGGAAACATGTGGGAGAAAAGCTTTGAAGAGAGAGGGAACATTCTAGAGAAGAGAGGGTGACTTCCGGTTGGCACGGAGGCCCAGGTGGAGACACCACGTGTAGGAGGACTCAGCAGGGGTCGACCCAGAGTCCAGGTGGCCTGCCCTCTCTCCTTCATGTTGCCCACCTCCAGCCAAGGAACAACCTAAAGACTTACTCCTCTCTTCAATGCTTTCCAAAAAGGAGCAGGAGGAGGGGAATTGCTACTGGAGACAAAAAGGAAACCCTAAGTTTAATTTTGGCATCATGAGAATGTAGAGAAGGAGCAGAAAAGAAGTCCAGCCTCCCTGGACAAAGAGCTAGCACGATACAGAGGGCTGGCACAGGTGAGAGAGCAGGGAGGGGCCTGGGTGGCTAGGTGGACGGGTAAGACAAAGAACTTTGGAATCACACTGACCACCAAACAAGTGAGAAACACAGGACCAGAACCCACTCACCCTTCCATACAGCAACTATTAACTGAGTACCTACTATGTGCTAAATACTGTTGTAGGTGCTGTAGGTGCTGGAGATATAGCAATGGACAAAACAAAGACAGTGCCCTTCTGAAGCTTATATTCTGAGGTATGAACAGGCACTAAACAAATAAATATACAACAGGGTGGTTGGTGTAAGTGCTACAGAGACAACTTCAGTAGAGGAAAGGGGGATGGATTTAGGGACCAGGAAGGGGGTGGCTCCTTATTATGGGATGATGTGGGAAGGCCTCACTGAAGTGACAACCTAGATTTCCAGACTTCATTGTAGGTGTGTTCTTATTTTTAAATTTTTATGTAACCACAGCCCTTTTCCTCCATGCTTTCTTTCAGTATTTGGGGCAAACTGTACAGAACAGTGGTTAGAATGTAAAGTTTGACACCAGTCGTCTGCTAGGTTGTGAGACATAGATCCGCCTCCTCCTTCCTGGGTGACACTGGGCAAGACATTCAACCTCTGGCACTGCATTTCTCTGTCTGCAAAGGGGGGATAATAATAACTCCCCCCCAGGTCTGTTACGAAGATGAAAATGAGAGTGTGTATGCAAAGTGCCTGACTTTCGGCACACTAGCAGGAACAGGAGTGACCGGAGCAAGGCTCATAAGTGGCAGCTTTTATTAGGAGCACATTCTGTCTCCTTAGGTTCTAACGATGGGTCTTCCCTCCAGGAGTGCTGGCTCTCTGAGGGCTATTCCACTAATACTCATCGAGGAGCTTCTCTTCACCCAGTTTGCCTTGCTCTCCCAGGTCATCCTGGAGACAGACAAACTTCATCAAATCTAAGAGGCGATTTTTTTCAAATTATCACATCCCTGATAACACCAAGCATCTTAGAGTTGATGGCATCTTATAATTGATGACTCTTTTCTTTCATAGTAGCATTTTTTTTTAAAGTTCATCCTAGAATCAGTGGTACTTAGTTATGACAAGCATAATGATGCAGAATAAACCACAGCCAACTGGTACCTCCAGAGTTCAAATTGTGACCTAGGCATCAGTCACTTTAATGAACAGAACCAGCAAAGCGTATCAGAATGAAGAGAAAGCACTGGATCCAGGATCTCCGAGAGCCACCTATTTTTTTTGTTAGAGGTAAAACACAGTATGCCCAAAAGCAGAAGGTCCAAGAGGTGCCAGAGACTTGGAGAAAATTCCATAGATGAGACATATCATCATGTCAGAGACCTGGGCTTTTTATTCTAGCTGCTCCTGATTTTTAATTTTAAAAGCTTTTGAACCTACAGAAAAGTTCCAAAAGTAGTATAACAAACACCCACACATTCCTCATTGAGATTCACCAATTGTTACCAGTGTCCGTATTTGCTTTGTCTGTCTCTCTATATATGCACACACACATCATTTTAATCTGGCTTGTTTATCTATTTTCAGCTGAGTCATTTAAAAGTTTCTTGCAGACATCATGACATTTCACTCACAAAAACTTCAAAACTTCTAAGAACAAGGACATCCTCTCACATAACCACAGTGCAACAATCATGTCCGGGAAGGTAACACAGACACAGCACTATTGCATAATGCACAGCCCATAGTCAAATTCCTCCAGTTGTCCTGGGAATGGCCTTTCTGGCCAGACTGATGCCCTTGAAAGGAGAGAGCATCCTCACACTTTTTTCTTTTTATTGCAGTTTTCCACATGCAAATAAATTAATGTTCCCTGTCAACTAATTTCATTTGATGAGGAAAAAAAAACATTTCACATGGCACTGGAAATGAGAAAAAGGAAACAAGAATTTCTTAAAGGAGTAATTTATAATTTACCAAGACATACATACTGATGCACCCATTTGTAATAGATATAGGTCTGTATGTATCTCCTATCTAGCTAGCCACCTTCAGTTTTACTAACTGGAGCAAGACATGCTTTCCAAGTGGACAGTAGTATCTTTAGATTTCTTTTTGACGCTGCCTTCATGGTCTGTGATTCCTCAGTAATATCAACATGTTTAGACTACTGGCACCTGTAGGTTAAGTTTACGGGTCATGTCACAGTCATTTTCTTATCCTCAGTAATTATTACTGTAGCCAGCACTTAGGAGAAACTCAACAAATGGCCACATGAATGGGTGAATGATTGGTTTTCTGGGCCACTCAGGGCAGGCTTCACTCCCCTTCCCTCCCCATCTCTGTGCCCTGTGCCCCTCTACAGTTTGGCTACAGTTACACAGAGCAGGCAGTTCAATAAGACTGCAGAGAGAAGAGGACCAGAACCTGAGAAGTCAGTCCTTACTCTGTGGAGGCCAGATACTTCTGGAATCACAACAGATCTGAATCATTGCAGGCTTTAACTGCAAATAAGCTGCACAAAGAGACTAGGACTCAACAGTACACTCTTTGCCTGGCACACCTCCATGCCTTCTTTGAAATAGAAACCTTGTGTTGGGCAGCAGGCAGTGAAAGCTATAGCCGGCTATAAACCCTACTTCTAAAAAACAATCGTCCACTCAGTTTCCTTTGGGCTTGAGGGACACTCTCATTCTTGAAATTGTCTAGGTAGGTGAGTGGAAAAGTAGAACACCTTCTTTCAACGTGAGATGAATACCTTTCATTGTAAAGTCTCCTCAGACATCCCTGGGTCAGTGTCTGCCTGCAGTAAAATGTGACTTCGTATTGATTAAGAGGAGGGAAGAAGCAAGGGCTTTCTGTATCTTCGGTCTTATCTCAGCTTATCCTTAAAAGAATCACATCATGTCGATACACATAAATAAATCAGAAATATACGGATCAAATATCTCAAAGCTACTAAGTTTGCCATGTGTGAGTGTAGATATGTAAAAATAAGAGGTAACTTCCTGTGTGATCCAAATGAATATACTCCCCCAATATACTGTGAGCTGGTAATTGAAGTTCTCTCATTATATGTACATAGGCATTCAGAGAAGTTATTAAAATTCATTGTTTTCCATTTATTTTCAATTCTACAAATAACATCTAAATGTATGAACACTGGAAAAAACCTCAAACAATTCAGGTTTGAAAGCCCTCTGATTTCCTCTCTAATCCTTACACCCCTCCTAGAAGTGTCTGCTCTCACAGTGGACACCTTGAGTTCTTTCTCCGGACCTTTGCAGACACGTGAGTCACAGAGGCATGCCAAGTACTGGCGAGAGAGCAGGGGCCATGCCACATGTGCTGTTCTGTCCCTCACTTTCTCTCGTAGTGTGTCACTCAAGGAACCTGAAAGGTGATGGGGGCCCGTGGTTTGTAACAGGCTCCCTCATCTAGGTGGTCCTCATGGGTGCCCCAGGGAGTGAAGCAGAGCCCCAGGGCAGCTCCCGGTTCCCCACCCCTGGGATCTGGCCAGGGGGCCCCCAGTCCATCATCTTTGCTTTTTTGATATCCATACATTTTATTATTAATTTTTTAAAATTTCTTGCTCTGAGAAATGAGGTGGGGAGAATTGATCTAGTTCAATTCTTTTGTCTTTGCCTTCTGCCAAGATGTGAACGTCCCTGAGGAGAGTCAGACATGCAGTCTCAGGTTTCATTGGCTTATTTTTTTTTCTGAAAGCAATTGTAAGGTGGAGGTGGAAAGGAACAGGGAATTATTGCCTGCATTTCAGTCTTTGGAAGGCTAAAGATGAAAGGATTGGGAAAGGCCACGGATGGAAGCAATTGGGTTTCCTGGCCATTTTTTCTCTCTGCTCCTTGAGGGACAATAATCCATGTGTTCATCTCAGTTCTTACATATTGTTACATATATCAGCAGTATAATTAGGAAATCACTACCCATGTGAGCCTTGAATCTTCTTTGTGTTTTCTTTAAGTCCTGGACTCTAGACCTTTCTGTACTGCTGGGTCCAAGACCAAAGCCCTTGAAAGGTCAACATTGTATTAATTTCTGGAAAGAATAGGAAAAAATCTGACCAGACAGGCCTGCCAAGGCCTACAGGAAACTTCCTTTCTGTCCCAGGTATCCTGACAATCTAAGAAAACTTTAGATCAAACAGAAGCATAATAAAAACCATCACTAAAATGCTAATATGCAAGAGGGTCCTCTGTAAATATCAAAGTGCCTGTTATTTGCAAAGGCAAGTGGTTGGAGGACAGTCTTTCCAGACAAAAAATGCAAGTTTGCTGAGTTCCTCTAAAACTCAATGTCCTCATCCATATGATGATAATAACCATTAATCTCATAAAGGTATCATACGGAGTAAACAAGATATCTCAGACACATATTGTTACGGGTTACATTGTGTACTCAAAAAAATCGTATGTTGAAGTCCTACTCCCAGTACCTTAGGATGTGACCTTATTTGGAAATTGGGTCATTGTAGATGTAACTAATTAAGACAAGGTCAAATTGGAGAAGGGTAGGCCTTAATCCAATACAACTGGTGTCATTATAAGAAGTGGAGAAAAAACACACACAGAGAAGATGGCCATATGGTAACGAGGCATAGTTGCAAATACTGCAGCTGCAACACAAGACCAAGGATTGACAGGAAACCATCAGAAACTAGGAAGAGCAAGTATGAATTCTCCCCCACAAATTTCACATGGAGCACAGCCCTGCCAGCACCTTGACTTCAGACTTCCAGACTCTCCAGAAGTATGAGAGAAATAAATATCTGCTATTCTAAGCCACCAGTTTGTGGTATTTCATTATGGAAGCCCTGGGGAACCAATATACATGCCAAGAATTCAATAAATGTCAGTGTTATTCTATAATCTTTTGTTTAAAAATACATGGGTATAGATTCAGTGGAATCCCTATCAAAATCCCAATGGCATTTTTTTACAGAAATAGAAAAACCATCCTAAAATGTAGACTCAAGGGACTCTGAATTGCAAAACGAATCTTGACAAAGAGCAATGTTGGAGTCCTCACACTTCCTGGTTGCAAAATATACAACAAAGCTATAGTAATAAAACATTATGGTATTGGCATAAAGGCAGACACACAGACCAATGGAGCAAAACAGAGAGCCAGACCTTAAGTATGTGGTCAGATGATCTTCAACAAGAGTGTCAAGATCACACAATGGGAAAAGGATAGTTTCCTCAACAAATAGTACTGGGAAAATAGGATATTCCCATGCAATAGACTGAAGTTTGATCCTTACCTTACACCATGTACAAAAAGTAACTCAAAGTAGATTAAAAATTTAAATGTTGGACCTAAAACTATAAAACTCCTATAAGAAAACAAATGTGGAAAGCTTCATGACAGTGGATTCGACAATGATTTCTTGGATGTAACAACACCAGAAGCACAGACAACAAAAGCAATAACAAATAGGGCTTATCAAACTGTTAAACTTCTGCACATCAAAGGAAAGAATCAAAAAAGTTAAAAGACAACCTACAGAATGGACAAAAATAATTGCAAAGCATAGATCCAGTATGTGGGTAATAGCCAGAATATATAAAGAATTCTTACAACTCAACAACAACCAAAACAAGTAACTCGATTTTTTTTAAATGGACAAAGGACTTGAACAGACACTTCTCCAAAGAAGACATGCAAATGCACAAAAAGTATATGAAAAGATGCTAAACATTACTAATCATTAGAGAAACACAAATCAAAACCACAATGAGGTATCACTGCATACTCCTTAGGATAGCTGCTGTCAAAAAAAAGTTTTAAAAGTGAATAAAAATGAACAATTGTTAGCAAGGATGTTGTAAGTCCAGGGAGAGGAAATCCTGAGGCAAAATACCTCTAAAGACTGAAACCAGTAAAAGGGAGAAATAAAGTTTTAAACTCGTTTATTGCTCACAAACTGCAGATTGGCCCATCTCCTCTGCTCTAGCAGCAGCAAAACCAGCCCTCCTCCTCACCTCTCAGGTATAGACAAGCCCTCTTTGCTCACGTAATTACCCTTTGACATGGAGATGAACTTCTCTCCACCCTTGAGGAAAGATACAAATGCACTAAAGCCATACTTCTTTCCACCTCTTAACGCCTGTTGATATGCAGATGTACCAAAGCCAGGTGAGATATTCTGGAAATGTTACAATTTTACCCACAGATGTAAAGAAATTAAACCCTTGTGCACTGTTGGTGGTAATATGAAATGCAGTCCCTGTAGAAAACAGTATGGAGGGTCTTCAGAAATGAAAAATAGAACTATCGTATGATCCAGCAATCCTACTTCGGTATATACCCAGAAATATCAAAAGCAGGATCTCAAAAGGTATTTGCACACCCATGTTCAGTGCAGCATTATTCACAGTAGCTGAGAGGGAGAAGCAAGCCTAACATCTACCAACACATGAACGGAAAAAACAGTGTTTATATACGTAGAATGAAATATTATTCAGCCTTTAAAAAAGAAGGAAATCTTGTCACATGCTACTACATGGTTGAACTTTGAGAACATTATGCTAAGTGAAATATGCCAACCACAAAAGGACAAATACCATTCGATTTCATTTATATGCAGTACCTAAAGTAGCCACACTCCTGGGAACAGAAAGCAGAATGGTGGTTGTCAGGGGTTGGGGAAGGGGAAATGGGGAGCTGTTCAATAAGTATAGAGTTTGGAATATGAAAAAGTTCTAGCATTTATTATACAACAATGTAAACATGGTTAGTATGACTGAACTGTATGCTTAAAAATGGCTAAGATGGCAAATTTTATACAATGTGCTTTTTACTACAATTTAAATATATGTGGGTATGTATGTATATATAATACTATGTTATGTGAATTCATGATTCCTTAACAATACTATTAAACATAACAATGTAAATGAAAGTTACTGGAGTTTTGATGTTTAATTTTTTAACTCAATAAATCAAAATTTTAATAAATGACATTTAATGTCTAGTGATTTGCCTTCAAAACATATAAAAAAATTTAAACACAGTCAATTCTCCCAGTATCTGATTTAAAAATAAACCTGTGCTGTGAGAAATTATACATTCTGACCATGTTTTCATAATAACATTAGCTATTATGAATTATTTTTTATTATAGTTAATTTATTATATTAAAATATTGATTATATTATAAACAATATATATTATTACAGTGTTACTATTATAATAATTATTAAAGTATGAATAGTAGCACTATTCATATTTTTATCTCCCTTAATTCTCATACCAACCTTGTGACACTGAGTGTCATTTACACAAGGTCACAGTAGTGGACCCAAGCTTTGTGCCCAAACCAATTAACACCAACCCCCCTCTTATCCCCCACGCTGCCTCCAAGCTAACCTCTGTCCCTGGTTTTCTCTGTAGTCACTGTAGCCATTGCTATGAGAGCGTTAATTTAGAGTTATCCATGCACTGTTCCCCAGACAAGGGGGACTGCGAAGGTTGTGCGGCTGAGTTACACTCATCATGTGGTGTCACCACCCAGTAAACTCCCTTCTGCAGCCCCCCTGCTTCCTCCTCCTCTCCTGCTAGTTCCCCAGGAGGCTTGCCTTTGGGACCTGCTGACCTTACTGCAGGCCCCGGGGAAGGCATACTCACTCAAATAAGGCATCTGACAAAAATGTGGCTCCCACTACTTTCAAAGGAGAGGAAAAGCTGTGCATAAATGAGCATATTTTCATATTTGATTTGAACATTCAATTTCATCTGTATGTAGCATGTGTTTCATTATACAGGCAACTAAGTGAGGTTCCAGAATGCCATTCCTATTTGTGTAAGTCTGTGAAAGAAGTTCCAGAACTATGTTCCTTCACATATCCCCATAAAAATAGCACTCTGTGTATATACATATGTATATACATGGATAAGTAGAAGGTAACATATCATAAATATAGAAGTGGAATAGGCAATCGTATGTTCAGAGGAGCTGAGACAAAGTACAGCAGACAGAGCCTGACTTTTAGGGCCAGACTTCTATTCTGGCTTCATCACTTGCTAGTGAGGGGAGCTTAGGTAGAGTGATCTCTCACACACACCCCTGAACAGAGCAGTCCCGCTCTGGCTACAGGATGATGGCGATAACGATGTGCAAGCCCACATGCAGAGGTAGATCCTTCCATCTGTTCTGAACATCTCATTCAAAGAAAATGTCACCATTTTCCTAACTAGCTACGAAGATTTCAGTGCAAGAGAACCTGCATGGTTTTGCCCATCACTCGCCCTGCCAGTAGTGCGACAAAGCAGTTTTCCCTCCCTCCCGGTCATGTGGCAGGTTTTCTGCCTCACTCCTTCCCCTGGCGAGGGCTTCCTGCAGATTCACAGGAAAGCCAGCCCTGAGAATCTGTGGCGAGTCTGCTCGCAGAGCACCCGCACACAGCCACATGCGAGGGCCCCTTTGAGAGATGGGAAACTGTCAGGAAGGTGGATAGAATGAACCTAATTTCCCATTATTTTTCTCAAATAAATGGAGTCCAGTTTGCCTCAGCTATAATCCAGGCATAACATTTATATGAGAACATAAAATACTACACAGCTGTAAGTAAAACAATATGTGTGTTCCTGAATAATTGTGATATCACTTGCCAGTAAGACTATATTTTGACCAAATAAAAGATGACCTAAATTTGACTCCATGGAATGGGATTTACTACATGATTGCTTCTTGAAAATAAAGGGATAGAGACAGAGGGATTTCCTGAGGGTAGAGGGAACACAGGAGAACAACAGAAAAGCAGGATGGAAAGTTATGTGATTATGACTCCATTTGAAAGCTTTTATTGTACAAAGAATAAAGGGCATTTAACTTTAAATGGGCAGTGTGTCCCTCCCAGTTAAAACCTCACTTTGTAGCAGATTCCATATTGCAAAGTCCCACAGGTGCTGGCATCAAACACAGAAAAGTAAGTTTTCAGCTATAACAGGGAGATCATCATTGTAAGTGCCCCAGTTTACTAAGATTTTTACCCATTCCTCCATCCTGTCTTCCATTCACATTTATGACGAATTAACAAGTATGTATTTTGGACTTAATATGTAACAGGCTCTTAGGTAGGCCAGGAGATTGCCCCTGCCTGGAGGGAGTTCACAGCCCTGTGGGAGCACAGGAATCGGGCCACTTCAGTTCAGTGTGGCAAGGGCCACAGTGGGGGCAATCGCACCCCAGGGTGCTCTGCAGCTGCGCACCACTGCAGAGACAAGCACAGGAGAGAACACGAGATGAACCAGAGGGACCAACATTAATTATACCAGAGCTGAGCTCTTAAAAAGGAGGAGTAAGTCAGAGAAACTGTAAAAGAGCAAGGCAGCAAGTTACCCAAATCATGAAATGACAGATAAGGCTCCCTTTGTATGGCTCTTACACACAGTCACATCTGAAGCATGCATGCACTGTTCCCAGATGCTCTGCTAGCACAAGCGTTAACCAGCACATAGGTATGGCTGATGCAAAGATCCACCTGACTTCAGCAGGTAGAAGGTCATTTCTCACCTAACAGTCCAGGCTTGAGCAATGCAAAGCTGCCTGGCTGCCACCAGCTGACAATGGTCTTTGTGATCTGTGGCTTCACCATCTCTTTGGACCAAATGTTGTATTCGGCCATTTGGTCCCAAGTGGAGCACCTCAACTTCGCAATTCCAGCCCAAGGGCGGGGGAGAAAAAACAGAGTGAAGGACTCAACCGCACATATCTCTTCTCTCCAGAAATTGGTCGCATGACCACACCTCGCTGTGAGGAAGCTGGGAACTATCTCTGTTCAGGGCAGCCATGAATACAGCTCAAGATCGTATTACCCAAAGAAAAGGAAATGGATATGAGGCAGAAACTAACCGCCTGTGCCGCAGCCCATGAGCCCTCCTCTGCCTCTCATCCTGTCTGAGGCAGCCACAGATTGTAAAGGGCTTCCCAGGAAACTACTGGAGAATTTGATACACATCCACATCCACATCTACACATACACACACACAAATGTCATGCATAGTTAACCATAAGTTTTTCACTAAAATAAAGAAGAAAAGGACTGTAGAACCTCATATCCAAAGATACTGTATAGATCCAAGACTATGGCCAAGAGGTTGGAGCAGGCTCTCTGCACAAGAACGTACCTAAAGGGGCGCACAGAGCCTAGCCTAGGGGCCATATGAAGAGCAGACAGAGCCCGCATACCTTCCGCTCTCCTGAGTTTTTCCTCTGCAACTTTCCCCCCACATTACCACTTCTTCCACTGAACCAAAACATGATAAAATGCACTGCCCTGGGAAGAAGAGCATGCATGTGACATAATGAGCATATGACCGTGTGCAGGCTATGGCAGGATTCAAGTGCATTATCTTAAGGGTCAAGAGAACCAACCTACTCCAGCTCTTATGATTAATGAGTTAAATAAACTTGAAAAAGTTATTTAATCTATTTGTGCCTCAATTTCCTCAATACTGAGTGGAGATAAAAATATTTGCCATCTTCATAGGCTTGTAGAGGGGGCTGGCAAAATGGAATATACATGTATTCATTTTCTAATGCTATGTAACAAGTCACCACAACTTAATGGCTCAAAACAATACCCAGTTATTGTATGATAGTTTCTGTAGATTAGAAATCTGGTCACAGAGCAGCTAGATTCTCTGTTCAGAGTCTCACTGGGCCAAAATCATGGTGCCAGCTCGGGTTGCATTCTCATCTGGGCTTCAGTCCTCTTCCACGCCACAGGGTGTTGGCAGAATTCATTTCCTGGTGACTGTAAGACTTTGGTCTCCATTTTCTCCTAGCTACCATCTGGGGACCACTGTCAGGTGCTGGAGGCTGTCCGCAGTTCCCTCCTGTGTGGCCCTGATCAGCCAGCATTGGCCCCCATAGGCAGTTCACAACATGGGTATATGTTTCTTCTAAGTCGGCCAGAGCAAGTTCTCCAACTTCCTCATCTACAACCAGCCAGAGAAAACTCTCTGCTTTAAAAGGGCTTATACAATGCAGTTAAGTCCCTATCTTAAGGTCAAAATATCTACAAAATCCCTTCACAAAAGTACCTACAATAGCGTTTGATTGAATAACTGGGGATGGTGCATATACACTAAGGGCCGGAACCTTGGCGGGCCGTCTTTAGATTCTGCTCTTTGGCCTCAAAAGATGCCCATCCTTCCCAAATGCCAGACCTGAGGTTTTGAGGGACTCATCCCACTAAAGCATTAGTGTTTTTTTTTTTAAATAAATCCCGTTATTTTGTGGATCTAAGTAGTCAGCTAAGACTCTCCTGCATTTTCCAAGCTGATGTCACATATTTGCTTGACTCCTTTCTCTAACTTGAGCATTCTTCCTGTACCATTTTATTTTTACATCTAGTTTCTTCAGGGACATTACAAGGTAGCTCCTTGCTCTCTCTTCTTTTTGTAAATTGACTGCATTCCCAGTGATATTCTCCTGCCGGCATCTGCGTGGACTGGCTGGGATAACTGGCTTTGCTATCTGTATTCGTTCACTTGCTTTGGCACATTTTCCATTCGCCAGATAAAGAATGCGGTATCGTGGCAAAAGGAAGGACTTTAGAGTCAGGCAAATGTAGAATCATACTTTCTCAACACATTTTAACTGAATGTTACTTAGCTTCTCCGGATCCCAACTTCCTCTTCTGTATATTTGGGTTACTACCTACCACACAGGGCTGTTGGAGAATTGTCACTAGAATTAAATGACGCAACATGTATAGCATAATGCAGTGGTGATTCCCATTTCCTACCCCACATCATGACCTTCCTGCCTCCCTCCCTCCCTTACCTTCTTCCATTTCCCATTTCAAAGACCATCTCCTATGGGAATGGCCACAGAATATCACTTTGAACGATAACTGCTTGTAACTTCATCCAAGCCTATCCATTTGAATGCCAACATGGTAAGTGGGTTTTGATACCAACTAATCAATTCCATGCAGGACTGTTATTGCACCAATGCTGTTCTCTCATTATTTGGACAGCACTTTTTATACTTAAAGAATGTGCTGGGACTGTGTTCTCACACAGTGACTACATGCTAACAGATTTATGCTCCTTTGAGAAAGGGGCCTGGTCTTGACAGTGTTCCAGGTCGATCCCTTGCAGAGATGCTTAGGATAAAAGAAGATTAATGGTCAAAAGTAACTTAACTAAAGAGCTGAGGCTGCCCAGAGGGAAATGTTAAGGACTGCCTGGCACAAGCAAGCACTTTCTGGCAAACTTCTGAAAGTGCTGAAATAAAAGGTTCAGGAGTCATCTACTTAAGTAATGGTCTCTAAGGCAAAATACTGTGTATTTCAGTTCAGCCATCACAATGGGCTATTATATAGATATGATAAGGACTTAAAACATGGAAATTAGTGCCTAATGCATGATTAACTTGGTATTGTATTTTGCAAACATGATGTTGGTCACATGAGATGGGTTTCAGAAGCAAGACTTCTTTATTTAACATTCTGAGGCTGAAGCAGGTACCAGACTGTGATAAAAACATTACCTCTGGAAAAATAAGAATAGAATTGTCAACTGAGGGGCTTCCAGCTTCCCAACCCACAGATAGCTCAGATGCCTTCTTTATTACGGTGTTATTAAGCAAGGATGTAAGAGAAAGGATCACACTTCCACTAAGTCCCAAAGATTAAGACAGAGAGAGTTCATCAGCTCAGGCGGATCATGCCAAAGTCAAGCCCCCTTCAGGAAAAAGGCCTATCTATAAATCATTAAGATTCAGGGTGCCAAGAAAGCTACTGTATTAGTTCAGCATTATAAGCAGAAGGCTTGCATTTGCCAAATGCTTTACGACCATTTTTTTATGAAGTATTACTCATAAAACCTTTGGAGATAAATGAACAACATAATCCCCATTTTATAAGAAAGGCAGCAAACAGCCATGGAGGTGCTCTGGAATTTACTAGCGGGCTTTGTGAGAACCGTGGACAAACTCCCCAAGTCAGTGCTCTTTCTAGTGAACTACTTTGCCTGGTACTGAGAGTGTCCTTAAGTTGATGTAAAACAGGGTGTAAGTTTAAAATCAGCAAAACTGTCTTGGAGAACTGCAGCTTGGACCTTCAGAGAGGATTTAAAGAGAGACCTATCTATATCCCACCACAATACAGAACAATTTGATTGATACAAAGTGTATTAGCCAGGGTACAGCCACTGTTGCTGTAACAAGGAGACCCTCAAATACAGTGCTGTAAACGAAGAGAAAACTTTATTTTTGTCGCATATAGCAGTCCAGAGGTAGAGGACCCAAAGCTAGTTAGAGCAGCTCTGCTGTCCTCAAAATGTGGCTTCCATTCTTTTCAGTCCAAGGTGTCTGCCCCAGTCTCATTATTCCCAACCAACAAACTAGACATACCATTTTTGGTAAGAGTGTGCAGAATTTATGCTTAAAACAGCACAAAAGTAAAAGAAGAAGAGGCAGCTGAGCAGGCTACCCAAGGGCTGCAGGTCTGGGACCCTGCACTGCGCTGAGCATGCAGGACACAGCTGGGCAGAAGTGACCCACAGGGCCAGGCTGCCCAGGCGATGTTCCACCGAGATGCGCACACTGCCTGATGGGATAGCCTCGAAACCAGCAGGTCACCAGCAGCAAGAATGCCATATGCCCACCATGTGTGTCCGGGGAGCACGTCAGGCGTGGCCAGCACAGCTGAGGAGCTGGGTTCTCAGCTTTTCTCTTCATCAATTTAAATAGTCACATAGGGACAGGCCACCCTAGAATCACTGATAATTGTGCTTTCATAAAAGTTTCATTGCTTTAGAATTAGATAATAATGACATATATGTGTCAGCCATTTTACTAAACACTTTTACATGGACTTATCATCTCAGCTTCACCGAGCCACGTCTGCCTCCGTCTCCTACAGCAGAATCTGAAAGTCACCTACTTAAGATCCGTTCTTACTTTCTTCCTTAGAAGAGTCCTGATTTTATGTGAAACTTCCACGTGCTCGACTACAGCACTGATTTACCCGCTTACCTTGCAATTGGCAGTGGCCTGTGAAATGGAAAACCAAAGTTGCCGTGGGCAGCTTGCAGGAAGGACAAAGGACAGGCTGATGGCATTGCTCCCTTGTCCTGACCTGTTTTTCCTACTGCCTGGAATTTGGGTGAGATGGTTGGGACACCAATTGCCATCTTGTAATTTATGGATGGAAACCAAAAACTAAAGATGGTAGAGAGTGAAGATATAAGAAACCAAGGTCTCTGGTAAAAATCACGGAGATGCCATCCCAGCAAGACTTATTTTATACAAGAGACAAATTAACTCATGTATCACTAAGACACTATTATGTGGGATGTTCTGGTTTATCCCTTTGAACTTAATCCTGATACACCTCTCCTCATTCTTCCATATAAGACGCTTGACTCAGAGGAGCGCTTGCCTAAGGTCCAACAACTATGCAAATGGAGAGCCAGGACTGAAACCTGGGCGATCTGACTCCAGAAACTCCTACTTTTTAGAGGCCCCACAATACTTCAGTTTACTGATTAAGAAAGACACAGCATTTGTCCACTCCTATTCCTTACCCATAAAATCACAGAAGTGACAGAAGGTTAAGCAAGGTAGACTCTTTAATAATCCAATGTACTAAGATTACAGGTTGCTGAGTAATTAAGCATATAATTTATCTGTTACATAAGTTAATGAAACCAATGTAAAGACCAGTATTTAATTGGGGAAGTCACTCCCTTCCCACACCAGATCTCCCAAAGACTTTTCAGGAGGCCACTGATGTGCTCAGACCACACATGATCCTCTGTACCGTCCACCAAAGATATCCATATCTCTATGCAGGAATCCTTCCTACCAATCCTGGTTGTCTTCAGAACTGGATCGTTCTCGATTTCCAGGATCGTGTCACTAATGGGAAAAGGAAGACATAGTCAGCAGTGATATATAGAGGTCATCTGCATCTGCAATTAAATAGTGGTCATGCACATGAGGACAATATTTCATTCACAACAAATACCAGGGAAGCACAGCTTTTCCATTTGAAACCACATTCTCCATGACTGCAGATGGAACCCAAGAGTAAACAAAATCTCAGAAATGGTTTCAGTGTCCAAGCAAGACCAAATTCTACAATAGCCACCACAATTGCATTGTACTGAACAGAATGAACCTCAAGTAGTTTTATTAAAATTAAGGCCTATAATTGCACAGGAAAAGTGGCCAGATTGCAAAGCGGGCCATCCTGTCTTCCCAGAAATGCTGGTCATTGGCATAGGCCTGATCATAAAACCATTGAAAGAAACCATGACCAGTTCAGAGTTGGGTGCAGAAAAACCCAAGCTCAGGGGCCTGCTCACATGAAACAAAGGAGCCATGGATGAAATCACTCAGGAACTCATTCCGTCCTGGTGAGCTATGGAAAACTACAAATCTAGATTTTTCTCATTTTCCCTAAGAGGTTTGGGTAGTATTTCTCAATCTTGTGCTACATATATACCTTTTGCACTTCTAGATCCACCTTCTCTACCCAAAAGGCTGATCTTTAAGGACTACATTAAACAGCTCTCTTGTCCCTCACTTCTGGTTGGATTTGGCCAATGGAAAGTCCTAGCAGGTGATCGAGGAAGAGAGTCTGTCTCAGCTCTGGCTTCTATACCAAATACAACAGACTGGGTAGCTTAAACAATACAAATAATAACCTCTGCTCACATAACCCAGTTTGGAGTGTGCCTTTCTTCTCCTGCCCAGGCCCCAAAATAACTTTTGAGCAGGTACAAATAGGTGTACGGAAGTTTAGAGAGTGGGGGCTTGCCCAAGTTCCAGTAGTATTCCAACACCCACCCACCACGTGGCAGGACTGGCTGTCCAACTTCTCTGCATCTTGACCTTCTTATGAAATGAAGGGCTTAGATGATCCCTAAGATGCTGTCAAGACATAAGATCATTGCACAGACCTCCTTCACCTACCCTGTCCTTCCTTCCCCTCTTCCTGTTATTAACCCTGCCCCTTTCACCCACAGAAAGCACCCCGCAACCTGTCCACACCTCACAAATCCCAAGTGTCAATTGATGAAGAATAAAGGACAAGGAGTATTAGAAAGGAAACAAAGTAACCACTTCATTTCTCCCCACACATCCTACTCTCAGAACCACTACAAAATCAGACTCACCAAACTCCATTTTAAAATCTTAATATGAATTTTAAACGATTTGGCAACGTGGTAACTGGCATTATAACTTCATAGTTAAATAGCTCAAGTTAAAATTGCTTCTGAGTATAGATATGCTCAAGGTTAAGGAACTGTAAGTGGGCCCCTGGTCAGCTAATTCTAAAATAACCATCCTGGACTTACGTTAGCCTTTAATTAACACAAAACTGCAACAAATGTAGAACAATGTTGGAATCTGGTGTCCAGAAAAGAAGTCAGCCAATTCATGGTTGTCAAACACTTGTGCAACTTGAGCTTTGGACAAAATAGAACTTTAAGCCTTCTCCATTTCCAATTATGCAAACCGTAAAATCAGCTGCTGCCAAGTGTATGCATAAATGTAATCCCCAATTTTCCAACTTAAACCTGGGTGCACATGTCAATGATACAGATAAGGCTGATCCTCAGAATCGGGTGGAAATGGGTGCAGGCTGGACCCTAGCGTTAGACCTTACTCTGCAGTCTTCTGCTCTTGGGACTTCAGCAAGTTACTGGAGTTCCCTGGGCCTCAGTTTCCTCATTCATAAAGTGAGGATAAAAATGCTTACCTAATACAGCAACCCCATTTCTGGTATATACCCAAAAGAATTAAAAGCAGGGTCTCGAAATATTTGTACACCTGTTCCATAGCCACATCATTCACAGTAGCCAAGAGGTGTAAGCAACCCAAATGCCCATCAATGGATGAATGATAAGCAAAATGTGGCATGCCAACATATAGAATATTACTCAGCCTTAAAAAGGAAAGTAATCCTGTTACCTGCTTGCATGATTGA
Source organism: Manis javanica (assembly GCF_040802235.1). Lineage (NCBI taxonomy): Eukaryota > Metazoa > Chordata > Mammalia > Pholidota > Manidae > Manis > Manis javanica. Next base: position 68,460,922 of record NC_133171.1, on the reverse strand, counting down.
GCCTTGAGGACATCATGCTAATTGAAATAACACAGTCACAAAAAGACAAAAACCATGTGATTCCATTATATGAGGTACTTAGTCAAACTCAGAGAAACAGAAAGTAGAATGGCAGTTGCCAGAGGCTAGGAGGAGGAAAGGGTTTCTGCAAGAAGAAAAAGTTCTAGAGGTCTGTTTCACAATAATGTTAATATCTTCAACACTATTGAACTGCAGATTTAGAAATAGTCAAAATGGTAAATTTTATGTTACTTTTTTACCCCAACAACAAAAAATTGCTTACTTTATTGAATCATTAAGAGATTTAAATGATGTAAGTGAAAATGTCTGGCACATGGTAGATGCTTGATAAATGTTATATCCTCTCCCTCTTCCACCTCATTTGAAAGGCTTGTACCTTAGCTTAAACTTTAAAGAGACTCCTAGCATCCAGAACCTACAGAAATGGGCAAGAAAGGGAAATCAGGCTCCATCTCAATTTCTTAGTCTCCCTCTTCCATTTTTCTATTCTTTGAACCTGGGCCAGGTCACCATCCAATTCAAAGCCTCAGGCTAACAACTCTAGTCACAGTCTGCCACCTGCAGAAGGTGGTTGGCATCTGGCACGCAGTAGCCCAGAGCTGATATCTGGGACCCCAGAAGCACACCCTGCCTCTTCTTGCTCCAAAGGCCCTAGGACATTTGCTCTGTGCTTCTTCTGTAGTTATTTTTAAAGTCGCAGTACATTCATCATTCATTTTGTAACTAAGAGCAGGTGCTTCCACGTATAGGCACTGTCACAGGCACTTGGGGTAGTGCCACAAACAAGAGAGACATGGTACTTACTTTCACAGAGCTTACCTTCTATTAGCCTCCTCTGGGGTCAGACAATTTGTCAGTTCCCACTTCCGTGCCACACCACCTGAAATTCCCTCCCCACTTCTCTTTCCATTCAAATGATAACATATGTTTTTAGAGTCCAACTCAAGTCCAAGTTCCTCCGTACTAGCCTTCTGTTCCTCTGAGTTTTTCTATGTCTAAATTCTTATACCTACAGCCTACCCCACCTCATTCTGTACTGGATTATACTGCTCTTTAAATGTGGATTGGGATTCAGTCTTGTTTACTAACTAGATTATGGGTCAGTGATGGTCGAGGCCATCTTTGTCCCCTACATGAGGACCTAGCACATAGTGTTTGCCTAAGGATCACACTTGTTAGCTCATTGAATCTTGGGTATGATCTGAAACATGTCTTCCCAGTGCCAGGGCAGCATAGCAATCTGTTCACTGTAGCTGTGTCTATGAATCCCTGCTTTCCTAAAATTATATCAAACTCAATATGCTAAAATAACGTCTATTGGGAATATAATTTATGCATTAGGATTAAATACATATGTTTAAAAGAACATCCGTATTGATTTTTAAAAAAAAAATACAATGACTAATTTACTCTTAATCAGTCACACTGTCGACTGATTAAAAAAAAAAAAGTTACATACGCCTAACACTGTGTGCACAGAAGGAAAACTTCCTGCTACCCATTTAGGTTCTGTGACTGGGGCCTAAAAATTAAACTGACAAAAGACAGATTAACAGCAGAAAAGGTTTATTTTATATGCACACAGGAAGTCTCACAGGAAAGTAATGAAACCCCAAAAGAAGCCTTGAGACCTGGGGGCTTATATATCACTCTAACAAAGGTCAGAAAACTGTGGAGAAGCAACAAGATGAAGGAAGGAGTGGGGACTGGGACTTCTATGGGTGGTAAATTGTGGGAAGATAAATACATAGGGGAAACGAATGGAAGATAAGGGTTATTTAGTAAGGTTTGTTTGAAGACTCAAGTTACTGCCTTCTCCAGTGAGAAAATCATCTCTAGTGATTAAGACACATGATTCTCTTCCAAGTGTGGGAAAAGGAGACACTTTTACAAGTGAAAATTTATGTTACCTTTAAGAAGGGAAATGTATGCCCTGTTTTTAGACAGAAAGTAGAAGGGCAGAGAGTTAACTGCCTTCAACTCAAAACAATCCTTATAACAAAGTGGCAATTGTGGGGTGAGGGGAACTGGGGTGACAAGAGAAAAATTTAGGCAAGACAACGGCTTTGTCAACAGATTTAGGAAATGTTTGGGGAGTTGTAAACCACTACTTAGATGCATGGAGAGTTGTACACCATTGCTAAAACCTAACTTCCCTCAATTCTTGAAACATGATTTTAGAACCAATTCTTACTTATTTTATTCTGAGCCTTTTGAGGAGGCAGAAAGAACAACTTGCCCCATAGTGATAATTATGCATAACAACAAAAAATAACTCCAAGGAAACATTTCATGTATGAATATCTGTGTGATTATGCAATAACCAACCCTCCATTGCCTATGGAAGATAAGAACTATATATCCTTAACAACAAAAAAGACGTTGATAAATCAATAATAACATTGTCATTATGAGTAATGTCTCACCACCAAACTCTAGAAAAGAAGTAAATTTTTCCTGCCTTTTGACAGTCTCCATTTCAAAGTAGTATCTAGAAAGAACACACAGTTGAGAATCAAGATTTGTATTCTATCCCAGTGTTGTCTGAGAGGGAATAGTGGAAACCACATGCAGAATTTTAGATTTTTCTAGTAGCCACACTAAAAAAGAAACAGGTTAAATGAATTTTTAGCCCAATATATCCAAACCTCATCATTTCCACATGAAATCAATATAATTATTGAGATATTTTATGTTCTTTCATACATGGAGAAAAACATTCTTTAAAATCCAACATATATTTTACACTTATGGCACATCACAGTTTATACTAGTCTCTTCTCATGTGCCCAATAGTCCCATGGGTCTGGTCAGCTTGGCTCTGTACTGATCTCTTGGGAACTAGCTACATGACCTTGGATTTAACCTTCCTGTTTCTAAGATCCCTCACCTCTAATCCAAGTGGGAGAGATAAATAATCACTGGAAGTTCTTTTTAGTTGAAATTCTACTGTGTACATAACTTGCATAGCATTGGTGAGGAGACAGCCATTCCCCCAAATTCCTAACATAGTCCATAATACTTATTTATGTAAAATTAATATATATCCATTGTAGAGATTTAGAAAATACAAACAAAAAAGTATTAAAAACAAAAGAAAATCATCTGTAATCTACCCAAATATATCTGCTATTAATATGTTGAATTTTTTTCCTGATTTACCTTTTTTTTTTTAACTCAAAGAAGTGTTGAAACTCTGGGAAGTGACTAATATATTGCCATGCTCTCCCTCATGTTTTAGAGATTAAAAAAATAATAAAAGCCATGTAACTTAGTTCCCAAGAAGACAGATCTACATTGTATTTTATTTTCCTGTTTCCTGTTTCTGTTTTTTTTTCTTTTTTTTTGAGATACAATAGACATATTGCATTAGCTTTAGGTGTATCACATATTATTTGATATATGTATATATGGCAAAATGATCACCACAATAAGTCTACTTAACATCCATTACCCACATTGTGATAATAAGTTTTACTATCTACTCTCAGCCACCTCCCAATATGTAATACAGTATTAAGTGTAGTCACCATGTTATCCATTACATCCCTAGGACTTATTTCTCTTCTAACTAAAAGTTTGTATCTTGTGAGCACCTTCACCCATTTTGCCCATGTATATATATACATTTAATACAAAAAACATCCAAATTATTTTCTTTCAAAATAAATTCATTCTAGGGATCTTTCTTTTCTTGCTCGTGTCATTTCTGTAGCCTTCTGTTCATTTCCATGATGTTTTACTTTGGGAATCTTTCATTTCTGTCAATTTTCTCTCCTCTCTCCCCATGTGCAGTCAAGGCCTTTTAAGGAGTCCTAGAGGCTTATGACTGACCAGCCACAGGGGCAGACCCCCCCCAGGGATGATTTCCTCCCCAGTGGTAGAATAAAGGAATCATCGTCCGAGGCTCAGCACAGCTACTAAGGGTGGCAAGTATTTCTGATCAGCATCTTGGGGTGGTAAAATTTTACTGTGAATTGCTTCACCAACCTTTCTGGGGGGGTTCTTGTTTAACCCAGCCATTAGTCAAAACAAAGGCACTGAAACAACTCTTGAACAATTGATGTACTTCTCTGTGAGAGTTATTTGGGTTTAAGAGAGGGATGGAGGAAAATAGGGTTGTATCCCTCTAAAACTTCTCCTGTTATCTTTCTTTCCTTTTTTTAATTTCTAATTCCTTTTTGTCTTTCAGAGGGAGAGGGATTTGTGAGCGTGTGTGTGTTCTTCAGTGCCAAAAATGCACAGCCAGAAGAACAGAGGAAATGGAATAAAGGTGAAATGGGTCAGCACCCAGCAGCAGGTCGCGTGTTAGAGAGGCCTCTTATCTCTACATCCTAAATGCAGGCGAGCCCCACTCCCACAGCCCCCGTTAGGATGCCCCCCATGCTTTGATATGCTAATCGTGGCTGTGGGTTGGCTGGAGCTGGCAAGAGAGCAGAGGTTTTCAGAAGGCTGACACGTTACAAAGCTGCAAACTTCAAAAGCCTGGTTTAAAAGGTTCTGGTCTCATGCAGCAATATAAGTTTGCTTTTTACAATGCTGAAGAGAAAATCCCAACAAATTAGAGTGGAATCTTAAACAATGAAGCAGGCCCAGCTCAGAAATAAGGAACCCATCAATGCTATCAACATGGCTTCTATCTATCTTGAAGACTTTAATCATTTCCAGATGAGAGCATGCATCTGATTAGGGTCGACTGCCAGCCCTCCAAGATCAGGCCCGGGGAAAAGGAGGACACACAGGAGGCTGGGAGGCCAGAGTCCAAAACTTGGACTCATCAGCAGGTAACCCTACCTTGAACCAGGCAGAGGTTTCTGGCAGAAAGTAAGTCCAGCTGAGAGGACTTCAGCAACTCCTGTGTTTTAGAAGCACATACATAATTTGCAAATTTCTCCTAGTTATGACAAAAATCAAGGGCCCTCACCAGGGTTGGCCCTGTTCGTTGTGGAGTGCCTGGTCTCTGCTGTGAGACAGTGCTGTGTGTCCGTCCAGGTTCTCACCACAGCATATCACACCCAACCTACAACTCTACCATTTTTTAAACTTATCTCTTTGGCTCTGGGAGACTATTTTAATTACTGTCTTACTCTGCTTGGGCTGCCATAACAGAGTAACACACACCAGGTAGCTTAAACAACAGATATTAACTTTCTCAGTTTCAGAGGCTGGAAGTCCAGGATCATAGTGGCGGCAGGACCGCTGTCTGATGCGAGCTCTCCCTTCAGGCTGCGGGCACCACGGTCTCCCTGCGGCTACTAGGACCTCCTCCCTGGGAGCAGGTCGGGGGTGGGGGGTGCTCAGGTGGCTCTTCCTCCTATACAGACAATAGTTCTGTCAGTTCAGGGCCCCACCCCTAAAGGCCTCATTTAACCTTAATTACCTTTTTATAGGCCCTACCTCCAAATACAGTCACCTTGGGATTTCAAGCTTAAAGGGGATCAGAATGTGCCACCCCAAAATGTGCTGCTTTGGCACAAGGGTTGTTTTGAGCTGAAGGCAAGAAGCAGTCAACAAATACAGAAAGAAGCCTTCTCGGAGCTTCCCTTATCTGACTAAAAGCAGCAAGTTCTGGGAAATAAGGGGGCCATAAATTCCCGCTTTAGGGTGAATTTACTCGCAGAAGGGAAAACGCGAATAAAACCTCCCCTAAATCCCTTCTCCACAGGAGTTTAATGGCCCTGAAGGAGACAGAAAGACCGATATCAGACCTGTAAAGACAAACATTACCACAAACTTCCTTATCTCTCATTTGTTCTCCTAAAAACCAGTTTGTCATTCCTAAAGAAATCTATTTGTTCTTTCCAGAAAAGAGTCCCCTATTGAATTAGGGAATATAAACCTCTAACTTTAACCACCATTTAACCAGTCAGCTACTTCTTTTGTTGGCGCCATATGCATACAAATAAACGTGTTTCTCCTGATCCTCTCTGCCTTTTGCCGGTTTAATTTGCAGGCCCCCACTTCGCAGAACACAGAAACGGTACAGAAAAGTTTTTTCTCCCCTACGGGCTTCAATTTATGAATCTGAGTTGGGAGCCGGAAGGGACACAATTTAGTCCATAGCTTTCTTCAGTCTTCCTTAGTTAACCCAACCTCTGAAGGGTAAATATAGCAGGCGAGAGGCCGGGCTGTGGGACTGGGCGGCGGATGCCCTCTGACCGAGATGGCAGCAGGCCTCCCCACTCCCTCTCAGCGTTACCAGGGGTCTCCACCGCCTACAGCCTTATTCACTTTCTGTTTTGATCTTAAAAAGACTGTCTTTTCTACTGGGTATTTGTGCACACAAGTGTGAGTTAGAGGGTGGTACTGAAGGTTGAGAGAGGGTTGTCACAGCTTAGAAGGGTAGTCAAATGTATCACACTAAAATATGCCTCTTTGGTGTAAGGATTATTTTGACCTGATTATTCCTGAGAAACTGCAGACACAGGAGAATCTCTGAAAAGAATAGAATTTACATTTATAAAGGAATTATACATTTCTGAGAGCCTCCCTCACTCTACCAGAAAGAGCAGAATGATGCAGAATCTCAAAAACTCTTAACAATGGAGAAAGCCCAGACTTAAGTCTACAGGACAACCTTATCCTCCTTCACTGTGCTTTCCCTGGTTACCTCCCTGACCTGGCCTCCTCACCCCCCAACAACTTTCTTTTGTCTTGAACTGAAGACAGCCTTTAAGGTGGTGGCTTGAGCCTTTTTGAAGACTTCTGCTCCATTTTCCTGGTTATCGCTGCTGTGTACATGTTTTTTATTTGTTTGTTTTTCTCTTGTCAGTCTTTTATTATGAGGAGTCTCAGTCACAGAACCAAGGAGGGTAGCAGGAAAATCATTCTTGCTTTCCTGCAGTTTGAACATAGGCTTGAATTTAAGCTGTGTTCCTCCTAGGCTTCAACTGGCCCCTGCAGGTCGTCTGTTCAGCGGAGGCTTGGAACTTCATCCTCGGGTAAAGCCTCATGGTCCCCATCTCCAGATAACCCTCCACCCTAGTTCTCCGCGACTTCTGCCAATCAGAAGGAGGGACAGAGGAGTGCCAAACCAAAAGGCCTTGATAAACTCTCAGAGACCTTGAAAGCCCTGTTGGGGGTTAAAAGTGATGCCGGGGTTCTTGTTTATGGAGCCAAAGAATGAGCTTCACAAACAGTCAAGGTAGGAGAGCAAGGTACAAGCTCTTATTTAGAGATACAGTGAAAGGACAGAGCTCCCAGCTCATGCAAGGAGGGGACAAGAGAGTCTGTAGTGGTGCGTTGTCTAGGGGGTTTTATAGGCAGCTGAGGATTCTTCGAGAACATGAAAAAACTTAAGAGGTGTGGTCTTAAGTACTCTCTGAATATTTAGAATTAACTTAACATAAGTAACTTCCTCTGATAATTTTTCTCTGAGATACCAGCATCTTGGTCTGGGAGCATAATAAACAAGGCCACCTGCTCAGCCCTCAAGGTGGGCCGAGGTATTGTTTGCTAAAGAGTAAGTTAAGAATTTCTAACGTATTAACTTCTTGGGTATTAAAATGCAATCTTATCTTTAAGGTGGAATCCTTCCTGCCTTTTACTGTGTTGTTTATGCCTGGGCTTACTTGCTAAATTAGTTGCCCAGTTTGCAAAATCACTTCATCAGATCTGAAGGAGAAAGACAGCACATAGGCCTGGGCCTTTTAGTATGCTAAAGAGAACCTTACACATGATTATAAATGGTTAGCATAATAAAACATGTGCTACTCTTCTTTATCTGGGGAACATTAACTAATTTTACTTAAGAATGATTCTAGAGCTTAATGTTTAACATAGAGTTTTAGCAGGGGGGTTTCTTTGCATGCAGTTGCATTACTCTGACTGCAAATATCCCGCCCTGCCCCCTCCAGAGGCCCTCACCCTACTCTGACTACATCCATGGTCCCTGTCTCACAAGTATCATAAAGGTGAGAAAATGGACAGACACCCACCCACCCCCGTTCCTCCCCCACAGACACACTCCCTTTGAGCAGTTCAGGACAGTCCCCCTCCAGGGGCCCCACAGGTCCAGAGGTGCCAAGCAGCCGCAGAACTTGTCTCTGCCTGGCATTGGCCCTTAATGGTGGCGTTGGCAGCACAGGAAGCGCCTCGAGCTCCTCCGGAACAATGCACGAGGAAAATGGCCCCAGTGCAGCAAGATGAGCCGCGTTAAAAACCCCATGGAAAAAGTACTGGAAGTAAATCCAGCAAACGGTGTTCTTTCCGATGTAGACAGCAGTCTAAATCATTGCATCCTTTGAGACAGACATAAATCTCACTCAGCTCCCCTTTCCCATATCCACAAGGCCGCCTGAGATCCTCCCCCGCCCAAGACTAAGTCTGGGACCCCGCCCCTCTCCAAGAATTGCCCACCTGTGGCTCCCGTTTCCACTCCCTCTACACTCACAGTCCCCTTGACATTGTGCCATTTCCCTCTGCTCTTTTCTTCTCCCTGCCCTCTCTTCTTTTTTTCAATTTCCATCTTCACCCGACTGTGGGTGGAGCAGACTTCTGGGGGTGTGAGAAATGCTGGGGGTGGTGCCGGGAAGAGCACCCATTTCATCACAGCACTTAAAATTCCTCCAGCCACCGACCCCAGTGAATTTCTCACCCTCCCACATCTGCACAGCCGCTGGCCACCACCTGTCACACTGCAGCTCAGCCCACTTCCCCACCCTCACACCCCTGCTGTGCACTCTCACCTCTCCGCTCTTCCTCCCTCACCACCAGACTTATTCATATGCAGAGCAGCATTACTAGGCTGTGTCTCCAGCCCCGCTCCTCCAGGCCTGGGGCCTGGCTCCCTTGCATTTCACCCTTGAAGTGGCCCATCAAGGTATTTTATCAAACAAAAGGCTACTTGCTCCAGAGAGGAATTCTGGCCACTCCCCAAGGGGCAGAAGTAGTTGCTGTTGGCTATGGTTTAAATTAATATTTTTACCTCTACTACAAGTATTTTCTATGTTTTCTCCTCAAGCAGGAATTAATTGTAAAAAAAAACTTTTTGAGAGAGAGTCCACAGAAGTATAGGCTGGTAGTGCTCAACCAGGGGTGATTTTGCACCCCCAGGGAATATTTGGCAATGTCTGGAGATGTTTCTGAGGAGACGTTTCTGATCTCCTGTGGGAGTGGGGTGCTACCTGTAGTAGTTAAAGAGAACAGAGAGGCTGCCAAATGTACTACAAGCACAGGACAGCCCCCCTCAACAAAGAAATCATCCAGCCCAAACTGGCAACAGTTCTGAGGTTCAGAAAACCTGCTATAGGTTGTTTCGAAGAAAAGTCTACAAACCTAAAACTAAACTAAAAACCTGCAATAAGCATCTAAAGAGAGTTACATAGAGACTCAGCTCTTGCTCAAAGTGGGACCAGTTAAAGAAGCCATGACTTTCATGCTGACAGAGTAACAACAACAGTTAGAATTATTGAGAACTTGCTCTGCTCCTAACAACCCTATATGGCAAATAGCTGTCCAATTAGCATACCCTTTGTAAAAATAAGGAAACAGAACTAAGGCCTGGAGCAGGTAAATGATTCGCCAAGGCTTCACAGGCAGTGGGGAATAGATCCAGGATACCCCGAGACAGACATGTGTGTGTCAGGAAGGGAAGCAATCTTGCTGACATTCACACTTTGGTCTTAAACTTGCCACCCACAAATATTTCTTGAATTTCTACCAGATTGCTATGCAAACAGAGAAGGTGCGAAAGGAAACATGAAGTTTTGGCCATTAAGTTTCATCCCCAAAATGCGAAAGACAATTCTGTATTTTGTTGACAGAACTTCACAAGTGTTTCATTCAGGAGACTTGAATGTTGTCCTTTAAAACTAATTAATGATGTTCCTGATGCACTAAGTGTATATAGTTTTAAAATACTTCTAAAGGTGTATTTTTAAATATTGTGAGGGTTGGGGAGGTAGGCCCAGATAGTTTCACTGGAGAATTCTGCTAAATGATTATAAAACTAACACTAATTCTATGCAATCTCTTCCAAAAAAATAGAATAGAGGAGGGAACACTTCCCAATCCATTTTATGAAGCTAGTATTACCCTAACACCAAAACTAAACAAAGGTAGCACAAAAATGAAAACTACAGACCAATATCCCTCATGAATAAAGATGCAAAAAATCCTCAGCAAAATATTAGCAAACTTAATTCAGTAATATACAAGAATTATTTACCATGGTCCAGTGGTGTTTATTTCAGGAATGCAAGGCTGGTTCAATATTTGAAAGTCAGTCAAGATAATCCACCATATTAACAGGCTAAAGAAGAAAAATATCATATCATATCATATCATATCATATCATATCATATCATATCATATCATATCATTCAATGCAAAAAAGGCATTTCACAAAATTCAACAACCACTCATGATAAAAATTTCCCAGAAAAATAAGAATAGAGGGAAACTTCCTCAACTTGACAAAGAGCACCCACAAAAAACCCTACAGGTAACATTTTATTTAATGGTGGAAAGACTGAATGTTTTCCTCTAACATCAGGAAAAAGGCAAGGATGTCTGCTCTCATCACTCTTATTTAAGACAGGGCTGGAAGTTCTAGCCTGTGCAAGAAAGCAAGAAAAGGAAATAAAAGGCATACCATAAAAAGAAAAGAAATAATAAGTTTAGCAAGGTTGCAGGATATAAAATACACAAAAAAAATCTATTGTATCTCTATATACCAGCAATGACCATGTGGGCACCAAAATTTTAAGAATAATGCCATTTACTTTCAGTCAAAAAAACAGGCATAAATCTCACAAAACTTGGATTTGTATGCTGAAAAATAAACAATGCTGATTTTTTGTTAATCACATATCTAAATCAATGTAGAGACATACTAAAACAATGGATTAAGTCAACATAGTAAAAATACTAATTCTTCCAAATTTGATATACATGATTAATGCAGTTCTTATTAAAATCTCAGATTTTTTGTAAATATAGATGGTAAGTTACTCTAAAACTTATATGGTATGGAAAAATAACTAGAATAGTTAAAAATTTAATGAAAAAAGAATAAAGAGAAATCAGTTTACTTGATTTTGAGACCTTTTATATAGCAGTAGTAATCAAAACTATGTGAAATTGGAAAAGGAATAGACATATAAAGCAATGGAACAGAATAGAGACCCAGAAATAGGCCCATACAAACATACCCAACTGATGTTTGACAAAGATGCAAAAACAATTCAACAAAGGAAAAATAGCCTTCTCACAAATGGTGCTGGAGCAATTGGCTATATAAAGAAAAAACAAAACAAAACAACCTCCACCTAATCCTCATGCCTTATAGAAAAATTAACTCAAAATGGAACCATTGACTCAACTGTAAAATGTAAAGCTATAAATTTTAGAGAATAACATAATCTTCAGGATCTAGGTATATGCAAAGAGGAAAAACTGACAAGTTGGACTTCATCAAAATTGAAAACCTGCTCTGTGAAAGACCTTCTTAAGAAATATCCTGCTTGTGCTGTTATACTCGAGTTTTGCAAGGTGTTTCCATAGGAGGAAACTACGTAAAAGGTACAGAAGATCTTTCTGTAATATTTCTTACAACTGGCTATGAACCTATAATGATCTCAAAAATTTGTATTTAAATAAACTACATTATATATATTATAATTACAATATATTATAATAAACTATGTTATATCTATTTAGAGAGAGAGAGAATTCACCTAAAACTTTCCAGAGAGCCACAGTTTGACAGACAGATAAGCCCTTATACAGGCTTTAGAAGGTAAATACAATGCAAGCCCAGGAGAGCCCAGCTCCCTGGTTAAGCTGAGCACATACCCATTCACTGGAGGGGCCCCTAACACGTGAGCAGGAGCCAAGCTGCGCACTGTCCTGAAGAGCAGGCGCTCTGACCCTTGTAAAATGAACTGTAGCCATGGGAATTGTTATGTCAAGAGTGTGGAGACCAAGGAAAGTGATGTCAGTGATGAGAAGTGTAAACAAAGAGCAGGGAGTTACCATGGGGCCTAGAAAGAGCTGAGGATGAGACACTAGGTATTTTTCCAGCACTGCCCAGAACAGAACACCAATGGCCAACACAAACGTCCAGCGCCCTGGGCAAAGGAGACTTTTCCACTGGGGCAGTCACCCTGTGATGGAGATCCGCCCTCCAGGAAATCCAGTTCTCCATGCTTTCCGAGTCCTAGATTCACCAAGCAACCTTCTGATCTCAGTTTGGTTAATGGTTTCCTCACCAGAAGAGAAAGGGCTCATGGGGTCCACTCTGCTGAATGATGACATGTTTTCTTCCCTTATGACCTTCCCATGGTTTGTTGACATTGGGCATCTTGTTCCAAGTTGTTTTCTCTCTCTCTGATGCATGATCGTATTTTCCCCCCAACAAGAATATAACCCCCTTGAACATCTCTAAAAAGAAAACAAACAAACCCATATCGTCGGATGACCACTGAGAGGGGGCTGAAAGTATTTGGTTCTGTTCTGTTTGGTTTTAAACGTAAAGTGAGTTTTGGAGGTGCACTTCTGCCCACCCAGACGACGGGCTTGCTCCCTTTTCTGTAGAGCTGTTGGGCCTCACGCCTCCAGCTCCCCCAGGCCTGAATGTGCTTGGCTTTACCTTTGCAGATCCACAAGGCCCAAGATAGAGGGAACAGCCCTTAGGGGGAAAATGGACCTCCCAGCACCAGAGACAGACTGTTTCACCTTCAGTGGCCTGACCCTACTTTAGCCACTGAGCTTTCAAAAACTCTTGAGATCTTTTATTGACCAAGGTGCCCTATCACACCTTTTTACAACCATTTATTTTCCCAGTGTAAAGCACAAAAGCTGAATGGGGAGGAGGACACAGGGGTGGGAGCCAAACTTCCCTTCTTGTAACAGTGATAACCGTGCTCGTGTCTGAACAGAGTCCCGATCAGGACACCAGTCTGACCTCCCAAAATAATTGAAAAGCAACTTGAATCTGTTCTTCGTCTTCTTAAAATAAAAAAATGCTAAAGGGAATACAGCAAAACCTATTTAAATCTTTCCTCTCCTGTTCTGGGCCTCTGCCCCAGAATTCATTCTCTCCTTGAGCTATTCTTTTTCTCCCCCTTAAGGAGCTCTTTCTAAAATAAATCAGTCAAGGTTTCCTCCTTGCTCATCAGCCTGGATGGGGGCAGCCAGGCCTGAAGAAACGGAGTCTTCTCCAAAAGTCCAGAAGGAACGTACAGATACAGAGTTCTGTGTAGGAAACATACATGCATAGAAGGTGATGCTCTAATTTTTTCGTTCCTCTCACATACGGGGTAAACAGTCACAGGCAGCCCTTCCCAACAGCTATCATTGGACACATGGTTGCCTCCCATCAATGTGGCTACACATTTACCCTTGAGTTTGACCAACAACTCAACAGTATTTTTATTACACAGAGGGAAAATAAAAAGATTTTGAGAAGAAAAAGGAGGAGGAGGAGAATGAGCAAGAGCAAAAAATGAAGAGATGAAAGCAAGACGGTGAGAAGTGAGAGAGAGGGAAGAGCAGAACTGACTGCTGTCTGTGCAGCATAGGCAAGAGCCAAGAGCTTGCTGGGAAGGGGTCCTTAGAGACAGTCTGCTCAGCCTCCCGCACACCCTGCAGATCCCAAAATAAGATCCATCGTAGATGACACTGAGCGCTCTCCAAACACCTTTCTGAGAACACCTCCCACAACGTGTCAAAACAAATGAAATTCTACATTCCTGTTTGTAAATATTTTTCCCCAGCAATAAATGAAAGCTGTGATTCTACAGATACCTCACAGCTTAGCATACTTTATGAGGTGTATAAATAAGACCTACAGTGTGACTGGAGAGCTTCAGTCCTGGAAGTATGATTTTTATACTATGGGTAAGCACACATTTACATAATTCAATTCAACAAATACTGATTGAATATACATAGTATTATATAAATATGTATCGATACATGTGAGTGCTAAATGAAGAGAAGCTGGTTGGAATCAGACTGCGTGTAAGCCCCAATGGCAGCCTCCAGTCCCCCTCAGTGGGACTGGGTTGTTTGACTTCGGGGAACAGATGTTATTTGGGTCTCATCACATTATTCACCTAGCACTCCCCTGTGCCCATCCCTGGTCCCACAGTGCAGTGGATAAATAAAGTCTGTGCACACGCATTAAATCAACATGCATTACACATCACCAAAAATACATATAAGATGCAGGAATTATATGTTTATTTCCAAACACATTTGCTATAAAAGCCTCTTAAAGAGAGGGGGATTTGGGGGGAAATGTTAACATTTTTGACGAAGGAGAAAAAGGGTTTGAGTTGCATCTGCATTTGAATACTCAGGTTGTGGGAGTGACTTTTCAGATATTAGCAAATATCTTTCTAAACTCAACGAATTTTGCAGAGAAAAAGACATCCTATAAATTTACTTTTCGCTACACTGAAAGAAAAATTCTAACTGCTCTATATTAATCTGCTGAGGCTGCCATCACAAAATACCACACCAACTGGCTTAAACAGCAGAAATTAATTTTCTCACAGTTCTGGAGGCTAGAAGTCCAAGATCAAGGTGTCAGCAGAGTGTTTTGGGTGGACTCTAGTTTGCAGATGGCCAGCCTCTTCACTGTGTCCTCACATGGCCTTTATTCATAGACAGAGAGAGAGACAGAGATTTCTGGTATCTCTTCCTGTTCTTATAAACCTTACATCAACCTTATTGGATTAGTGCCCCATCCTTGTGACCTCATTTAACCTTAATTACTTCAACATATGAATTTGTGTTATCAACACAGTTCAGTTCATAATATGCTAGTAAGTGCTTCCAACTGAAAATATTATTTCAAATATCTTCTGGAGCTAAAATCTAGGAACAGACGTGGTTTTACAAGTACTAAAGCTCAGAGTGATAAGCAGGGAATGACTTTAAGTGTATTGTTATCCTGATTGTTGGTGGTGATGGTTGACTTTGCTTTGCTTTCCCACATCACTTAACACCGACTCTTGGAACTTCTCAAAATCCAAAGCTCATTCATTCTGGGCTCCAAGCCCTCCAAGAGTAGAAGACCTTTCTTTTCAACTCCCTACAAAGTGGGGCACATACAAGGAACTCAATAAATATTTGTTGCAAGAATGAATGGCTCCATTCCTTGTAGACACAGGTTGGAAAGGGGAAGGTGGATGAGAAGGGCCTGAGGGGGTGGAAGCAGGCTGAGATAGACCCTCCTCTTATCTCCCCAGCCTCTCTGGCAGCTGAGGAGAAGAACTCTCTAAAATGAGCAACCATAATGGCCTAAGGAGAAGAGACATGAAACCCTAAGTCAGTTCACTGAGCAAAGCACATTCAGAGGATGTTGACAATGAATGAACTGGGGTGAAGGGCGACCCAGCTACACTTCAGTTTCCCCCAGCCACACACAGCTGACGGGGAGCATGGGTGGAGGAGGAGGTACTCCAGTGACAGCCTGGCTGGGTGACTAGCATCCTGCCAGGGCCAACCTGTTGGTGATTAAGTCAACCAGGAAATCCTACCACCCCCGAGCAGCAGAATTACCACCACCCTGTGCGTGAGATTTGCAGCACTCGGCATTGTGACAACTTCCTTGCTTGTTTATCGCTAAAATGGCCCAAGTAAAAGTGACTCTGACCTTGATCTTGCTGTGGAAGTCCCCCAGGTAAGGCAGAAGCACATGGACACTCCCACACTAACATGAGAGACAAACCTGATGCAAAGGGTTGGGAGCAGTACAACCAGTTTCATACGCCTCGACCTCATGTAATAACAGCTAACTCTTGCACAGAATATTCTACATGCCAGGCATGGTGCCAGGCTCTTTACAGACCGACTGGCTTCAGACTTCCAGCAGCTCCCCAAGGTGGGTTACTGTTTTCATCCCCCCTTTATAGAGAGGGCTGAGTAAGTGGCTAGTAGTAAGTAGCTAAGATTCAAATGCAGGCAACCTAGCCCCAGAATCCATGGTCTCCTCCTCTATCCTGACCTGCTTCTCTGTGCATGGAGTTTGAAGAAAGCAGAGCAGAAGAGCCAAAATGCTCAGAAGGGGCTTCCAGAAGGAAGTCTACCCAAGAAGCCTTGTGCCTTCGGATGCCCAGCAGAGCGACAAAAGGCCTTCATCATGTTTCCAGAAGGCTCAGTTTGCCTGGCCAGGAGTTGCCCCTGACAGTTCAATTCACACCACCCAAACTCACGTCAGGTTCACTTTACAGGCATCTGTTGCATAAGTGCATGAGCGAGAGGAAGAGTGAGTGAACAAAGCAGAGTGCAAACACATTGGTTGCCATGGAGATGAAAAGTACCAGACTAACTGGCACCAATCAGGTAGGTGGACTGGGGAAGCACTGGGCTCCTTGACTACATTACCTGCCGCACATTCACAAAAACTCCCATGGAAAACAGTACTCGCTTCATTGTACTGGTGAGGAAACAGGCTGGGAGAGGGGACCCAAGCCACCTGCCCACAAATTCGGGCCACATCTTTGTCACTCCTGCCCGTTAAGCCGCTCCTCACTTTCTCCTCCCAGAAGGAAAATTAACTTGTGAAATCCAAATAAGAGGATGCACCTGCTGGGGGAGTGCAGGAGCAGACAGAGGCGTGGGGAGGTCTTTAGGAACAGCTTCCTGCAGTGACAGCTGACAGGCCCAGCTCCCCAACGCAGCAGGGCACCTGCGAACCAGCAAGAGCACCCAGGGCAGCCATCAGGGAGTCCGCACCTGGGTTACTGCTGCAGAAACTAAAAATTGCTATTCGCTCACACCAGCACATTTTTCAATATTCCTCATCAGCCACCAAAAGCTAGGGCCATTACAGCATTACCTCGGGATGGGCCTACTACAGCTCCCTAGATTACATCTTATCTGACATTAGTTACATTTTGGGGTCGTTGCTCACAGGCTCTTTAATTTCATAAGTAAGTTATCTCTGAATCACAGAGGAATATAGCTACAGCTACTTCAGCCATTCTGAGCCTCATTTTCAGAAGCTAAATTTCCTTCCATGGGCCTGGATTCCAGCATGTACTATCAGCTGGTTCTACAGTTCCCTATCCATTAACTAGAATAAGTAACGATACTGTTCTTTACCTTGATTATTTTGTGTTCTATTTTTGGTGTTTGGCACTGGAGAGGAACTACAGATGGAATCTGGTTGTATAAAATCATTATCTTCAGAGCAAAGAATCCTTTGCAAGGCATTTGTCATCAAGTTTAAGGAATTTTTCTTCTTGTTATTGATTTTAGAGGGATCAGATATTGTATAAAGAGATACAAAAATATAGCTCTACACAGCATTACCCTATAATCATCAAGGGTTAACAGGTGTAAAGGGGAAAGGACATATTTTTATGAAATGTAATAACCCACATTAGCTCTCCCACCACTGATGAGCCAAAGAGAAACCAAACTGAGCATGTGAGGGGTGGATAAGACACCTAAGACACTGTCTATTTGACTTCCCTCCACTGCCAGATGTCAAGATCCAGTAGTGTAAGAAGGGAAGGAGATGAGACTTGACTCAGTTCCTCAGGAAATCCACCTCCTCGTAGTGCACAGCAAACTGTGAAGGAAAAGCAACAAAGCAAGGGAATGGGCAAGCTGGGATTATTCTAAATGATGAGTTTCAAAGCACAATTTTGTTAAACCTCTTCACAGGGCAAACAACTATTTTCCCTGGGGAAGTACTTTCTATGAAATCATCTTTCCAGTCCTCTGGCCTGCCTCCTGCCATGACTGTTGTGTATTGCATTGAAGAGATTCTTCTGCTCTTTATACAAAAGGTACGTGATTTGCCATGAGTCGGGAAAACTAGAAGTCTTCAACAGATATTTAACTGAATGGATTTGCAAATTCTGCTTGAGCAATCTATCTTTAAATATACATTCTATGTGTTGACTATTAGGAATAGAGTAATGATAGCAAGAATGTATTTATTATTTAATGTCCTCAAGTTTTTGTGGCCAAATTTGGACAAAGGACCTCCTTTCATCCCCCAACATTACAAGGGCTAGAAGACTAAACTCCACACTTCTCAGACTCCCTTGCAAATAGGATCCTGGATATGACTTGGCTGTGCCAGTAAGATGCCCCAGGTGATACTGGAAAGGTAGAGGGGAGGTAGATGTCGTCTTCTCTCATGGGGCAGTGGATAAGCAAGCTCAGCAGATGTGTTTACAGAAGTTCCGTAATCTGGTTACCAGTTTACCAGGTATGAGGCAGTAGTGGACATGGCAACAGAGTTGGCAATTCCTTCCAATTGAATTCTGAGTGCCATTGTGAATCCAAGAACCCAGCAGTGCTCTGACCTCCACTCCTGGATGGTTTTGTATCACCCAGTTCCTTGCATTACCTCTATTTCTGCTAGAGATATCTAGAATGTCTTGTGTGTCCTGCCCTGAAGCCTGATCAATATGTGTTTCCTCTAAGTCCCAAAAGAGCCTAAGATTACAGGCTGCATGGTGACCTGATCTTGGATTAGTATTTTGCAGAGCAAGTTTAATGGAAAGATGGGTTAAAAAGTGATTTGGACAGCATTTCCCAAATGACAGCACGAATACCTTTGTGACGTAGGAGGTACAAGGACATAGCATTAAATAACATTGAAGCATGTAATGAAGGAGTCATTCCCTTGTCAATTCTCTTTTAATCATTTAGGGAGAATTCTTTGGTTAGGACTTGATGTCTTTAACACCTCTAATACTTACTAATCCCCTTTATTTGCAAAGAGAATGGGTGCAGAGCCTTTGATCAGGCAATGATCCTTAAGCTAGAATGTAAAAACACTGTTGTTCTTTCAACATATTTATTTCTAGAGTTGTCTTCTCAGTAGGACAGGTGATACAAGTTTTCCATGTAGATTAGCAACAAGTGTCCTTTTAATTTTTACTTTTTATTTCAAAATCTTTCAAACATAAAAAAAAGAAAAAGAAAAACAGCATGGCAAACATCCGTATCCCTGCCAGAGATTCTCCCATTGTTTACATTTTTCCAGATGTCCTTGATCTGTAATTTCTCTTTTTGTTCAACAGCTTAAAAGTAAATTATGGACATTGAAGCATTTTACCCCTAAAATACTTCAGCATGCAATCCCGGAAAACAAGAATATTCTTCTACAAAACCATACCCATTATCACACAAAATAAAATGAGTAATTCCCTCATGTTGTCCAGTCTGTGTTCAATTAGGAGGCTATTTTTTGTTAAATAAATGCACTTTTAAAATGTGAGATGATTTAAAGGAAAAAATAAATAATAGTAAATAATACTATGGATGATATTTGGATATGGGGCAAAGGGGAGTGTTGATAGGATTCAAACTCCAGCTTGAAAACTAATACCTGAGAAGTGGTAGGAAGGATGAAACATGAGATGTAGGCTGTCTAGGAAAAGGAAATAGAACAAGAAAGATGCAAAGACATTAGGAGAAAAGTACATGGTTCAAGAAATAGAAGTCACTCCTAGAATAATGATGTTGGGAAGAACAGAAAAAGTGAAGCAGAGGGGTGAAAAGTGAACGTACACCAGTGTGGTTAGAGGCTCTTGCTGGGAGTTACAACAAGGGCCACCTCATGCCCCGCATGGTGGAGTAGATCACCCACCAAGCTCCACAGCCAGCCGCCTGGTCTGAATCCTGCCTATGCTACTATCCACTATTAATTACTTTAGGGAGCCATTAGCTCATCTATATAATGGGGGGAAATAGTAGTTCTGCCTCATAGATTGCTGTAAGGAGTGTGTAAGAATTAATATACTACAACCCACACGCGATAAGCATGACCCAAAGTATTCAGTGGTGTAAAATGCGGGCTTCTGTTACGGCAAAGACAATGAAAAATGGCACTTTAAGTGGGACTGTATTGTCACAGAAAGCACAAAAGGAAAACTAATAAATGTACTGTATGCACCTGACCAGAAATGGTGCCTCGGGTCCTGGGGTGGGGGAGGTGAAGAGTGGGAGCAGGAAGTGACCCCATGGTGGGTAGTGGGAGTGGGCAGCTAAGGGAAATTGGATCTGAAACTTGGTGGGAAGTGGGAAGGGGAAGGGGAAGGGCCAAGGAAAGGGAGGGACTAAGGTCAAGGTTAACATCTGCATGTGGATCATAAAGGGCTCTCCTCCCCAGAAGGGTGGAATTTTATTCAGCTTCCATAGAAGTATGGGGGCAGGCAGAAGACAGGCGGTAATTACCAGCAGCCAATTGTGTTTTATGGGATATTGATTTATCACTTGGTTTTACTACACATGTCAAGTGCTGAGAACAGGCCCTGGCACTCAATAAATACTGAGTATCATTATTAGTATCACTTCCCTCTTGTCCATTCCCAATACCTCACCCTATTTCAGGTAAATGTATCACTTGACTGGTTTATGTTAGTTCTTCCCCACTGGGCTCCTGCCCTGGGCAGAGATCTCAAAGAACCCACCAGACATTCCCCACATCACTCTAAGTTTCCAAGTGTCTGCCACATTCCAGCCACTTCCTAAGGGTTCTCCACACAAAAGTTAACCTGCTTGGTACCATGGTACCTTGCTGTGCTCACCACAGCTCCCTGGACCAGAGTGGCATCTGATACAAAGGCAACTGTTCATAGGCTAGTAGGCACCCAGTGAGGTTACCTGCACTGACAGGGCAGCTCTATACCCACCTGTGGTTGACCAGTTCAACTGCATTCTTCAATTCAGAGAATATGAATGTAGGACATAGAGAGGACCAGCCAGCACAAAGGAAACAGAGGCAAAACAACACAGAGACGAGACCATATGCAGAACTCCTGAGGCAGGAGATCCACGCGCAGGCAGTGTTACCACTGCTTCCCCTCCTTTCTCATTCCTACTGAACCCCCAGTCAGCCACAAACACTAATTAAGGAACTAACATCTTGGTCATTACACTCTTCTCTGGTTCTACTCCCAACACCATCTTGAGTGATGTCGAGATCCACGCGGGTACCCAAGCTCTACGGGTCTCGAGCTCTCCAAATCCAGTGTCTTTCCCTCTGACTCTCCCTCCAGCACAGTCTTAACACTTCCTAAGTCTAGGAATCCCAGAATCATGGAATTTCAAAGGCTGAAGAGACCTTCTAGATGTCCCTCCTTTCAAAAAAACTTTATCAGCTTCCCTCTGTTATGACCTTTCAGATTGCCTTTTGGAAATAACTATCAAAATTCCACTTCTGGTAATTTACCCTAAGGAAGTAATCATAGAAGAACTCAAAAATGATGTAACAGAATATTCATTTCCACATTCTTCAGAATAGCAAAAGTTTGAAAACTACTTAGATGTATAACAATAAGAATTTGGTTCAATAATTATTGTATGCAGCTATTAGGTGGAATACGTGACTAAAAACTGGAATAGGGGTTTAAATTTATTAACATAGAAACATGTTCTTGTCATATAGATAAGTCAGAATAGAGAGTCACAAAATGGAGAGTTACATTCTGATTTCATTGACTGGCATATTTTAAATATGTTTACATAAACAGACAAAAATCTGGCAGGATTTTGTAGAATTTATCTCTAAGTGGTAAGAACATCAGTGATTGAAATTTGCTTCTTTTTGGTGTGTGTGTAACTTCTAAATTTCTGCATTCTATATACATTTCTTATGAAATAAAAACAAAACAAAAATCCTACCTGTGGCCTAGATCAGATGACATCCCTTCTATAAATTCTGTTGAGAAAGGCCCATCCAGAAATGTCAACACCTGCTTCTGATTGTAGACACATTTGTGTGTCTACACATCTGTGTCCAACTCCAAAAAACACATTTGCATTCACATCTCTGTACTCTTGCTGCAGGACCAAATAAGACCCTTACTGCGTGACCAAATTAGAACACAGTTGCCTATCACTGTTACACAGTGGCCCCAAAAAGATATGTCCATGTCCCGGACTCTGCAAATGTGACTTTATTTGGGAAAAGGGTCTTGCAGATATAATTAAGTTTAGAATCATGATATGAGACCATCCTGGTTTATCCAGGTGGGCCATAAATCCAATAACAAATGTCTTCGCAAGAGAAAGGAGAGGCGGTGTCACAGACCCAGAGAGAAGGCCATGTGAAGACAGAAGCAGAGATTGGACTTGAGCAGCTAAGGGACTTCTGAAGTCACCGGTGAAGCTGGAAGATTCCAGGAAGGATTCTCCCCTAGATCATCTGGAGGGTGGGTGACCCTGCTGACACTGATTTCAGCCTCTGGTCTCCAAAATGAATAAGTTTGCAACAATTTGTTACAGCACACTTAGGAAACAACTACACACATAGTAGGCACCTTGTCAGCATTGGTGGGGTTGGGAGGGCCGATTCTTTGAAGGACTATGTCCTGGATTCTTCTAGCTTTCACTCAGAAAGGAAGAATATCTTATTAAAATCGTTTTCTAAACCCTAGTTTCTCATAATGGAATCGGAATCCTTCCTCCCACTGTGTATTTAAGGCACAACGGCCAAGTGGTACTTAGTGATCCATTAGCCTTGATGTGAAAAGTATAAATTAAAGTAATTGAATCTCCCTCACGATGTCTTTGCAGAGACCCAGACTTTCCCTACCGTTTTTAAACACCAAGCTCCTTCTTTAACCTGAGCGCGGGTCCAGTATCCATAGCGTGGCACAGACATCCCCAGACACCGGCAGGAAGAGCTTTAGGGACTGCGACAGAGCTGGGAGTTTGAAAACCTTGACCTACTTTTCCCTTGTGTCACATTCTTCCCGTGACCCTGGCGTCCTCTAACCCGCAAGCGCGACCCCGCCCACAGGGGGTGTGGCACGATTTGGCCTCAGGCATTTGCTTTTTGTTCTGGTTTTGAGTCAAATGCTCCAGTGCTTTGATAAGGAAAAATGAAGGGAAGAGGAAACTGCTTTTCTTCAGACTTAAAAAAACAGTGTTGAATACTCAAGGGATTATCCTAGAAGACACGGTGTAAAGAAACGTGAGGCAGTAGGGATAGGCCAGAGGGAAGGAGACCCTGAAACCTCATAAATGCAGAATAATTTCTGTAGAATACTGTCTGCCCAGGACAGAATGAGTCAGGCTCTGAGGTCACTTTGCTTATCCATGTGTCCCACAATAGTGCATGGTTCCAAAGATCAGACAGCCCCCTGCCTCGGGTTCCAGGGGTGGAAAAGAATGTGTAGAATGAGTCCACACGGAAATGAACGCAGGGCTGGTGCTGGACAGGACCCTAGAGAAAGGGAGACCCGTCCCGGCCACTCAATCTACATTCCCTGCCTGTACCATTTATTTCCATATGGCTCCTTGGCCCCAGAGATGCCCTGTGCCCTGCACGAGGCCTGCTAGGGGACCTACTTCCTTCTTCCTGAAGCCTCCTCTTCCTAGCCGACTCTGCCAGGATCCTGTGCCCCCGGGGCCTGTGCTGTGAGAGGGGCTGGTCTGTAGACCTGGGCAAGCTTCGACAAGTGGCTGTAAGAAGCATGTTTTGCTGGTCCTGGGCTATTGATTGGAGCTTGCTAAAGAAGATCCCAGGTCCGTTCCTCCCCTCAGGTAAACTGAGGCATTGCCCTTCCCCCTCCCCCAGGGGGAGCAAGCAAGAAGCTGGAAGAAAAAGAGAAGCCTTTGACTATCTGGCCAACCAGAAACGAAGGAATGCCTGCAGCCTGCAGAGGGGCCATAGGGGTAGCCAGCCTGCTCAAGGGGACAGGGACCAAGCCAGTGACTCTGTTTGACCTAGACGACAATGGCAGATGATGGGATGATTTTTTCTTCTAGGCATAAATTTCATTTTAATGATGGCTTTCAATGTGTGAAAGAAAGACAAGATGAAATGTGAGAATTTGGGCTAGTGGCCAGTGTGGGAAATACTCTTTAACAGAAAGGCTTTAAAAATGCTCCTCTGCAATCATATCAAAACATAGCTCTTATTCACTATGCACTTCAGAGTTTAATGAATGAATGGCTTTGAGAAGTATTTCTCATAATAACTGCAAAATTGGAATACACTTTCCAAGTCGCCGCCCTCCAAGGGCCAGTGATACCACAGGACCACTGTCAGTAATGCAAAGCAGTTGGAGTTACTTTAAAAGGATTGTATACCATCGGCTCCCTTACCTGAATGGTGAGCAAGATCAGAAGAGGGAGAAGGCCCGACCACATCAGCCAGGAGCACAGCTCTCTTCCAGACACGGAGGGCTGAACGGAGAATCTGGCAAGGCTGGAAGCGGCCATCCCCTGGGTGTGGCAGAGGTTCTGAACCTGGTGACAGCCTGAACCCTGGAAGAGGGGTGGGCACACTAAAGGATGAGGGCTTCCCTTCACTTTCATGGAGAGCAAGTCTCTCTGTTGACTGACCAGGACCAAAAATACTTGAGGAGAAGGCAGCTGGATAGGATGGCATGGCCCAGTGCCTTGACTCCCTGCATATAGCAGGCTAGTAGGTCCTTGGCCCTGACGCTCATCTGGGTTTGAATGGTAACTGGATGTGGCCCAGTATTTTCTTCTATAGGGACATGCTTACAGAATACATGGTAAAATCCCCTTGACCCATACCTCAGGCCTCACCACAAAGCCAAGTTAAATGCCCTTTTCTGGTGTTCTAAATAGCTTATGTATATCCCCCATCAAAAAAATTCTCACATTGTCAGGCCACCTTGGAGCTGACATCAGTCATGTATTTCATCACATAGTCTTAGGAGCTGGAGGAAGCCGATTTTTGGTGGTGGAGGCATGGGAATGAAGCAGATCTTGGAGAAGGTCAGAGGCCAAGGACAGAGGAAAGCTCTAACAGGGGTCTCCCTAGTTTTTGTGCTCCATTCCTGGCACCACTGGGTGCCATGAGGTACCCCAAGATCTTCACCCTAAATCCCCACTCTTACAGAAGCTGGGTTTCTGCTACCTGCTGCCCAAGGCATCCTATGGTGATGCCCTCACCCTGACAGTGAGCTCTGTGACTATGGTGTCTGTCTAGTTCA
This sequence comes from Manis javanica, assembly GCF_040802235.1. Taxonomy (NCBI): domain Eukaryota; kingdom Metazoa; phylum Chordata; class Mammalia; order Pholidota; family Manidae; genus Manis; species Manis javanica. Next base: position 68,436,008 of record NC_133171.1, on the reverse strand, counting down.
CACTTGTATGCCAAATGAATGGATGTGCAATAAAGACCACGCACCTGGGAATCCTCAGAAGACGTGGAAAGCAGGAGATTTATTGTGAAAGAGTCTTGGTTTGGGAGTCAAAATCCTGTGCAATCACTTCGCCTCTCCTATGTAACTATGGCTATAGACAAGTCTCCACATGTCTCAGGGCCTCTACTTGGTCCTAGACAGCCCATGACATAATGTAACATAACATACCTTAACACATAACATTAAGTGGTTGGCACTCATTAGACAGACACTTTCAGTATTTCCCCTGGGTTCCCATATTTTGTAAATATCTTATCTGAAATTAATGGCATATGCTAATTCATTTTGCCATAAGATAATGAGTGTTACCTCACACACTAAAAATCATTCCAGTAGAAGCAAAAAAAAAATCAAAACCCTCAAATCTTTACCATTGCACTTATGCTGCTCCCTCTTCCCACAGATAAATGATGCGCAGTTTCCATTAGAAATACTGAAATACTGCAAAGTGCTTGAGGACACCCATTCCTACACTCAGGGACTCAAGCCCTCTCAGTATACCAGGCAGAAAACATTTCACCTGATGACTGGTACCTATAAAACTCAATTGTTCTGACAACCGAACAGAAGCCTGCAAACCAGTACACATACAGGACCTGAAGGAAGCAGGCTGTACATCTATGAGAAAGGTCAAATGAAAAGCAGGATGCTTTAAGTTCTCGGCAGTTTGAGAGTTGAAAGTCAGTTCCAAAAACCCAGCCCTTGTCATGCAGGTAATATTTTCAGGCCAGCAAAGTATTGCCTCCATCTAATAACTGACTAAATAACTTTACTGAGCATCACCCACATGCACACTATGCACTTCGTATCTGTTGTCTCAATTACCCTTCCCCAGGCCTTCCTGAACCTTGTATGTATGATAGGCACTAATATGTCATCACCCACATGGTTCACATGAGAGAACTGAGGCATGAAGGCCAGAATGCCACCCAGACTGTCTGAGTCCAATCCTGAGCTCCTAGCCACAGCTTCTCAGCAGCCTGTTGACCATCAGATGGCATTGTTGGGAATCCTCAGTGGCAGCTGTGTCAGTTTCCCATGACAAACTACCACAAACCTGGAACTTATCCTCTCACAGTTCAAGAGGCTAGAAGCCTAAAATCCAAGTGTCTGCAGGGCGGGCTCCTTCTGGCGGCCCTGGCGGAGAATCCCTCCCAGACCCCTCCCCTAACTCTGGGCACTGACGGAAGCTGGCCATCACTGGTGGTCCTTGGCTGGCGCCATTCCGGATTCCACCTCCATCCGTGCGCTGCCTTGTCCTCTGTGTGACTCTGTGCCTCCTTTTTTGCCTCTCCAAGGGACCCCGCCATTGGATTTAGGGCCCACCCAACCCAGAATGACCTGGCCATGGAATCCTTGCCTCAATGACACCTGCAACAACCCTTTTTCCAAATAAGGTCATGTTCACAGGTACCAGGGCTGAGGGCTTTGACATGTCTTTTGGGAATAACCCCCCTGCATCACCCAAAGACCTTCATCTCAACCTTTTCATGCGTCAGATTTTCACACAACCCCACAGTTCTTTATGCAAGGTCTTTAACTCCTATGTCCACAAATTTAGTCCACATAGGATTTATTCCTCCAATTACACAGATATGAGCGATTTTTTTTTAAAGAAAAACAGGAAAAGAGGATATTACGAGATGATAGAAGACATAGAAGCATTTATTTAAGTAACAAATCCCTTGAATTCTTGTGGGTCAAGCACTGTGCCAGGTGTCAGTCCAAAAAAAGCAGATGTAGTGCCTTCCCCAGGGGGGGCCTGTGGTTCGGCTTGGGGAGCCAAGGACGCAGAGGACAACTGCAGCACAATGGGGGAAGGCCTGTCAGGGGCACACAGAGGCCTGCGGGGTCATGGAGCAAGGCACAGTTAATGCTCCCCGGGGCCAGGGGAGGCTTCCACAGACCAGGTGACATTTGAGCTGGGTCCTGAAAGATGTGTGGGATTGCACCCAGGCAGGAAGGAACCCAGGAAGGGCGTTTCAGGCAAAGGACAGGGCATGAGCCCGGCTCCAGGTGCCGAAGAGATTGACGAGTTCAGCAAACATTGAGCAGATAGTTATTTAGGCTCCATTCTCACCAATCTCTGCTCAATAACAGTAACTTTTCATACTTAAGGCATCCACCCCAAAGCCTTTATTCTAGAATCCAGGCCCTCAGTAACCCAGCACAAATGGCTTCCTCCCTACATGGAGCCTGCCCTGCTGCCCTCCTGTCCCCCCTCTGACCTTATATGGAGTGAATGCTCCTGCCAAGAGGTCCTAGTCTCCTACTGGAGCCACCACTCCAGGGACTCCCCAACATCCCCCGGGTCTATAAAATCCTAGCCATTCTTGGAGAACCTGCCCATTTGCCAAACTTCAATAAGCCAGCTTTAATTATTAATATCTAAAGACAACTCTTCAGGCCCAGAAAAATTGGCCTTCGCATACTGAGGTGCATCCAGAGGGTGATGACATAGCATCTTTCTAAGGAAACTAATGCTGGCCACTGTCAACCCTAGCAGCAAAAGAGAAAGTTTTCTCTGTGGGATGAGTAGTAAGGATAAGATGGGGCAGTGATTACATAAAGAGGGTAAGGGTCTGGGACTCCTTGTCCACAATTCTGAAATTCGAGAAGCTCCCAAACCACGAGTTAATTCCTGACTCACTGGGTGTCAAGAGCTGACCTGAACTGATGTGAACTTATTAATAGTCTTTATCTCACTCAGTGTGTACTCCTTCCCTTTGGCTGCAGATTTAATAAGATGCTTGATTACACAGTGCTGCCAAAGTCTCCACGAGGGGTGCCAGGTAATATTTTGCGTCCTGAAATGCATCTGGCCCCAAGGATTTTGGATGTGGGACTGTGGGCCTGTGGTTGCTACGATCCAGCTGCAGGTGTTTTTAATGACCATGCTCCCTAGGGCTACGTTTATTCTTAGCTTGAACTCATTTGAGAGATCAGCCTGGTTATGGCCACTGAAATGTCTTTGTTAGGGGCAGGTTAAATAACCAGCCTCAGGCCCAGGAAAACAAGCAAAGTCAGTAAAGGTGAGAGCCTAACTCAGGGCCTGATGCCTCCCCTTTGCCTTATCACCGCGGGCCACTGGAGGCCATGCACCAGCAAGGTCATGGTCATAACCAATCCGGGTCTAAGTGCACTGAAGACAAGATGTAGGAAGACTTGAGCTCTCCACCTCCCGGCCCTGCCTCACTTCATACCCCAGACATCTTGGGTCTGCAGATACCCTCACAGCTTCACTACAACTGAAACTCTCTGAACGTCAGCCATGTGGCAAGGGCCTCCAGATATCAGCAGACCCCTTCTCCAACCACCCATCAGCACACCCCTTACACACACACACACCAACAGCATATGTGGTTCTTGACAATAGGCACACGGCCTATGTCTGAATTCTTCTACCTGCCTGATATGTGAATTGGAACAATCTCACTCATTCTAATTTGCTTCATCATTTAATGGTTATAATTATAATAATTGCCTCTGTTCTTTTCAGGGTCAAATCCTAGGATAGTGTGATAGACCCTTTAAGCAGTAAAATGATATACAAATGTCATCATTGTTTTATTATTAGTTTTAAGGTCAGAATAATATTTAATATTGGAATACTTTTTCTTTAAACCAATACTTCCTAAATGTATTATCAGGAGCACTAATGTTCTAAAAGATGTTTTGTTGTTTAAAGTGAACAAGGACAGACTTTCTCATTCTCCAGGAAAAAACCTGAATCAATGACAACATTTTCTCCAACAATTTACCATCAATTAGGTTTTTCTTAAACATGTGGTTCCACTTGTCCTAACAGTCATGTGAGTCAGACGAAATCTGATTTAAAATCATTAAGTATTTCATTTGTGGTTACAGAAGTACTGTTTTGTGCCATTTCACAAAGAACATCTTGCTGATTGCTGAGGACACACATACACATGGGCGACCATTCCCATAGCCTCGAAGCTGAGTGGGAGGAGTTGGAGAGAAGGTACATGGGTTAACAAGCAGTAGCAATAAAATAAAAATAAACTCAGAGACTCTCTGATAGCCATGTGTAAAGGCCTGACAGTTGGGAGTTGTCCAATTCTTGGGAGAGAGAGTGGATTCAGAAAATGTTCCATGGAGAAAATGACACCTAGGCCAAGAGTTAGGAAACTAGTAGTAAAATATTGCCCCATTTCCCCATTTTAGGGGTTCACCACAGTGAGGCAGCTTCTTGGATTTACCAAATGATCTGTTCTTTAACATTATTCAAACTTAGATTCAAGATTTCCTGAGTAAAAGCCCATTACCAGAGAGCCTAGCAGTCCGAGTTACAGCCAAACTCTTACAGAGTGGACGGAGAAAGATTAATTAAGGTGGTTGGGTTTGAAAGAACAAATGAATATGACACACCAACATGACAAATGTGTGTGAGTGCAACACTAATTAGCAATAAAAAAATACTTATCTTCTAAATACACAAAGCACATATTTTCAGTGACAACTCATTCTACTCCTAATCCCCACATAAACAAGTCGGTCAAAGAAGGCTTGGGTCGAATTGGTGCTTTTCACTCCCTGTATCCACAAGGGCTTCACTAAGTAGCCCACAAGTGAGGGGAAGAGGGTCCGTATGGGCCCATTTGGGGAAAATGCTCATTTGCAAACAGGCAGAAGAACCCTATGGACCAACTCTCCACTCATAAAGCTATCTGTAGATGTGCAAAGACTTCAAAGGCAAATTAGTATTTATATACTTACTCTCTCTGCATTTTGCCCTTTCAGTATTAAGGTAGAATGATTTGTTTAATCCCTCTTTTGCAGACCAAACTGTACTCCGTCTGGATTGAATAAAGCAGGCCTGCTTCCAAGGAAAGGGCTGAGAGAGCTCTGACTCTGGGTCTGCCTAACCACTTAACCACCTGATTCCTCTCCCAGGGATTCGCCGTGTCTTGAACACTGTTAGGCGTTGTGTCCTGGTTCTTCCTCAGAGAGAACGTCCCTCCCACCTTATCAAAAGTAACGACCCTCCACATACACACTCGTTGCCCTTACCCTGCCTTTTTTTTCTTCATCACATTTATTATTTCCTAACTTTATATTTACATTACATTTACCTAATAAATAAATGTTTTATTTGTGTTCTCCACTACTACAAAAGCTCCATGGGATGGAGACTTTGAGAGTTTTATTTAATCCTGTAAATGTAGAGCACAGGATAATTACTGGCACATGGTGGGTGCTCCATAAATACTTGTAGAGCAAGGGAATGAAGAAATGAATGACGCTGAATGAATAACCCAAAAATGAAACAGCTGTGGGCCCTCTGAGATTTCTACAGGCTGCTGTGAACTTGAGAGAGAGAATGCTTAAAGATGATTCTGGGTCTGTCCCCTAACCACTGAGGACCAAGTGTCCCCAGTGAGGGTCTTCTCGAGAAGGTGTTTCAGGGGGAAGCCACCCTCACTGTGTGGGGAGGTACTAGCCAGTCGCTAGAGCTTCAGATAAACCTGAAAAAAATCAAACTGAATTTAAGGCTCATAGAAGGCAACATCCTACAAATAGTGGGGTGGAGGAGGAGGGTAGCTTTGGGGTAGGGATGACTCATCAAGCCAGAACACCCTACAAATAGGGAGGAGGAGGAGGGTGGTTTGGGGGAGGGATGACTCAGCAAGCCTCATCAGGACATGATTCTCAACTTTCCACCCACAGACACTTTGGGTTGACTAAAGAACTCTTGCTAAATTTCAACAACCTGTGCCTGCATTTGATTGGTGTCCTCTTTCTCTCCGTTCTCATCCTGCCTTCTTTTTATGCCACCATGTACATTGGTTCTGGGAAGTCTAGGAGAAGTAGTTGATCAACTGGAGGCAAACGTTTACACCTGCAGGAAGCTACAGCAGCCGACCTTTGTGGGTCACAATCCAGGCTTCATTTCCCCCTCCCTTTCCAATAGGCCCTGGGTCTGGGTTGGTATGGATGAAGTGAAGGTTCTGATGGCCAGGATCCTCACCTGACCCTAAACTACTTGATGATGTAACTGGCCTGCTGCTAGGCTACTGCTTCCACACCCTAGGCTGTAAGCTATTATTAACTGAGTCACTGTATAAAGAGCTCAGCCCAGTGCTCTGGGCAGAGGCAGAGCTGAAGGAGGATTACAGACCTGCAGACTGTTGGATGCAGATGTAATTCTAGTGCTCGACCTATCGCTAGGAGAACAAGCCGGGTAATATACCCTTACACCCCAAGAACGTTCCATTGTCATTCCTCAGTCTCACTGAATCCATAGTGAACTTGCCCAGGGCTGAAACCCATTGGCAAGACAGTTGGCCATCGAGCATCAGTGCTAGAGGTATAAGATGTTGGGTAAACAAATCAGCCTATTCCTTCCCCCAGCCACACCGACTGGTTCAGTCCAATGAGTTTCAAGAAGACACTGCTGGGGATTTGTGGAAATGAAGTTTCCTAGTTCTTTGAGTGGCACCAACAGATGTGAATAGAGAAGCGTGTAGTCCAGGAGTTATGAGCAGCTGTCTCGTGACCCTAAGGTGAGCTAGCCTTGAGATGAAACATAACCACAAAAGACAGATAGGAAGGAATGAAACAAATAGGATCTTTGGTGACATTACTGAGCTAAAGGAAGCTTGCTCAGCTCTGGACTTTTCAGTAGATTCAAGTCAATATATTCCATTTATTATTTAAGTCAGTTTAAGTTTTGTTGAAATGAATAACTGCCAAACTCACACATTGGTTCTGATTCTTCTTCCTAGTTTAAAATGAATTGGAGGAGTTTTTCTTCAAAAGTAAACTGAGGGGAAGATAAATGTTGCATTTCCCCTGCTTTCATTTTGGATAAACTATTTACTTTTATAACTTGTTTGGAATGAAATCCCATAAACTTGCATATTTTGGAATCAGAAAGAGATCTGGACCTTTGAAAGTGAAATACCCGACTCACAAACTGACCATTGGATATCTTGTGCCAAAATATTCTTCAGCATTAACTGGTACTTATAAAATAACCTATGAAAAATGGCTATCTGGAGAAGTTAAATGTGCTAGGGATGAAAAAAACATTTATTTACACTCTTTGCTTATACTGGTTAAAATATTTGTAATTGGTTTAGACATTGGAATGCTTGAGATGCAAGGGACCCTGGGCAATGTGGTATAACAGCTAAGAACAAGGGTAATGCCTTGGGTCAATCTTGGGCAACTTAGTTAACCTCATTTTAGTAGCCATTGTTGGTGGCCTACCCAACATCCGTCTTCCTCCTTCCTCTTTCCTGGCAGAGTCCTGCTTTGGCTGTCCTCCGTGTGGCCAGCGAGACTCAGGGGACACTGTCTACCTCTAGCTCGGAAAGTGGGTCTTGATTTATCAACACAATCAAAGCGGTTTTATCCTCCTCTTCAGACTGTAATATATGACACAGAGCAAGTCGATAAGACACCAGAGGATCTGCCCAGAATTTCTAGGATAGTTCTTATTTCAGAGAGAACTTCCAGCAACAGTTGCTTCCCTGGGGCTTACCACGAAGCAGCATCGGAGAGCCCTGACTGCTGCTGACATCTGACCCTGAGCCCTGAGGACACCGGCCATAGAGTGAAGTCCACAGTGCTGACGGTGGGGCAGGGAAAGGGGAAGAACTTGCTCCTTCAAGTCATTCTTATAGATGACCAGCTCTCAGGTCCATTCTGCCTTTGGACTTCCTGTGAGCTATGTGATCCAATAAATGTCCTAAAGGCTTAAACCACTTTGGGTTTTCCATTCGACAAAGGCACCCTCACTGTTAAGTCCAGCAAACTCTATCTCATAGGAATGTTGGGAGGAGCAAATTTGATAGTTTATGTGAAGTGCTAAGCATGATGCCTGGATCACATGAGTGCTCCATAAATGGTCACCATTATTATCAGTCTCTCTTTTTATAGATTATTTGCCCAAGGTTTTATGAACTTCCTATGGAAGTTCTGTGAGATTAGTCCAAGTGCATCAAACCAGAAGGAGGTCCACTCCAATAATTCAGGAAGGTGGACTACACAAGTACGAAAATCCTCGACACAGAAAAATGTCAAAACCCAAAAAGGTTGGTTATACATGGCTGGGACCAGATACCTTGTAAGTGGAATGAGGATGGGCCAGAGTGGATCTGCTGGTTACCAGGCTCCCAAACAGCATCCCACTCTGTCCCAGGCCCAGCAGGGTCTTAAATGGAAGATGCTATGACACAGCATGTTAGTGGCAAAATCTTATTTAGCACCAAGGTTTTCATCTTAGTCTGGTGCCCTTTTGACTACTCCAAATTCATTTCCCTTCCATGGCATTTATTTTTCTTATCTTGGGAAGAATCCTTCTAAGTTATGCAAAGTTACGGAGTGCAACAGGCAAAGTGCCTGCTTCTCACTTCAGCATAGGTTTAGGGGTTATCCTGGGGTGGAGGGAGATAAGCTGGGGTGTTAGTATCTACATTGCATGTTCCTATAATGATGGAAGTATTTACAAAGCATGTATAAGTTTCTCTTTCTGTAGCAAGGAAACCGCACCATTGTTTAATAAGCATTCAGCAATCCCTGCCCCTGCCCCTTCCATCAGGACAAATGACTGACTGATAAAGAGTTACTCCTTTCTCAGTTTTCTGGAGCATTCCAAAGCCTAGGCAGCATTCCTAGACCTGGCCCCTTAGGGCGTAACAGGCCTTCCCAGTGTTCCCACCTCCATACACTCTCACCCACCCTCCTAAGGAGCAGGATTGCTCTAGGAAAAGTGTACAAAAAGTCAACTCAAATGGACAGTGCTCTGAACTACCCAAAAACACCTTTGGCAGGGAAGGATTATCCCACCACACCTGCAGAAGGCTCAGGAACAAACATGCCCATCCCAGGGCACATTCCCTCTTCCGTCAGCCATGTCCATGGGGTATCCTTGGCTCACTGACATTAGAGCCGCAGAGACCATCCCTGTTCACTGTGCTCATTGCAGAAAGCACGTTATCTTTTCTCCCTGTCCTGGGCCCCTTTCCTTGACTGGTGGGACACTGTTCCTACCTCCCCACTCAACCCAACAAACTCTAATGCTTGGCACTTCCCAGTCTCCCCCAGCCTCCCAGCTTCTCAGATCCTGCTCTCTGCAAAGGACCTAGTGAGATCAATCCCACTGCACTGTACATGATGATCAGGAGGAAGGTGGAGAAAATAAAACAGGTGCCCTGGTATCAGACAGCTTCAGATACCCCAGAGTCATCCATTTTTTTTCTGAAATGCCTCTGGGGGTAAAACACAGCTAGACCCAGTCACCAGCCATAGTACAAGATTATGATGGGCGTCATGCAAGTGTCTTGGCATATTAAGAGGTCTTGATTTCCATCGGTAAGTCTCACTCCCATCTCTTGGTAGCATTTTCATCTTCCCAGTCACCCTGGTGACAGGAAGTCTCCCTAAAAGTGTTATCCACTAAACCTGACTCAACCTGTACCTTATAAACCATAAGAAATAAAACCTAATTAGTACAATTATTGTGACTGTTGAATGAGATGCTGCACAGGAAGGGAAACCGGAATGTCCCAAGGTAGGTGGCCCAAAGCCAAGTTCGTCATTCCATCCCCCACCCCAACCAGGTCCTCCTGGCTTACCCAGCTCTGTGGAGAATGGAGCACCACCCACAGTCACCCCAGCCCACTGGTCCCCCTTCCTCCTCACCTACACCCACTCACATTAATGGTAATAACAGTGATGAGGAGACAGTTGAGCACAGTGTCAAGCCCTGTGCCAGTAAAGGCTTTGGAGTCAGGCAGACCAGTAACTGAATCCCAGCTCAACCACGTAGCAGTGGCATGACCCCTCTGGGTCTGTTTCCCATAAATCAGACTAAAAAGAGTACCTACCTCCTAAAGTGTCAAAAGGTAAAATTTGTCATCCATATAAAGGTGCCAGAACCTGGCCCTCAAGTGCTTACCATGGTAAGGATGCATATTATTTTTTCCAGTCCTCATGAATATTCTCATTTTATATTTGAGGAAACTGAGGAAGCCCAGAAAGTAAGTGACTTACTGAAATCCTCATAGCCTGTAAGAGATAGAGTAAGGATTTCAAACCAGTTTGTCTGGCTCTTAGGACCAGTCTTAAAATTTGTGGGACCAGGTGCAAAGTGAAATGTGGGAGCCCCTTCTTCAAACATGACCAAGAATTTCAAGTCATGACTGCAGAGCATCCCGCCAAACACAAGCTCTTCTTAGTCACTTGCCCACGAAGCCAGCCCTGCTCCAGCCTCCAGCAGGCCCACTCTACAGATGCCACCTTCCGCTGGATGCCGTCCCTTCCTTGCGCTCCCACAGCCCTAGTTCCAGCTCTCAGCAGCTCACACCTTCCAAACGCATTTGCTTCCTAACATCCACCACCTGCCACCAGAATCATCTTCCCAGGGAACATCTCTAATACCTCCTTTCTTAGATATTCTCTGATCACTGCCTGTTGCTTCACAGAATAAAAAATCAAGTCCCTTAGGGTGGCATTCAAGGTGCTCGACAACATGATCTTGTCCTATCCTCTCCGGAACACACTCGTGAAACCTGTCATACCACGTTATTCCATTCTGTGTGTTACCCCCACACCTGCTTCCCCTGGAGCTTCTGAAGGGGCTGTTTCCACTCCACTGAGATACCCCTCTATCCTTGCCCATTACCACCTCACCACCCTTGTAGGACCAGCTCCAGTGCTATTTCCATCACAGAATCCCCTGACTGGCCCAGCTGGAAACAACTCCCCCCTCCTCTGGGCTTTCTTTGGACAGCTTTATGCCAGCAAGCATGGACCACCTTCTGTTAGGGTCAGCATGTGTCCAGGCCTCTGGAATTAAGCTGACCCAAATTCAAATCACAGCCTGGGCCTTTCTGGCTGGGTGAATTCAGCCTGTCACTCCATGGCTTTGATGGGGAATAATAAGGATTCAATAAGATCATACAGGTAGAGTATTCCTTGTACCTAAGGGATGCACCACAAAAGTCATTATTTTCCCCTTGTCCTTGGTGAGAAGGATTCCTCCCCCATCTCCCTCAGCACCCAGCACAGAGCCTCATCCACAGTAGCCACCTCATACTACTCTGCCCCACTAATTAACCGACCCCTAAGTTTTCCAAGGGCCAGCCCTACTTATGCCTCCACTTAATACCTTCAATGCCTACAGGTATTGCAGGTATGCCTGTTCACCTATGCAGCCTGCCTGTTCACAATAAAGTCCTTATCTACCGACATTAATTCATAGTGGTTTTATTTTTAACATAATAACTGGTTTATATTAGCATCCATAGACCCTGAGAACGTTTAATAACCAGAAGTCATGACTTGAAGCCATTCCTTCTTTGTCAGCCCAAATTTTAAAATGAGGTATTCCATACAAGTTTCTATATCTCTTCTCAACCTAAATTATTCTGACTCTTAACACGTGGAGGAAGGAACCTTCGTTGGTTTGAGTCACCCGGGCAGCTTAGATGACACATAAAGAAAGCGTTATTTCCTGGGCTAATGGCAGCAGCCCCTCCCAGCAGAGGAAGGACGCCAGCAGGGAGGGCATCCCCAAAGGTGAAGCCTCAGGGCACGGTTCTGAACAGGCCTTGGAGAGGGTGAGTCTGGTCTTGAGTTTGCTGGAGCTTTATGCTTATTCTGAAAGATGATCTGTCCTAAGATAGTGCCAGGTGCCTGCGGCCCAGCTTCCCTTGCACACATTTGCCTCTCCCTGCCCTGAACCGGCCAGGGGGTGCTGGTGGTTAATCAGCTGTAGAAAAGCCTACAATCAGACCTTTAATTACTGGTTTAAATAACATGGTACAACTGGCTTTTGTAACAGGATATATTTTACTGGGTTTGCTCATACACATGACAAACAGGAGCTGGGGTTTGTGCACCTCAAAGTTACTACTTTAGGCCCTGTGATCTGGAATTACTTGTGGGGTGGGGAGAAAGGGGACACTGATAGTTCTCCAAAGCACACCCCTTGAGGCCAGTGGGTAACCAGCAGGCCCAGCAAAGATGTCTCGATGCTGGAAGCTGCCAGAGTATCTAATGTGTCAGATCTACCTGTATGATCTTTTCCTAACCCTTACGCAACCGGCCCATTTCCCCATGGTAGATTGTGGTTCTGACCTACAGCAAGCTGGGGAGTCCTCTGATAAAATGGCACCTGATGATTCAGGAGGAGAAATAACAATGTGTGATCTTTGCTATTCAGAGACTGAACAGGAAGCCTCTGGGCTTCCAAGCTCTTTTGTGTCTTGAAACATTTTGTGTAAGAACCTGGCAGCAGAAGGCCTTGCCTCAGTGAGAGGACCTGGGAGTCCAACTGTACAGCCTTCCCGAAAGGGGCAAAGGGAGCGGAGGAGGCCTGCTGGGTGGGCTGGCTCCTAAGGCTGTGGAGGTGTTTGTGAAAGAGCAGCTGAACACCCTCAGACCCTGGAGGATTCTTTTCCTGGACCCCTGGGACGCCGTACCAAGACTGGGTGCCTTAAAACAGCAGAAGTGTATTCTCTCATGGTTCTTACAGACTTGAAGTCTGAGGCCAAGGCATCATCAGGGCCTCGCTCTCTCTGCAGGCTCCAGGGGAGACTGTGTTCTGTGCTTGTCTCTCAGCTTTAGTGTTGCCAGCATCCTTGGCACCCTGTGGCTTGCAGACACATCACCCTGCCTCTGCCTCTGCCTTCGCACGGCCTTCTGCCTGTGTGTCCGCACACGGTCCTCACTCTGCACATGTCTGTGTCTCTTCTCCTTTTCTTATAAGGTCACCAGTCACATTGGCTTCGGGGCCCACCCTGCTTATGACTTGATCCTACCTAATTCCATTTGCAATAACCCCATTTCCAAATAAGGTCACAGTCTGAGGGACGGGGGTTGGGGGCTGAGGACTCGGGGCAGCTTAACCAGCAGACATTTATTTCTCACAGTTCTGGAAGCTGGAAGATCAATATCAAGGTGCTAGCCAATTCAGTTTCTGGAAATGGATGTCTTCCTGACTTGCAGATGGCCGCCTTCTCACTGTGTCCTCACATGGCAGAGAGAGAAAAGGAGAGAGCTCTCTGGTGCCTCTTTTCATAAGGGCACCAATCCCATCGTTTGGGCCCCACCCATATGACCTTATCTTACCCCCAAACACCTCCAAAGGCCCCACCAAGCAAACAATATCACACTGGGGGGTAGAGCTTCAACAGATGAATTTTGAGGGGATACAAACATCCAGTCCATAATGGACTTCAACACTCCTTTTGGGGGATAGCCACACACACACACCTATGCAGCTACAGGGGCCAGCAGGGACAGGTGCCAGGTCTCCAAGCCAAATCCTCCAGCTGGAGGAGAATCACAACCCCTAACACAGGAATCAACACCCTCAAATTAGTCCTTTAGTGGCCCAGGCATTGGATACTGAGATCTGTATGGGCTGCTTCCCCACCTTTGGGAGGGGCAGGAGTTAATCCAGGAAGGTCATTTCCCCACTCTCTCAGAGAAATGCCAGCCAACTTGGGCAGTGCCCCTGGAGCTGGCACAGTATCCGTGACTGGGAGCAACACTAAGGGGGCCCAGCCTGGCCAGGACTCGGGCTGGCTGGTTTCTCTCCTCAGCCCGGTTCACTGCCACGGGCCGGTTTAGCAGGAATTACCCTTTGCCCTGCTCGCACTGGCCACGCAATTCCCCTGCTGGACCTGTTGAGACCCCACCCCACCCCCGTTTCAATCCCGCAGTGCCAGGCCATGCCCTCTGCCCAGGATGGGCCTCGGGCTCTCCCGCCTTTCCTATTGCCTGCCCTCCCCGCCCGGGTATGTAAGTAGGCACGGCTTTGTTTGGAAACACTGTGTTCACCACTACTAATAATACATCGAGAGTCAGCCCGTATCCAAGGAACCCTAAGTGCTTCCCAGGTGCTATCTAATCAGCCCCCACCCAAAGCCCCGCTCCAGCAAACACCAGGGCAACAGAGCCGAACCAGACTTCGAAGGGGAGGCATCTTGGGGCCCTCTGCGGGGGGATGGCACAGGACTCCCCTAGAGGGGGTGACACTGCTTAGGGTGAACAGGCTAGTGTAAGCCTCTCTGATTGCTCCCCGCGGGATTGGGAGCTGGGTTGAAAGAATGATTCGCAAAGCCCCAGAAGGGCATCCCTCTACTACTGGTACAGGTAAGTCACCACCTTCCAGGTACACTGCCATATGCCCGTTGGGTACTCGAGATGAATACCCATGCTGCACGCCCACTCTCTGCCCCTTCACCATGGAGCACCCACCCACCCGGGTGCCCACCCACCCACTTTTGGCATCTCTGGATAGGGCCATCAAAGTGGGCAGGGGAGCAACCAGTGTGATCCCCTCACAGGCGCCCATCTTCCCACCTCGCACACTGCCGCGGTGTCTGCAGTAGCTGGAATAGCCAGAGTACTCACTGCCAACCAGGTTAAGCCCCCCAGCCTTGCCCCTGGGGAGCCAGGCAGGCTGCATGCTCACACGCGGGCATCTTGCACATCCAATTAACTGATTTTCCTTTGGCACCTGGCTCAGCAGCACCTTGCTTCCACCTTGAAAGTATTCTGTGTATATTTGGGGATATATAACGGGAATATTAATTCCTTCAGCCTCTCAAACATCCTCTGTGGAAGAACAGAGTGGAATCTTTATCCACACTTTACAAATTGGCAAAGTGAGGCTGTTTGTGCTATGCGACTTGCCCAGGGTCATACCGCGTACAGGTAGAGAAGCTCTGAACAGAGCCCTGATCTTCCACCTCCCAGAAACAGGTTTCTGCCACGGTAACATGCCCCAGCCCACCGGCTCCTCTTGTGTAGCTCAGAAAGCGCATGTTACCAAACCTTTAAGGAACTAAAACTATATATTAGCTATGAGGAAATAGATCAGTGACACAAGTGTGAAATGAAAATACAAATGAGAGATGAGAACACTTTCCCCCGGGGAGACTATTTGAAAAATCAGAACCATTCCTATCATCCTTCTGTATTTTGAGAGAGCACAGTAGGTTCAGAGTTATGAACAAAGGTCGAAGTCAGAGTCAGCAGTTGCCTTCCCAAAGCTCATTGCAGAAATACAGGGTTAATACAAAGGTTCTGTGTAAGCTGGGGAAGTCAAGAGCTAAAATCACCCTTAAGTAGCATACGGCAGTTACAAATCCACAATGTACTTTCCCATGCATCATTTCATTGCATGGCGGCAGACCCTGCATGATAAATACAGTTATCCCTATTTTTACAGTTGAGAACTATGCTCAGAAGATTCCTTGCCTAGAGATGCACACACAGCTAGTAAATTTCAGTCACGCTCTAACCGAGATGGTGCTCTTTCCAGCTCATCGCAGCCACCTCCCTGTCTCCCTTTGTTGTGATCTCAGAAGTACTGCCTTGAGTATTTGCTGGTGACCCACCTGCACCCACTCCTGCCGCATAAAATGTCACTGCTATTCACTGACACCGCTCCTCTCTCCTTCCAGCCCTCGGAGGACTGCACCTCTCGTGCCCTCAAAGTCAGTGCCTCCCCCTTCGAAGTCTGGTTCGGCACTGTTGCCCTGATGTTTGCTGGAGCGGGGCTTTGGGTGGAGGCTGATTAGATAGCACCTGGCTTGCCCTTTCCAATGAGAGGTGAGCGGAAGGGTACATGTCATTTCCAAGTGGAAGCATTTAACTTCCGGAGCTGAGCTCTCCAGAGCTTCCTTCCCCTGCCACAGAGCTAATGAAAGCACATCCTGAGACAGAGCCTCCAGCAGCCTGGTTCCAGGAGTGAGCACCCTGAGCAGAGCCATCCAGGGGACCTGCATCAGACACTAGCAAGAAAGGTCCTTATTGTTTCAAACCACCAGCATGTTGGAGTTTTTTTATTACTGTGGCGTAACCTAATCCGTCCTGACTGGTACACTACCCAGAATTGGAGAATCTGCCAGTCGCAGGTAGAACTGAATCTCTCACTGGCTCTAAGGGACAGACCCTGACTGGCACATATCACTCAGTATAATGTCTCCCCTCTGCCACCGCGTTTGGTTTGAGTACGGCTAATAGCCTCGGCCCACAAGAATTAACTCTTAGCATTTGCTTAGAGCAGCTCAGGGGTGAGCCAATCCGTGTGAGAGCAAACTGTTCATGATTAAGGGAGGCAGTGCTTTCTCTCCCGCATGGGAGCAAGCCACCATCCCCTCTGGTGACTGTCTTACAAATGAAGGACCCCTGCCCTGAGGATAAAGATGAGCCCAGGGCAAAGGGGCTGCAAACTGTGGACATGAGATCAAAAGCCCACGGTCAGCTCGAGGGCTTCCCAAAATGAGCCAGGAAGTCCCCCTAATTCTCTAAGCCAGTCTGAGGTGAGCTTTCAGTTCCTTGAAATTTAAAAATAACCTAAGCTGATAGTTTTAAACAACTCCCTCCTCAGAATAATCATCTATGGATACATTGATATACAGATATAGATATAGATGCATTTCTGCAGTCCTGTATGTCTTTTGGGCTTAAAGTTTTGACTTGTGAGATTGCAAATATTCCTGAGAAAGGAAATAGAATTAAATTTTAGAGTCAGGAAGAATTTTATAGAACAGATGGTCTGTCTCATTTTACAGCCAGGACAAAGGCACAGAAAGGTAGTCACTCCCACTGGGCAATCTGTGCTCTTGGGTGCCTACTGACCTCTGATCCCATTGGCGCTAAGTTGTGCTCTCTCGGGGCTGTTCTGGGATTAAAAGGAGATAATGTACATAAAACTCCTAGCAGAATGGCTGGCACAGTGTTGATAATCAACAAATGCTGACTATTTATCAGTGACTCACATTTTAGTATTGAAGTGGGGAGGGGGTTATAAATAACTGACACTCCCCTTATCAGTTTTTATATTGAGAGAACTCGCTGGACCCAGAAGATGTCAGAGCCTTGAGCCTGACCCAGTAATGATCAGCCGCAGTCAACTGCAGAGGCGGGCTGATCCTGAGTCCCGGGTAGCACCTGTGGTCACCCAGGAGCACGTGTGCCAAGCACACCCAGTAGGGGAGTTAATCTTCACAAGGACCTGGCACTCATAACTGTCATAAAGAGGGCAGAGTTTCTGTAAGAAGCTCAGGGAGCTTTGTGGCTGCAATTGTGAGAAACACTAGGAGCTGCAGGAGGGCAGCCCCCAAATCTGGTACAGTCAGAAGGGAGCAGGCGTATCTTTGCCCCCTACAGAGAACCATGTAGCATGGACCCCCAAGGGCAGTGGGCATGAGACAGGAGGCCCAGAGCAGGGCCAGGCTTGTTAGCAGTGCCTGGGGACACATCTGAGCAGCCTCAGAAATGCCAGTGGAGGTGCTGCGGGGCCTGGAGGTCCTGGTGAAACTGTGAGGATGGGGCCCTTGACATCGGAGTGGCTACAGTCACTGCCCCGTGTCTGCCGAGGGCTGCAGAGACGCCCGCAGGCAGCAGGATGCATGCCCAGTCCTGATTTAATAAACAGCAGCAGGAATGGAGATTCCACCTCCAGGAAACAGGCAGGACACAGTATGGACAGAGGAAAAGGACTTCACCCAAGGGAAGTTCAGGCGCCAAAAGCAACTGTGGTCACTACAGGTTTATCATAAGCCAGCCCTGGAGAAGGCTTCTCTTGTCTCTTTTGGGTTCTGCTGTTCTCAGGTCCTGGATTAATGAGAAAACAAAATAGAGCCCCCTGTCCTGTTCCTGGCACAAAATGAGCACAAAATAAATGGAAAGTGTCTCTCCCTGTTTCTCTTCAAAGTGTGATTCTCCTCTGAAAGTCATTTGGACCACATTTATGTAAACAGGACATCAAACAGCAGAGGCGTCTATAGATTCAGAACCTGAGAGATGTGCCCCTGCTTAGGAGCTGTACCACTGTAGTTTCAATTCTCATTCTCCTTATTTATAAACTGAAAGTGATATAACCCTTGCCTTACCCAACCCATCTCATTTTGAGAATTAAATGAGATCGTGGAAAAGGAAGGGATTCGTCAGATTCTCAAGGGCTGCAACGCCTCCAAATTCTCATCCCCATGCTGCGCCTAAACTGGTGGGCAGAAGCTGGTAGGCAGACCTCCTCCCAAATGAAGGCAAGCTTGCTAGAGCCCACCCCCCCCAGAGAACAAGGCAGCAGCCCCCTCTTGCTCTAATAAATATATTTAAAAAAACAAATTCATGGGATGTATCTGTTTACCACTTTGCTCAGGCAGATCACTTTTCCAATCTGAATTCAGGAGCAGTTTCAGCAACTGTAAAATGAGTTACTCATCTTAACACTTTGCTTTGGTGATGGGAAGAAAGTGAGGCAAAATTGTAAAGGTGTGTTCAGGATGCACTCCATATTATAGAAAAACCCAAAGTGCAATAATCCTTTGCAATGGTTTCCAGAGTCAATGGGCTGAGGGTGGCAGAGCGAGGCTTAAATTGGTGATCAGAGGGCAGCTCAGCAGTCAGTGACCAAGAAAGGGCAGAGGAATCACAATACATCACAAGTGCACATATGATGGGTAAAGACTGAATAATAATAGGTGGATTGTGTCAGTGTCATTTTCATGGTGCTGATGTACAATAGTAATGCAAAATACCAACTTGGGGAAAAGAAGGGCTGGTGGGTGCACAGGACCTCCCTGTACTTTTTTTTATATATCCTCCTGTGACTCCATCTTTGTTTCAAAATAAAAAGGTTAAAATAAAATGCACCAGGCTCTCTCATATCTTTATCTCTTTTGTGTTAGCAAATTATTATCGTTCTTATGCGTACTCTTCCTCATTCTTCAAATCAGCTTGTGCATCTTTGCACAATACTAAATGGGCACTCAAGAAATGTTTGTTAAATGTGTGAATGAGTGATCCTGTTATTCCTGTGATAAAAAAAGAGGCTATTGAGTAGATAAACCAACATAATGTAGCAGTTAAAAGCATGCACTTGTAAGTCCAGCTACCTGATCAAAATCCCAACTCTAGATGCTCTACTAGTTGCATACCTTTCTGAGCCCCATCTCCTCATACCACAAGTAGACATCGAAGTAACACTGTAGGCTGTAGGGGCTCAGTGAGTGAAGGCACTGTGACACAGTAAGAAATAAATCTGTTTGATCTTCTCCCAGCTTGCTGACACAGAGCTTCTAAGACCCTTGCAGTTTCCTGGGTGATGGTAGTATCTTTTAATATTGATTACAAGCCCATTTCCATACCTGAGTTTATGCCGAGATGATTCTTGGTAGCGCCCTGGAGAGCTCCAGGATGGGAGCTGATGGCCAGAGGAATCAACCCTGCGATTAGGTCAGAGCTTTTAGCCCCAGCCCTGGCTTCCTGGAAGCTGAGGGGGACCTAGAGATTAGACTCAGTCACCAATGGTCAGTGCTTTAACCAATCATGCCTACATAATGGGAGCTTCCCACAAACCTCTAAATAATGGATTCTGAGAATTTCCAGATCGGTGAACACATCAAAGTGCTTGGCAGATGGCATGCCCAGAGAGGGCACAGAAACCCCACGCACCTCTCCCACTCCGTCCCTTGCCCTGTGCTTCTCCTTCATTTGGCTAAGTTGCAGCCCTTATAAAAAACTGGTAACAGTAAATAAAGTACTTTTCTGAGGTCTGTGAGCCATTCTAGCAAATTATTGAATCTGAAGAGGGGCTCATAGGAACCCCAACTTAGAGCTGGCTGGTTAGAAGTACCGGTCACAATCTGAGACTTGTACTTGGCATCTGGGATGGGGCAGATGGGGGAACCTTGTAGGACTGAGCCCTTAACCTGTGGTGCCTGCACTAACTCTAGGTAATTGGACTGAATGATAGGACACCCAGCTGGTATCCAGAGAGCTGGAGAATTGGTTGGGATGAGGACAAACCCCACACATTTGCTGTGAGAAGTGTTGGGAGGAAAGCAGTTCAGATGAACGTAAAATGCTTAAAATAGTGCCGCAGTGTATATATACAGTAAGCTCTCAAAACTGGCTATTCCTGTCACAATCTGGAAGTTCTCAGAACCCATTGTTTAGAGGTTTGTAGAGAGGTCCCATTATGCAGGCATGACTGGTTCCCAGGTTCCTGACACGGGGTTTCCAAAACCCTTGCCGTCTGGGACCTCAGCTGAGGCTCTCCATCAGGTCACACAAATGCAGCCTCCTTGTGTGCCCTGGGCTTCCTCATGGCATGGTGGCCAAGTTCCAAAGGCAAGGATCCCAAAAGATAAAGAGCAAGTGGAAGCCACCATGTCTCCGTTCATGACCTAGCTGTGGAAGCCACACAGTGCTGTCTCAACAACCTGGGCACTGAGGCAATCACAAAGGTCCTCCAAGCTCACAGTAAGAGGAACTAGATCCTCCCTCTCAATGGGGGAGCAGCAAGGTTCTGGAAAAGCATGTAGGACCAGAAAGGGTATGCTATTAGCCAGGCCTTTTATTTCTATAATATGATGCTTTGACATCTGGGGCCTTGCTGGCCCTGAAGAAACCGCCCCTCCCAGGGTCAACCAGTCCCTAGAGACAGCAAGCGACTCACCCATAGCGTGCCTTCCAAATGCACACCAAGCCATCCAGAGCCCACACCCCAGCCAATAGTGTTCTTGGGCTCTCACAGTCCAGGCCACCATCCACCTGCCCATCACCTCAGGGCCACACCCCACACTGTTAGGGACACAGCCCCTATGCTCAGAGTTCACTGAAATCACTCAAACCAGCCAGTCCTACCTGCCCCCTGCCTCACTGGTTCCTTCCCCCTGAAACCACAATAATGGCTCCTGTCCCCCCCACCCCGTCCTCCCTCCGCGGCCCCCCTGTGGGTCCCAGGGCTTCCCTGTGGGGCCCCTCCGGCTGCACATGCCCCCTCCTCTTGGCACCTGTGAGCATCTTTTCAGTGGTGGATGCCTCCTGACCTATTGGACTCCTGTGCCTCAAATTTTCTATGATACACTACATTTCAGAATTACTCTGGCCATTTTGGGGAAATAAAATCTTCCACACTCTGTATTACACTTGATTAAGTACTTGCCTTTCTCCTCAACTGGACTGTGTGCACACACACACAAAAAACGCACCTTTCTTTTTCCTCTTTATCTCCTATGCCAGGCACGCAGAAAGGACTCAATAAATGTTGAGTGGCTGGCTGACTGAATATTTGAGAGCCATAGTACAACCTTTGTCCTCCTTATTAGGCATCCAAAGAGAAAGGACCTTTTGCAAATGCCTTGAAGACCCCAGGGCACAGTAGCTGCTTACTCAGCCATCTCTTCTCTTCCCACTCCCTCAGGCTGCAGCTCAGAACAGCCCAGCTCCTATCACTGCTACTTGGTAAGGTTACCTGGGATAACAGAAGCCTCTGCTGTGTCAGGGGTTGGACATGTGGAGGCAGAGTGGGAAGCCCTGAGGTGGTTCTCATCACCTGAAGCCTGTACGGGCATTCACAGTGCTTAGACAGGCTGGTCTCTGAATCACGGGCAGATGTGCACACAAACACCCAAGGTGTCCCTCATCTAGGCAGGGCAGCCATGCTTTGTGAAACTAATTAAGGGGAATTTCCTGAGTGCTAATATCTCCAGATGGTCCCCAAAGAGAGGGAGTTATGTGCTCAACTGCCTCAGCCCGGAAAAGTTTGGAAACTACAGGTTTCTGCAGAGACCCCTAGGACAATACCTGGATTCTTTCTAGCAAATAAGGAACAAAAGCAAGGGAATGCTTCTCCCACTCCTTCCAAGAGGACAAAGGCCTCCCAAAGGGGCTAATACCTTCTTCCTCAAGCCCATATGGTGTATGAGTTGATGGGCACCTGAGCAAGATTTACAGCAAGGCAGGAGATCAGGAAAGACTTCCCATGCCCCTTCCACCTGTGTCAGATGCTAGGATCCATTTGACAGTTTGAAGCACCTAATTTTATTCCCTAAAAAGGGAAGAGATTTAAAATGCAAATACTTCTTGGGAGAAACAACAAATGGGTTTTAAGTTCATCAGTGCTTGTTCCAGCAAATAATCCTTCTTTGCAAGTTGATTTGATTAAGGGACAGAAAGGAAACCAAAGAAACACAAGGGCAGGTACTGAGGGCAGAAAATCGATTCTCTGCCTCTTCCAGAGGAGGCTTCCAGGAAGTTTGTTTCCTCTGCCAAGACCTTCTCTAATGATCATAGTCAGAGTTTTGAGTACCTGTCAGAAAAGCCATCCTAGTTCCACACCCGCTACAGCCCTCGGATCCCATTCTCCAAGTCAAACAACTAACCTGAGCCTGAGTATCTCAGTTGCTCTAAGTTCTCTCTGCAAAATATTTTTAAAAAAACACATTGCATGCCTTATAGAGCAAAAGACTTTCCTCAGCCAAATTTCAAGTTTTATGGAATATCATTCACAGTAGCCAAAAGGTAGAAACAACCCAGGAGTCCATCAACAGAAGAATGGACAAGCAAAATGTGGTACATTCATACAACAGACTATTATTCGGCCTTAAAAAGAAATGAAGTTCTGATACATGTCACCACATGGGTGAACTTCAAGAACGTTATGCTGAGTGAAAAATGCCAGACACAACAGAACATTATATGATTCCACTTATATGAGGTACCTAAAATAGGCAACTTTAGAGAAACAAAGAGTAGGACAGTGGAACCAGAGACTTGGGGGAGGGGGGATGGGGAATTAATGTTGGTGGGTAGAGTTTCTCTTTGGGATGATGTAAAAGTTCTGAAAACGGATAATGTTGATGGTCATATAACAATGTAAATGTGCTTAGTACAACCAAATTGCATACCTAAAAGTGGCTGAAATAGTAAATTTTACGTTACGTATATTTTGCCACAATGAAAGTAATGTTAACGCAATTACCACCACCCCCCACAGGCTGTTGCATGCCTTTTGACCTGTCCTTCCCACTCCTCCAAATTCAATCAACTGAGCACTGCCAAGTGGGGGAAGAGCCATGTCCAGGAGCACTGTGGAGCGTCTCACACCACAGATCAGCCATGCTTACACTAAAGAAGGCGGGGCTGTTTCCACACTGTCCCAGAAGCACATGTTTTCCTGTCTCCCTTGGGGATACCACACCTTCAATAGCTGCCTTTGCCCACAGGCTCAAGTTCTGATTCCTTAAGCCAAGTTCAACACCTCCTCCACTGGGTTCCAGTCCGAGTTCCCACCCTTCCCTCCCTACCCACCTCCACAAAGAGCTGCCACCATTCGGCTAGTTCCCCAATCTGCAAACGTGTCTTGCCATTACTCCCTTCTGCATCTCCTGCCCATCTTCCAAAGTCCCACCTGAGCCCAGCTCATGGGGTCCCTCCTCAAGCCACTCCCACTTATGGTGACAAGCCCTTCCTACTCTCTGTCTCTCACATCCTTCCTCTGCATCGTTCCCTCTATTGCCTGTTCATACAACACATCTACTGTTGTGGTAATTCAATTCTGAAGATTAAGGCTCTAAGGAACTTTCGGAGATTATTTCATTCACCTCCCTTAATTTGTGGCAAGGACACCAAGGCTGAGCGATCACCTGCTCGAGGTCCCAGCACTCATTAGAGGAGGAAGAAATAGAACCCACAGCTGATGTCCGCTCCATTCTCTTCCCCATGGGGCTGGGTTGCCTCTGCTTAAGTAATTTAAATGTGTTAGCGCTATTGTCCCAAAGGGCTTTGAAGCTCCATCAGGGCCACACCCCATGTCATATTTGTCCTCATAACACCCAGCACCATCTTAATCTGCCCACGTCACAACCATAAAGGTGTTTCTAGGTCATCTCCTTAACTGTTTGGGCCTACAATTTCTCTTAACAGTTCCTTAAGAATACGATGTTTTTCTCCTCTTCCAATTCAGAATATCTTCCTTATGAGTTTACTAAGAGTAAATCAGGCAAACCAAAGAAAAGCAGGTGGATAATACATGTGAAGAAACTCAGCCCATGTTGGCAACTGCAGAAGCACGTTCAGTTTCCTTCTTGGCCCTGACTGTGGACCTACCATAAATTGAACCAGACATACTTACTCTAATTTTATCTCAACTTTGCAGGCAGACAGTAACCCTGGGTTGGTTTGGTTCATCTGTTTCCTAGACCATTAATTCATTGCTTTTACTGTCTCAGCTGCGTGGGCATCCCTTTGGCTGGAACACATATAGGCTCCTTCCTCCTCCACATAGCAAAAGAAAAAGAAGGAAAAAAGAAAACGCAGTGTCACCCCACCCCGCATGGAGACAGAACATCCCTTGGAGCCATTATGTCACGTATGTCCCATTACCGGAGGAGAGCACAGCGCCCCACTAGCCCACGAGCTCACAGCTCATCTTCCTACCAGTCTGTTCCCTCCCTGAGCCTAATGGATCCCATCAGGGGCAGGTGTGCTTTTGCCATTGCGGATCATGAAAACCAGAGGTAATGACTGCAGGGATGGGGGCCTCCTGCCAGCCCATCAGCACCGGGGTTTGATGTTGAGGAGATAAAGGAAAACCGGGGGAAATTCTGAACCTGGGTGGCTTTTGAGAGGCAATGGGGAAGATGGGGAAAGAGACCCAGATCCATAATTACCAAGGCCTCGTGCAAAATTTAACTAAAACTTGGGTGGAAACGAACACCAGGAAACGTCATTCATCAAGTTAAAACACCAGCTCAGGTAAACTCGGCTACAAACTGGGGAAAAGAAAGGGAGGAGAAAGGAAAGAGGAGCAATCACTCTAGATATCAAGCAAATCAAATTACCCCGAAGGCCTGACAAGACACAAGCATTAATCACGGGTTATCCCAGCTGCACACCTGTCCGGAAAGGAGAACCTGGCGTGCTCCAAATGACTCCAGCCTTCTTCCAGGCTGGATGGAAGGGACAGGGAGGCAGGCCCGGGGAGCCCAACCCCAGATGGCCACATGGCACCCCCAGCGCTCCCCGGCCAGGTGGAAGGAGGAGGAGGAAGAGGATTTGATTCAGGCAGACGAGTGCCCTCCACAGCTCCCCGGCCAAGCTCCCTTCTGCTGCTCCATTCTCCTCTGCAGCCTGTGTGGCTTCCTTCTGGACTGGCAAACCTGCTGAGCTGGGAGAGGGCAGGCTTCAGGGGGAATCTAAGGCAACCCTGAGGAGTGGTAACGGGTGGGCAAGCAGGTCCAGCTTCCAAATCCTTGGTGTTGGTGGCTTTCTATCCTGAAATTCAGAGCGGACGGGGAAGGACAGGGAGATGAGGCAGGGGTGGTGGAGACAAAGCAAGCCTCTGACTTTATTTCCTGTGTGGCACAGGCTTTGTACACCCATGAGTCCCCAGGGCTGGTCACAGGCTGAAGCCTCCTCTAAAAAAGGAGCTTGGAAAGCAGCTCAGCCATTCGGGTTGGGAGCTATTTGCACTTGATGAGAAACTTCAAGTGGGAATCATCTGAGTGTGTGCCTCTGTGAATTCGAGAGTACATTTAGAAGGAACAAATGATTTATTAGTGTGGCCTCTGCAAAGCCTCATTCGAAATGGAAAGGAGTCCCCCACCTCCCCTTATCATTAAAACCTAACAGGGGCAGAATCCATTTGGTCTCCTAAGCCTGCATACAAGGGAGTCACAGCTAATCAGGCAGCCGGCTCAGCTCCTCCAGCCTTTCTTTGAGTGCAACAATATGTATAAACTGGCAAAAACGGACTGCGGACCACTTTGATGTTAAACAAAGAGGAAAAACTCCAAAACAGCATTAAAACTGTATTCCTGTTTAACTCTTCTGTATCCTTTCTGCAGAACAAATTTAAGACTCCCACAGCTGGACAGGGCTCCAGGGAGCGCTAAATAATGAATGATTACCACTTCAGTCACTTAGACCCAAGTGTTTCCTTGGCCAATCTCTGAATTAGTTGCTCAGATTATAAAAGAGACTATATTTTGTACAGTTGTGGGGCTTGATGCCATAAGGGGAGCTCTACATTCACCATCTCATAAATCCTTCCAACACCTCTGTGAGATCCACATTATCATCCCGTTTTCAAGATGGAGGAACAGAGTGGTTACGGGACATGCCTAATTTGTCTATGTCTGTAATGGGGTTCCAAGCTCAGATCTCTAGGACTGATTCCAAAGTCCTCCCTGGAACACAAAGCTCAGGTCGTTTTTCATTCTCATGAATGAATTCCGTCTTCTTGGAAACAGGAAGTTCTACATAAGATCCAAAGCCTATCCATTAAAATTTTTAATTCATTTGAAATGGAATTGTTCTAAAATATATTGTATGCTTCTGTGGCTTACAAAATTCCTAGGAAACATCCAGCGGAATGATTCCCAGTCAGGCAGAAAATCCATCCTTTAGGTCCTCAGAGATGCCAGGGAAGGTACCATGTGAGCCAAGAGGGTGGCTTCCTGCTGAAGTGGAGCACCGGGTAGCACCCCAGGGCTAGAAGGCAGGTCACGAGGGTTGAGGGGTGGCGGTTTGGTGAAAACAACCCAGCAATACAAGCACTAGAGAAGATTTTCAAGCACCATCTGGAAACAGTCAGAAAACCCATCATGGATCAAGAAGTAAGAAACTTGTAAGATTCTGGCATCCATATTGTCCCATTTCCCCCTTGGTAGTAAATGGTGCAATCACCTCTAAAACAAAGCAAAATAAAATTTATGAAAAACAAAATGTGTGTGTCAAAATGTGAACAGTGGTGGTACTAGAGTCGATGTGATTAATTTAATTCTTCTTCCTCCTCGCCCTCAGGCTACTGAGACCAGGAAAGTCTACTGGGTCCCAACATTCAGGCTGAGAGCATGCAGAAGGGAAGACATGCTCTCACTCCCAAGCGATGTCATGTTTCACAATCAAATGTAAGGAACATCAAGGTGATTTTGTTATATTCAAACTGCATGTCCATAAGCCTGAAAAACGGAGAGGCTTCGGCGTCAGAAAGAACTAACTTGGGATCCCAGCTCTGCCACTTTGCTTACAGAGTCACCTAGGACACTTTACTTAATTTCCCAGACTCAGTTTATTAATCTGTAACATGGGACTAATAGTACCCACTTCATGGGGCTGTCCTGAGATTCAATCATTTGTAGGGAGCAGGAATGAATGCCCTAAATGAATAGATGCCTCAGGGAAGCAACATATTTCACCTACATTTACAAATACGACATTTTCACCTCCCACCCTCTCACACTGTCAAATCAAAGCTTATTGAAATACTGATTGTTAAACCACAACATTTATGGTGAGATGAATCTGTTCTGGACACCCTTTTAAAGACTATGGCAGTTGCCAAAGCTCCAGGAGAAGCTGCTGTAAGACTGGGGCCACGACATGAGACCAGATCAGCATAAAGCCACCACCAAGAAAATTAATGTGGGTTGAGAGCATCCAACTGAATCCATGCTTATCTCACTTAATTCACATGCCTTGTCTCCTTCAGTTAAGAGAATTACCTCATAGGTTAGTATTATTGTCCTCATTTTACAGAAATTCCCCATGGCCACAGAACTAACAAGCGGTACAGCCAAAACTCATATCCAGCTCTCAGTGCCCCCAATGTTGCTTCTAGATACATTGTTTCATGGTGCTACCTGTTTTCATAATCAACTTAGATACTAGTTAGTATTAGTTGTCCCCAATATTATTTAAGGTTGGACAATTCCAAGGAAATTTTTCAATGGTTTATGATCCATGGATTCTGAATATTACTGGTGAAATGCAGTTTCTCTCTCCATGTGTCTTCCTTCCTGGTTCTGTCTCTTTCTGTCCCTCTCCCCTGGCCCACTTGGTAGTATTCCCATCAACATAAAGATAAGATTATAAAGCCAAGATGTTGGCTCAAACTTTGCTTTCTGTTTAATGTACGAGGCAGGGGAGGGAGAGATAACAAAGCCATAACCCTTAACCTCAGGAGTTCACCCTTGGGTTTTGTACAGAAAGTCAGTTACCCTAAGGCTGAGGAGGTACTTGCAGTGTTTCTGCTGGTACTTCAGGCAGTTTCCCAGCAAGTGTGCTGAAAGCCTGGGTCACGGTGAGCGAGGATCTTGGTGCCCTCAGACCTCAGGACAGTCTGGTGGAGGTGGCCGGAGTTCCCACGTGTGTCGCCTCCAGCCAAAAGCAGCCCTTGCCAATATCATTTCCGATGTGTCCCTCCAAATGAGGAGGTTAGGAAGCTCTGCTTGTCTCAAGTAGATTGGCATATAGTAGGCAGAAAAATTATTTGAGAGGGGTATCACTTGAAACACTCTCAGAAAGACTTACAGTGTCCAGAGAGGTTACTGATATTTTATCCTTGTCTAGGAAAAATACGGGATAGTCTGAAATCTAGACCTAGGACTGTCACTAAACTTGCTGCACTTCTGTTCCCCTCTCTAAGGTGGACCTGGCACTTTCTAAAGCCCCACCATCCCAACTTCCTGCTGAAAACATCACTTCGTTGTGAAGGGGCAGCTTAAAGGAAAAAACTGGCCACGTTGGCAGCACAGAGAGCCAGCTGCTTCCTCCATCCTAAAGTTACCTGCCTAGAAAGCCAGCCATGGTGAAGGAACCAGAGTTTGAGGGCAGGGTGCCATGTGAGTGACTAGTGTATAGTAGCCTAAGTCCCAGCCTGCCCCACAAATACTTGTTCTCAAACACCCACCCACCAGACACGCTGGAATCCACTGCTCCTGCTAGCCGGGGTCTCCTGGAAGCTGTGGCATCTTATCTACTGCTGCTCAGAGCCTCCAGGCCTTTCCAGGGAGGGGCTGCCCTGATGGGAATAAGCATAAGCTTTGACTTGTTCTTTCATCTTCAGACCATAAACATCTATTATTTGAACAGCCATTTCTACAGTAAGCAGCTTACCCAACTCTCTAGGCCTCAGCTTCCTCTTGGGTCAAATAGGACTCATGCCAGCCACCTCACAGGTCACTTGTAATGAAATGAGAAAACTTATGTAACGTGTAACCCAGAACGGCACGTCAACCCTCTCTGGCTTTCCCCATAGATAATGTGCAGTGAGGCATCCCCAAGAGGTGGAAAAGCTGACACGGAGAAGACAAGCAGTCAGACTCCTAGACAAGAAAGGGTCCCAGGAATGGGTTCACTGGCAGAGACAGGACCTTCCAGAAAGGCACTAAGCTAACTAAGCAGCCAGCACTTAGGCAGGGGGGGACTCCTGGATGCTAATCTAACAGCTTTGACATGGATATTTTTTAATTTCACAAGTTTAAATGAGGTTGGCGGCATTTGTGAGAGTGTTTGACCTAACCCCATACATGCCGATGAATGATTCACTTTATGACGGATATGTGTCCCTTTGACAACAGTAGGAACAACAGAGCAAACTCCAGATACAGAATTGAATTTAGGCTAAAGGCTAATAGAGGATACCCATTTAAAAACTGCAAAATGGACGGCCACTAACTGTTTTAGCTCCGGCTGTATGTGCATGACTCTCACTAAGGCACTAGAACGAATGTTTAAAACTACAAATGTATCAAGAAGCATTAAAATGTTCATTCTCTTTGACCTACTCTATTTCTGAGGATTTGTCTTAAGGCAATAATTCAGGGGCTCAAGCTAGACACCTGGGCATCATTCAGTCAGGAAATGGCTGCAGGCAAGAGATGGTGATAAAGTGAGCGAGGGGACAGCGACTCATGGGAATATGCAGCCTTTAAAAATGGTGCATTTTGAAATCTATTTTATAACATGGGAAATGCCTATAATGTTAACTGAAAAAGGGACAAAATATTAAATACAAATATGGTTACAAATCTATTTTTTTAAATGTAAGCACACTTAAAATTTTTTAAATTATTAGGAACTATGCTGAACTGTCAATAGTGATTTTCTTTAGGGGTAGACCTACTAAATTCTTCTTTTAATTCTTTATAAATGTTCTGGCCTTTAAAAATTGAGGCCCTATATACGTGCAATAAAGTGCAGAGATCGTAAGTGTATAGTCAATGAGTTTCGACAAATATATGTACACCAATATCCCAAACAAGCCTTATAAACTCTTCGTTCTTATTAATCAAACTATCTGCCTAAGGCAACCATTATTCTGATTTCTATCTCCTTAAATTAGTTTTGTCTGTTCTTGAACTTCATATAAATGAGATCAAGGATATAATCTTCTGTATGTGGCTTCTTTCATGCAAAAGAGTGTTTTTGAGATTCATCCAAGTTGTTAGATTCCTTTTTTTTTTTTTTTTTTTTTTTGCTGAGTGGTATTCCAATATATGGACATAACACATTTGATTTATCCATTTACCTGTTGATAGGCATTTGGGTTGCTTCCAATTTTTTGCTATTAGGAATAAAGCTGCTTCAATGAACATTCTTGTTGATTTATGCTTTTATTTCTTTTGAGTAAACACCTAAGAGAGGAGGAAGAGAATGACTGGATTGTGTGTGTGTGTGTGTGTGTGTGTGTGTGTGTGTGTGTGTGTACATTCATAGTTAATGGAACTGCCAACACTTTCCTAAACTGTCTGTACCATTTTGTACTCCCATAAGCAAGGTTTGACAGCATGAAAGTTCTAGTTGTTCCACATACTCTCCAGCACTTGGTATTGTTGTCTTTCTAATTTTTTCCATTCCAGTAGACGCTTGATGGTACTTGACTGGTTTTTGTCTACATTTCTCTGATGACTAACAATGTCAAGCATTTTTCATGTACTTATTTGCCACTGCTATCTCTTCTTTTGTGAAGTGTCTACCCACTTTTATTTCATACTTGGTCCTAAGTCTCACTGGACAGGTCACATCTCTAGGTACCTCCAAGGCATCAGCATCCCCTGGACCCAGTGAAGGGCAACAGGGATGGGCATCCAAAAGAAAACCAAGAACTTTTACTAAAAACAAGGTGCATGTATCCAGGTGGCCCAAATAACAAAATTTCCACCACATTCTTCTCCCCCACACTTCCATTCTGCCCCATCTTGGACTGTTAAGAGTCCACCCATCCTTCAAGGACCAGCTTAAACTCCACATCTTCCAAGGAACTTTTCCTGATCCCTTCCTGCCTTTCTACCACCACCGCCATAGAAGTTTTATTCTCTCATGTGGCAAATCTCTCACTCAGTAATTCATTATCAAGATTTGTGAACTTGGGTCTCATCTGCCCTACCACAAAATACATTTTTAAAGAATAGGGTCAGTCCTGCAGTAACAAGGCACAGTATCTTATGCTTAGCAGAGCACACCTTCATTCATGCATTCGTTCAATGAATATTTGGTGAGCATCATCTGTATGTCAAGTCCAATGCTAGAGAATGGCATTCAGCTGTGAGCAAGACAGACACAGTCCCTGCCCTAATGGAGCTTGTAATGTTAAGGGGCATACAGACAAGAGAACAGCTGATAGCAACACAAGGTGGGAAGTTCTCTGATAGAGCAATACAGGATAACACAAGAGCATAAGGGCCATACATGAGACCCAACAAGTGAATAACCAAGTGAAGAAGAGTGTGTGGAATTGTACTAAATATAAATTATTGAAATAGAAATCACTAAATATACAAGGAATGGTGAACATGGCATGCAAACAAAGAGGAAGGGATCAAAGATATCTCTTCCCATTCTGGAGACACACACCATGGGTTTTGAGATTTGCCTCCAACATGCTTTCACAGTGCCTTGGGATTTTTTTTTTAACAGCAGGGAGGGAGCTGTTTAGGAAGGTAAGGAGCAAACAGCCCCCAGCAGGAGCAAGCAGCAGTGCATAACTAGAGAGCATGAGGTCTGTCTGGCGTGGCCGTATGAGCATCGTGCTGGTGTGCAAAGTGGGACTGAGGGAACAGAGGGAGAGGGGAAGGAAAAGAGTTGAAAAAGAGGTTACAAATTGTGAAGAGAAAAAGCAGCATTTATTTCCAAGTGACAACTCTTTATCTTCTGACCCCAGGCCTATTTGTTGACAAGCCATTCTGTCAGAATTTGTTGGTCAAGGAGAGGGAGGCCCGGTGTCCAGGAGGTGGTGCATTAGGCCTTGATCTTGTCTTGGCTGGAACACGGGAGGCTCCTCGGTAAGCAATCAGCCTCCTAATGGGCAAGAGGCGTCTCTGGGAATGGGAATTTGACAAAGCTTGTCAAAACTGTCAGGCAGTAGCAGTGTTTTTCTTTCTCCTGTTCCTACCATACGAGGGGAACAACTCCATGGGCTATGCCAGTCCTTCGAGGACAAGAGCTAAAACCACAGCAAAAAGCTGCTCAGACAGTACCGGGTCCAACACATAAATCCATCAGACGAAAAAAATCCAGATGAATGAAACAGGTCCAGGCCAAGCACACAGTGTATCTCAGGGCTGTGCGAACAGCCCATGGGGTAATTCAACAGTGACAGGCTCTCTCTCCGTCTTGGATTCCCTGTGCTGGGTGGCAATGAATTATAATTGCCTGAGAAATCAAGCAGGTGCTAAAGGCCTCTCTGGCAGATAGAAGTTATCTGAAGATAGGCTTTTCCCTGAGGCTGTTACATTGTCTTCCTGAGCTCTGTGGTGGATGAAAGTCAGCTGCGCAGTGGACGCTCCACCCTGACAAA
This sequence comes from Manis javanica, assembly GCF_040802235.1. Taxonomy (NCBI): domain Eukaryota; kingdom Metazoa; phylum Chordata; class Mammalia; order Pholidota; family Manidae; genus Manis; species Manis javanica. The sequence goes on along the minus strand of NC_133171.1, from coordinate 68,403,589 downwards.
AAATGGTGTCTGTCCACTGGAGAAGTATGCAGATGGAGGAGGCCAGAGCAGGTGAGGGCTCTCCGGGTCCCAGCGCCTTACGGATGAAGGCCTTGCCTGCATCTTTAGCTTCGCAGAGAGTCTCTGGGGGCCAGCAGCCACAACACGGTTTTTACTGGCCTCTCCTCTAACTCCTGTTTAATACAAAACCCAGGGGTCAGGGGGCAGAGGGGTAGAGGTAGAGGAAAAGTTCACTGTTCCCATGAGCAGCAGGATGGGTCCTTAAGGATGTGACAAATGTGGGAAATTTGCAAAGATCTCAAGCTAAAAACAAACATCTTCCTATTTTCTCCTTTATTCAACTCCCGGCCACTCTGACCCCACATGTACACCCCAGTCCCAACTAATCTGTCCTGAAGATAAACATGCTTTCAGTAAACCCTAAAACCTGTCTTCCATTAATTATGTCTTTCAGAGTGAAGCTTTCCCTGCTGACTGATTACAGAAAATAGCTTATTTAAAGAAACGTGGAGTCTCTCTTGCAGTCAAAGGCTTCCATGCCGGACATTATTCCAGAGAGTTCTGCACAGGCAGGGGAGACTAGCCAGCACTTCGTGGCAATCAGGAATATGGAGGAAGTGGGAACAACCGGTTCACAAAACACACCCTCAGTCACACACACACAAACACACAGCCCACCCCAGAGCCTGCATCATGTGACACAGATGCATTTGGGCTTCAAATTACTTCACTGACTCATTCATGCTAACACAGCAATTAGTGATAAAGCTCAAAACACCCATACACATTAGTCTGATGACATTTAATTATGACATTAGATGTATTGCACTTCGTGAGCTATGTAGCTTAGTAAGTAATAAGAAATCTACATGTATGGCCCATCTAAATGACAATATAATAAAAGTAAAGGAAAGCCATGAAACCCTTACTTTGCCATTAAAAGAAAATGTTGTCACGGGTGCATTTTTATGTGAAATATGCCATTTCCAGATATTGACTAAGAATATGATTTCCCTGGCTCAGAAAACATATCTATGTTTTTATTTTAAAAGATGAAAAGTTAAAAAATAGGTAGGTTGTACTTGATTATTTCTTGATGCCTCTGTGTGTCCATTCTCGTTTATAGTACCTTAGACGTCAGCAAAAGATATAGGGAGAAATGTGGCACTTTTGTGTCGGGATGGTCCATGAGATGTGCCATTTGCTTTTGGTTTACATGGGGCCCGTTCATGAGACATGATTAATAGCTCAGCAGCACTGCCGCAAAAACACATAAATCTGGCTGTCCAGAGTGTAATTGACACGCTGCTGGGCTCGCAGATACCTACTGCACTCTCATAGTGCCATCTGATCCTCAGGTGGGCATTCGAAGCAGCTGATTATGCAATGTACAGTTGCTGACACTACACTTTGGGGGTCTGTTTCTTATAGCACCCAATTAGTTGCCACAGAAAGCCCTACTCCCCTTGATCACCCTTGACCAGGTGTTAAGCAGCAGCTGAATGAACACAGGCAACCCCAGAAATTCCACTGGAGCATCCAAGCCTTAACACAGGGGGCCTTGAGGTGGGAACATCCACCTCCAAATTCTGAATCAAGTTGCCGTCCACCTGAGCTTACCAAACACCCCTGCTTCAGTTCCTCGTGGCCAGAGCCTCACCATCAGCCACCTACCCACTTACAAGAACCACCTTCCTTCCACCTCTCCTCTCCCCTCCCACCTTACCTCTTGCCCAGTTCATTACACATCCTAACTCTCCAAACTGAAATCTAGCAGCTCCACATTGCCTTGCTGTAGGAACCTGAACACTTCAGCTGCCCTCTCTGTTCCCAAGATTTCTCCATTTCTAAGGAAATTTAAAAACAAAAGCCAAACAATACTGACTTAGCCTAGTTGCAACTGTGAAGATTAAAGATTACATAATGAACAAATTGTAAAGCCCTCTGAAAGCATAAAATGCTGTACGAGTAATTATTATCATTGTTATTAATCACCTCGGTTCATCACATAGAGTAAACTTGAGATAATAAAGAGGGGGCTCTTAAACGCAGTACGAGCAGCAATACCCATTTATTACAGTGCTATTTGCTTGGATTCCATTACAGTTATAAAATTTTATGCTCATCTAGCATTTTTCATCTGAGAATGTCAAAGTGCTGTACAAGCACACACTCTAATTACACCAGTCCTCCCAACACAACCAGGGGAGCAGAAGAGGAAGGCCACTTCCAGTTGTGTAACCTGCCATCTAAGCAGATGCTGGCCAGGCCTGGGGAGATCTCCCTACTGCAGGCTGCCTCTAGAAACTTCTAAAATCTAGAAAAGTTCCTAAGTAAATACATTGTCCTCACTTCTTTCTTTTTAAAGCACAAATAATTAATGTCTGTTAAACCTACAGAGGTTTGAGATTACGTATCCAATGGCTTGTAAGTAACCCACATGCCTTGATCCCACCATTTTGGCTCATGATTCATATGTTTACCGTCAAACTGAGTCTGAAAGAAAATCTTCCGTGTCTTACTGTTTGTAACGTTGCCAGATGGGAAGTTTCCAACAGTGGCGATTTCTAATGATGGTAAACAAGTGTGTATATTGAGAAACGTAATGAAAACAATGTACGCTGTCAACGTCTTGTCACTTTGCCAGTGTAGAACTCATCTGGAAATGAGCCTCCGCTTTGGAGAATTCTTATACAGTATTTACAGTATTTACAATACATTGTCATAGGTTTTGGTCTAAGTAAATTGATAGTTTCAGCTGTAGTAATAATTCTGCCCTCCCACTAATAAGAGCAAACAAATTACTCACACTCTTGGGATTCTGAATCCTTCCAGTTGAAAAACCATATTGCTGTCTCCAAAGTAAGTACCTGTGGCCCAGAATGTGTGCAGGATGACCCACAGGGGCCCGGGGAAGGCAAACGGTAAAACCTCTACTTTATTTACTTCATTCTATATTACTTTGTAAAAATAATGAAAATTTTTTTCATATAACTAATATGTTATACAATTTGAGGGTAGAATGCATAAATATACATATACTGAGGGTGCATGTGCATTTTTTATGATGCTGAGCAAACAGAAATGTTTGAAGGGTGCAAAAAACCAAGGAGAAATAATTACATAGTGATAGAGAGGTCAGACCCCACTCCTTCACCCTTATTAGAAATGTTTGCGGGGAGAAGGCAAACACGTCTGGCTACCAGGATCTGCTGACATCCCTGAGACCAAAGAGGGCTTGCCCAGCGGAATTGTCAGGTCAGTCCTCACCCACACAGGGATCAGAAATGATGGTGGGCCCCCCACATAGTTCTAACCACATTCAGTTGTGACCAAAATGGGCTCTGAAGCATTTTCAGGCACCAAGGAAGCTTAGCCCAAAGTAACACCACTTTATGTAAAATAAATAAGATGGTAAGTTCCTTTGGGTGAATTGCCTTTTAAAAAGATCGGACTCTGGTTCTAGAATTGGAAGACCCAGCTTTATGTCCCATTTGCCAAGTCCCTTAGGAAAGTCCCCATCCTCCCGGTGGGTCTCCTCATCCATGAAATGCATGTATGACTCTGCCCTTTCTACCTCACAGCACAAATGCAGCCCTGTCCCCAGCCAGATCAATGCCAAGGCCAGGGACCCTGAATCTGTGGGAGGCAATGAACTCTTCCCTGCCCCCAACCCCAAACCAGTGACTTGCAGTTATTTTATAATGACAGAGGGTTTCCTGACTATTTCCATAGTAACCAAAGTTGGGGGCAGACAAGGCAAACAGGGAACAAGCCTCAGAGAAGCAACACTGCAGAGAGAATGGCAGGACCCCGGGAGAAGAGGAAAAGGGCAGGTGGCCCACGAACTGCATCAGCAGGGCCTAAGGGCAAGGCATCCAAGCGCTTATTGGAAGCCACCCCAATGTACCCTCTGGAAATTTACCAACAGCCTTGCACAGCTCTTTCCAATAATGCATGCATATGTGCAATCTAAGATTTTCTACATTCTTCACAACAGCCAAAAGGTGGAAATGACCAAATATCACTGGAAAAATAAAATGTGGCATTCACACACACACACACACACACACACACACACACACACACACCCCACAGGAATATTATTCAGTCTTAAAAAAGGAATGAAAGTCTGACACAAGCTACCACATGAATGAAACTTGAAGACATGCTCAGTGAAATAAATCAGTCACAAACAGGCCAATACATTGTGTGGTGCCCCTTAGATGAGGCACCTAAAATAATCAAATTAATAGAGATGGAAAGTAGAACAGTGGTTACCATTGCACTCAGGAGGGGAGGACAGGCATGCGTGTTTAACAGATACAGAGTTTCAGTTTGGAAAGATAAGAAAGTTCTGGAGATGGATGGTGATGATTAAAACAATGTGAATAGACTTAATGCCACAAACTGGACACCTAAAAATGATTAAAACAGTATGTTTTATCTTATATTTCATCACAATAAAATAATTCTGCTAGTAGCCACATTAAGAAAATTTGAGAAGAAACATCAAATTAATTGACTAATATATTTCCTTTGACCCAACAGATTCAAAGCTTATCAATTCCACATGGAATCAACATAATCATTGATAAGGTATTTTGTACTTTACATTCCACTGTGGAGTTTCTACTTACAGTATATCTCAAACCAAACTAGCCACAGTTCTGGTGCTCATGAAGTCTGTAGCTCCCATCCTGGACAGTGCTGACCAAGGTGAGGAAAGGCTAAAACAGCCTCTTCCTCTGAGGCCAGTCCTCTCCACTTTGGGAGCTCAAAGACAGCAAAGGGCAAGGAGAAGTTACTTCTCTATGGTGGGACAGAAAGGATCCCAGGAAACCCAGAACTGTAGGAGAAAGTGTTTCTAGAAAATAGCATTTCTAAAGCAGAAAAATAATTGCTAACTGCCTCAAACACACGCCAAACCCTGCCCTAGGTGATGACCTGTATTGGTGCATTTAATATCTTCACAACAACCCCGGTGGGGAGATGTACCAGTTATCCCCATTTTACAGATGAGGAAACAAGCACAGGGAGAGTGAATTGCCCAAGGTCACTCGGCTAGTAAGTGGCTGAGCTGGGACTAACATAGGCTGGTGCCTTTAACCACTACGCCATCCAGCCCTCCCGGGAGCATGCCATTCTGTGGACACAGCCAGAGACCGAGGGCGTGGAGCGTAGCAGTGGCCCAGGGCTCGTCAGCTGCTGCCTGATCACTGCAGGTGAAGTGATGACTTTGGCTGGGAGGCAAGTAAGGGCGGCTGGGCGGCAGGATGTACTCTACACACGCGGGCCTGGGAGCCCAGCACACGTTCAGGCTGGCCATGCCAATGGCATGAGTTAGGACTTGGGCTAGATACTAGCATCAGAGACTTGCAAGCATTCTCTAGTTCTCACTCCTTTTGAGATTGGAAGTACTTTTTCCTAAAGAAACTGGACAGCTGGACAATCAAACCCATGACTTGTCTGGAAAAGCCCGCAGGAGATGGAACTTGGCTTCCAGAGTAAGGCGGATGGCATTTCCCTCTCTCCCTCCATGCTCTGCTCTGAAGTGCTATAAATCAAAGAAAATGAGACTCCTGTGAAATAATGTTATTTGGGGACACGATGACTCCTTAGCCAGAGACCTTAAGACACCAAGTTTTCATAGTCTAGGTGATGGACAACCGGTCGGGCAGCCCTAATAACAGCCCAAGATAAACAGCCTCATTTATCCTTCAAACAGAGAGAAGCCAGCCAGGCCCGGGTGGAGCTTCTGTATCACACGGGAGAAATTTCGCTTCTGATCAGCTCGGCAGGGCCACAGGAACCCCCCTCCCACAGAGCGCGCACAGCCGAGGTAAGCCATCCCCTATTCTCTCCCAATTGTCAACCACTCTTATCACCGCAGAGCTCCTGCTGAGCCACGACTGAGCTTGACAGACAATAACAATAACAACAAATAGCCCTGCCTGGAAAATTATTGTTCTTATACACAGTACAGAGCAGTTTGGTAGACAGTTTCCAAAACATCCACCAATCCACAAACATGTGCTCCAGGTTCACCCCGTCAGCGGCAAGCATACCCTAAGGGCACACCATCCTTCTCCCGGCCACCCTGGTCTTGCACAAACATGATAATTAGGAGCATGCTCGCTTTTATTAGCATCAGCAAAGAAGAGTAAGAATGGCAGAAAGAATGAAGGAAATAAAAACCACAGATCTCAAGTCAAGAAATTCAAGTCACACTTTCAAATTCTTTTTTATTCTATAAATAATACACATGACTATGGAAAACTTAGAAAATACTGATACAAAGGGTAAGAATTTGTTACCAAGTCTGGAAACTAATTTCTATTTCTGCATAATTTATTTCAAAAGATAAACTGACAAGTTACAGCTTCCCAGGACATGGGAGAACAAATTCACCAGGCCAAAGTCTCTCACCAAGAACTTAGCAGGAGCAAGACTATCTGATGGGACAGGGCCCACTGACGGTTTCTTAGAGGCCACATCCAGGTGCACAAAATAGGAGGTTTTGTTCAGAGAACTCACTCTCATAGTCTTAATTCCAGAGACTAGAGCAAAAAGGAAGGGAAATCAAAGGGAGGCGGCTGAAAGCAAGACCATCCGGAGTGCTTGTATCTGGGTGGGATACCAAAGAGTCCCAGTCCCTCACTGCTCTCTAATGCCTCCCATCCTGTGGGCCACAGGTCCCCATGGGGTTGCAAGGAGTTCAAATCCATAGTCATACCACGCAGTTTCCAGGAACAAGACAATTAAAAGTACAGCAACTATCACATGAGGCTCATTAAACTCCTTGATATTAACAAGGGGTCCTCACCCTCATAATGTCAGAGGGCCATTATTCTAGAGCATCTTTGACCCCTAAGACTTTAGCGCTTAAGTGATCTCCCCTCTAAGGTCCTAAACATCCTCACTTAGAGGAAGCGCCATGAGCCCTCTCAACCTGTGTGGTCCTAGACACCTTACCTCTCAGCTCAGGGCCTCAGTTTCTCCTTAACACTGTCATTAGTCATATGATGGCAATCAGTGACACAAATGAAATGTCTGGCACTCGGGCAATTTTGGGAGTACTGATGGACATTTAGGTTGCTTCCATTTCTTGGCTATTGTAAATAGTGCTGTGATAAACATAGGGGTGCATCTGTCTTTTTCAAACTGGGCTACTGCATTCTTAGGGTAAATTCCTAGAAGTGGAATTCCTGGGTCAAATGGTATGTCTATTTTGAGCTTTTTGAAGAACTTCCATACTGCTTTCCACAATGGTTGAACTACTTTACATTCTCACCAGCAGTGTAGGAGGGTTCCCCTTTCACCACAACCTCGCCAACATTTGTTGTTGTTTGTCTTTTGGATGGTAGTGATCCTTACTGGTGTGAGGTGATATCTCACTGTGGTTTTAATTTTTCTATGCCATTCTTTTAAGTAGATTTTGTTTTGCTGCAAAAGTAATGTGATTGTTACAAGCATTCAAAAATAAGGTGTCACCATTCATAATCTCACCAACCAAAAAGAACATTAACATTGTGCCACATAATTTAGTCTGATACATTCTTTAATGACAATACAATCCCACGCTTGCCATTTTTTCATCTTTTTCTGTTTAATATTGTCAACATTTTTCCACGTCACAAAATGCTCTTCTTCAGCCCGGCTTTAAGTGCTATTGTAGTATCCCATGATAGGGTCTTATCAACTGTTATTTAATCCATAACTCTGTTGCTGGGCATTTAAGTAGTTTCCAAATTTCATTATTATAAACAATGTTGGGCCAGAACATCTTTGCAGTTAAAATGTTGGGTACATCCACAACAATTTCCTTGGGATAAATCCTGGAAGCAAATCACTGAGTCGATGGGGAGACCAAAGTTTAAGGCTCTGATGTGTAACCTATGCATTTTTGTTTCCTGAAGCGAGATTCAGCAGTCTTGAAATAGGCCCAGAGATCTCAAAAATACAGTGTGACTGTCATTCCCAGAAACCCCCCCTGACTACATTCCCACTTCTCCTCCCATTGATGGGCAGATTGAAGGCACTGAGGAAGAAAATATGTCATTTGACCAGTTATTTAAAAATTTGTCAAGAACCTGTGGTTTCTGGCAGGTAGCATCCTTAATCTGTTTCTTAAGTGAACGCCCAGCCCCTGCTCGCATTAGGCCATGTGCCCTGTTCTCACTGAAGAGCAGTTTCTGCTTGGCCTCAGGATGCTCTGTACAGGAGAAATATGGGTCAATTTCCTTTGCCCAAGTTTTTCCAGAACTATCCACATATATACAAAACCAAAATAAGCATCTAAATATAGTCCAAATAAACTGCCCACCCAATGCCTTAGAACCAGTTTTTAATACCACCCATAGGGAACCATTTTCTACCTGCTTATATATAGGGATAATAAAACAGTAGCCTTATATAAATTTCTCATTTTGCCTGCCAATTTTGCCACTCCTAACTCAGGCACATTTTTACCCTGCCCTTGACTTTCCAAAGCATGCTTTAAATCCTGTTTTCTTTGGACTCAATTTGCAGGAGATGAACAAATCCAGCAAATCTGTGTTTTAATCCCAGTTAACCTCTCTGAATGTTAATTTTCTCTCCTGTACAATGGAGCTATTTCCTACATCAAGTTATGCCAACTACTTACCATGGGGCCTGGCATAGTGCTTAATAAACAGTAGCTAGCACTATTTTATTAAAGACCCCAGAGGCGCTCAGTGGTGTAGATTCATGGAGGATGGTAGAAACCGAGGCAGCCTCTTTGAAAAACAGGTAAGCATGTCCCAAATCCTGATTTAGGCGAATTAAACTAATCACGATAGGATGGTGATGGGTGTAGTGACCTGTGAGAAAGGAATCATATTTAACTAGGATGGCTAATTATTTAGGCTAAAATTCAAAATTTTACAGGGAAAAATGTATAAGAAAAAAAAGTCATCTTAACACACAGTTTCTCCCTCCCTCTCTCCCTCTCTCTCCTCTCTCCCTTTCTCTCCCTCTCACACACAGCTTTCAAGCATCCCTGAAGTTGATAAAATTGTGACCCTAATACATTAAGAAAGATGCCCTAAACCAGCCAAGAGTTAAAATAAGCATGACTGAGCAATAAATTAGGATCTCCTTCACTCTCCTCCTACCTCCCCCACGGTTGGGTTTCACCCGGGAAAGCCGGAGCCCACATGGAGGCTCTGGCTCCGTTAGTCCCCACGCTCTGCCCTTCCCCAGGTAACTCCAGGCCCAGGCATCCGGGGGCACTGGGTAAACATTAGCTGATGCAGATGGAATGAGCAGATGTCTGGAGTCCCCAGCCCAGGCTGTGAGGGACAGACAGCGAGAGTGGGTAGGAGGCTGAGTGGGGAACAGGCACCCCCTTTCCCTGCCCCATCCCCCTGGTCCAGGAGTGCCAGTGGTGGGAAGAAGTGTTCATTCCAACACCTGGGGGTCCCTCCTCCTGTCTCCCCCTGTGCCAAGACTCCCAGACCCAGAGAAAGCATTAGAGACAAAGCAGCTTGGAGTTCGCCTAATCCCCTCTGCCCAGGTAACAGATGAGCTAACTAAGGCCTGGGTGATGGGAAGGGCTTGACAGACCCCACATGCCCACTTACCGCAAAGTCAAAAACAGATTCCACATCTCCTGCCTTCTAGAGCCAACCTCCCCTTTTATATTCTACTGCTCCCATAGTCTGACCTGGATCATTCATGCACTTTCTCATGAAATACTATGTGTCCAGCACCTGGTGGCCTTTTGAAACAGTGAGATTGTTCCTTGGCAATAAAAAAGATCTCCCTACAGATGCCAAAAAAAGAACATAAACTCTGAGAGAATCTTGCCGTTCAACACTGAACAACTGCTAAGCACCTACCATGTACCAAGTTCAGTAGAGGGCCAGAAAAGAAAGAAATGGGTAAGATGCTTCCCCTCCCCTCCCTGGGGTACCCCTTGCTGAAGTTAGATTCCACTAACATGGATAAACAGAGAGGAGATTCAGACCATGAATTAACATGGAATAAACACAGATGACACTAATAGGCAAGATTAAATATTTAGATTATGCATTGGCCAGGAGTTAAGTGGATTAATAGAGTGCTGAGTTGGGCAGAGTTATAGGATTTCCATGTTTAGACAGGGTGGATTAGTTTGTCTAGCATATGGAAATGCAAATCGAAACTGCTCTAATCAGCATGAACACCCTGTATTCATCTCTAGAGGTGCCTTTCTGTCAAAGGGTGGAAGGTTCAGGGCAGACCATGTCTTGCCCATCTTTACGACATCCTGGTGAGTCAGAGAGCCAGCGCTGTAATTCCCAGGCTCCTGGTGAAGAAAGAGATGTGGGGAGAGAGTGGGAAAGTCAAAAGCCACAAAAACCTTGTCCTAGCCCCTCTTCACCTCCAGTCCGAGTGTGTCCAGAGCACTTGGGCAGTTCAGGCAGGCACCGACACGATGACCCATTGCAGAGGCCCTTTTGATCTTCTACCTCAAAGGAGGAGAAATTGTGAGCTACCTTGTAATTATTTCCCAACTACTTCCAACGCATGCTTTGGATTTTGCATAGAGCATAAGTTTCTTAAGGGCAGGAACGTACCTTGAATGCCCCCCTCACTTGCAGCAGAGCCATGAAGTGCTAGAGAGGTAGGAGGTGTCTCACACTCTCTCACTGAATGACTAAATGTTCTAGAGGAGAAATCTTGGAAGAAAAAGATGGTTGTGCTACGGAGCAGGTACAGCTCCCGCTGCCCACTCACTTCCTGCCCTGATACCTCCTGCTCCTGTGAAGCTTGCCCCTGAAACAAGTCTCTGCCTGATCAGTGGCTCACTTAGACACCCCTGAAATCACTGACTCCACTGTCAACAGAAACAAAAGGGGCTTATTCATGAGCTGTGAGAAGTGAAGGAAGATCTTGCTACTTTGTTTTTCTGGACCGAGGAATTCCACAGTCATATTCTAGAGTGCATCCCCTAATACTGCATGTGGACGAGTCACTCAAGGGCACAGGCACTGGGTTCCAGGGCCAACCTAGTGTTTGTCCTCCCCACCCCCCATCACTTTTCTCCCAGGCCTGATACCAGTTCTCTACCAGGATTAATGGTCAAGTAGAGTCTCTTCCTAGAATTAGTAACATGTTGCTTCTTCCTAGCATTATGCTTTTTAGACCACACCTGGTCTGTCTTCCAGGCCCCTATTATGAGTGAGTACTAATTTGCGACATGGCTGCAAGAGAGGTAGAAGGTGCATACAGTGGAAAGAAGAGATCTCGGCTGGACTCTGGGTGCTACCGCTGCATGAGCAATGTGACAGCCTTCAAATGGAACCTTCTGATTTACAAAAAAGCTGAGGCCCTGGGACAGTAAAAAACCTACTTTTTCAAGCGGGCTTTAGTCTCTAACCTCCAAAAAGACAGAACTGTTCTGGTTTATCTCAAAAGCATATTCCAGCCCCAGGCTGTTGACTCCCATTTACCTGCCTTTTATCTTCTTTCCACCTCCATATCGCACAAGATAAGACGAGAAGCCTCCCCTCTCCTTGCTGGAAACTGCTCCAATCTTACCACATACATTCAGACAAATGCTGCAAGTGGTTGCCAGGTGTCCGCAAAGAGGCGAGTGACCTTTATGTGCCCCCCTGTTGGACGTGCTCTGCCCACTGTTCTGTTTCCCTGTTTGAGTGCCGTCGTCACCACCCTACACAGAATCGAACTTGACTCCTGACCCTGGACCATCTGTGCCACCCCATACTCCTGCGGTTCGTCACCTGCCGTTTCCCCCAGAGAGATGGTGCAGACTCTGCCTTCATCTCTTTTCCAGCCCTTTCTGTTTGACAACTGGTTTTTCCTGAGCACTAACTTGCCTCTGGTTCATCCTCATAAAAGTCTTCAAGTAAACATGTCCACTACAGCTTCCCTCATGTGCTTGCTCAATAAATGAGAACGTAACACAGAGCCCTGACGTTCTAAGGGAGTCTAAGTCCTTGAAAGACTAACTTACATATCGCTGGCTTGGTGAGGCTACAAAAGAAACTGTTAGTTCAAAATGGCTTCTTCGGCAGTGCCAGGACAATATTTAAAGGGCAGGAGCTGGGAAATCCCTCTGCAGTTAAATCATTCCTTGAAAATACAAACTGCCAGACTGAATTCATTATCATGGATTCTTTTTTTCCTTTAAAGTAGAAAATACATTTTTCAATACTCAGGTTATGTGCTTTAAACATTGTCTTGACATCTGTTCTTTAAAAGCACAATAGGAGCATGCTCTCAACTACAAACACAGATAAAATATGGAAACGCAGCTCTGTATTCCTGGGCTAGGGACATGCTAAGCAATAGGGATTTGCATGACTAAGCTTCTACTATGCTGACATATGCAGAACTCAAGAGCAACCCCAATCGTTCTTTTTAGTTTGACAATGTTTAAATGAAAAACAGCCTTGGCCCTGGGTCTGAGGACCTGTGAGCTCACATGGGAACCTGATTGCACCCAATTTAATAGCAATTTTAAAGCAGATCTAGCTAAATATTAAGTCTCCTTAAATAATAGTGAGGTAGGCAGTGATTCTAATTATATGAGCAAGAGGTCAGTGGGGGTTAGACCAGGGCAATCAGACACAATAGCCTGAGATTTAACCACTTGCAAAAATATAAATAATAAGACCTACAACTTGATGCATATTTATCCTGAAACATTTCATGCAGTTTTTGTAGTGACTTGTTCTTTTCTGTTAAGATGTGCTGCCTCGGAACAATAAACAAATTCTCGCGAACTCAGTCAACACTACAGTGACAGCACCTGTTTTGTTATTTTCAGTGACAGTAAAAGTGGCTTAGAGGTTCTAATCAAACCATTTTTGCCAAAACATCAATTACCTACTCCAAAAAAGGCACATATTTTGAATTTCCTGAATCAGCCTTAATTTCAAATTTTCTCTTGCCAGTTCACAATAAGTAGTTAAGATGTCCTGGAAATTCTTAGCTGTTTGTTCTGGGAAGGGGGAAGCAGCCCAGTGTCATTGAAACCCTGGGTTAGCAGATCTTCATGTTGATCCAGGAAATACAGTCATCACTCAGGCCTTGAGAAAGAGTTTTAGTGGCCCACTCACACCTGGGTTATTTCACAGGACACAAAACAGCCACACCCCAGTCCTGCTGGTCCAGATTGAACCTGAATCAGGACTGGCTTCCGCTAGGGCCTCCCCATGCTGCAGATCAGCTGCTAGCAAACGGCTCTGGCTCATTGCTAGAACTAGGTGTCCTTCCTGCTAAGAGGAGTCACTGGCCAGCCACACCTGAGACCCATTTCCCAGATCATTGCAGGAAAGAAAGTGTGGCTTGCAGGTGACTGCGCCTGTGTACAGCCTCTCCTAATCATGACCTCCTCCCTCCTGGTAAACAGTACTAATGAGGCAGGAGGAGACTGCTGGCTCCAGTGATGGTGGTTCTCAGGAAGTGGGAAAGAGATGCTGGTGCTCAGAGGATGGCACTGAGACCTACCCACCCAGGTCCCCACTGGTGGCAGTGTCTTAGATGGAGCAATGGAAGGCAAGGAAGTGGAACTGCCTGCCTTCTAGCCAACCTCAAAAGACTGGACAAGAAGTATTTCAGTGATGATTGTGGATATCTCAAGGCCAGTGGCTCTTCCTTAAGGGTTCAGTACTGCATAGGCCTCCAATCTTTGACCTCAGTGCTTCCTAAACTTTGATGTGCATGTAAATCAGCTAGGTCTCTTGTTAAAATGCAATTCTGATTCAGTAGGTCTGCAGTGGGACCCAGGATTCCATGTTGCTGATGAGCTTCTGAGGACCACACTCTGAGGACTGCCTCAGTCCATTCAGGCTGCTATAACTGAACACCATAGGCCAGATGGCTTCTAAACACAGAAATTCAGTTCTCACAGCTCTGAAGGCTGGGAAGTCCAAGATCAAGGTTCTGGAAGATTCAGTGTCTGGTAGGGTCCCACTTCCTGGTTCATGTGCATCCTCATATGGTGGAAGGGGAGAGGGAGCTTGCTAGGGTCTCTTACAAGTACACAAATCCCATTCATGAAGGCACTACTCTCATGACCTCATCACCTCCTGCAGGCCCCACCTCCTAGTTCATCACCTTGGGGTTAGGATTTCAACACATGAACTTTGGTGGGGACACAGATGTTCTATCCCTAACAGGTAGAGAAGTCTTATACAAATTTAGGGATGTTTGTATAATCCCTAATTTAGGACAATATTGGTCAAATTACCAACCCTGGGAGGTAGCTACCAAGGAGTCAAAGTCAATTTGATTTAGAGAAACTAGTACATGAGATTTCCTGCACCCATGTTCTGTGGAGCGAATTCAAATTCATTTCATGTGACACATACTTGCCCACTAGTAATTTAAAGCTTTAAAACAGCTTTCACCCATCTAAATTAATTAGTCAGCCACAGCAGCCCTCCGAGTTCCCACAGAGGCTCCGTGGCAGCGATGGGTCACCCACTGTCTGCATTTCACAGATCCAGCCCCATCGTTCACCATCATCACAACCCAATGATGATAACAAATGATTCTTCCATTATTGCATGCTTTTATTTTTTTAATGGATGATCTTTTCAAAAATGCTTTTAGAACCATTTCATAATTTCATTGTTTCCCTACTTCAAAGTTTAAACTCGTAGATAAATATTCTGCAGCACCAGTTCTGAGCATCTGCTAGATATTAGGCTCTCTACATATACATCATGTCATTTATCCCCCATGAAAGATAGGAATTATTAGTCTCCTCTTAAATAGCTGGGAGATTGATCCTCAGCATTTAAATAACTTGCTCAAGCTCACTTGGTACCTAGTTGTTGAAGTGAAAGTTAAGAACTCAAGTGCATTCACTCCATAGCTATTTTTGTCTGTTGGTCTCTACCTGAGCCTTCTCCCAGGTCCCCAGATGGTCTTTACATTACCCACCTACTTCAGGTTTCTCTTTCCAATGAACCATCATACCTTACCCAAATAAAATAAGAGAATACTCTGTGCCAGGGGCTTGATTCAGCCTTCTCTTAACATCCATTTGGAGCCTCCACAGAAAGGGGAAGACTGTAGTCAAAAGACTCAAGAATATGCCTCATCTTTGATCCATCTTAATGTTCCGGATTTCTAATTAGAGCTCCATAAGTCATTTCCAATCCTTCCAGAAAAGCTTCTCTAACAAAGAGCTCTCTATTCTTCAGGGCTGAACATAGCTTCATGAGAGGACACTGTGGACATTACCAACTCTTACCCTTTCCTACAGGAATAAAAATCTCGAGAGGGATTCAAGATGAGACTCACCTTTTCATTAGGAAGCTTTTCCAGGAATTCACAGAGAATTTCCCTTGCCTGAAACAGTTGACTTTATTAGGTCACTAGTACAGGCACCTTGACTTGCTCCTAAAATCACTAGTTTTAGATCACAGGTCTTTCAAGACAAATTCAAGTATTCATGACCCAGACTGCCACTGCACCAGATGGCAGAGAGCACGGGGGTCAGGGAGACCAAGGTTCAAATTTGACTCTGCCACTTACAAGTTGTAAAACTCTGGGCAAGCTACTTTACTTTTCTGGGTTTCCATGTACTTAACTGTAAAATACTAGTAATGGCAGTTGATCATAAGGCTGTTTGATGATTAAGTGGTATCTCCTATGAAAAGTACCTGGCCTGAAGCTGCTATTCAATAAAGTGAGTGAGAGGCCTCTCACAGGGTAAAGGATTTCAGCTGTTACTCCTTTCACGCTCTGTTTTATTTTGTCTGAGTGGAGTGATGGGCAAGGGGAATCCCATTCACTTCTATATTTCTCTTCCCATCAGCTTGCAATCCATTTTCTGGCAAACCTTCAGGTCCTTTCCATCTTTGTCAGGCTAAAAGCCAAATAATAATCATCAAAAATGGAAACCTTATCCATCTAGGTACAATAAATTCTTTTAAGATTGTAAATTGGGCCAAGCATGGGCAAGCTAAAAGTTTGCCATGCTTCCTAATGGTCTGTTGAGCCATGACTCAATCCCATGAGATCTCACCTAGATGAGCTCTTGTAGGGCTTTAAAAGCTGCTCAGAAAGTACACATTCAGACTGTGCTTTGCCCACAGCTGTGTATATCACCTGTGTGCACCTCAGGGACACTTCCCCAGTCCTCTGTATCCAACCCCTATCCTACAATTACTCAAAACCAAATGGAGCCCAGATCATCCCTTTTCTTTTGCTCTTCCTCTGAGTCTTCTGGCTAAAGAAAACTGCTTTGCACGTCTGGGTTCAAATCTAGGTCAAAATGGTCCCTTTTCCCCTCGTCACCATCCCACTACCAACCCCCTCCTGAGGCCCCCAGTTCTGTGCATACAGAGCCAAGCACAGGGTTGAATGACTGAGTGAATAAATGAACAGTTGTTCCAGCAAGTTGGGCACCGTGTCAAGTGTGCTAGGACACAGGCCATCTGCTTTATATCTCTACACCACGAGGTGTTTGTTTAAGTCATTTCTCTCAGCTCCCTCCAACCTCCCGAACACCAGCGTATATATAGTTGTTCAATAATACCTCTCGTCCAGGGAATTCAAAGTAGTTCACGATGAGTGACAATAATTAGCAGTCCCATGCAATGATGTCAGCGGATACAGGGAAAGAATCACGATGGTAAAAATAGAACTCAGGTGTCCTTACACCAAAGACAAGGCCTACAGGATCAGCTCCACGTAATCCAGAATGGGTGGGACAACCTTCACAGTCTGAGTCCTGTCTCTCTACATCACAAACCTTATGTCCCAATGCCCTAGTTTCTTGCTACTCAGCATCATCTGGGAACTTGCCAGAAATGGGGAGTCTTGGGCCCCTTCCCAGAGGTACTAAATAAGGATCTGCCTTTTAACAAAATCACCAGATGACAAACGTACTGGTTATCTGGAGACTATACTTTGAATAGCTAGACTCAAGATCACACAACATCCGCTAAAGAAGTTGCACGTGGTCAAAACTTCCCAGCCTTTGCTCATATTGTCCCTTCTGTTAACAATTCCTCCTCTCTGGGAATTCTTCAAAACTTCAGTTCCTGTGTAGAAATCACCAGAGCACCCATCTCATCACAAAGCAAAACAATGGCCTACTTAGCCAACTCTGCATATGCATTCCTAACGACCTTCAATTGTAATTAATTTGTTTATATGCATTGGTCTCTCCACTAGGACAGAGTTATTCAACAGTAGGGACCATGTTTATTTATTTATTATCCAGCATATGATATGTACTCAGTAAATGTTCATTGAATAAAGATTGACACTAGTCCCATGCTCTGTCATTTTACATGTTCAGTAGGTTCCAGAAGAAGCCATGTGGTTTATAAGGCATCCCACCAAACTTTAATTTGTGCCACATTTAGCATACAGCAAATGCCTATATGCTTGCTGAGTGACAGGCCATCTTGACACAGAGACTTAAGAGATTATATTTTTACATATGCCTTCCCAGATCTGCTAAAACAGAAAAATGGTCGGCTCCTGATCATCTTTGGCAGGTGACTATAAATTGCAGAGAATAAATGGAAAGAGTGATTTGTAACCCATCTAGGAGACTTAATGGTCCAAAACCATTACGATGTTTTTATTTCCCAGTGCAGGAGTACACAGCAACAAGCTGTGTGGGTAGGTAAGCTGATGTCCAGAAAAAAAAAACATTTTAAAACTACACTTTGAAAATCAAAGGCATTGAAATAAATTATAAATTCATCTCATTATTTCCTGCTGCTCACCCAACCTCAGTCATGACTGTGCTCTACCAGTTTGATTTGAAATGACTACTACTATGAAAATTTCCTCCTTTCTCAAGACCCCAGAGAGACCCCTCTGGAAGTGAAAGAAGTATGCAGAGAAAGGGTTGAAATTTCCCATAAGTTGAATTTTTCACTACAGGGACTACTGCTTTAAAAGCCAGTCATAATGCATATGGCTTACAAATAATCTTTCTCCAAGAAGATATGCACTTGACCAAATCCTATGGGGTGGTTTCCATGTTGAGAGTTGAGATTCTATAGCAGTTGAGGTGCTTGTTAAAGGTACTACAGACAGTCCTGGGACAACTCGTATCTGTGCATCCTTTGTCATTACATGCTATGATTGTCCTGGCCTGCCAGGATATATGTTATAGGACTCAGTCACTGACAAAAAATGGCCAGCAAGAGTTTTAGAATTTAAGGTTGAACATGAACTTCAAGGTCATTTCACTGAATGCCTAAATCTCCTAGGTAACATCCTTACCAAGCGGTCATCCAGCCAAGACCAGAATATCTCCAGTATCAAGAAATGTACGGCTTCCAAAGCACTTAAGTTCCATAAGTGTGGTCCTAACTTATATATGTGGCCTTTTCTCCATCTTCTCCTGTAACAGAACATTGTGGGTTAGCCAAAAATAGCCAAAAAAAGAAAACCTGTGCTTTCTCACTCTCTGCGTCCATTCCTAGGATTCTTTGGCTTCAAGCAACAGACCCCAACTCTCATTACCTTAAGCAAACAAGAAATCTGCTGGGAAGAACTAAGGAAAAGGGTAAAGAGTCAGGCCTAGAGGAGGTAGACACCTGGATCCAGACAGAAGGAGCACAAGAGTGGTGTTTCAGAATCCCACCAGCAGGATGAAGCAGATCCAGGGGTTTCCTGAGAAACACTGGGTTCAAGTTCCAAATTCCAGGGAAAGAATCTAGTTAGTCTAAATGGAAGAATCTCCTTGTCCAGAGAAGGGCTGACACCACTTAGACCACACACAGCAGCATTGGAGAGTCTCCCACAATGAAGGAAAAACAAGGCTAGACTCACAAAAAATGAACAAATGTTTACAAACACATTCCTGTTTTTGCGCAAACCTGGAATGACCTCTTCTTCCACCCGCAGACAATACTAACTGGCAATCGGGATACCACTCCCTGCCGCCTTCCTGGCACTCACTGCCCTTGCCTACTCATCTCCTTTGTAGATACATGTGCTTGTGTATCTCTCCCACCAGCATGCAATCTCCTGGAGGGCAGGACCAAATCTTTTAGTTCTTTTACCTGACGCAGCACCTACACACTAAGTCTGTGCTTTCATACTGCTGCTGTTTTCCAAAACAACAGAAAATGTCTTCCTCCAAGAAGTGTATCCGGAAAGTAGAATGAAGGGTAGGAAGCTGTGAATTACCCTGAGCACTAACATATGCACAATAGAGACTTCTTCATTTGAGGATAGCATGGCATAATGGGATTTCCATAGGTTACATAAAGATTTCTTTTTCATGATTGTACTGTTAAATTAAAATCCATATTAATATTCATCCTCTGACATTTCAACTACTATTCCTATTCTCTCATTCAGTCAACAACCAGTAATTGTGCCAGGATCCAGGAATATAAATATGAGCATCTGATTTGTCTCTGCCCTCAAGGAGCTCATTATCCTTGATGGGTGGGGAGTAGAAAAATAAAGCAGGAATTACAGTATGATACTCTGATACCGGACTATACCTCTGTATAGTCTATATATCTTCTGTATAGTCTGTATGTACTTCGTATGCCTCTATAATCCCCTAGGTCAGAATTTTTCAAAGCATAGCCTCAGAATCTCTGCAGCAAGTTCATTCCTGGAACTTCCTATACTGCAGACCCCTATGGCCATGCCTGCCCTGTAGAATCAAGCATTTAGCCTAGCGTTTGGGGGCTGGGAGTTTTTAACAAGCTCCCTGAGTAATTTTTATGCCCATTGTATATCAAGAACTACAGTCTGATCATAAATTCTTGAGATTTGAGTATACAGAATGTTATAATAGGGATATTCCCAAGCCAAAAAAACAACTATTAAAATCCCAACAAAACAATATATGAACTCACATTAGCCCATCATCAAATGAAATGAAACTTCATTTTCCATGAATCATTGGTTATTGGCACACATTGTTCCATTATTAAACCCTGAAGGATGCGCATGGCCTGCTTGACAAGAGGAGTTTTCAGACTGACAAGTGTCTGGAAGGTTGCCTGGCTAGCAGACCTCCAGACATCAGCACATCCATATTGCACTGTGGGGTTTCTGTTAATTCTGCCCCCATAATGTGTGTCATGCGATCATAAATGAACCCCAGGAAAGGAGAAGATGCGGCAGCTGTAATATATACTTGTTATAAATATTATCTTTCATCCTGTGGTAGTTCCTCGCTGGATCTCAAATCCACTGGTCTTTCCCCATCTTCTATTTTGAGTGTAGAGGAAGGAAGGGCTGGAAGATGATGAGCTATTGACTCAGTCAAAGGATAAAGAAGTACAGTCTAATTTCTCCCTTTTCTAAAAGCCCTGATAACTATCAAAAAGTTTAAAAAATAAATAAAAGTTAAAAGTCTGTCCTCCTAAGAGCAGATTCCCAGTTCCCAGTGACTCAGACCGGTGTTGGAGATAGGAGCTCTCGGTGCAGCCCAGGCTGCCTCGTAGCAGATGCGGGGGCACACCACCCTGCCTCTGCGCCTCCGTCTCCTCGTCAGTCCAGGGCTGGCAGCACTGGCCCTACCAAAAGCCATGCTTTTGATCAGATAAAATGGGTCGCCGATGCAAAAGAATTCCATATAGTCTAAGTCAGGGCTTCTTACCCAGGGGTCCATCAGGCCCCTTGGTCTTGGCCTCAGGATTTTAGTGAGCATCCTGACGTTATAAATAAAATTGGTTGTGTATCCGGGCATGTGCTCTTTTCCAGGGAGAGGGTCCCTAGCTTTCATCAGATTTTCAAAGGAGTCTATGACCTAAATTAGCATCCTGTTCCTTTTTTCTCTGTAATTAATTACCAAGTGTTTATTGAGCCTTCACCATGGAATCTGTCATTAGTGGTGCAGCTAACCTCCACTTCTCTTCTAACCCTTGAGCAGTCAAGGAAGGTTTAGAGGGTTTACATTGGTTTGGGTTTCACTTTATAGGAGGCAGAGGGTGAGGATCACGCACCAAGAGACGCCTGAGAAGCATTACTTCATCTCCGGGGGAATCTAAAGGCCCAGGGGGCTCCCTCCCGGCCTCCCGAGGGTGGAGTGCAAGGCTGTTGGGCCTGTTCTAAGGCAGTGTAACATGTTTTCCACTCCAGCAACACCTAACATATGGCGTGTGCACTGATGCTTATGAAAACAGTGATTCATCCTTAATCCTTAAAAAAAAAAAACCTCTCGACCCTGTGTGGCCTTGGCTCTCCTCCCTGAATGCCCTTCTGTTCCCCACAGTGTCTGTGCTATCACCTGCCTCCACCTTGTCCTCTCTGCTCCTCGGCTGGGCCTCTCCTAGAGGCTCCTTCCAGCCTTCCCATTGTTCTGCCCTCGGCTTCCTCACAGTCACTTTGGGAACGTTGAGCTGCACATCCTCACGCTCTCTGCAGTGGGAAGACCTGACCTCTCACTCCCACCCCTGTGCCTCCCCTGGCTGTTCCCGAGCCTCACGCCTCCCCACACCCACCTGGTCTGCTCTGTGCCTTTGTCAAGGGAGTACCTCCCTATCTGAAGGAAGATACAGGAAAAGTTGGGTTATGGGATGAATGAGGGGAAAGGAGGGGAAGGAGGGTTGCAGGATAAAAACATTGAGAATCACTAATGTTTTCCTCCATCTCCATTTATGCCACAAAGTCAATTGTTTGATGTCCCAACAGGGCAGAAGGCAAAGCTATTATATTCTGAAAGAAGCCAAAACCTCACCAGTCTTGTAAAAACTGAAAGAAGATAGAGAAGAGACACAAGCAAAAAGAGAGGGAGAGGGTAAGGGGGTAATGGGGGAACGGGGACGAGAAGGTATCAGTAATCTCACAGTTTGATTCTGCTTAAACCAAAGCAGATCTCAGCCAGTAGGCAAATGGGGCTCAGGTGATTCACACAGTCATATCTGGAGAGAGAGGCAGCCAATCATGGTCAATGAGATCTGAGATTCGGGCAGTCTTGAATTACACAACAAGGTGTGTTTCAAATATCTGTGGTTGTTTTGAGCTCACAACACGTTTTCCGAAAAAAGGCAGTATGACTCATAGAAGTCAGACAAAATTGAATGAGTCCTCACCCAATGTAACATTGGGCAAGCACGACCTCTCTGAGCCTCAGATGAGGATAAGAAAGCTTCTTAGAAGTGTATCTCTACTGATGGATTGTTCTGACAAATAATGATCTCTTCTCAAGTGCCTGGCATAAAGTAGATGCTCAATCAATTATGGCTATTATTATCATTAAAACCCTGCTGTAAGGCTGGAGGCAACGGAGGGAGGGGTGAGCACATCAGACACTGACGACGTGTCAAAGTCCCTGGCTGCTGCCCCCTCCCAATCTGAAAAATGTGCCTTAGGCTAGCCAATCCTCGTGCTGCTGTAAATCTATGCTCTGCCTCCCCCTACCTTCTTTAAAAACTCACTGCCTGCCCTGCTGGGCGGGACTTCTCCAGCCTGTGTTTGTGCAGACTGGTGAACCTCGCCCGGGATTGCACTCAAATAAACTGCCTGACCTTTTGTTGCCTCTCGTCACCTGCTTATTTCGGTTAGAATTTATCTTACATTTGCTGCAAAAAAAACCCAGGAAGGGCCGTGAGCATGGGGCCCTGACCAGCCATTGGTGGCCCTGCCCGCTCCTTCCCCGACCCAGGACCTCAGCCTGCTCTCCACTGCGTGGACTATTTTCCAGTGAGTCCCTCAGGTTCCCCCAGTCTGTTTCCCTTCCTAACCCGTTTTCACCTGGTCCATCCAAAATCGTAGCTACGTCCAGGTTGGGGCATCCGGCTCCTGGGCATCTGGCCCACCCTCTGCGGGCATCCAGCCTGCTCCTGGCCCTGCGGTGTGGGAGACATCCCTCACCCAGGCTCCCAGGACATCTCCCCTGACTTGGCGCGCTTGGGACGCTGGGCGCTCCTCTCAGCAGGATTAGTTGGGGAGTGGCTCAGACATGGGGAACCAGCCCTCGAAAGCAGAGTCTCAGACCCCGCTGCAGTGTCTCATTTCTAATTTGGCTACTCTGTATTTGTCCCAGGAAGTTGGCAAATGGAAGCTGGTCTTTCTTTGCTCTGAGGCCAGGCCTCAGTATCCCTTGGACAACCAATCTCACTGGCCCCCTGAGGGAACTTTCGATTTTGGCCTCCTCACCTACTTGACTAATTATTGCCACCGGAGCAGAAAGTGGGGTGAAATCCCATATGTGCAGGCTTTTTGGACTTTGCACGCCTGCCCAGATCTGTGTGTTAAGTGTACTCCTTCCCAAGTTTTGTTGGCCCAGGCCTCCACCAAGGACCGCCAACCTCTACCCCTCCTATTACTGGGAGGCTCTTCTCTGATGGACTCGGCGGAAGATCTTGGCTACCCCCCTTCCTGCTCCTTCAGGCCCACCGCAGGGGCAGGCTCCTTTCCTCAGTGTTCATGTCCTCACACCTCCTCCTCCTCTCCCCCTCCACCATCTTGTTCTTCTTCTCTTCCGGTCGCGCTGCTGTCTTGCTCCACAGATGCCGACTCCACTTTGGAAAAAAATGGATAAAACTACCCCATATCCTGGTCCCCTTCCTTCAAGTTCCACATCGATTCCCAAGTTGTACCCCCCACTGCCAGCGTCACCTCCTCCATCCCCTCCTTCAAACCCGCCACCGTCCTACTCACTGCAGCCAGCACCCAAGTGGTCTAGCCCACCCGTAACCCGCTCTAAGTCACAGCAGTCTCAGGCTCATGTGATGGCTCCTCTGAGAGAAGTGGTGGGGTCAGAGGGGGTGGTGCAAGTTCATGTTCCCTTTTCCCTGGCAGACTTGTCCCAAGTAGAACAGCGATCAGGGTCCTTTTCCTCCAACCCCATAATGTTCGCTAAACAGTTTAAACATCTCACTCGAGCTTACAAGCTCACCTGGCATGATGTACATGTAGTCCTCCAATCCACTCTAACCCCAGAAGAATATGACCGTGTCACGGCAGTGGCACAGCACTGTGCCAATGAAGCCCATGCCACAGATGAGTGGGAACCTATGGGCAGGAAAGCTATTCCTCTACAAGAACCCCTGTGGGATTATAATTCTCCAGAGGGTAAGGCGTGCCAGGATCACATGGTTCGCTACTTGTTGTCGGTTATGAACTCAACCGCCCAAAAGGCATCAATTATAATAAGCTTAGAGAAATTACCCAGAGGCCTGATGAAAACCATCAGAATTCCTCAAGTGCCTAAAAGAAACCCTAGGAGTTTTTACCGAGATTGACCCGGCCTCAGGGTTAGGTTCCTCTCTCCTGGCCATGCATTTTATAACTCTGTCAGCTCCCAACATCAGGCACAAGCTTAGAAAGGCTGAGGATGGTCCCCAGACCCCTCTAGGAGACCTGGTAGATATGGCATTCAAAGTTTTTCATGCCCGAGAGGACGAGAGCGAGAGGAGGTCAGCTGCCCGAATGGCAGAACAGACTCACACCATAACAGCTGCTTTGCGGTGGCTCATGGAGATTGCCGGGGTGTCCCTGAAGATTGACTCAAACCTCCAGGCTCTTGCTTTCAGTGCGGTGAAGAAGGCACTGGGCACAGAAGTGCCCCAACCCACACAGACTGACCAAACCATGCCACCGCTACGGTAAGCAAGGTCATTGGAAAGTGGACTGTCCACTAGGGGATGGTCCTCCCCCAGCGGCAGAGCCCCGTGGGGGGCAGACGCCCTCAAAAGACTACCCTTCAGACCTGCTGGGAATCCTCGAAGATTGAAGACACCTGGACTAGACACCCCAATCACCCTCGCCAAGTCCAGGGCCAAGCTGTGGGTAGCGGGTGAGCCCATCCCCTTCTTGGTGGATATGGGGGCTACCTACTCTGTTCTCCCCTCCTTTAAAGGGCCTTTATACCCTGCCAGAGTCTCCATAGTTGGGGTCATGGGAACCCTCTCCAGGCCTTTAGAGATGGGCCCAGTGGCCTGCACCTTTCAAATCATCCCATTTACCCATTCATTTCTAGTCATACCTTCTGTCGCGAACCCTTCAGGGACCGAAGCAACACGCCCAAGGTCTTGATTCTTCTCTAGGCTTTATTGTCTAATCTCTTGCGGCGGTTACAGCAGTTGGCGGGAAGCTTTTCTCCCTCCCGGAGGGCTCCCTTATATTCAGTCACCCAACCAATCCAGGACAGTATCATGCGTGACCTTTAAGTGGATAGGTGTCATGCGCCACTCTAAGCAGGCAGCACGAGCTGTGCACGGGTACGGAAGTCTGCTGGGCCAATCCCCAACAGGGAAGAGGGGAAAGGGTGGTGAGCAGGAAGCAGGCGCCATCTTTAGGGCGTTATCCAGCTACAGTGGGGCTCAGCCTCGGCCGTAGGCCGGGCCCCCACATCTCACCCTTTATTGTTTTATAACCAAAGGTCTGTCGGGATCATGCCTGTCTTAGGTCGTCCGGAGTTTGCGGCATTCTTACCCATCCTCAGGCAACAGACAGCTTAGGTGTGCGCCCTGTCTTAGGTTGATATGCGCAGCTCCCGATCTTACCCGTCCTTGACTACTGATCCAGCATATTAAGTCATACTCTAGGGGAGATGCCTTCCTCTAGCGCTGCCATGGCCTGCAACAGGACCTTCCGTTCTCCCTGTTGCTGTTTTTGTATGGAACAGACTTTCCTCCCAACCAGGAGGAGGCCCACAGTTAGCAATATTCCTATGATACCTACACCTGACCAGGCTTTGGTGGCGTTTAACACAGCTTCAGCTATTTGAGCTACAGAGCAAAATTTCTAACCATAGCTGAGTGGTGAGCTCGTCAAGCTCACTGGACCAATTTGTGGTTAACATCTTGCCTAACTGTCTGGAATACCAGTAATACACCCCCCGTATAAGAATGGACGCAGCCCACAGCCGTTGATGACGTTCTGCGTTGTCATTGCCGAGGCAGTGGCCTGGGACAGACCATTCAGCGTCTCTGCTGTAGGAATGGTGATAGCGCGGCGGTGGCTGCAGCTGCAGCTCAGCTCCGCCGTCGCCTGCTGTAGGATCCACGGCAGGAGCAGAAGCAGTGCGATCATCTTGTACCTCTGCTCCGGGGTTTTCCACTCTGCGTATCAGACGTTCAGGCACCCAAACGGGGTTCTGCTGGTCCTGTGGAAAAACACAAACCGAGCCTCGGGTCCAGATTATCACTGGGTCCGGGCCTTTCCATGTTCCTTCCAACACCTCCTTCCACAAAACTTTAGGCATGTGTTTTGGATTGGATTGTTGGCCGTGCCACTCTGCTGCACTGCGGCCATTTTTGTCCAGTGTTAAAAAGTTTAAAATGAATAATATGATGTTTAATTTGTCTCTGGGGGATCTAAAGTCTTCTCCTATTCCCCCTTTTTGTTTATATAAGGCATTCTTGAGGGTGAGGTGGGTGCATTCCACCATACCCTGACCCTGGGGGTTGTCTCTAGCTCCCTGCTGCTCTCATGACACAAAAGGATGTCATCCATATAATGATAGATGATTATCAGGGGAAACTGTTTCCTGACAGTTTGTAAGGCCTTCTTTACATACACATGGTGGGGCTATTAGCTATGCCCTGTGGCAATAAACCTTTGACAGTCTCTGGGGTGAAGCGGGATGGAGAAGAAACAGTCTTTGATATCTATCACTATTGAATTCCATCCTCTGGGCAGAGCCACAGGGAGAGGAAGGCCTAATTGTACAGGTCCCATAAGCTCCATCTGTCTGTTCACTGCCCTGAGATCATGGAGTAATCTCCACTTGCCAGACTTTTTCCTAATTACAAAAATAGGTGTGTTCCATGGCGAGGTAGAGGGCTGGAGGTGACCAGCTGCTATCTGTTCTTGTACTAAAGTGTGGGCTTCTTCCTTCTTTTCTTTGGTAAGGGGCCACTGAGGTACCCACACGGGCCTTTTTGACTGCCATGTTATTTCTATAGGCTGTTTTCCCTCAGTGGCCCCGAAGAAAAACCCAATCCTGGTCCTCCGGGCCCTTTGGGCGGTCTCCCTGCTAAAAGGATTGGTTGTTCTTTCCCTTGGAGATCCTTCCCTAGTCCTCTAGTGCCCGCGTACCCCTGTTTTTTCATTATGGCATTAGACTGCTCATGGTAAAGAGTCTCCGTGGTTAGTTTAACTCCGCTATTAAACCTGTTCTCTAGCTCGTCCCCCGAAAGTTCCCCGTCTTCATCCTCATCAGATGGCAGTCCCTGTTCAGATCCCCCTTCCGATGCCTTTGCGAAGGCACGCTCTTCTCATACTTCCTCTAATATTTCCTCCCCCTCTTGGATGGCCTCTTGGCAGCTCGGCTTCTGTCCCTTCAGGCAATTTTTTACTCGACCCCAAATAGGGATTGTCCCTGGTGGAAGGGGCTCCCTCTTGTCTGCCTGGCGTAGGTCATCCCCCAGCCTGTCCCATAAAGGGCTGGTGATTTTTCCTTCATCTAAGAACCAAGGGGCATGATTCTCTATAGTGTTCAGGAATGCCCTGGCAGTCTTCATTTTCAAAGGGGTTCCATTAGCTCTAAGGAGCGCTTTCAGAGGTTCCTCAGCCCTAACCCTAGAGGCCTCCATCCCCATCCTCTCTCTAAAGGGGCAAGTATCCTAGTTATGATTTAGATGGACTACGTTGCTAATTCCGCGAACCTTTTGATTTCGTTGCCACTCTGCGAACCTTTTGATTTCGTCGCCACTCTGCGAACCTTCTGATTTCGTCGCCGCTCTGCGAACCTTCACTGGCGCCTCCTCATTCCATATATTATAATAAACAATGTCACAAACACTAACAGGACACACACACTACACATAAACACCCACCGCAACTGCCTGCTGTCTGCCCTGCCACGTATACTTTCAGTTTGCTCGCCGATCCACTCACCCTCCTCGGTTCCCTCTTCCGGTCTGGCCAGCCAACCGAATGGCGTCTAGAGACGTTCCTGAAGAGTTACAAGCTCTACTTCATTGGCAGGCGCCAGGGTCAGCGAATCAGGTCGCGACGAGGTTTAGCAATTCCCGGGGTTTGGCACCACTTGTCGCGACCCTTCAGGGACCGAAGCAACACGCCCAAGGTCTTGATTCTTCTCTAGGCTTTATTGTCTAATCTCTCGCGGCGGTTACAGCAGTTGGCGGGAAGCTTTTCTCCCTCCCGGCGGGCTCCCTTATATTCAGTCACCCAACCAATCTGGGACAGTATCATGTGTGACCTTTAAGCTGATAGGTGTCACGCGCCACTCTAAGTGGGCAGCACGAGCTGTGCACAGGTACGGAAGTCTGCTGGGCCAATCCCCAACAGGGAAGAGGGGAAAGGGTGGTGAGCAGGAAGCAGGTGCCATCTTTAGGGTGTTGTCCAGCTAGAGTGGGGCTCAGCCTCGGCCGTAGGCTGGGCCCCCACACCTTCCTGTCCTACCCCTCTGTTAGGATGGGATTTGCTCTATAACTTAAGAGCCTCTATTTCCCTCCCACCTTTTGAAAGCTTACAAGACCCCAGAAGTTCCCTCGTTGCTTTGGTCTGCGAAGGAGAGTTAGACAACGGTAACATGAGTCTCCCAACTCCCTGGACTGCTGTCAATCCAGTCATGTGGGACATCTCCACCCCTGTGGTGGCAACCCACCACACCCCAGTTTTAATACACCTTTAAGACCCATCCTGCTTCCCTTCTCAGCCTCAATTTCCTATTTCTCAGGCTCACTGAAGGGGACCACAGCCTATTGTTAATCGTCTGCTCTCGCAGGGGCTTTTAGTACTGACTAACTCTCCATGCAATACTCCCATCTTGCTGGTAAAAAAGACTTCTGGAGCGTATCGCCTCGTTCAAGACCTCTGAATAATTAACGAGGTTGTTATTCCCTTACACCCAGTGGTGTCTAACCCATATACTTTTCTGTCTCAGGTCCCTTCCAGTACCTCTCATTTTACTGTACTGGACCTTAAAGATGCCTTTTTCACTATACCTCTCCACTCAGACTCGCAGCCACTATTTGCCTTCATGTGGGAAGACCCTGACACCCATTGGTCTAGACAATTAACCTGGACAGTTCTACCTCAAGGTTTTAGAGATAGCCCCCATCTTTTTGGACAGGCCCTGGTGGAGGACCTCTCATGACACTCAATGGGTGAGAGTACTCTCCTCCAATATGTGGATGATCTTTTACTTTGCAAACCCTCAAAAGAGACCTCGGGCCTGGACACCACATCCCTTCTTAATTACCTGGAAGACATGGGGTACAGGGTATCCCCGGCCAAAGCACAGCTGTCTCTACCCCAGGTTACATACCTCAGGCTAGCTCTAACTCCCACCACTAGAGCCCTAATGGCAGACCGAGCGGCTGCAATTAAAGCTCTCTTGCCACCTACTTCAGGAGCTGAGATACTATCCTTTCTAGGATTAGTGGGGTTTTTCAGACACTGGGTGCCTAACTTTGCCCTTCTGGCCAGACCGCTCTATGCGGCTGCCACAGAGACCCCTACTGGGCCACTAACTTCACCCACTGAAGTAGCTTCTGCTTTCAGTCAGTTGCGAGATGCATTGCTCTCATCCCCCCTATTGATGCTCCCCGACGTGACTAAGCTCTTTACCCTATATACAGCAGAGAGGGCAGGGGTGGCAACCAGGGTGCTGGTACAGCTAGTAGGGCCAGGGTACTGTCCTGTTGCCTTTCTCTCCAAAAGTTAGATACCACTGCCAAGGGATGACAGCCTTGCCTCTGAACCCTGGCAGCTGCGGAAAGTCTGGCTCGAGAAGCCCTGAAATTAACTCTCTAACAGCCCATTACTATGTATTCCCCACACCAGTTGCAAGATCTTTTGAGACATAAATCCCTGGCCTCCTTGAGTCCTTCAAGAATACAAGAATTCCATCTTCTGTTCATTGAATGTCCGCAGGTAACCCTACAAGTCTCTCTGCCCTTAACCTAGCCTCCTTGCTTCCCATCAGTGATCAGGCAGATCAGCCCACTCATTCCTGTGTACAGATTGTAGAGGCCCTTAGAAAACCCAGAGAGGGCCTACAAGACATGTCCCTTGAGGACCCTGACTTGACTTTTTTCGTGGATGGAAGCTCGGTGAAAGAGAGTGACAGGGTGCAAAGGGCAGCCTATGCAGTGGTGACTCTGTTGCAAGTAATAGAAGCAAACCTACGCCCATCTGGGACCACCTCCCAGAAAGCCGAATTAGTAGCTCTTACCCTGGCGTTACAGCTGGCAGCTGGGAAGAGGGCCACAATTTATACTGACTCTAAATATGCCTTCCTAATTACACACATTGATGCTACAATTTAGAAGGAAAGGGGCTTCCTTACCATTAAGGGAACCCCAATCATCAATGGCAGGGCTATCAGCCACCTGCTACAGGGCCCTACAGAACCCCAAGGAGGTGGCCATCATGCATTGTAGAGGACATCAGACTGGAAATGATCCAGTAACCAGGGGTAATGCATTGCAGACGCCACAGCCTGACAGTTAACATCTGAGTCTAGCGAACCCTCTGTGTTGTTTCATTCCCCCTCTCTATTGCCCCAATACCCCAATGACAAATGGCAACTGCTTCTACATCAAGGGGGGTTGTTAGGAGATCAGGGATGGATATACCTCGGGAGACGAATTGCCCTCCCCCAAGCCCAAGGCAGAGATATCATATCCAAAATTCATCAGTTTCTACACATTGGGCTGGAGGCCATGCACCAGCTTCTCTCGCCCATATTTGCCCCTTATGGTCTCAACAAGGCAATAGATCAGGTGCACCAGACCTGCACTACTTGTCATCGCATCTCGTCTCAAGGTGCTCTGAAGATCCGGATGGCCCTCCACTAGATGAGAGGAACAATCCCCAGACAGGACTCATAGGTCGATTTCACCCATACGCCTAGGCCTAAAAAACTCCGGTATTTACTAGTTTTAGTTGCTACCTTGTCAGGGTGGACTGAGGCCTTCCCCACCTTGAGAGACTGCATCAGTGGTGGCGCAGGTGCTGGCAGAACACATCATTCCACATTTCGGGCTCCCCACTTCACTCCAATCCAATAACGGACCTGCTTTCATCTCCCAGGTCACTCAGCTAACAGCTGAGGCTCTTAATATCACCTGGAAGCTCCATATACCCTATCACCCCCAATCGTCAGGTAAGGTTGAAAGAGCTAATGGTCTCCTAAAGAACCAACTAACTAAGCTGTCTCTGGAAGTAAAGCTCTCATGGCCTGATCTTCTCCCTATCGCTCTCGCTCGGTTGTGTGCTGCCCCCTGGGGACTGGCTGGCCTGAGCGCATTTGAGCTAATGTATGGCAGGCCCTTCTTGCTGAACACAGGCCTGCCTGCTACCTCTCCTCCTTTGGCCTCCTACCTTCCTTACTTTTCACTGTTGAGACATCTTCTCAGGGAACCCACAAACCAGCTCCTACCTCAATCTATGTCGTCCAACAACCCAGAAAACACAGCAATCCTTCAGCCAGGACACGAGGTACTTCTAAGAGAACTCCAGCCTCGATTGCTCTAACCATGGTGGATGGGACCATACACGGTGATCCTTACCACTCCCACAGCTGCCAAATTATCGGGACACTCCCCATGGTACCACAACTCCAGGCTCAAACGAGCGCCCAGTGGCTCGTAAGTGGAAGTCTAGTGAGACAGGGCCTCTCTGTTTGCGCCTTACTCGCATTAGTGCTAGCCGCAACAACCCATCCAGCTCCAGCAAACTGGGTCTGTAACATGTGCATTAAATTGGGTAACTACAACTCCACCAATTAGTCCCCAAGACATGTTGCTTTCAAAAAATACCTTGCCAGCAAAAAGACCAATTATACTGGGCCGCTATAATGTTGAGAGATTTCAAATTAGCTGTCCAGGAAGAGTCAGCACGGCCATTTGCTGGGCACAACACCCCCCACCACCGAATTCTCAAAGAGAGATACCCCCATGTCCCACCCAATGCTCATCTTTCCACTCTTTCATCCAGGCTGCCTGCTACAAACAAGCCTCAGTCTTCCTCTCCTCCCTTGGGTGACATTACTGGATGGGATAAAGCCTGGGTTGCTGCAATAATGCCTAGCAGAACTCTCGCATTGCAGTAAACCAAACGCTGTTATAGCGGTACTCGCCCCTTCCCTCCAAGCCTCCTCCAGCCTCCCACCAGCCTTAACCCTACTCACGTCGCCCCTCCTCAGCCGGAAGTAGCCAGATAGAGTCGGCGCCCATTATAACCAAAAGGCTGGAATGTAAGGCTGGAGGCACCGGAGGGAGGGGTGAGCACGTCGGACACTGGATGATGTGCCAAAGTACCCAGCTGCTGCCCCCTCCCAATCTGAAAAATGTGCCTTAGACTAGCCAATCCTCACGCTGATATAAATCTATGCTTTGCCTCCCCCTACCTTCTTTAAAAACTCTCTGACTGCCCTGCTGGGCGCGACTTCTCCAGCCTGTATTTGTGCAGACTGGTGAACCTTGCCCAGGATTGCGCTCAAATAAACTGCCTGGCCTTTTGTTGCCTCTTGTCACCTGCTTATTTTGGTTAGAATTTATCTTACACCTGCTATATATGGGGAATCACAGGGGAAAACCACAATGGCTAATAACCTGCAATCTGCCAGAAGTAAAGGACTGCACTTAAAAGACCATAGAAACCTAACCATTGCACATTTTCACAATGCTTCTAGAGGAAAATACCCAGAATTTAACCCCCAGCAGTTAAAGTGGGTGCATCTCCAAGTACAGCCTCTGCTGTGCCCTGCAGGGGGACCAGGACTGGGGGTATTCCCAGCATGCTGGGGATAAGGAGAGAGAGTAGACTTTATACGAAGTGGTCAAGTTTCTGAGCCTCATTGCCTCATCCACAGTAAGAGGATAATGTAAATACGTTGGAAGATTAAAAATTGACCAGTATGGGAATGTAAGCTAGTTCAACCATTGTGGAAAGCAATATGGAGGTTCCTCAAAAAACTAAAAACAGAAACACCATTTGATCGGGAAATCCCACTCCTTGGAATTTACCCAAAGAATACAACTCCTCAGATTCGAAAAGATATATGCACCCCTACGTTTATCGCAGCACTTTTTACAATAACCAAGATATGGAAGCAACCTAAGTGTCCATCAGTAGATGAATGGATAAAGAAGTGGTACATATACACACACACAATGGAATACTATTCAGCCATAAGAAAACAAATTCTACCATTTGCAACAACATGGATAGAGCTGGAGGACATTATGCTCAGTGAAATAAGCCAGGCGGAGAAAGACAAGTGCCAAATGATTTCCCTCATTTGTATAGTATAACAATGAAGCAAAACTGAAGGACAAAATAGCAGCAGACTCAGAGACTCCAAGAATGAACTAGTGGTTACCAAAGGGGAGGGGTGTGGGAGGGCAAGTGGGGAGGGAGGGAGAAGGGTATTGAGGGGTATTATGTTTAGTACACATAGTGTGGGGGATCACGGGGAGAATAGTGTAGCAGAGAGAAGGTGAACAGTGGATCTGTGGCATCTTACTACACTGATGGACAGTGACTGCATTGGGGTGTGGGTGGGGACTTGGTAATATGGGTAAATGTAGTAACCACATTGCTTTTTCATGTGAAATCTTCATAAGAGTGTATATCAATAATACCTTAGTAAAAAATTTTTTTAAAAATTGACCAGTGTCAAACCTGTTTTTTGGAACCCAAGCACTCTAAGACATTAATAGGTACTACCAAGATGGGAAATACTGTCCCATCAGTCACAAGGTCTCACATATCGATAGACATCAAAATGTATGCAAATTTGGGATATCTACCAACATTTTAGATGCACACAGCCTTTGACACAGCAATCCTGCTAACGACATGAAGGGGAGAAATTAAATTGATTTCTTGTTGTGAGGCTTCTTCAAGATGGAAATGTGATGTGTAGCTTTTCCCAAACATATTTAAACCCAGGCCTCCTTTTTTGTAGAACATCTCCTGGGACTAGTGTTCCAAGGAAGACATTTGGAAACACTAAATTAGATGGTGTGTGTGTGAGCTGGTACAGATGGTACTCCACAAGCCTTTATTTTCTTCTGATCGTCCCCAGATTAGCCCTAGACCTCCTATCCCATCCTCACCATCTGTTCCTCATGACCAGCATCCCTCTCCTCCCTGCCCCACCCCAGGATCCGATCTGGTCCAATCCCTTCTCCCTGCCCTCCTGTCTCTGAGGTACAAGGCCACTTAGAAGTTTTCTAAAGATCTTGACTCTTTATAGCAATCAGAGATGAAACACAGAAACGTTTTCTCTTCCAACCCCCTTTTATCCACTTCTCTTTGTTTACTTCTATATGGAACAACAAGGCCAAACAGAGATACTAAAGGTAAGCTGGGACACTTTAAAGACTCAAAGTAAAACTTCTCACACTTCAAAGAAAAATTAGGTAATAGATCATGAGTCTTTCAACAGACTAGGGGAGCATGGGCCATAGACTAAAAAACAAACTGGAACAGGGGCTGAGAGCAGTCAGAATAGCTTCTCAGTGAACTTCCCTTCCCTTCCTGGAGTCCTCCCTAGGCTTTTGCCCCAGGATCTGAAAAGATATCGGACAGGTCAAGGGAGGAGGAGGAAGAGGGAAGCAGGGAAGGCGCAGGTCTTAAAGGGCAAGATGCTGTATGTTGAATACACTGGCCATCAGTAAGTGGGCAGTGCTCACATAGGGGAGATACAAAGCACATCCCTGAATGAATCAACACATGAGTGAAGGAACCAACTGGACACAAGTAGAGGATAAGTCAGAAATCTTTTAATTTTCTTCTTCAGATCAAAAAAAAATTAAATATCTTGACAAGAGTCAGATCTCGTTGACTAACCCTCCCTTGACTGACCAGGCAAGCTCTTCTTATGTCCCAGTAGCAGTGAGACTGTCCTTCAGGGAAACACTTCACTCACTTCATTCCAATTCCTTCTCAAGGGCACTGAATCACAGTAGACACCCAAGGGAAGGTCATTCTTTCCACCATTTGTCAACAGAACTGAATTCTACTCTAATCTGCCCAGAGAGGTATTCTCTTTCTTTGCTTTTGTGTTTTGTTTTGTTTTGTTCCTCTAAGTATTGCCTCATCTCCATCTTGATAGTAGAGATCTTTAGCAACTAGCCATCAGGGTTTGGCACTATGACCATGGAGCCTCTGAAATTCCTTGAATATGTAACAAAACAGTGGAGATTCAAGATCAAGGTATTGCTTTGATCTCATATAGACAGGGAGGAAGAAAAGAAACTTTAACTATATGCATAGCTGAAAACATCAATATTACAAGACTGCAGCTACCACAATTAATCATTGTGGGGTATCTTAAAAAAGAACACATTCTGCCATATGAGTGGTGAAGGATGTACACAATCCTAAAAGCACATGTAAACTCTGACACACAGTAAAAAGGAAAAGTTGTTTGGCCAAGAAAGATAGGTTTAAAAGCCAATATCTTTTTTTAAGTAAAATGAAATCAGGAAGATAAATATTTAACAAGCAAAATATAATTTTTTTGCTGCATTCAAAGCTAAAGAAAAAATTTTTAATTATTCATTGATTTGAACTATGACTATAACATCCCCTCCATTTTACTGTAAATAATTGAGTTAACTGGAGACTTAGTTTTTTCAGAATAAAGGAATGAGTCCCTAAATTTTTAAAAATTTAATGTATGATAAATTTCCTTTCAGTTACATGTAATTAAAAGTGATGGAGTTAAGAAAACTAACAAAAGGAAACAAGAATTATCAACAGAAAGAATTAAAATTTGAAGGTGTTTATGGGTAAATGGACGTCATGTTTTTCTAATTAAGGATGGATTCAAGAATACAATTCCAACTGAAAAAGCAACATGTGCTTCTCCAGAACCTGCTCGATCTTATGTATTTTTCTCTAATAAACTTTTAATCTTTAAAAATCTTTTAATTTTCTTCTTTTTTACCGTCAGATAACATCTACTTTTTCAAATCACAGCTGTTGGTGAAGATTAATGAGTTGGAGAGAAGGTGATCCTGGACAATTCTGCCTCCAGCTGTGGCAGATTAATTTGTAACAGACCAACACTCCCCCTAGGAACAACTGAAAAAAAAATGGAGATGGAGAATTAAGTCTGCTTGCGGGCATCAGTGTTGTATAGGCACCTAGAACCTGAAGGGGTAAAATTCCAAAGAGAAGGGAATTGTAGGTGTGAGCCTGATATTTGTTAGCTGAAGCAGTATCTCCCTTCAGGGCATTTGATCATCCAAAACAGCAAAATAGTGGTCAAGAGAAAATCAGCAACCTGTGTATAATCAGTTCATGCAGGGACTTCATGAAAACAAGTCTAATTTCAGGCAAACATATTCTAGCAGCAAGGAGTGAAGCCCTACCAACTTTTTACATGAGCACTCCAACGATGTTATGTCTGGTTTTCTTTGGGCATTGTCCAGTTTCCTCTGGACCATAATCAGAACTGACTACAGTATTTTAAAGCCTTTAATAAAATGAACACTGTAAGCAATCTTGGTGAATAGTTAAGTAACCAAAGGTAAAGAGCCTTACAAATAAACCAAAGGCATGAGAAAATTGTTGAGAGTTGGACTCTCAAGAAGCAGGTGCTGAGATGGACTCAAGGGCATGAAATGTTCAAGGAGCAACCCTCGAAAAAGACAGACAGAAGGAATGGCCAGAGGGGAAACTGAAGGGCAATGCAGGCTCAGTAAAGCTTCGGCTAACCAGGCAGGGCACTTGTACAAGCCCCCTGAGGTGGTCCCCGTTGGGCCCAAGTGGCCAGACCTTTACATCCTCTCTGCATTTGGCCAGACATATGGCGCATGTGCCATATGGCGTGACCTTGGATAAGGCGGCTCTCTGCAGATGAAGTGGACTCCAAAGGAGCTGACAGCCAAAGGCTTTCTTCTGACCACACTCCTGGCAGCTTGTCTTTCCTCAGGGGAAGAACCAACTGGTGCATCACTGTGTCTCCCTGGGTGGTGGTGGTGGTGGCCAAGGAAATAGAACCCACTGTGCGGAAGGGGGTGAAGGCAGGGAGGGATGATGCCACCCAGGCACACATGCATTCATTCAACACTCCCCACTCCCTCACTGAGCGCTTATTCTGGGTCTAGACCTCTACCGGGCACTGTAGATCCAGAAACAAGGCCTACGCCGTCCCTACCGTTGCAGACACCCACTGAGCCAGTGAAGGGAGATGCGCGTGGTGAGGGCTCCGAGGGAGAGCAGGAGAGCCCGTGGGGCAGGTGAGGAGCCCCTCAGCCAGCCCAAGCTGTGTAGGGCGTAGGAACCTTCCTATCTCCCTGCCCAGGGGCCCTCCGAGGAGGCGAGTCAGCCAGGAACTAGGCTCCGGCCGCTGTCTCCGAGAGCACACTCCAGGGGATGTTCATGGGAAAAGTAAAACGGGGCAAAGGTGACTCTGCTCCTCTCCCCAGTGGTCCTGTGAGGAGACTCACCACACTGCCCTAGGCTTGTTTAATTCGTCTGTAAGAAAAGGAAACTCATTTCGAAGAACACATTAATTCCCGTGAAATGTGTTCACTGTAATTTTAAAACTTGGTCAGGATTATATAAAATCCAGGCCTCGTTCTCCCAGGTGTAGAAGGCTCAGTAAATTAGATTTACAGAGTCTGCAGAAGGAGCTAAACAGAGGGCTATTTTTGTCCATTTTATTCATAGCTGTATCCCAGCTTCTAGAACAGTGTCTGGTATACATGGGGAATGACAGGCATGGAGTCAGTTCTGAGCAGCACACAGATTTCACCCTTTTGTCTGTCCTGCCCCAACGCAGGGCTGTCTCTTAGCTGAGGTTGTGGGCTGGAAGCCCTACAGGTGGCTTCTCCAGGTGGCCAGAGCCTCCTCAGAGCAGGGTGGCGGGGCTGCAAGGGCGAGCCTCCAGAGAGGGACACAGAGCCAGAGAGAAGCCATACCGTCCTTTGCAACCTAGCCTCAAAGGCGAAACCAGGTCACCTCCGCTGCCTGTATTTGTTCAGTTACATAGATCACCCCAAGTTCCAGGGTAGGGAACATACTTTCTTAGTGGAGGAATGTCAGCATCACATTGCAAGGAAAATGTGTAGGGTGAACATATCTGTCACAACACTCAGAGCCTTCCCTGGCATTTACAGCTCACACATCCCCATGCAAAACTTCACATTCTTTGTGCGGTGGTCAGGGGCTCTGCAATGAAAGTATGAGCAGAACAGAATTCATTCACATTCCTGCCAAAACTGAGTTGGGGGAGCCAGGGGAGAGCAAATATGGGACATCAGGAATGTTTATCTCAACAAGTAGAGGACTGACTTGGGACAAGGGTGACTTGGAAGCAAAGCCACATACAACTGTCACCACTGTCACCTGGGACCTGGGTCAGCCGACCAAGTCTGTCCCTTTTACCACCGCTCTTTGTTTTTTGTCATACTTTAGTTAATATTATAGGAAATAAATCTTCTTGGGAAAGAAGACGACATCCCCGTACACTGTTAAAACTCCAGTTTTATTTATTTATGGGCAATGCTTGTGGCATCATTAGGAATTTTAAGCTTGAATTCATTTATGCTGGATGGCCCTTTAGATAGAAAGAGAATTTCAGACTAGATCAGTAATTCACTTCCGGGCCCTTAAAGTTAGGGTACAATTGAATTCTTTTTAATATCAATGGATGTATTCATTAGCTAGAGTTAAATTAATCTAAAGCCCTCTTCCAACAATCTGATTGGACTGAAATAACATACAGAGTGCTTAGATTGGGAGGAAAAATGGCATTATTCAATTTCTGAATACAGTACCTTGAATAATAAATTTAAATAACTCATTCTTATTTAAGTACTGGTACTGCTTCATAATTAATTGTCTCTTATGTTCTCTCTATTTCTTTTTTGGGAAGATGGAGAAGTGACCAAAGTAAACAGCAAGTCAGCAACTTATCTTAAACCATAACTACTTTTCCAGTTTTCTAAACTCTCAAGAGGGGTTTCTAAAGAAAGAGGAGAAAAAAATTAAACTTTATCCTGTGGAATTTAGAAAGATATAAAAAGGCCTTAAAAGTTGTAACAGATATCTCTCTGGTTTATGACCACATTCTCTAACATCCGTTGAGGGACATTTTCTGACCAAAGGGCCTGTCAGTATCAATAAGGAAAGACGCTTTCCTCATTGTTCTAGAATCTATGGTGTCTGGGTTATTGAAATGGATATAAACTGTAGTTCATACCAGAGGATGGAGGGAGAGTACAGAGGGAAGGAAAAGGGGAGCATGGATTAAAGTGTGGAGTTGCCCCTGGCTCTGCTTTGAACTCCCCCTGGCTTTTTGGAACTTAACCAAGATCAAACAAGCAGTTGCAGCCAGCTCAAGGCCGCGGGTTCTCCGTATAAATTTAGGAGTAGATTTTGAGGTTAAGATTATGAAGTTTTGTGGTAACTTTACACTGGAAAGTATTGCATTCACCTTTTATATTCCCCAAAGAAAGAAGAAATACCCAGCCCTGTAATGAAACTCTTTTCAGTCTGACCATTGTGTTAGGAACAGATTTCACATCCAGCAAATCTTTGCAAGGAAACGCAAATGTTTCCTATTAAAGCTGTGCAGGGGTATAAATGTGCAAGTGCCTGCTGCAAAATGTGCAATTCTCCAAGTAAAAGGCAGACTCTTGGTGACTTGGATAGAGTATCAAAAACACATCCTCAAGTGAACACTTATTTGCACTCATTACTGCCATAGTTTACAGCCTAAATAATGAAAAAGCAAATTCTCTGAATTGTCCTGGGGTGGGGGTGAGGAGGACCCATCTGATTAGATACAACATGCAAGGCTCAAATTGTTGCAGCCTTAATTCCTTAAATCTAAACTGTTCATTCTCAATGGTTACAACATATCTTACTAGAATCCTTCACAGTTTAGCAACTTTTGTTTAGTGTAAAAGAAGTGCTAGCTAGAAAGTAGAGTTTAAAATTATACACAAAATTTTAAACTATCAAAACAGAAGATTCTATTGAGAACATGGTTCTGATTAAAGTTGAAGATAACTACAATAACAAATAGTTTCATTGTGCTTCAAGATAATTCTTATTTTCACTGGGGGGCTGGGGGTCCTTTCCTCCCCCTCCTCTTGTTCTCAGAGCAAATGTTACAAACAACCAGTTCCCGTGTACCTGTGGTTGTTAAGCCAAATTAAAGTCCCCTGGTGTAACTACATAATGCTAATGAGAACAGAAATAGGCATTTATAAGATGCTCTTATCCCATATTCAGGGAAGTTCACGGATGGTAACTCACAATCCTTCTTGACCAATGGGCATTGTTACCTCCACTTCATTAGCACGGAAATCAAGGCATCCAAAGGTAACTTGCCAAGGTCATAAGATTTTCCAATTTTACTATTGCCACGGAAAAAGAGAGCCCTTCCCAGTGCCTGCAGCCCGGGCCCCTAGAAGGCAAGACATGCTCTTCAAAAGAATGTGTTTCTAGTTGTTCAAAAGGAGACCACATTGCAGTCTTAAAAAGCTTCAGCAAAATTTAACACAATTTGCCTGAATCAAATACACACATCTATCCTGAAAGTTTCCCCTTTCTAATTGCAGGATTTAAAATTGTGTTGAGTACTTTTGCCTACTGTTTCAAACTTAATACAGTGAGCTTCAGTATTTTAAAGTGACGTTTTAAGTTGGTTTCCACATATATTATGTCCTACAAAAAGAAGTGTACTATTACTTTATCACATATTGATACCAAAAAACATACAGATAGTAAAAATATATTCCCACTACTCAAAATACTCAGATATTGAGGAGTTGATCTACAATGTTGGAAATTATTTCGGTTTGTCAGGAATTCACCCAAAGAGCCACTCCTGCTTGTTTTGTTTCTTTCGTTGAAATGAAATTTTCTTATTTGCTTACAGTACAAGTGATTAAAGTCAGGAAAGAAAGGTGACATTTTTCTCACTTGAGAACATAACTAGCTTCCAGAAAAACTTTTTTCTCCTACCCTCTCTCTGTTCTTTTTTATCCCAATTCCAATCATCTTAAACTTTCACCAAAATGCTGACTCCAGTTTAAGCTATGACCTAGAAGCATGCACATTGTAATAGCTAGACTTTTGAAGCCTAAAAATTTTCCAGGGTCCAAAGGCCATCATTTGTAATGGTAGAATTTCAGGTATTCTGACAGATGGTGGGGGAGCCATTTTTTGAAACCAGAGTCAGTTCCCCTCAATTCATGGTCCAGAAGTACCTTCTCGTGTGTAAGGCAAGGGTTTGATTACTTCTCAGCTTGTCTTAAATTTTTTTAATGTAGCAAAGCTGGAAAACAGTCTACCCAGATAATGAGGGTCACAGACTCTCCAAGCCTTTGAATTGTACAACAGAGATGAAGGATCCCTTAGATGACAGGGGCTCACCCCACCCCCACTACATTGTGGGGGAAAGGAGGAGGGCAGGAGAAGCTAGAACTCAGCCTGCCGATGGAATTTGTCAGGAATCATGATCCTCATAGAAACTCTGAAGGCGAAGTTCCACAATTAGGGATTCATTCTTCTCCCAATCAAATGCAAACACCCTGGTGACAGGTCCAGTCTTATCCAATCACCAATTAGCTCATCTCAACATCTATAACACAAGTACTTAGGGTATTTGGTACAATTCAAGATTCCTGGACCTCAACCTAGAATCACTAAATCAGAATCTTAGCTAGGGCTCTTGAGTTTTTAGTCACAATTCCCATTTGATTCTTACCACACGGTGATTTGAGTGTGAGAACTTCTGGCTTAGAACTAGAGAGAAATAAAGAGGAAGCAAGAATAGAAGATGTAAAATGGAGTGGGGGGCGGCGGGCA
This sequence comes from Manis javanica, assembly GCF_040802235.1. Classification (NCBI taxonomy): domain Eukaryota; kingdom Metazoa; phylum Chordata; class Mammalia; order Pholidota; family Manidae; genus Manis; species Manis javanica. The sequence continues at coordinate 68,361,901 of NC_133171.1, read as the reverse complement.
ACAATAAACACTCATAAAGCATGGACAGTTTGACAATGTAAGCCAGTCTGGGAAGGCACAGCAAGGGCCAAAAAGGAATTGATAAAAAAAAGGAAAGAAAGAGTCCACGGGCTTTACCGGCCTGCGCTGGGCCTCTCAAACGCTGTCTAGCATTATCTAGGTCTCTACCACCTCGTAGAGGAAGCGGCTTTTTTGTGCTCCTCCTTTTTATTTCCTTTCATATATAGAAAGATTCCTTTCCTGTTCAATACACAGAACTTTGGTAAGCAAATATGAGTTTTGTGGATTTAGGAACATTTTTTTTGCAAATAAAGGCCATGTATTTATGAATCACATACCTTTTCCCATGTTCATTTCTTCGGTGATCTCTACAATGACAGCATTTTTCATGTTCTTCCTTTTTTAAAATAACACCTCACTTAAAATAGGCAAAACATTATTATTCACACAAATATCTTGGATTAACTCTACCCACTATTAGACACTTTATAGGTTCCAAAGACTCCCATGATTAAACTCCTTTGAATAAAACTTTAGGGATATGTTTTGATCCCACAAAATAAATTAAATGCACAGTTAAGGCTAATTTCCACCATCAAGTTGCAACAGGGAATTGTCTTTAAAGCTGTCTCCTGCTGCCTCCATTAGAGTCTTCATCTCTTGTTTCAAATTTATATTCCTTTGTGGTATTAAGGCAGATATTTGATATCCTTTTAATCTATATTTATTAAGTGAGCTATTGATGAGTTCATTCCCCACACATTCATGAACAATGGTCTTGTGACCACTCTACTGGGATTCTTAATGAATACAGCATCTTCAGGATAAGTGATCATTTTCACAGGATAAGTGGGCATTTTTTTTTAATGTGCAAGTTAAAAATATATATCAAGATAGCTTGATTTGGCTCCTCAAGCCCAAATCAACCAGCATAAGTATACCAGTAACAAGCAAAGGAGAGGTTTTCCTCTCCCAGCCTTCCCCCCAGCCATCTCCTTGTCCACACAAGCTTCTCCCAGTTTAGAACCTTCTGTATCTGAGCAAAGCTCTGGGTTGCAAGAAACTAACAGACAGAAGGAGGGGCAGCTTGCCTGGTTGTGCTCAGATTCGTTCACTGCCCCTCCCTTCTGCCTCACAGGGGTGCTGACCTGTGCAAACTCCGTTTCTCAGCTTCCCTTGTCCATGCAGCACCTTGCACCATCCCGTCCATGGGAGACAGGACAGAGACTGGGAAGTAGGAGGGAAGGAGAAGTGAGAGTGCTTCTCCCCCTTCCTCTCCATTTTAGGAGCTTCTTTGGCAGGTGCTGAACCTCTTCTGCGGTGGCAATCCCCACAAGGCAGCCTCTCCTCGACCAAACCCACCTAACAGCAAGGACATGCCATTTGCAGACCAGTCCCTTGGGCATAATCTAGGGCGGAACAAGGGAAGTGTGAGGCCTGGACCTGAGAACATCCAGCTGAATATCCAGCACAGGGGGCTGAACTAAGACTCACACGGTTCTCTCTAGCTTGTAGGGCAAAGAATGATAGCTGACTCCAACCCATCCAGTCAGTATTTACAGAGCATTTACCAGGGGTTAAAGGCTGTGTGTGGTGCTAAGAATACAAGGTCCCAGCTCTCACAGACTTGGGTCGAATCCAGCCTCTCCTCCCTCATTGCTGGTTGGCTTTGGGCAGCTCACTTGGTCACGCCAGGCCTCCTGTTCCTCCACTGTAACATGGTGAAGGGAGGAGTACCTACTTCCAGGGACTGTTGTAAAGGTTACAGGAGATAATTGCTTACACCAGATACTCATTAAGCCTTTGTTGGATCAAATCATACCTTCGGAGACAGACCCTTAGTAAGTCAAATGAAGTTATGCTTCATTGATTGTCTCCTCCATGCCAGGCACATACATTAATTCTTATAACACGCCAGGTAGGGTGAATAACAGTTTTAATACAATGTGGTAAGGGCCATATTAATACAATGTGGTAAAGGCTAGAGCAATGCCACCTCCGAACTGCTATGGGCACATGGGAGGAGGAGCCCCTGCAGAGGCTGCACACAACAATATGGAGGATTTCATCTGTGGGAGAAGGAGGCAGGGCCCAGAGAGCAAGAGACTTTGTAATGATGATGACGATGGTGGCGACAGCTAAGAGGGAATGAGCACCCTCCGTTCCTGAGCTACGGCCCTCAGTCTTCCTCCACACCAAGGCCTAGCTCCCTCGGAGGCATGCAGTCCTACCAACCCCGTTTTACAGAGAAAGACACTCAAGTTGAGACTTGCTGAATAATGTCCCAGAGGTCACCAAGTTAACAAGAGTTGGGGTCAGGATCCAAACCCGATTATGCCAGACTCCAAAGCCGAGGCTTCAGGGAACCGCAGGGGCTCTCCTGGCCTCACGAATGTATGGTTTTATGAAGAACTAAGCAGCACGCAGAAGCCGCGCAAATGGCCCACCTGTGAGCTAACATCCAACAGGTTGCAGACTCCTTGCGGGAGCTTTGCAGGGGGAGCCTGATGCTGACGGCTCTGAATCCTTTGGGAAGTCCTGCTCCACTTCACTCCAGCTGCCCAGCCCCAGCCTGGAGGTGTTGGGACAAAGCCCTCCTGGGTCAGGGGTGGGGAGAGGGGGAGGCGAGCCACCCACCCTCCAGAAATAATCCTCTGGGCCTCCAGAGCTGAGTTAACCCTTTCAAAACGGCAGGTTTAATTACTTCCAGAGTACTAAATGGCAAGTACTAGAAGGTCTTAGGGAGTAAATTTCTCTCTCAAATGGGAGCCATTGACTATCCTACTTCAGGCATCAATTCTCCGATTTTGAGCAGCTTCTTTAAAGGCCTCTTGCAGGCAAGATCACTCTTTTTCTGCTTTATGGAAAGTGGGGAGAAGTCCTTAAAACCACCCAAGATCGCTTTTAATTAAGAAAAATACTAATCCTTATTTTTCGTATTTCCCCACCCTTCTGTGCTGCTGGGGGAGATATTTTGCAAATAAAAGTAGACTTCTTCGAATTTCAGAGCTATTCAATTATAAACACCGGCACCTGCAAAGTTGGAAATCAATTCAACTGCAATCTTCTTTAAAGCGTTTTCAAGGCAACTGCTAACCTGTCTAGATGTTTAACGTTCAGGTTTCAAAACCTGTCAGTTAAAACTTGGTTACTGTTACTCCTTTTCTCTGAAGCTACAAGCCTGAAGAGAAATTATGTAGCAAATTGGAAACAAGGAACCACGACTTGATAGCGGCACAAAAGCCCCGCTGATGGGCTGGGTACAAGAAACTACAATCCTTGCTCTGAAAATGAATACGGATTAGAGGGTTCATCTACCAGCAGCCTCTAATGAGGTTGTGCCTTCTCAGTTCTGAACAAGCAGTCAATTGATCCCTTCACAGGAACACCTGGTCTATTCCGAGAAAAAAATTAGTCAAACCTGTTGTTGGCTGAGTTTACCAGTCAATTCTGTTAAATTGTGGTGTTGGCAGCAACGGGTAGACACAGCTCATTAAAAATACCATTTGGGGAAATCCTAAAGCAACGAGATAGTCATTACTGAACTAATTCTATTGGCCTGAAAGAGTTAATTCAACTCCTAAAGGAAAGCAATTTACTTTCTATTCCCCAGGAGGACTAGCCAGCCTCTTACAGAGCTTAATACAATGAGGCTGTTTTTTGCTCCCCTCCCCTCGGCTCCCCAGGCTCAAAGCCCCCTGACAGTTGACAAGCCCAGGATGGGGTGCACTGGGAGGGTCACAGCACATTCCTCCGCCTGGCCCTCCTAGACCTGAGGCCAGCTGGGTAATGCTGAATAAATCCACGCATGCAAGGAGCCAGCACAAGGACAAATCCCCTGACTTTGTGTGTCTGGATTCTGAACACCTACTCAGATTCTAACAGGGCTGCCAGATCAATCTATCAACAAGAGTGGCTAAGGGATACCTGATTTATATGCAACCTTCGCAATGTAGCACTGGGTGCAAAGTGCCCACATAAACAGTTCTGCACAGGCTCCAGTCCGGGCTTGATGGGGAAGAAAGGTAAATGATCAAACACATTTCCCTTTACAGATACCTGTTTTATTTTTAACAATTCACTATGGAGAACGTCAAACATAGATCAAAATTGACATAATGATCCCCTATGTACCTATCACCCAGCTGCGACAATGAATGACTTAACAGCCAATCTTATTTCAACGTTACTTCCCAGCCACTCCCTCCTACCAGGCCATCGTGAAGCAAATCCTAGACTTTCTGCAGTTTCATCCATAAATAGTACAGTGTATCTCTCCAAAAGATAAGGGCTCTTTTTATTTTTAACGAAATACAAAACAATTACTACCCCTAAAAAATACCCTTTGACACACAGGACAACAGGGATGGACCTTGAGAACATTATGCTACGTGAAATAAACCAGTCACAAAAGAACAAATACCATATAATTCCACATACATGATGTTCCCAGAGTACTGAATTCATAGAGACAACAGGTGAAATGGTGGTTGCCAGGGCCTGGGGGGAGGAGGGAATAGGGGTTATTATTTAATGGGTAAAGTTTCAATTTTGCAAGATGAACAGAGCTCTGTGCTTGGAATGGTGGCGAAGGTCACACAACAATGTGAATATACTCAATGCCACTGAACTGTGCAGTTAAAAGGGGCTAACCTGGTAAATTTTGTTAGGTGTATGTATTTTTGCACAATTTTTTAATGACAAATTAAAAATAAAACCCTTCACATAATAAAATATTCACTGTTTAATTAGATTGTAAACATCATAAATTCTGTTCAGTTTGTTTGCTTTGATCAGACTCCACATAAGGTTCATATACTGTGGTTGGTTGGCAGGTCTCTTTAAATCTGTATGTTCTCCCTCTGTTTTCTTCCCCATTGCAATTTATTTATTGAAGAAACGTTTCCTATAAAGTTGTCCACAGCCCAGATTTTGCCATTTGCATCCTATGGTGTCTTCCGTTCTCTGCCTTCCTAAAAACCGACGTTGGATCAAGAGGGCAGATCAGACTTAAATTTGATGTTTTTGGCAAGACCACTTCATAGGTTTAACTGTATCACTGTAAGGGTACATGATTGACCCCAAATGTGAGCATGCAAAGATTAACCAACACACTATGATGAGCAACTTCGTGTGAGCACTCCAGGGTCAGCGGCCTTGGATGGCGGGAGGAGGATGAGGGGAAATACCAAGACAAAATGTCTGACTGGAATCTGTGTTGTGAAGGAACTTGCAATCTTGTTAAGGAGGCAGAACTGATACATGTGAAACAATTAAACAAGAATTAAGTGCAAAACTGTGCTGTGACTATAAACACCATCTCATTTCAAGGGTAAGATAATCAAAACAGATTTTAGGTAGGATGAAGATCCTGAAATGAGTCTCGAAGGGACTGATAGATTTTAGAAGAAAGACGCGTTTGAGGAAGTGAAACTATCCAAGGAAATACAGAGAGGTTGCCACCGGGGTGGTTTGGGTACAGGGGATGATTTAGACAGGCTGGGAAAGATACTGTAGAGACACACAAAAAAAGATACTGTAGAGGCACAAAAACCCAGCAGGGATACGAGTTGGAAGAAATGAGATAGAAGTTGGAAGAAATCTACTGATCTCTGGAGATAAAGGCAAATCAGATGTTATTTATGTTTTGGTGTACACACTTTGGTTAGATTCTGAAGGTCTGCAGATACCCTGGGCAGTTTGAGGATCTGATTTCCAATATCTTTTAATAGAAAAATGGAGGTTTCCTCTTATTGGAATCTTTTCCAACTGAGCTGACCCTTTCTAAATATTAAACACATGAAAATGAGTCATGAAAAATACAGCAAGAATTTGATAAGGTGTTCAGGGTCTGCAGGGATGGCGCTTATATTGATAGTTACAGATGAGAAAAGATTGACAAGGAGTTAATAATTGTTGGAGGCTGAGTGATGGGTACATATGGCTCATGCTTTTTTGTACGTTTGAATAATAAAAAGTTATTTGTAAACCTATTACTGCTGGGGTCAAGGGTCATGCCCACATCCCATGTTTCCAATGTTATAGGAAAAAAAGGATTCACTGGACCAGATGAAGTGCTTATCTCTTCTGTTACTAAGCTATTTAGCTCTGAGCCAATTACTTCACCTCTATGGGCCTCAATTCCCATCTCTGTAAAATGAGGGGAAAGGGCAAAGAAATAATGCTTATGGAATGCCTACTATGTGCAGGAAATGGGCAGTACACTTGCTATGTGAACATGACCTCAGTTATCAGGACAGTGGGTGCAACGCAGTCCATAGGTTCCCAAATTTCTTGCCTGGGTTCCCAAGAATCATGCCTTTAACTTTCAATTAGTCTGTTGATAAATCCATGTGCCAAATACTTCGCCAGGGTCTGAAGACATGCGGATAAGAGACAGCTCCTGTCTTCAAGGGACTTATAAGCTAAATAGACGAGCAGTTCTCCAAATGGAGACTGTTCACTCTGTGAAGTGTTAAATAAAGTGTGTTGGTATCACCTAAAAAAAAAGGAAAGAGACAAACTGGTGAGAAAGATTACAGTACAAATGATACATGTTTTAATAACTGCTGTTTATTGAACAATAACTAAGTAAGATACTAATGCTTTACATTATTATTGATACTGTATATCCCTACAATATGAGAAAGCCATGAGGTGGTATCATCATAGAACTATCTTAGTGTGCTGTGGGGTCAAGTAGGAAGGACATTCATCCCAGACTGAGGGTTTTAGATGAAGTTCTCTGAAGGAAACGATGCCTGTGCTGTCTTTTTTTATTATTAATTTATTTTAACTGTGCTAAAACATACATAAGTTTTACCACTTTAACTATTTTCAGTGTACAGTTCAGTGGCATTAAGTACATTCACATTGTTCTGCAACCATTACCACCATCCTTCTCTGGAACTTTTTTATCTTCCCCAGTGAAGCTCAGTACCCATTGACACTAACCCCCACTTAACATCGTCCAGGTTCGTCCAGGCTTTGGTGTCAGAATTTCCTTCCTCTTTAAGGCTGAATAATATTCCGTCATGAGGATATATTACATTTTATTCATTCATCTGTTGGCAATTCCACCTTTTGGCTGCTGTGCATAGTGCTGCTAGGAACATGAGTGCACAAACATCCCTTCAAGACTAACTTTCCATTCCTTTGGGTAAGTGTCATGTTAAGTCTTGAAGAATGAGAAGGAATTAAGGCAAAAGAAGACAGGCATTCCAAGAGTGAACAATGTGTGCAAAGGTGGAGAGAGACATCCTGGAGAGGAGAGAGCAGGCAAGAGGCAAGATGTGAAGCCAGAGAGGCAGGGGCTGGCCCTCGAAGGGCCTCAGATTCCATGGGGAATGGAGAGTGAGGCCTACAGGCAGAACTCAGATTGAATCTTTCTCTTTACTGTTATCCTTAAAGTATCCACTTTACTGTAATTTTAAGCAACTATTCAAAAACAATGTTTTTACAGCAAAGACTTTGGGTCCCGATGGAAATGACCACTAGAGGATGTGTACACACGAGGCAAGACCGGTCTTGTGTTTCCCCTGCAATAAGCCCCCTACTCACAAGAGTTCAATAAATAGTAGTGGGAGACTCCATTGACTGATTATTTATGGTCAATGGATTTATGGTATTTCCTAAAATCTTTTGCTCAAATAAATATTCTCTAATGCATTGCTTTCATTTGAGTGAGTTCTTTTCAGAATCAACTAAGCCAGAGCACAAATCCAATTATGAGATTCTACATTCAACTCTGCAGCTTGCTTTCTCTGTAACACAGGATGAATCCCTTAAATTGTGGTAAAAATGGTGCCAGGTAAATTCAGGGCCCACCCAGATGTGAATGATTTTGTGACAATTCAACCCATAATCTATTCATTTCTATAGAGTGTCAATGCCATGTGAACCCAGTTACATTCAGAGAAATAGCATGGGATGTGTGTGTGTGTGTATCAGTTTAACTTTCCCGTGGCAGTGGACAGTGTGAATGATCATCATGACTGTGGTGGACAGGCTGTTCCCATGAGAGGATCCATAAATCATATCCACGTGTTCGTCAGGTTGTTTACATTTTCTGGTATTCATGGTGACCATTCGTTTATAATGTGAAATAATAATAAAAAGCAACAGCCATCATATTGATTTCTCAACAAAAGTCATTGATCCAAAGAAGGTTCAGTTTATGTGTGCACGGCGGGGTGGGGAGAGTGTGTGGTGGGGAGGGGATGTGCGGCCCGAGTCCCTTCAGTTGTTGCTTTGTAAGATGGTTCACAGATTCAAAAAGTGCTATAAAACCGCAGCTCTGACCTGAGATCTTGCAACGTGACTCATTGGCTGGAGGTGGAGTTTGAAGTGACCTTAAATTTCAGAGCAATGCAAAAAGTCAGCAATATCCACTGGCCCCCATCCATTAGTGAAGGCGCAATGGTCACAGCAAAGGACAGTCAGGTCCTGGTCTTCTAGGGACTGGTCATTTCACACTTGTAGGCTGGGTTTCAGCTCTGGTTAGCATAATAATCTTAAAAGCAACTGTAGGTATGTGGATGATAGGGGTTCATTTTCGCTACATTCTCTCTTATTCAATTTGAATGTTTTGATAGGCACACTGTATTGCTTAGGATTTAAGTTCAATTATATGTAACAGAGATCCATCTTACCCGCTACAGTCCAAAATGGATTAAATAAGCAGTTTATTTATCTCTCAGATATAAGCACAAGTATAGGCAGTTGGGGATGGTGGGATGGCCTCAGGTGCCATTCTGCCACCCCGAGGTGTTTCCCTGCTCTCATGGCCAAAGATGGCTTGCTACAAGTCTTTGTTACAGGCCACAGGGTAGAGGAAGGTGGGAGGAAGAGATGTATCACCTCTCTGTATGGATGCATCCCAGAAGTGATGCTTGCAATGGCCAGAATTAATCACAAAGCCATAGGAAGCTGCAAAGGTGCAGGAAATGTTGTCACTGTAACAGTGAGGATCTATCACAAGGAAGAAGGAGCATTTACTGGGAGACCCCTAGCAGACTTTGCCACATGCATTTTACTTTTTCAAAAAAAGAATAAAAAGAAAGTAAGAGAAAAACTGATTCTCAAATAGGGAAAACTCCTCCACCCTTACTTGGCCAACACCCCATTCGTTGTCTCAGCAGAGAGCTCGCTTCCTTAGACAAGCCTGCCTGGAGTCTTTCCCCTCCCTCCTGTCACCCTCTGAGCCGCCATCTAGATGAGGTCTTCTGTTCTCTGTAAAGAGCGCTTCTCTCAGGGCATTTAAAAGTAGAAATTAATGACTCACTGATAGGACTACGTGTGTGATGTCTGCCTCCTTGCCTCTGAATGACACATAAGCTCTGTGAGGACAGGGTCTAAACTTGTCTTAGTCATGGGCCCTTGATAAGAGCTCAAGGCCAATTTCTCAAATCAGTTCACAAACGATGGGAAGGCGAGGGGTGTGCTCAAGATCACAGTGCAGAACTGGGACTGAAATTGGGTTTTCAAACTCTATGTCCATATTATACCACATAGCTTTTTTTTGTTATTATTAAGTTATCATTGATATACAATCTTATGAAGGTTTCACATGAGCAACATTGTGGTTACAACATTCACCCATATTATCAAGTCTCCCCCCTCAACCCTACTGCAGTCACTGTCCATCAGTGTAGTAAGATGCTACAGAGTCACTACTTGTCTTCTCTGTGCTATACTGCCTTCCCTGTGCTCCCCTTATATTATGTATACCACACAGCTTTTATAGGTGACAAATGAGGCCCAGAAAGACAAAACCATGTAAGTGACCCTATACACATAATTATTGGCAGGACAAGGCCTGGAATCCAGGATGCTTAATGCTTTGTCCAGCTCTCTTTCCACTGTAATATAAAAATGCTTTTATTTCCAAACCCAAGGAGCTCCTGTCTCAGAAAAAGTCAAGGTTTCCAGAAAAAAAATTCTCCATCCTGAGTATAAAAAATTTGCTTAAACTAACAGATAAATAAAAAGTAGTATATACATACAATGGGTTGTTATTAGGCAATAAAAAGAGGTGAAGTACTGATCCTACTACAGCAGGGATGAACTTGAATACAACATTGTAAGTGAAAGAAGGCAGAAAAAAAACACCACATATTGTATGATTCTACTTATAGGAAGTGTCCAGAAAAGGCAAATACGTACGGACATAAAGTAGAGTCATAGTTGCAGACCAGTGGGGGAGACTACTAATGGGTGCAGATTTCTTCTGGGGGTGATGAAATGATCTCAAATTAATTATGATGATGATTGCACAACTGTGAATATACCAAAAACCATTGGATTGTATAATTTAAATGAATGAATTGTATGAAATAGGAATTATACCTCAATAAAGATGTTATTTTTTAAAAATTTTGCTTAAACTCACTTGGATTTTAAGAATAAATCAGAATAATCATATGTAATACATGAACCTTGATTGGATTCTAGATCAGAAAAGAAATGGTGTAAAAGATGTTTTGGGGGATTCTTGATGATGGGGGGAGTCTAGTAACCATAATGTCACTCATGTAATTATAGATAAATGATACCAAAATAAAATAATTTAAAAAAAGGTATTTTGGGAACTGTATTTTAGATAATAATTATTAAATAAATGTTAATGTCCCTGTGAATCTAATCACAGTATTGTGGTTTAGTAGAAGAACATCTCTTTTCTTAGAACACGCAAGCTAAAGTATTGGAGGGGGCCAGGGGAGTGTGAGGACGCCCACAGGACACAGGATCTTTCCTATGAGTTCAGCTTGGAAGGTAGTGTTGGTCTATATACAGGGGAGATGCTTAGCTGCTCTTCCTGCAGAAGACGTAGCATCTTGACGATCATATAAATTACTATTTATTGATGTTATTATTTTGATCAACAGGGACAAAGCACTTTGCCCCACAATCCCAATTGGATGAGAGACTTTATGTAATCCATTTGCTGACAAATTAAAATAATACTGCTGCTTTAAAAAATATGTATCTTTGCATATCCTGGATTGCTCTGTCATGGAGTACAAGCAAGAACATCTTACAAAATATTCTGTTGCTTTTAAAACATAATTTGCCTCACCAGAGAAGACCATATACTGGTGGTATCCAGTCCTAACACAATGTTTTCTTTGTCTCTTAGAATCATTTACGTTTAACTCATGCTGTTTCAAAGAATGGCAAAAATCCTTGAACAACTGAAGCTCTAGTCTGTGATTGTCCTCTAGAAACACAAATCTAAATCACAATATTCTAACCCAAAGACTAAGGTAACTCATATGTCTTCTGAGTATTTTTGTTTCTCCTGCCTCCTCTCCCAAATGCAATCACCAACTACGTTACTCCAAAGATACAAAACTGTAATTTTTTTAAATAAAGCAAAAAAACCTTTAAATTCCACAAAGATGGTAGGAGGACTCAGATCTACTAACTTGAATGAGTCATTTAACAATGGAATAGGCAATCAAAGAAGTTCTATACTGTCCATCTGTAGAGAACACTAAAAATAGATAGAATGGACCACTGTATGACATGAATGATTTATATTCTCAAATGTTCTGGGGCAAAGGTCTTGACCATACTTCTTATATACCTTTCAGCATTACTAATCTATTAAAAAATTAAAGCAGACCGCAAATGTGCGGTCAAATTGTGTTTTGTAGTGTTTCTGTATATGTAAGTATCAGAGAAGCATACCAGATGCAAGTATCAATGTGAGTGTCCTGAAGTGGTGTCCAAGCCTGAGCATGAGGTGAGGGTGAGGCAAGACTTAAACTATTGATGATTAGGGAACAGGCATGAGGAAAAATAGCCTCCCATGTCTCCTTCTCTAACGTGTATGCAGTGAAGTCTTGAAGACAGGCCCAATGTATTACCTTTCACTGAGTAAGGCTCCATGTACAAGATGTGAGGATGATACAGTCGTGCTCAGGGAAAGCAAGCACATGACGGGAGAAGGTATCTAAGTAGAAATGTCCATCACTGCTACCTCGAGAAAAACTTCCAGAAGATGACCAATACCCACAGAACCCATCGAAGTATGATAACTCACAAAATACAAGAAATACAAAACCATAAGACTGGCAATATTGAGGGAGTCTTCATAATTAAGACAAGGGAACGTCCAGAAGAGAAAACTCATAAATCATTGTAGAAAATTAAAAAGCCTGACAAGGGAAGTTGATTTGTTTTTGTCCTCATTTCAGGGAGAGCTACTTCAAGAATGAGGACAGACATGCAGCACCTTTCGGAGCAAAGGAGGGAACAGAAAATACCAGCCACTACAGACTGATGTCTGTGTCCCCCCGCCAAATGCATGTTGAGACCTATCCCCCAGGGTAATGGTATACAGAGGCAAGGCCTTTGGGGATGTTAGGTCATGAGGGTGGAGCCCTTGTGAATGGGATCAGCGCCCTTATAAAAGAGACTTCCAAAATCACCTCCTTTCCTGCTGCCACATGAGGGTACAGCAAGAAGACAGCTGTCCGTGTGTGAACACACGCTCTTGCCAGACACCAGACCTGCCGGCACTTTGCTCTAGGACTTCCCAGCCCCCAGAATAGTGAGAATTGTTTATAAGCCACCTAGTCTATAATATTCTGTTAAAGCAGCCTGAACAGATAGACGCTAACTAATTTGGAAGCATTCTGCTCACATATGGTCACAAGCAGGTAGCTGAGCTTATGACATCACTCCCTTCCATTTTTTATCTGATACGTACCTGTATTAGTTTCCTAGGACTGCTGTAACAGACTGCCACAAACTAGGTGGCTCATAGTAACAGAAATGTATTCTCCCACCGTTCTGGAAGGTAAGAGCTTGAAGTTGAGGTGTCAGCAGGGCCATGCCCTCTCTCAGCTTCTGGGAGCTGCCGATGATCTTTGGGGTCCCCCAGTCCTACGGTCTGAATAATCGCCCCCCTTGAAATTCACATATGTTGGAATCCTGTCCCCAGAGGTAATGACATTAGCATGTGAGACCTTCAGGAGGTGATTAAACCCTGAGAGGAGAACCCTCACGAATGGGCTTACTGCCTGCCGAGTGAGTGCAAAAGGCTCCAGAGAGCTCGCTAGCCCCCTCCAGCATGTGAGGATACAACGAGAAGTCTGTGGCCCCAAAGAAAGCTCTCACCCCACCCTGCTGCCAAACTGATCTCGGACTTCCAACCTGCAGAACTGTGAGAAATAAATTTCTGTCGTCAAGATTTTGTTGTAAGCTACCCAGTCCATGGGATTTTGTTATGCAGCCTGAATGAGCTAAGACACTCGGCTTGCAGCTGCGTCCCTCCAATCCGTCTCTGTCTTCAGGTGGCCATCTTCCCTCTGTGTGTCTGTGTCTTCACACAGCATTTGTGGAGCGTGTGCATCCATCTCTGTGTCTCCTCCTCTTCTTATATAGATTAGGGGGCATGTCGGCTTCAGGGCCCACCCTGATCCAGTGTGGCCTTATCTTCACTTATATCTTATAAAGACCCAATTTCCAAATAAGGTCCTCTTCACAGGTAACAGGGGTTAGGACTTCAACACATCTCTTGGGGGATACATTTCAACCTACAACAGCACTAAACAGGTGGTCGGTACCACATTCCTTGAGCATCTATGTAACTGCTCCAGGCCCTGTAGATTAAACAGAAAAATCTAGGCCACAAGATATATAGCCTTTTGCCTTCAAGCAGTTGGAGAAGGGCAATCAATATAAAAACAATTTGAAGGACCAATAAATGCTATAAAAATTCATATCAGTGCTGTTAATAATGTTAGAAACTGGGGAAAAAAACAATTAAAAGGGGTGTAACAGTAGGATGACCAGCTCAGTGCTGGTTTGCCCTGGACCTCTGTGTCCCAAGAGCCCTCCGGGACCAGGGCAGGTGGAGGTGGCCGGTCATCCTATAGCGATACTGTGGCATGCTATGCAATTTTCATTTAAAAGTAGAGTGATAAGCATTTTTAAAATATGGGATATGTTTTCTACATAATGTTAAGCCACCAGAAAAAGGGGAATTCACAGTGCTATTAAGCAGTATAATCATAAGCAAAGAAAGTACAAAGATGTTTCTATAAAAAGAAAAAACTGGCCCAAAATATGCCAAAAGGCTAACTGCCATCACCTCTGTACGGTGGGATCGTGAGTTCTCTTTTGTGCTTTACACTTCAGTGTACTTTTCAAATTTCCTATTGATGGGTACGTATTGCTTCATCTGGAAAAAAAATAAGATAAACACTAAGTAATAAATTTATGGATGGAAATTAGCCTCCTAAATTCCTACTACTTTTACTCTCATGAGATATTTAAAATAACAGCAATGAACGCTGATACTCATTTCGCCGTTATTCCTTATGATAAAACCAGAGCGAAGGCACTGCTCTGATCACCACCTTGCAAATGCAGAGTCAAGACCCACGGAGGTGAAAAACTTACCAGCTCAAAGTGGACGACCTGGGTCGCAAGCCCCTGCCCTGAACCACTGCTCACTCCTCTGAGGGAACCTGACCGTCTGATCACTGCGCTGCACGTTTTGGGACACCCGTCCGTTTCCCCAGAAGTATTCCGGTGGTGAGGTTCTCTCCGGCTGCTGACAGACACAAATGACAGGAGGTTTGGGATGACATGGTGGCGAGAGCAGAGAAAACGAAGTGGGACAGAGAAAGCAATTATTAGCAGGAAAAGCATATTTTGTGCAATGGATGTGAATTCATCACATTATACCATATGGCTAAATTATGATTAGGATTGACATAGTAATACTACTGTATGTACTTTGTATTCATCCAAACTAAATGAGACTTACACACATGCTGGGAGAATGAGAAGGGGCAGAAGAGTGGGCGTGGCCTCTGCGGGCTGTGAAAAAGTTGGGGTCTCGAGTCTCCTACTGGGAAATCAACGGTAATTCCTAAAACTAAAGACTCAGGAAATAAACATATAACTTATCACTTAAAATTATGAAAGTGAATACTGAAATAATCAACCCAAAGTGTTGTAAGTATCTAGGGAGAAAGAGATGGGTTGCAGTTTTTAGGAACAAGCCTTGCAGAACTATTTCATTCTCAAAATTATGTGCCATGTGGAATTTTAACAATAAAAACAGTGAAAACTTAAAATAATACAACAAACAGTCATGTGCACATCTTTGTATTTGTGGTCAAATAATTTACAAAAAGTTGGATTTGGGGGCTAATGTATATTTTCACTTTTGGTACATACTGTACAGCTGGGGACTGGAAAGGTGAGATAAATTTCAACCACACTCAATAAATCCATGATGATATTCATTTCTCCACTTCTTTGCCAATCTTTTTTCTATTTTTCATTTTTGACAATATAATAGAAATATATTTCATTTGCATTCTTCAATTATTAAAGTCATTTCTCTCACTAACAAGTATATAGATGTGATTATTGTTGGCTATTTAATTATTTTATGAATCTCCTGCTTATATTCCCTGCCATGTTTTTCTTTTCTGCATTTTCTTGTTGATCAGTAGTTTTTGTGTATTATCAGTATTAGCCTATGTTTGTCACATACTTTGAAAAAATGTTTCCAAATTTGCCTGAACCTTTGTGGCATATTTAGAAAAAATTTCCCCATCCAAAAATTAATTTTCAATCATCTATATTTTATAGGACTGTCATATTTCATTTTTAAAGTTATATTTTTGACCCATTTGAATTAATGGTGATGATTAAAAGTCAGATAGTGATAAATCATCCATTTTGAATAATTTCTGAGTGTTTTAAGCTAGAGGAAGGCCTCTTGCTTCCCTGTATACATAGCAAAAGCAAACCTTGCAGTTTTTATATTCTAACATTGTTTTCCCTAAACTTAAATTAAATCAGAAATAGCTTATCCTTACTGTTAATTTTTAGTTGCATTTCAATAGCAATCAGTGATCTTAAAATATGAATAAAAATTTAATTGCTCAAAATTAAACTAAGATATTAATCATTTTTTTTGGCATTCAGACTGTGTGCTTTTTTCATGGTTTTGAAGTCTCACAATGGTAAGCATTGTCTAGAAATTGATAGCATTGTGGGATTTAGAGGATGTTAGGTTCTTTTGGTGATTAGTTAGGGTAAGTTCATCTCTTCTGTTTTAGCTTCTGTTAATGATTGAAGGAGTAGAAAGAAAAGGGGGACTCTGTAATGAGACCTCTCTGTTCTAAACCATGACTTTCCAGGAAATATAAGGAAATTGTTTCCACATAATCATGATCAAAAATAGTGGAAACCTCTTTACTAATTTCTGATGTTCTGCACACGTGCTCAGTGGGCCTCAATTGTGTGTAAAACAATTACAAATGGCAAGAAACACAAGCATAATTGCCTTCACAGACACATACACTTACGGAAGAGAAATCTAATGAAGTGGTCTGTAGGCTTGAGAATGAAATTTTCTTCTTCAATGATATGTTTTCTTAAATAATATGCAACCTAGTAACTGAAAAACAGGGGAAGAAAATATGTACTCACTAATTTTAATATTAATTAAATTTTGGAATAAAAATATTTTAAAAACTGCAGTATGACAAAGTACATAAAGCACAATACTATCCTGATTGTCCCATTAACTTGTGAGTAAAAGCAATTCAGTTCGATTTCATAAACATTAGTGGAGTGGCTATTGTATGCCAGATACCATACTAGGTTTGGCATCATAAAAATGAATGTGGCATGATCCCTGACCTAAAGGATTTCTAGTTTGGGAGATTCCATTAATTTCAATATTCAGAGTAATTCCTGTATCAGATGGATGCAAAGTCCCTGTGAAGGTGAATAGTGGGGTTTAGAGCAACCTGGGGTTTAGAGAAGGCTTCCGGGAGGAGCTGATGCCTGAGTAAGAGTTAGTCAGGGGAAAACCTGCATGGGCAAAGCCACCAAGACACAAAATAATATGATGCTGACAGGATTGCAGCAGTGTGCTGTTATGCAAGCAACAAAAGAAAGGAGTGAATAGGTGGGAAGAGTCCAAAAGGGTAGACCAAACCTGAAGAACCTGTCCACCATGTTTAAAATTTATTTTATATTCTGTGAGGAGGAGCATAAGGATATGAGGCAAGGAACAAATAAGTGGCAAGTTTCTTGATGTTCCTGGGCCCCAGTTACCTCACTTTTAAACTATGTAGGAATAGATGGCTTTTCAAGTCTTTTCATATTTAGAAATCTATAATTCTATCAGTAGAAACATACTCATAATCAATGTGCAAGAGTTGATTTTTAAAAGGCATTCAGAATATGCCACCTGAAAATACGCCACTTTAGCATAAGGGTAGTTTTGACTAAAAGTAATTAGGCAGTAGGAAACACAGAAAGAGCTCTTTGCCCACTACCCCCATCTGCACAAAGGCAGGTCATAAATTTCCCCTGCTGAAGTTGTTCCTCCTTCCCTTTTCTATACCAGCAAGAGGAAAAGAACCATTATCAGTGAAGACAGAAAGTCAGTACCGAGATGGTTATGCACAAACAAACCTTACTAAAATAACACTAAAATATCTTCTATTAGCTTCCCATGCACACTCTTTCCCACAGTTTACCACACCTAGAAACCCAAACACTTTTCCATTGTCTGGTCACTTCTCAGATAAATTTATCACCCTTTGTTAAGATGGTATATAAGCCCCATATTCTAACCATCCCTTGAGGTACTTATCACTGAATTCTCCAAAATGTATGTATGTTACATGCACAAACCATGTTTTATTCTCCTGTTAACCAGTCATTTGTCCATTCAATTCACAGGCTACAAGTTCTGGACCTAAGAGGGGAGAAGAAAAGAGCTTTTTTTTTCCCTATCCTATAAATCCTACATTCAATCCAGGCCTCATCTAGGGGGAAAAATTGGACATCTTAGTAACAACAAGGCCATGTGAAGACAGAGGCAAAGACTGGAATTATGTTCCCATAATCCAGGGAACACCTAGGGCCACCAGAAACGGAAGAAAACAACGTAGGCTTCTTCCCTACAGCCTCCAGAGGAATCAGGGCCCTTCTGTCACCTTGATTTTGGACATCCAGAACTGTGAGACAGTGAATTTCTATTATTTTAAGCCACTTAGTCCATGGTACTTTGTTAGTAGCAGCCTTAGGAAATGTACAACAATACTATGCTATCCTTATCTTTCTGAGAAGACAATATGAAGAGACTGATGTCAGGGAATTTCAGACAGAAAGGTAAATTCTCAGGATTGGAGAGAATGAAGCCTGCCCCTTTAGAGGTGTGATTCTGGATCATACTTGATGCTTTTTCAAAGTATACAGCCCATCCCAGGATTAGGATAAACGTCATCCTCAACCCTCTCTACATCATGACTGCCACACATCACGGAGTATGATGAGAATATGTCATGTTCACATGCTCAGCTCCCCTATGAGAATATCATCCATGATGGAGAGACACAGTCCAGGCTGTCCTTTGCCTGGTGTGTGTAAGTGTGTGGAGGTTGTGGTTGGGCTGGAGGTGCAACTGGAGAATACTCAGGGCAGGATTCTCCCATAAAAAGGTAACTCCACTGGGATCTTTCTGGGCTCTATGACCAATCATTTCCTGACCAGAGCCATTGTTGCCTAACTTGTCCCACCCCTGTCACCCTTTGATCAAGTAAAAAATAGGTACCATTAGGCTAGGAAACTAGATTAAAATCTTGCTTTAAGCAGCAGCAAATAAATATAAGCAAAAAAACCCCAGAAACTTCTAAAGCAATTACTTAAAACTAGCATAACAAGAATTTAGAATTCAGGTTTACAGTAAGATAAACTCCCTACCCAGGTAATTTTAAGCATGAGACTTAACTTCCATAAATTTCAGTCTCCTAATCTATAAAATATGACTAAAATCCAGTACACAAAATTGTTGAAGGATTAAGTGAGAGTATGTCTACAAGCACTATACTAATCATGGCTTATATTAGAACCCCAGTTAAAATTAATTTTTTAAAGTAATTTATTGGCCCCTATAAATTGGGAAGCCTGTGGATTTGACTGGCTTGAAAAGATTCAGGTGCTTACATGTGATCAACAGTTCTTGCTCTTTCTCTCTCTCTTTTCATTTCTTAGCTGTTCTTTACCCTGTGTGTTGGTTTCATTCTCTTTCTATAACAGGCTTCTACTATCATAAGAAAAATGTCCATCGATACTGTCAGTCATTCCACATCCTAGCCTAGCATCCAGTAGAAAAAGAAACCTCCCTTCTCCCAGAGTCCATATACTATTCCCAAGAAAGGACTCCAATTGGCTCTGCTTGAGTCATGTGCTCATAGACACCTCCTTGTTCAGCTAAAAGATAATCAGGGGCTGTCCTATTAACAAAAACATCTTCAGCCAAAGAGTCTAAGAATTTTGTTGGGCAGCTATTGCTCTAACCATGGATTCTGCAGTATCTCCAAGAGTTAAGGACTGGTTCCTGATAATGGCTTCATTTGTATTCACTCCTAACCAGGGAAGTAGTGACCTGCCAAAGGAAGCTAATTCTGAATCACGAAAGCCTCCTGGAAGGTCCTTTCCAACTCAGTGCTGCAAATCCATGGAAGCTGACCAATGAGCTGTAACAGACTGGGGGCACAGTTAGATTACCTAAGAGACACTGCTCAGTTGTGGTTCAGCCACCTTGGCATTCATAGACCCAAGGAGAATGATAAGCACCATGCACAAAGACAGACCCTGCCAGAGCATACACCACTTCTGCTAAGGTGGCACTGTTCATGGACATATCAGAGTTTTTTATGTCAAATACAGCAGTCTGAAAGGTTACCCCCCTGAGTAATGGCCAGAGAGATACAGGTGGCATTATCTTTCCAGGCCATGGTTGGGTAAAGGAAAGAAAAGGAACGAAAAAAGGGTTCCATGTTTAGTTAAAGTAAGAGGTCTTGGAAGGAAGAAGGTTACCTTGAGTTCAGCTACTACGCTTCCTTATCAGTTTGATTGGGTGGTCTCTGGTGTCTGCAGAGGACCAGATGCCAGGTGCAGCTTTCTTTGGTTTTGAGATGTGGACCGCAAGTTCTAGTCCTTCAAGTTTGATTGCCTTCTAGGTAGTGAGGAGGACCTGGTGTAGTCTTTTCCAAGGAGATTCAAGCGTGGTCTTTGTTCTTAGTAATTCCAATTTAGAAAGGGGGGAGGAAATTGAAAATGTTAGTTTGGAGGGTCATAGGCGGCTATCTGAGGAAACTAGAAAAATTTAAGGCCTGGTCTAGTTAATAGGCATATAACAAAACTCCAAAGGCAATTAACAGGATTCGAATCTACTATCTCCAAAGGTACAAGCATAATTTTTCTCTCTATTGCTACCCCAAAAATAATCACAGTGAAACTAATTTGTTCTTGTTAAACTTGGCCTGATTATTTCCGTAAGTGCAGCAAGAATAGTGATTGACCATATAAGGTCTTTTGAGACTGGTTTGCTGGAAATTTTCTTAAGATATCCAACCAGTTCTTTAAATTGTCTGGTCATTCCTAAGTCTATGTATATCTTCCTCGAATAAGACATTCCAGTCAAAGTCTTAGTAGTGTAGCCAGTGTTTCCAATTATTTCCTATTATAAGAACAGATTCTTATTGAACATATGTAACTATATTGCCATGAAAAGAATACTCAAGAGTTTCTGAATTCTGGAAGGATCAGGTCAGGAGAAAAAGTGAATGTTTTATCTTTATTTACAAAGGCATGCTTTACCAAATTGCTGTATGCCTAAGAGAAAAAAGGTGTCTTTAAATGTGAAAAAACTAAAACATTAAGGTACTAGCAGTGTTTCAAACAAAAGGTTGTAAAAAATTATAATCATCCTCCTCAGGTAATTCAGCCCAATATAATAATTAACACTTGTTTTGCTCAAGCCTCGTTTTTTTCCATCAGTTCTGGAAATTCTTAACCAGTTCAGTCTTACGATCTTAAAGTTAGCAGAAATATCTACTTGTCAAAGTCCTTTTCATGAATCTCCTTGAAGATGAACGATTTTTGCAGGAACACTTTTGCAAAAGCATCGGAGCAAAACAATGACTGTAAATGACAAAAGATTTTAAAATGGCCATGTTTTATGACCTGATGAGAGTTCATTATGACAAGAAAATTTGGTTATTTTTATGACACACATTTTAGGATAATAACTAGAATTATCACTGACTAACATTATACCAGGACATATCAGAATTTTAGGAGTTTTAGACAATTTGAGCTTAGCTCTTAATTTTGGGAATTATCACAATATCTTATCAAGAGCAGACCAATAACCCATGAAAAATTCATCCTTTTAACCAAAAAAAAAAAAAACCAAATTCTAATTTGAATAGGTAAGGTTAATTGTTAAAAAGGATAGGTGGACTTTGATTTGTTTCTGGAGATACATTTCTTGTCTTGCAAAGATTTTTAGGACAAAGATAGCTGCTTCTAATTCCTTGAGGAATTGTGCTGCAACTTAAATGGCATCATAGGTTAATCCACCGTTCCAACCTCATTATCTTCCATTCTCCTTATATCAGGGAGACAATTTTTAGCTAAGACGGAAATCAAAATATTTCTGTGTTCTGCATTTCAAGGTGTTTGTCTTTGGAATGTTCTAATAAATCCTTCCACAAAGGCTTTAACAGGCTTTTCTGTTCCTCTGGGTACATAGCGTTTTTTTAGCTTAGGGGAAAAAGGCCCCAAAACCTCCAACTAGGCCAAGTTGTGACCACAGAGCTTTTCAGTTTTCAGGCAGTACTGAACAACCACCCCTAGCCCCTCCCACCTTGGAGGTAAGAAGGGTCCTCAAAGAGGGTACAAATAATACTACCTTCTCAGGACCCAGAGTAACTCCCAAAGTTAGCCAAAAGAAAGAACTGACAGCCTGTATATCCCAGGCAGGCAGAGAGTCAAACTAACTTCTTAGGACACCAACAAGACAAGCCAGAAAGCAACAGCTTCCTTGAGAAAGAAAAGATCAATAGCCAATGAGTCTGGATTTGAGAAGAAAGGGACAGTGTGAAATTTTCTTTTCTTCTCTTGACTGGGCACTACGGGCAGAGATTTGGAATTGCTGACCCTGGTAAAAATTCTCACCATTCACTGGTTCTGCCAGTTTTCCCAGCATCCTTTCTGCAGGCTCCAGTATCTATCAGAATTTAGCAAGGTATTTCATTAATTTAAAAAAAATTTTATAAAATTGTATAACATTATAACAAAATTTTTATTGATATACAATCTTATATTAGTTTCAAATCTACAACACAGTGGTTCAACAGTTACCCATATTATTAAACCCTTGCCTCCACTAATACAGCTATCTGTCAACATAGGTTATCTCATTAATTTTTTATTTATTTTTATTTTTTAATTTTTTATTAAGGTACCACTAATACACACTCTTATGAAGGTTTCACGTGAAAAACATTGTGGTTACTACATTCACCCATATTATCAAGTCCACCCCATACCCCACTGCAGTCACTGTCCATCAGCGTAGTAAGATGCCAGAGTCACTATCTGCCTTCTCTGTGCTGCACTGTCATCCCCATGACCACCCCCAACATCATGTGTGTCAATCATAATAACACTCAATCCCCTTCTGCCTCCCTCCCCACCCACCCTGCCCCACCCATTCTTTGGTAACCACTAGTCCATTCTTGAGTTCTGTGTATCTCATTTTTAGTTTCCCTTGACACTGTTTAAGGGAATAATGTAGCAGTTTATGAGAAAAATCCCTTGGAGTCTTGTCACCTCTGGGAGGCACCCATATGGGAAAATTCCTTTGGAGGTAGATATGAGGGCATTTGAACAATGTTGAAGAATTTGTATAGGGCCTTTGAGGACAATCTCTTTGCTAATGTCATAGTTGATTACGTATGGTTCCCTGGGCCAGTGTTTTGATGACAGACCCCTAGAAGTGTGTAATGGGGGAGGTCTAGATGCCATTCTAGATACCTTTTGTGTTTTTAATTTTGCCATTTTTATACATATTTATAGCTTCCAGAACCATAGTTCTTACATACAAAAAGGCAGTGGTGCTAGAAGGTGATATGCTTCACTTTTTGAAACTTAAGGATCCTGGATCCCATTCCTTTTTAGCTAAGCCCTTGGTTCTCTCAGAGCCAAACTAATACTGAAGGGGGATGTGCCAGTGGGTTGGAAACTGTGTGGTGTTTTACAGTGTACCCTGTTGCACAGAAATTTTCTTGACATCAGCAGGTGACCTGGTGTCAATCTAACCCATTCTGTGACCAACTTATCCTAATACAGAAAGGAGCCTTAAATTTAGATGCCAAGCACTCTAACAGCTTTTAAGTGCTCAACCCATGCCCACCAACTTTTGCAGCTTTTTGGCTTCCAGGGTTCCCAGGAGGGATAGCATTTATCTACACATATCAAGACAAACATGTGTACCTTAACACACCAGCAGTAACTTAGAGATGTTACTCTAGCCTTGCAAAGAGAAGGCTCTGTGCATACCACCAATTTCCAGTGTAGAATTTGGGGAAAGAATCAAAGGCTGGAGTTTTCCACTCAAAATGAGGAAATGCAGTCTGCATCAAGGTCTAGGGGCTAGGGTTCTAGGTAGCACCAACTGCCAATTCAAGCTAACTTGCCCTCGACTAGAAAGCCAATTCGATCTGAGCTCAGTGTAAAGAAAGCAGTACTAAGAACCAAGAACAGCCTTCAGAAATAGCAAGAAAGACAAAAAACTCAAAGGGTTTGCAGGTATCATGACTGCTCTCATTGTCCTTAAAGCCATGAGAATCTCCTTCAGTCCCACTGCTACCACCAAATCTGTTTAAAAAAAAAAATTCAACTGAGTAAATTTAATGACCTAATTGGCCTTATTTAATGATTCATGAATTGGGGCAGCATCCCACCTCTGCAGATAGAAAGGAGCTCCCAGGAGCTGTACAAATGGAAGACCCTTATAGGCAGAAGGAGGTGGAGCAAGGATGTTATTCCAGCATAGAGTGGACTGTTTCAGGCAGGGTCACCTTCCCTAGGGAGGAGGGGGTGTCTCTCAGGCAGATGACGTCACTAGTGCTGACCAGGTATTTCCAGACTGGATAAAAGACATTCTTGGAAGAGGCTGAAACTGAAATCAGGTTAGGTATAAGTCTGGGTTTGCTGACATGGGGCTTACTTAGTATAAGTGACTCCATTTGGGGCCTGTTGTTCCTTTTTTAACAGAGGTTTTCAGGCTAAGGCAGTCATGTTATACAGATTTAAGTCCGGCCCCTTCTCCACTGATGAGCGTTCGTGATGATTTAGTCTTCCTTCTCTTCCTGGTAAAGACAGGAAGATGCCCTACAAATGGTGATTTCCCTTACAGGTGTAAATTTCTCTTTCTAAAGGGTAAATTCTACTGTTTTTAGAGCTTCCTGTGTCTGTTTTTCCTGAAAAATAATCGGTTCCAAATAATTGTTATGCTGAAAAGGCATATTTTACTGCCTGTCACTAGCATTTTTCTTTTTTATGTATCCAGGAAAGTAGGAGAGGGCCAGTGTGCCTACGGTGTGCTACAGGGGGGGAGAGTCAGATGAGATGAGGGTAAAGAGATGAGCAGCGGTTTGTTGGCACAGCGCAGACTGCTCCACGGGACAGGGAAAACCAGCATGGGGTCCCTTAGCTTGGGTTCCCTGAGAAGAGCAGAGCCTGAAATGAAAACTTAGTGTAGGTAGTTTACTTGGAATGATCTCAGAAAAGAGGCAAGATCAAGAGATTGAGACAGGGAAGGAAGAAAAAGCAATGTGTGAGGTTGCCACTTCATCTCTGGACTCCCTGAGAGGCAAAAAGCCTCCCGGAATTGCCCTGATTGGACTGTTCGATTCTTCCCCTCAAGATTCCTAGTGTCTGCAAATATGAAAGAATCCCCAGGAAGGGGGCAAAGATCCCCCCCACCCAGGTGTGAACAGCAGGGGGTCACCGTGGTAGGAGCTGACCTGAAGCCTTCCAGAGCTGAAATCAAGTGACTGAGAACAGGGCAGGATGCTTCAGACACAGTGGGTTTTTAGGCAGAGGAATGATGAGGTCCAATTGGTGTTTTTAAAAAGACCAGTCTGGCTGCAACTTAGAGAACAGCTTTGAGGATAGAGAGGGTGGGAAGGAGACTAATGAACAAGTTAGTGGAGTAGTCCTGGTGAGAAGCTGATGATGGTGTTGTTGAAAGCTGACTTCCCAACACCACCTGTTGACAAGACAAAGCTGAGTTTATTGCTTTCTACAGTGAAGCAGAACATAATTTTGGCAGTGTCTTAGAAGGGAAAAGGAAAGGTAAAATTTTATTCAGAATTTGGATCTTGGTTTGAAGCGGGTCTCTCAGTATGGAGGCTTGATTGGAATCAGGTAAAGATTATGATAAAACAGTTGAGGATTGTTAGAACTAGCAAGTTGGGAATTTTAAGGCAAGGGGTCAGAAGAATTTAGGGACATAAACTCTTGATGCTTCACATTGAAAATTTGATGGGTCTTTCAGGAAGCTCCTGTATGGCACAATCAACTTATTTACTGGGTGAGTTTCTCCTAAAGAGCGATCATGCTAAGGAAGACGATGGATTAGTAAAGCCATGTTAATGTGGACATCTCTGGGAGTGGAAGACTCTCAGTTCTCTGACTCCAGCTGTGTGTGGGGGTATATGCTTTCCCTTCTTTGCATCTTGTTCTAAAGTAGCCTGAAGGATGGAAAGAATTGAGTGGATTCTTAACATATTTACAAGGCAGAAAACACAGGACTTCCTGTTATACCACATGTGTGAGACGCAGAGAAGAATCAATAACCCCTAGAAATCTCACCAAAATGTTGAAATGTAGGTGCCAAGTAAGTTTGAACTAGAGGCATAAATGTGGGTATCATTTCTATATAGTTATTATTTAAAGCTAAGGGAATGCATAAGGCACCTAGTAATTCCTTCATTCTCCCAGTGTTTACATATCATTAGGAAGGTAAAAGATAAAGGAACAGCACCCAACAACAAAATCCTGGGTGTTTCTAAGATTCAGAGGCCAGGTAGTACACCTGCTCAGAAAGAATTTTATGGCAAATAACAGAAAACACTGGTAGAGTGTCTAAAGCAGGCAGGGGTATATTCTCACATAACATGAAGTCTGGAGCTGGGCAGCTCACAGATGGTGCAGCTGATGAATTATACTTTTGGGGACCCAACTTCTTTTATCATCCTCTTCTGCCATCTTTACATGTAGTTCTTTATCCTGCAGCTTGTGGCTTCTATTAGGAAGAATTTTCCTCCGCCCTTCCAGGTTCCTCGAGCTGATCTAGGAATTAAACTGACATGAGACAGATTAATGGAGAAAATCAAATTTAATTACATACATACAGGGAATCCACACAGACATGAGATTCCAAAGACAGTCAGGCAAAATGAGGTCTATATGTCATCCTGAAACCAGGAGAAGGGGGTGGGGGCCTGAGACGTCAAAGGAGAGGAAAGTAATCCATAGAAAGATGAAAGAGTAAATGTTTGGTAAACAAAGGTTTGCTGAGACATATAGAAACAATTGGATATAGAAACTTTAACAGACTCCTAAATTCCTCCCTGTCTACATAGTAGTTATCTATGGTGATAGCTCTCTTCTTAGAGCAGGTTCTTTAAATCCTTGTTAGGCAGTTAGGGGAAGGTCAGAGTTTCTTCCTGAATCTTTTTGCGCCTTGGTTTTTTTTTCAGCTCAAAATAATCTACATGTCCAACTGGCACATTTGGGGGCAGCCTGCCCTCCCCACGTGTCATGGTCACAAAATGGTAATACACATTTAAGGGCACAACCCCACCGCAGGTATGTGAAAAACACTCACTGGTCCATATTCAATAAGTGGACACGGAGACAAAGAGAACAGCCGAGGAGACTTTAATGACGGTCTTGCAAGATCGGGTGTCTGGTGGGCAGGCACACCTGGGGAGTTTGGCGCCAATAATTTACCTCCTAGTATGCGAGTCCCCCCCTGGTTCCTCATTGGCTGAGTACCACAGGGTTCACAGTCTTCCCCAGACGTCGCCTAAGCCTGTTATATCTTTCCTTTACATTTGTCTTAATTTTATTGGTAGGTTTAAAAAACTCAAACAGGTATCACCAGGTCCTTATCAATTCCCTCACCCCCGTCTCAGCCCAAGCAGCTTCCACCATGTGGCCCTTTGTTAATACCTTAAACATCCTTAAACATGTTAAAGTGTTTAAACATCCTAGTGGGAATAAATCACATTCAGGTTTTATACTCTTTCCTAACAGTGTCCCCCTCTTTTTATTTAAGAATTTCAGATTTTATTCCCAGTAATGTATTTTAATTTATGCTTGGTCCTTTCTCAAATTTCTCTCATAGTTTTTACTCTCTTCCTCATAGTTTAAATTTTCTTCTAATAAGATTATTTTGGGTGTAGGTCATAGGTATTTGCTTATTTATGGCTGCCTTTATAAGCTTTTGAGTCAGTCCTCTCACACAAGGGATGATACAGCATCCTACAGCAGTTAAATCTTGCAACTATAACAAGGGATGTTAAAACAGAGGCAACTATACCTTTCTATTTTCCAAACTATTTTTCCAACCAGTCTATAAAAGGGTCACTGGTGCCAGTTTTCAGCTAATTCATTAGTTAATGTACTGCCTTGTAATGATCTACAACTTCTATGAAAAAATTATTTCATTTGGTGTGGAGAGAAATGCCGGGGTAAATGGAATGGCCAATTGGACTAATGCACAAGTCCTAGTCCAGGTGGGTGGCAACAAGTAGTGCAGGTTCCCCTTTCCCCAGTACCACCAAACATCCACTCAGGGGATGCATAATTTTGAGAAGTTGTCCTCTTTAGAGACATTTACGGTGTGGATACAAGTCAGTGTTCCCCACAGGAGTTGTGAAACCTTCCCCTTGCCTAGAGAGGCATGAGGAGTGAATCATCTTCCCTGTGGAAAAAGAGGGGATTGCCCTTGGGTCTGACTTCTTCAGTGCATGAAAGAGTAAAGGCAAGCCCTTGCAAGTCTCATTTCCCCAAGCGTCCTTGTTCTGGTACAGGGCCAACATGCAGTTCATCCCAGTGGGGTCTGTGTCCCAGCTGAGAGGGAACGGGACCACCTGCACTTGCGGCTGTCCAGCAGCACATGCGTAACAATCGCTTTTATTCAAAGCGAGTACTGAAAATTTAACCCACTCTACCCAGGCATTGGTGTCTCCATAACTTGTCTCTATTTCAAGAGTCTGTTTTAGGTCTTTTATCTCTGTTACAGTAACTAGTCTAAGGACATTTTGGAGAAGCTCTGGCTCAATATTTCCCTCAGGATTGGGGGTGGCCACTATGGGTGAAGTCTTGCCTTTGATTAAATTAAGACCAAACTTTCCCATAGGATCTACTCCAATGACATCTGCACCGAGTCCGTCTTGAGGTTTATGTATAGTTAATAAAAGGGGTTTACACTGTCTATCCTGGCAATTGTCAGGAGGAATTCCTTTAGCTAAGTAGAGCTTTCTTTTTAAAGATTTTTCTACTGCATGAGGGGCTGTCTACCTTTGAAACTGGGCAGTCCACCAAACACTGCTCCACCTTGGACATGGGGGCCTACTTGCCTTTTTTATTCTATTAAGATTTGTTCATTCAGGACAGAGATACTTAATTATCTCCAGAAAGCTGTCTTTGGTCATTTAGGTCACCACCAGAGAGAACCTGACAAGCATGAAACCTAATGGTTTGGGGCTTGATGTTTTAGTAATACTGATTACCAGTTTGACAGGATAACCAGGAGTTCCTTCCCATTCTAGGGCTTCCTGCGACTTGCCTGTGAAATACAGAGTTAGAACGATAAAAATTAACATTTTTAGGTTCTTTTTAGTTTCAGCCTTAAGGGTTGGTTTGCCACCTGGGACACCTGCCAATTCTGTTTTGTCCCCAGATCCCCCAGTCAGTTTCTTTACTCTGGTGTAATGAGTCCAGCCCTTTCCAGCCGTCCTCACTGCAGGTCTCTGCGATTAGGAGCACTTGGTAGGGGCCTTCCCAGCTGGGCTGGAGTTGATCTTTCCAGGATTTTACTAACACCAGGTCTCTAGGCTGGAAGCAGTGAGCGAAGAACTCAAGTGGGGGAGTCTGGGTAAGGAGTCCTTTCAGCTTAAGAGAAGATAAGTTAAAAGACATGGCCAACACATATTCCATCTTTTTCAAGTAAACTTGCTTCATATTTTAAAATTTGATAATCTATTAGCCAGTGCTCAGCCCACTGATTAAGTAAGCATGACCCAAACCTGGTGAGGAGTACTGACTATGAGGATTCCTCCGAGTTAATTTCCTGCTCTCTTTCACCAGTAAGGTCGTGGCTGCGATGGCCTGAACGCATTCAGTCCATCCTCAAGAGACAGGGTCCAGTAGTTTAGACATAAAGGCCACTGGTTGTTTCTTTCCTCCCCAGGCTTGGGTCAAAACCCTACAGAGAACCTTGTTCAACAATAACAAACTAGTGAAACAGCTTCTCTAATGATGGGAGTGCCAGGACTGGGGTGGTGACTAAGGATTGCTTTCAATTTCTCTAGAATTTGCAGTTCCCCTGGGGTCCATTGGAGAGGGTCTGGCTCTCCCTCTTAACAATTTGAAATACAGGGTTCTAGTCTCTCTTCTAAAAAACACTTTTGAGCTTCTCTTAGTAATTTTTCCATAGGTTTCTCATTTCATCCATCTAAATTCTGTAATTTCTTAGATATATCTGGCCAATTTTTGGTTACAAAATTGACTTTTAAAAGATCCTGTCCTACCTGAGCTTCTGAATCAAGTTCTGAATATTTTCTCATCTGGTCCCCGAGTCTCTATGAAAATGCAGTTGGGGTTCTCTTCCTTTTCCCATTGGACTTCAATCACCTTAGAAACATTTTGAGATTTTGGGGCCAATTCCCTAATTCCCTTTATAATTAGCCCTCGAAGATCCTGCATTTTAATTCTATCCCCTAGATTATTATCCCATCTAGGATCTACATTTGGGGACTTATGTTCTGCTGACTGGACACCCTGGCCCAGTGGGTGTTTTTGTTCCCACCTCTCACTACCAGGGAATGGGATATTCATGATGGACATCAGTTCAACCTAAGTATATATATTAGGTCCCAGGAGTTGATCTAGTTGGTTCACTAGGCCAAGGGGATCTTCTAGCTATGCTTAAAACTTCTCACCTCAGTACCCATGAGGGGAGCAGTAACAAATTTCTCCTTGTCCTAGTGGGACCTCTTTCATTGGAAACGTCTTGGGATTCCTGGTGGACTCCCCAGAGGGCAAGGGGAAACTCTAAGTCCTTCTTACATTAAGTCCAGGGAGAGGAACCCCTGGGGCAAAATAC
Source organism: Manis javanica (assembly GCF_040802235.1). Taxonomy (NCBI): domain Eukaryota; kingdom Metazoa; phylum Chordata; class Mammalia; order Pholidota; family Manidae; genus Manis; species Manis javanica. The sequence goes on along the minus strand of NC_133171.1, from coordinate 68,331,654 downwards.
CTCTAAAAACTGAAATCAGTCAAAGGGAGAAATAAAGCTTAAAATCTATTTATTACTCACAAGCTGCAGTCTGGGGCCATTTCTCTTTCAGGCTCTAGCATCAGCCAAAAACCGACCCTCCCCCTCACCTCTCAGGTACAGAATAGCCCTCCGTTGCCCAGGTAATTAACCATTGATAGGAGATGAACTTCTCTCTGAGGAAAGCTGCAAATGCACTAAAGCCATACTTCTCTCCACTTCTGAACACCTGTTGATATGCAGATATGCCAAAGCCAGGTGAGATATTCTGGAAATGTTACAGTTTTACCCACAGGTTGGGAGACAAGAAAGTGGGTTCCAATGTTAAATAGATATGAGTGGGGTGGAAAGAGAAAAAGGCCAGGAAAGTCCACTAAAAAGACCCAGAATTAATTAAAGCTCAAAAAGACTGGAGCAACTTGGCCTGGAATGTTTGAATATTCCTCAGATAAAGGAGAGGGTCCCACAGCATAGCCTGTCCTTATTATGCTAATCATACAGGCCCAGCCTCTTTTCTTTTTTAACTTTACCTATATGCTATTTTTTTTTTCTTTCTGACCCCAAATAGACTGTAACCCAGGAAATCAATTTAGTATGCAGGCGCAGCCATAAACAACATAGCAAAAGGCAGGAAGGATTTCATCCCAAATATAGCATTTTAATACCCAGGAGGTCAAGAAGCAAGATTCTCAACTTACTCATTAGCAAACAGACAATAACTCTGCCCCCCCTTGAAAGAACGGCAGCCAGTCCTGATATGCTCCCAAACCAGGAAGCTGCCATCCTGGGAGGGGACTAAAAGCGGTAAATTTCTTGTGTTAAGCTAATTTTGCAGAATTACCCAGAGGACTGATAAGAAATATAATGTCTCATCAAAGATACTTGAGACCATCTAACAAGTCTACACCTCCAGGTGCCGGCCACACTCCTACTAAAGAATCCTTAAAAAGGGAACCCCCAACCCCTGGGGCGCTCCTCTCTCCGAGGCCACCGGCACCCTCAAAGTACACAACCTTTTAACTTAAAACTTTCTCTTTCCAACCTCTCAGGGCGCCCCTCCCTCCTGAGGTGGCCTCACTTTCTCTGTCCAGGAGTAACTCCAAACAAAATTCTCACTCCGCCTCACCGCCGTGTCCCCACCCCTCAACTCTCCGCTGCGGCTGCGACAGGGAAAGGGACCGAGGAAAACACACAATGCTCTCCCAACACCAGGGCTTGCCCTGGGAGGTCTCTTGTATTTCCTCCTCCCTAGCTTTCCCTTCTTTGGTGTTAGGAGGAAATAGGGGAAGCACGCTTGTTAACCAACAGATTCCTCAGGTGAACTGGAGGCTTTATTACCATCAAAAAAATAACTCAAACCTGGCAAAGCCAGTTTTCATCTGATCTAACTTTAATCCAGACAAAACAGCAAAGTTTGATCATATTCTGTTTGTCCTTAACCCAGTACAGGAGGCGTCCCCCCAGTACAGTAACCTTCACCCCAGCAGGCTATCTGAGGGGGAATTCCAAAGGAGCTCATCTGGTTCCCTTTTTCTGCTTCCCTAGGCCTAGAATTTGTATTTCCCATCCTTTAAGAGGGCCCTGTGTCTGAGATCCCTGTGTACTCAACCCCCCATAATGGAAGTTTCTTGCACACACACTCAACCTCTGAAAAATGCCCAACCACCAAGGCAGTACTTACAGCCCAATTTTCCACCTTGGCTCGTGCACGAGGTTGCCTGGTTCCCGCGGTGCCTGCGTTTTCTCCCCTGCATCGGTCACGCTGTCTCCGCACAACAGTCTCGGGTCTCCCCTCAGCTTCCGTGCAAAGGTGAGATGCCCAGACACAGCAGGCCACCCAAAGCCAGGCAGGACGCGTCTTCCCACTCCGCTTGGGCCCCCATCACACAAAGGCAAGAGGATCCCGGACAAGCCCCCAAATGTGAGAAACACACTCACTGGTCCATATTCAATAAGTGGACACAGAGACAAAGCGAACAGCGGAGCGAGGCTTTAATGACGGTCTTGCAAGATTGGGTGTCTGGTGGGCAGGCACACCTGGGGAGTTTGGTGCCAATAATTTATCTCCTAGTACGCAAGTGCCCCCTTGGTTCCTCATTGGCTGAGTACTACAGGGTTCACAGTCTTCCCTGAACGTCACCTAAGCCAGCTATATCTTTCCTTTACATTTGTCTTAATTTTATTGGTTGGTTTAAAAAAACTCAAACAGGTATTGCCAGGCCCTTATCAATTCCCCCACCCCTACTCTCAGCCCGAGTAGCTTCCACCACGTAGCCCTTTGTTAATACCTTACTGTTAAAATGTTTAAACATCCTAGTGGGAATAAATCACATTTAGGTTTTATACTCTTTCCTAACAGGTACCAAGGGGCAGGGGCACAGGGCAAGTCATCCCTTTTCATCAAGAAACAAAAGCTGTCCTAGAAGCATTCACCCAGCCAACTTCTTCAACAGCCATAACTGTGACACACATCCACCCCAACTCCAAGTGAGTTAGTATTTCCAGCTGGGCACTTTGCTGCCCTAAATAACACTGAGGTTTGATTCATAAGGAACAAGAAAGGAATGGCTCTTGCATAAGCAGCTGGTAGTATGTGCCATTCAAGAAGGAAGGAGGGATCAACTGGGTCAAAGAGTCCTAAAAATTCTGAAAAAGTCTGGGGGGAGAGGAGCCCAGTGGCTTTGGCAGCATGGAGGTCCCTGGGGACAAGGAAGAGAGCAGGTACTGTGCCTCGGAGAGCGTGGAAGTCCAGCGGAAGGGTGCCGAAGGATGAAGGGGAGGTAAGCGGGGGCCCGTTTGGTTTCAGAACTTTGACCCTGACAAGGATAGCTTGGGGAAGAGAAAGAGGAGTAAAAAGGGAAGAATGTTTTAGGATGGAAAATATAGTTATCTATCTCTCTAAATTGTTTTGAGGATACAACACATATTAAATGGCTTTACTATCTATTTTAAAATATTAGAGTTTAGGGCATCATAAGCCCATTTCTCCCAGAAGCTATATGCCACGGTGCATAGGACAGGCTCTGGAGTCTGGCAGTGAGGTTTGCATTCTAATTCTGTCTGGCTCTGTCATCCGAAGCCAGCGGCTTCACCTCTCTGAGTCGGTTTGCTTATAAGTAAAATGCAGCAATCACAGAAACTTGGAAAGCTGTGAAAGAAATCGACGCATATAAAGTGCCTATCATGACACCTGGCACATAGTAAATCATTAATAAGTGGCACTAAGATTCTTATTGCAGGTCAGAGCTAGCATTTATATATCAAGGGTCTAAATGAGATTCCAAAGAGACAGAGTATAATGAATACTTAATAATGTTTGTGATTTCCTTTGAACAAAAGCACAGGAAGACCATCAGGCCTCATGCAGCCATACTACATAATACATACAAACCCAAGTTAGCCTTTATGTTTCCTTATTTGTAACACGGCAGAAAATCATGTACCTGCTTGTCTCTCTGAGGCTCAAAGTATAGCCAGAGGGCTGAGCAGCAGCTGAGCATCTGCCTCCTCCTTGAAATTCAGGGTCAGCAGGAGGACAGACCCGGGAACACTCAGAAGGGGAGACAGATCTTTGCAAGGCAGATGGAAGAACAACTATTAAGCAAGAAAATGTGTGGATGTGTATGGGCGAAAAGGTATGTATGGTGAAAGCTCTTATATTAAGTGCAAGATAACTTTATATTATTGCTTTATAATAATTAGGACTTTTACCTGTAGTAGGCTTAGCTCTTTGTCTCAAACTGGATGTGTTGAAGGGTCGATCAGAGGAGATTTGGAAGGTGTTTGTAGAATGAAATGAAGGAGTCTGATTTCTCTCTCCTGCATGCCACACTGAAGATTCTCCTGGCTCTGAGAGCTCTGCCAGAGTCACTGAGTTCTGATGGACATGCCCTTGGCTTCTGGGGCTGTAGGGGAGGATCAGGGCCCACTGTGCCACCTTACCCTCTCAGCAGAGTGCCTGCAAGTGCTGGAGTCAAACTGTATGGGTTCGAGTCCCAGCTCCACCCCTTCGCAACCCTTCCAAGGCATAAGGAGGTAACAAAACCCACATCCCAGTTTCATTCAGAAGACTAAATTAAGTCACAGTTACAAAGGGCCAGGTTAAGTGCCCAGCATAGTGGAGCTCAGACATTTCTTCCCTGCTGAGCCCTTACCCCAGAGTAGGTCATCTGCTCTTTCAACAGATATGTGCCCACAAATATGGCCCTAGGGGTATGATGCCAGTTAGCACAACTTCCTGAATTCTTTGGGAAGTAGAAGCCAGAATGGAGTTTCACAAGGGATACATATGAAAGAAAAGGGGCTGGAGGATGCCTCAGACCAGGATGAAGCTCTTTGTCAAAAGTAACAAAGCCTCTGCCCTCCCAAGGAAGCCCTGGAGCAAACAATGCCCATTCGAGGGCCCCTTCTCAGACGGGAAGGAGCCCAGCCTCGGAGCAGCTGCACTCAGTGAGGGAGGGTGCCACCTGGAGGAGTCCACTCAGGTAGTGGAGCCAGTGGCATGGGGAGGGGGGCCACCAGCCCTGCAGCCAGTCCTTTCTTAAAGGTATGTCCCTAGTCATGCCCCTGAAAACAAAATGCATTTTTAACCCTCACTAGAAAATCAGTTTCAACCAACACCAGGAAAAAGAGGACAGTGAAGGATTTCCTAGGGTTCCCAGTGCTGGTCAGTGGTAGCCACTGATGAGAGGCCAGAGGAGGACAAAGGGAAGGAAGGAGGAGAAGGAGACAGAGAGATGGTGGAAAAAGTGACCCAGGCAGGAGGAGGAGGAGGAGCCCGGCAGCCATCTGTCTCCGATGCCCAGCCTTTTGAGGGTGGGCCTGAGCTGGGCTAAAGGGGTGGATGAGCCCTAAGAACTCACATCACTTTCTCTCCCGAGGGTAGAACTTGCACCATGTGCAGCTTCGTGACTGCCGGGCTGGGAATGGAAGTCAGAGGGCCTCCTTTGTAAAGTACGCTGTCCTGTTGAGGAGTGTCCTGCCAACACACGGTTGTGAGAAAATCTCTACACTCTTTACTCTCTAGTCTTATTTTGGTCCTCAGTAAGGAAGACATCTTATTAATAACAATAGCAATACAGGCCTATGATTACCCAGTGCTAACTATATGCCATGCACTATGCTGAGTGTGTCACGTGTGTTACTTTAATTTTTACAACCACTGCTTATTGATAATGTTAGTAGACAGTTAGGGGAAAGAAATTTCCTCCACCCCTCAAGGTTTTTCTAGCTGGTTTAAGATTCAAATTGACATGAGACAGATCAACAGGAGGAAAAAAACCAAAGTACCTACACACAGGGAAGGAATAGGTATGTGTTCCAAAGACAGGCAGGGAGAACGAGGTATATATACGCCATCCCGAACCAAAGAGAAGTGGGTAGGGGCCTGAGACTTCAAAGAAAAGGGAAGTGATTTATAGGAATATGAAGAGTAAAATGTTTGATACACTAAACACCTGATGGGCCACACAGAAACAATGAGGGGGACACAAAGGAATTTTAACAGACTTAGCTGCTCCCCTCCCTATCTACCACCCCTACTTTATATTATAAAACAGCTATCTAAGGTGATAGCTCTCTTCCTGGACCCTGTCCTCTACCTAAATTCTTTTATGCATCTGGGGGGTGGGTGGTCAATGTTTTTTTCTGTGTCTTTTGGGCCTTGATTGATCTCACCTCTGAAATAATCTATGTCACAATGGCACATCTTGGGGCAGCCTGCCCTTGGTCCCTACAGACCCAGACAAGGAAACTAAGGTTTTTCTAGTTTTTTACTTTGCAGTCAAGCAAAGGCATAGTTTTCATTTGAATCTGGGTCTTCTTTTTCCCAAAAGCCTTTGCTCATCACATAATCATCTTACCTATGCGCTGGGTGGTCCTCCCGTAGTAATGAGGCACACCTCTCACCGAGCTCCGGACACGCAGACCCTGTGGAGCCCAAGCTCGGCTGTAGTGGGAAGAGCACATGCATAAGGGTTCAAGACCTCCGTGCCAGTCTCACTTCTGCAGTCAAATAGGGGTGCCCTTGAGCAGGTCTCTGTAAATCTTTGCAACCTGGTTTTTCCCCCCTTATCTTTGAACTGAGGAAATGTAGGAGATCCTCTCTAAAATGCCTTCCAGCTATGTAGTCTAGGAGTTATTCATTAACAACTTTGAATAATCCCCAAATAATTCCAGGCTAAATCAGGACTAGGTATATAGCCCAAGGCACTTGGACATATCTTGTTTTCTAAGGAGAAAAATGGCAAATAACATCACTTACAGAATATTAAATCAATACAGATTGTTAATGGAGAGTCAGAAGAGGGTGACTTTATTTCCTCGTGGTTATGAATAGGACCTTTCTCATGTAAGAGGCCAATCTGGCTGTCTTGTGCGCTAGGGCCAGACCTCTTTCCCTTAGGAGAGCGCACTCATTTCCTCCTTTCTACAGGGGAAGGCCTCACACGCCCAAACCTGAAATCCTTCCAGTTTAGATGTGCTTCGGACCTACAGAGGCTTTTATTCCCTCCTCTTGACATGAATCATGATTACTAATAGCCAGAGGGTGAGGAATTACAGTCATGCCTTATTACTGAAGATGCGTCCCTTACCCTGACCCACGGTGACAGCAGTGACGAAGCATTTCATCGTCTGGAAGAGAGCCTCAGCCTCAAGATTCCTCCACTGTAGCGCCGGAGAAGGGCTCCCTTGTTTCCACGCGGCTGGAAAAGCGGAGGAAGCCTCAGCCACTTCGGCCAACAGCGTCAAACCATCCACCTCCTGCTAAACTCACGACTCAGCTGTGGGCCCCCCGGAAGCCATCCTTTATTTGAAAGAATACAAAAGTTAGGACCAGTCCGGGAAAAGGTAACAAATTTCCTTCTGAATAGATGACAATCAGTAGAATGGATAAACAAAACTAATTTTCAAGTAAGTTATCTTTCTTTCTGGGAGTTTGCTTAATCAAATAATCAATATGAATTTATAGAGAGGGAGCTGCAGAAGGGAGGCTCAGTGACTACCAGCTTTTCGCCTTGGTTCAAGTTCTAGAACTGTCCTGATGAGGTCTTAAGTAGTAAACCAGGCTCAAATTTAAACACGGGGGGAAGTAGTCCACATTGACAGGGGCACAGGAAACCAAAGTATAGGAAAGATTAAAAAAAAAAAAAGGCTTGTGTCAGCATAATCACACCTCTCTCTCAGGCCCCATCTCATCCTTAGGAGAACGAATGTTGCCTCAAGTGCAAACGAGGCTTTTTCATTCAGGTGAGTCAGGTTCAGTGTGACCCCTGTCCTATCTCTAAGCAGTGGATTGTTAAATCTAATAAGCATACGCACACTTGTTTTAAGAACAATAGGTTTGGGGGACCATGCAAAGTGAACTGCAATGAATATAAAATATTAAGTACATAACATGTGAACATAAAGAGTTGTCTAATACCAAATCCTGTGGAATTTGATGTCATATAATCTGATGTAGCTTTAATTATTTTCTGTTGAATTTAGCATCTACACCGCCTCTCAGTGGGTCCTCCCAGTGCCTTTCAGTAACTCTGGACCCACACACAGAAACCAGGAAGTCTGTTTTAGATTCAAGAAACTGTCCCTTCCTCTCCATAATTACAGCATTTTCAAATGGTAAATTATTTTATTTCCATTTGAAGGGAAAACTCAAAGTGTGGGGGTTGGGAAGAAGAAGTTCTTACAATCTTTCCCTAAATATTCTGACAAAAGAAGTCCAAAGGAAGGGCATCTAAGATTAGCAATGGTAACAATAAACAAAACAAAATACAGTAAACGTCAGTTCACAATGTATACAAATATTGAATCACTATGTTGTACATATAAAACGAATACAATATTGTCTGTCGATTTTACCCCAATTTTTTAAAAAGTGCAATCTAGGACAGAATTGGAAATAAACTTGATTGGACACACCAGTAACAATAAAATAAACAAAAATAGAACCTCCAAAATATCTTGTTTCATGGTCAATCAGCAGCACATGATCCGAAAGAGAATATCCTAAATCTCTTTTGTCTTGCTTCCTCCTCTTTCCTTTTTGGTAGGGTCTCTCCTTTGTGCCCACAGGAGGTGCCTCAGAACTTCCTTCTAAAAACAAAGGTGATGTCAAAATTCTAAAATTATTCCTTTCATCCTAAACCCTCCCAAAGATGAACAGTTCACCTCCCTCCTCGCCCCACTCTTGAGCTCTGGATTTGCTTATATTTAATTCTCCAAGAGAATTCTTTCCAAGGCTGAAATGGACTGTCCTCTGAAATGTTGCTACCTTTGTGTTAGTCTGGGGAGAGGATATCCCGTGGCAAAATACCTCTAAAAACCGAAATCAGTCAAAGGGAGAAATAAACTTTAGAACTCGTCTATTGCTTACAAAACTGCAGTCCAGCCCATCTCTTTCTACTGCTCCAGCAGCAGCAAAGCCGGCCCTCCCCTCCCCTCTTGGGTACCGATAAGCCCTCCTTGCCCAAGTAATTACCCATTGACATGGAGATGAACTCCCCACCCCTGAGGGTATGCAAATGCACTAAAGCCAGGAGAGAGATTCTGGAAATGTTAGTTTTACCTACACTTTGGTGAGTGTCCCATCTGTACAGCTTGCCTTTCCTCCACCCTTCGGATGAAAGGGAGGGGCATGAGTCATTACATAAAGCAAAAGTACTTTGGGTCCCTATAGACAGAGCTACACACTGGCAACAGAGGTAGTTTGCCTCACCTCTCTGTCTGTCTCACCTCCAAACGGAGGCCACAGGAGTTCCTTAGTTTGAAGCAAAGGCTGTCTATCCATTGAAGCAAAGGGTATCCATTTAACCACACAGCTCAGCTCTGGAGCCAGGATTGGAGTCCTTTTTCATTTATTTTCTTCACTTACCAATCATTAGCTTTTTAAAAAAAAATCAGCCTAGGCACATACAATGGCCAGCCACTTATTCTAGGCCCTGGGTTTATAGCAGTCCATATGACAGACAAGGACATCTGGAGCTTACATTCTGGTGGAGGAGACGAACAGTAACCAAATAAGCTGTGGTCTCAATGAAGAAAAGGAACACAGGGTAATATCTGAGACTTAGGGTTGAGGTCAGAGAAGGTCTTGTCAGGAAAGTGACATTTAAGCTAAGACCTGCAGGAAGGTCTTAAATGTGGGAAAATCAGAAGAGCCATTCCTGGTAACGACAACTGCCAACTATAGGAACTTGGCCCACTTACAGGCAGAAAGGAGATCCAGGTGACTGGAGCTTATTAGCAAGGGAGAAGGCAGAAGGAGATAAAGCTGTAGTTTAAATGTGTTAAAGAACAAAAATTCAACTGAGTACATTTTAAAGATCTTATTGGCTTTATTCAGCAATTCATGCATCAGGCAGCACCCAATGCAGCAGACAGAAAGGAGCTACCGAGCTTTGTACCATTCCAGAGCATTTTATAGTCCAAATAGGGAGGAACAAGAAACTATGCTAGGCATTGGCTGATTGCTTAAAGTAAGGTTATTGTTTTATAGAGAGCAAAGGGGCCTTGGAGCCGTGTAGAAGTCTTGGAGCCGGTGAGGTAACCTGTACTGAGCAGACAAGCACTGATTGGTTGACCCTGGCCTTCTCTGTGAGAGCCAAGCATAGAAACTTAGTTAAGTCCTGGTTTGCTGATGTGGGGCTTAGCATGAGTGACTCCATGGTGGACCCATCCGGCTGCTTTAACAAATGTTATGAAAAGTCATGGGAAATTTTTACTCAAAGGAATACTATCATCCAATTTACATTTTTAAAAGACCACTTTGACCATCCATTGAAGAATAGATGAAGGCTCCTAAGAGGAGAACCAGTAATCTAGGTAAGTGGTGATGGTAACTTCAACTAGGATGATAGCAATAGGCATCGAAAGAAGTGGACAGATTTCAATTCAGCGTGTCGTAACAGGACCTGATGATGGATTAGCTGTTGGGAGTCTGAGAGAAAAGTGGAATCAAGATGACTCATTGGTTCATGTCTTGAGCAACTGGATGGAAGGTGGTGACATTTACTGAGATAGAGGTTAGGGTGTGAAAAGTTTTTGCAGGGGAAACATCTCTGTGCTTTGGTTTCCTCATTTGTAAAATGGGGACAACACTACCTACCTCATAAGCTTATGATGAAGATTAATTAAAATAAGCCAGGCACATACTATAAACTCAATTAGCATTAGTTGTTATTTGTTGAGCATTGTGCTATGAGCTGGTCTTCAAAGGTGAATACCTACACTAAAGAAGGTTAAGTAGAAGATGCCAGTTTTGGGGAGGACGGGGGGTGAGAAGAGCTGAATTATTCTGGATGGTTCATGTGCAGAGGGTATAGAGACAAATTTCAATACATAAGATGAGTCAGAATAACAGGACTCCAAGACCAAGCTGAGCATTTTCAGCATTTACAAAGGACAATAGGAATGTTTGTGTGCTTCAGTACTGAATATAGACTGAGGGTCTGTTTCCCTTGTGTTCTCTGAAGAAAGGAAAGAAAATCCTGATTTACAGCATTTGCCAATCTCCGTGGTGTCAATACTCCTATCATGGACAATTTCAAACTACCAGCGTGGTATCAGTCAGCTCACAGAATTCCCCCAAATTTAACAGCCAGCTCTTGTGAAACAATATGAGCAGGTCTCAGCTCACCAGTAAAGCTAGAATGTATAGTAAAGAGAGGGGGGTGATAATGTTTTAGTAAAAGGTGAAAGAGTTATATGATCTCTATTTTGCTACTATTCTTTCTCACTGTAGAGAAACCCGAATATTATGATGACATTTTTGGAAGATGAATCTAGTCTAAGTGTTCTTGCTGGATAAGAAATAATGATTGGAGGTAAGAAGTTCATTTGTCCACTCATATTCAACAAATATTTAAAGTCTACCTCCTACGTGTAGGAGATTGTGTTAAGTACTAGTTATATCTTTATCTACCCATCTGGTAATCAAACAGACAAGGTCTGATAAAGCTTACACAAAACGTACAACCTACCTGGAGTCCACTGTGGGAATCCAGTCTGAGTTGAGGTCTCAAATTTTTGATAGTAGAAACTAAGTGAGATAAGTACTGAGTCAGAGTCTGTGAGGCAGGATCTATGTCCATATCTATGATGTGAAAACTAGAGGAAACAAGAAGGCAAAGATCTGACTGAGGTTTCTTGTGTGGGAGACATCACTGAGAGATTACGAAGAGAAGGGGTAAAGAGTAGATGCTCAATAAAGATTACTGAATGTGGAAGTGTTTAATAATTGTGATAGAATGTTCACAAAGAGTTCTAATGTATTTAATTCGCATAGATGAATTACATTATGAATTATATAGAATAAACTTTTTTATGTCCATGAAGATGCAGTTGGCCAAGACCTGGGGAATTCTACAGGACAAGCAAACTGGTTTCTTCAACACATAAATGGTGCAAATGAGGGGGGAAAAAGGAGACTCAAAGAGACATGAGACATATCAGCCAAAAACAGCATGTGGAACTTATTTAGATTCTGATTTGAAAGAACCAATTGCAAAAAGACAACTCTAGAAAACTTGAATGTATATATATAGTATATTAGATGATGTTAAAGCATTATTGCTGAATTTGGTAGGTATGACATAGTGTTATAGTTGTTTTAGACAGAAAAAAGCCCCTTATATATTTTACATATATATCATATATATATGTATAAAATGAGGTATTTATAGGTAAAATGGGATGATGTTCTGTGCTTTATTTTTAAATACTCTAGGGAAAAAAAATGGATAGATGAAACAAGAATGGCAAAATACTGATGATTGTTGAAGCCAGAGGCCAGTATATGTGGGTTCACCATACTATTATATGTGCTTATGTTATTACCTATATGTTTAAATTTTTCCATAGTAAAAAGTTAAGCTTAAAAAGAGGAATGGAAAGGAAACCTTAATAGTTAAGTACTGTAAAGAAAAATATGGATGTCAAGTCAACTTTCAGTTACTCTATTGATTGGACTTCCCCGTCATTGTCACAGAGGCCACAGGAAGCAAAAGCAGCCAGCTAGTTAGGCATCGGCAGAGTGGATCCCAGCTCACTTCTATTCCCAACCAGCCCAACCTCTGCTTCCAAACCTACAAAACAGAAACATACCACTGCCGCTTCTGTTCATCTCTTAGAATTTACTGAGAATCAATGGATAACAGCTATGGAATCCCCTCTGAAAAAGTAAAAACATTTACAAAAGCAAGGGATTGTTTTCTTACCCACTGTGGACAAACTTTTGATTTGTTCATGGGAATTTGGGGATTTTTAACATTGAGATTGATAAAGAGTTACATAAATTGGCTTACTAAATTTTCAGAAATTGAGACTATCCTTTCATCTCTGGCAATTCATTGTTTCAAGGTCTCATCATATCAACTACGCAGCATCATGGACACTGGTCATTATCCCTTTGGAGACAGCTGAGAGAAAAAGGAGAAATTTAAGATTCAAAAAATCTGAGACGATATTAGATATCTGAAGATATTTCATAGGACAAAAAATAAATTCATAGGACAAAATTGAGTCTCAATTTTGACTCAATTGAGAGAAGAGTCAAAAATGACACCTGGGCCTCTCCTTGATTTCAGAATGCCCCCAGTTGCCCCTTGTTCTATCAAATCCCAGTTTAAGAAAGTCATTCTTATGCCTCGATGAATTTGATTTTCAGCAATGCTTTAATCCTGTTAAGGAAGTCACTCAAGGAGGGTTAGCTTGACTTCAAGAAATTCCAAGTTAAACTTACTGTATGTAAAGAGGTCAGTCGGAGACACTCGGTATACTGTGGCTGTATACAGGGCGGCAGTGTGGCTCATGGTTTGAACCCACGTGTTGGGAGGCAAAGCTGTTAGTGGGCCCCATTCCAAACAGGCTTGGCTCTAGTCCTGTACAGAGGAGCCAGGTTGGGCTGCTCTGTCCTGCCTCAACCCCACACCCTGGGGACTTTCTCCACTTTAGCCATCGGAGAGTCAGGCTGACCTATTTTCTCTCTGACAGGTAGTCCCACCCACCAGCTGAGGCAAAACTCTAAAAAAACTGGAGGAACGTGGATATCTATGAGACTTCAGAAAGCTTAGTTCCTTTCCCCAGAGAGAGTGTCTCTATCTATGTAGAAAGATTATTCTTTAGGAAGCTGAGCCAGGACGGTCTGGGATGAGAGACCAGTGATTCTTGTCAGACAGGTCCATCAGGAAGCCCTCATTCTTAGAGTAAGGACTCCTCAGAAAAACAAAAATCTAGCCAACCAAGGGGGGTTCCCAGTCTCCCTTCACCTGCAGACAGAGACAACAAGGATGAGTACTGTGTGGAACACCCTCTCTCAGTGGAGCTTAAAATCTGGAACAACTCAGTTGTCTATTGATCCCTTAGGATCTTGGGTACTTTTAGGTTGTATACATAGATGCACTTAGATCTTGTGCAAGATACAAAACTAGGCTCTTTTTTTTTTTTTCTCTGAGCACCGAAACTAAGTTTTAAGGGAAGAAGGAACAACTATAGAAACCAAACAAAGCAGCTCAAGACAGAAAACCTAACGAGTCCAAAACTGAACTAACCATCTTCCCCCCACCCCCAGTTTCCCCTCCAAAAACCAGTTTCCCCTCCTAACTTCCCTATTTCTCTCAACAGTAACAGAATTCTCTGAGCTGCCCAAGCTAAAAAAACTGAGTGTTTCTGTGTTGCCCCTTCCCTGTGCCTTATCCCACATAACCATTATCACCAAGTCTTGCTGGTTCTACTGTGCCAAAGCTTGCTGGCATCCCCCAGTACTTTCCCCCAGGGGCTGGCCTTCCACCTTGGCCCCTCCATATACCTGCTGTCAGACTGCTCTCTTCACACTGCTGTCCTGGCAGCAGCAACCCTCCCCATCACCTCCCAAATGAGCCCCAAGCTTCTTTCCTATTAGGAAGAGCATAAAACCTAAATGTGATTTATTCCTACCAGGAGGTTTAAACATTTTAACAGTAAAGTATTAACAAATGGCCACATGGTGGAAAATAGGCCAGAAAGATGCTCAGGCTGAGAGTGGGGGTGGGGGCGGGGAAATTGGTAAGGGCCTGGCTATACCTGTTTGATTTGAGTTTTTTAAACCTACCAATAAAACTAAGACAAATGTAAGGGAAGGCCTAATATGGATTTAACTGGCTTAGGTGACGTCCGGGAAAGAATGTGAACCCTGTGGTACTCAGCCAGTGAGGAACCAGGGGAGGGACTCGCGCACTAGGAGATAAATTACTGGCGCCAAAGTCCCCAAGTATGCCTGCCCACCAGACACCTGATCTTGCAAGACCATCATTAAAGCCTCGCTCCGCTGTTCTCTTTGTCTCCATGTCCACTTATTGAGTTTGGACCAGTCAGTGTGTTTCTCACATCTCCTTAAACCCTTCATGGTCTCACCCCTCTGCCCATCTCCCCAAGACCCCCCTTGGGTCCCTCACTCACACCCACCTTTGCCCACAGCCAGCCACTCTGCTTGCACGTCCTGCTGTGCCCCCTACCCCCCTGCTTTGGTGCCACTGAGCGCTGCTCCTCTGTCTGGCTGCCCTTCCCCACCTGTGCTACCTGGCTAGTTCCACTTAGTCCTCCAACTTAGTTCTGGTGTCCATTCCTCTGGGAAGCCTCCCCTGATAGTCCAGGCTGGGTATTCTCATTTATGGTATGGTTCATGGCACTGTGTTAGAATATTCTGTCTCCCATCACCAGACTGGGTTCCTTCAGGGCAGAGCCCTTCTCATTGTGGGACAGGAGGGTGAGTGCCCCATAAATGGGGGTGAGTGACCACCTCTGACAACAGCCCTTTGGAGTAGTCTCTCTTTTTCCTCCCTATGTTCAATTCCTTCTGCACAGGCTCTGAGTCTATTCTTTTCACTATTTGCCCTCTCTCAGAACAAAATAAAACACTGTAATGCATGATGCACTTGAGGGAAAAGTTCTAAGTAAGCCTGACATTCACCACTCTCCAGACACCACGGGCTGCCCATTCTCCACTCCAACCCACTCCCCACTTCCCAGGCACCTTTGTAGCAGGGCTGTTACCCTAGGGCTCCTTGAATATGGACAAATCTTGCTGCAAGCCACCCAGTCCCTTTGTTCCAGCCCTCCCTTCTGTTCCCCATTGTTCTGGGACACCTCAGTCTTTTGGAAATTCCTGATCAAACCCCACCCTTTCTAGGAACACTTCTCAACCTGATGGGATTCCCTCTCCTTTTCTGAATCCTATACTGTTTACTAATCTAATCTAAGTCTTTATTTATACTTAACCATGTGCCACCATGTGCTGTTATTTAATTTTTCTTGATGATATAGTTTTGTACCAGCTAGCTTTAAAGGGCAAGAGTAATTTCTGACAGACATTTACTCCCTTCAGTATCATTATCAGGCACATTACAGGCCCTTAACAGGTAACAAATTGTGGAAAAATATAAAATCCAGGGATAGCAAGAAACATTCAACTTTTATCTCAGCATACGTCAAGAGGTCAAGAGTTGGGAAGGGAGTGGAAAAGAGGGTCTTGCCTTACGGGGTTCACACCTTAATGAAGGGAGTTAAGACAATCACAAGTAAATACGTATTAACACAAGCAGTTTAAAAACCTACAGTTGTGCAGAGAGTTATATATACAGAAATTTACTGGGTAATTTGGGAAACTGAATCAAGAGAGAAGCTGTCCAGTTCATGTTCCTTTTCGCTTACCCACATTCCTCTCCCAACCTTCTCTGAACTAAACCATCTACACCAGAGGTTTTCAAACCTGGGCAAACAGTAGGATGCCCTACAGGGCTGGTTAAAACACAGATCGCTGGGCTCCATGCCTGAATTCCTCATTCAGTGGGTCAGGGGTAGAGCCCAGGAATGTGCATTTGTAACAAGCCCCAGGTGAGTCAGATACTGCTGGCCTGGGACAGCACATGTGGAAAATCATGGGACTGGACTGTTTTGGAAGCTAATCACGGACATGACTGAACATTTTCTGTTGGTACTTTTTGCCCAGTGTGCCTGTCTTTTCCTTCAGGTAGACGGCAGTCTCCCACAGGGCACAGGTTATTTTATCATCGCTTTTCTAGCTTCCTCAGATCCTCGAATCCCAGCACAGTGTTATACACAGAGTGTAATTCAATACATCTGTAAAAGCTGGAAAGGAGGAAAATCGGATCCTTAATGGCAAAAATTAAGGAAAAGAAAATATTTGCATTCTTTTAAGTCTTGGCCAAATTAAAGGAAATAAATAGTACCAGTATTCATACTAGCACTTCCCAAGTGAAAATTTTCTCTTCAGTAGGATAGAATTATTTTCAAATTAGAAGAATCATCCATGGAACTATGCATCATGATTCAGTCCATTCATTTCTTCATCAGAACCGACAACAATCTGAATCAGTTTGAACATGACTGAGCGGCACAGTGCAGGGTTTATCATATTGTGACTGGAAAAACAATCAGCGTGGCAGGGAACAAATGATATTACAGAGCCCAAAGGCGAGTAATTGGCCCTAATGGCTTGGAAATAAATTTGAATTCACATAGGGTAGGCTATATAAATATCTACTGTATAACTGAATGCCTGATGCTTTTGGGGGACCAGTGGGGTGGGAGGGATGGGGGCGAGGGAAGGAGAGAGCATTGTCATCAGCTGCCCCCTCGCAGCTGGCACTGTTCCCACTTTCTTCTCCTCCCCATGTTGAATGACAGTAGGTTAAAGGAACTGCTGAAGCACAGACAATGCGGGAAGAAAGTGGCAATTCGCAGCCTATTAACCTTGAATTTGGAAGTTGTGCCACTCCCATGATTCTCCGCTGCAGCTGGCTTTAAAATTGCAGCTTTGAAAGAATTGCCTCCGTGTTAGTATTGAGACTTAGTGCTTTTGGCTAAGACTGGCCAGAATTGGAAGAATTTTCTTGGAGTCCTGGAAGATAACTCAGTTGGAGAAAGATTCTTCGTAGATCAGAGAGGCCTAATGCATGATGTTGGCTACTGGTACTTGGGATTTATGTCATGTCTGTTCTCCCAAGTGTTTGGAGGAATGGGTACAAGGAGGATGGTCTTTGTTCAGTGGACATTCATTGATTCCCTCATTGCAAAAATATTTACTGAAGCCTTCTGCCTTCACTTGGATGTATGGTCAAGAATGGAACAAAGGCTCTACCCTCATGGAACTTGCAGGCTCAAATGTCTTTCTAAGCTGGGGCAACCAACCCTGATGGTTTTTCCAGAACTGAGGGTTTTTCCAGTATGTGGGGACCTCAGTGCTGTAATACCAGTAAAGTCTCAGACAATCCAAAAGATAAACTCCTCCCTGGACCCCACATCACCTGGCCATGGCTATCATTTATGAACTTGGGATCAACAGTACATAAATAATAAAACACTGCTTGATTCTATAGAGCTGTGCTGAAAATAGTAGACGGTAGTGGTAGCCATATATGGCTTTGAGCTCTGGAGATATACAGTATTAAGAGAAAAGTTGGACAGCAACCAAAAAAGCTGGAAGTAAGAGGGAGAGGGAGGCATACTTTTGCCTGGCAACTCTGTGGGAAGGAGAATGGTAGTTTTGAGTTGGTGAATTTCTGGCTGAAAAAATCAGACAGGGAAGGCACTGAAAGGTTCCTAGGGCTGGTCTTTGGCCTGAAGGCACTGACAGAAGGGTTTCAAAGCACCTGCTCTGGTCAGGTGACGCTGGACCTTGCAACAGTCTTGTGGGTTATCATACACATTTCAAATGAATTAGGGCACATATCAGATTTTGAGGAAAGGAGTGATTATGAGTATCATAGGACTGCAGACCATGGTGTGTAGAATGGTAGACTGGGTACTTAGAGATTGGATATGAACAGGCTATTGCAAAAATTTACACTGAAATCATTTTCCAGAAGAATATATTTTTGGTATTCTAACGATAAGTTAGGAAAAGCAAATTCTCCAGGCAGAATCTGCTTCATAAATCAATATTTCAGGACTACATCTGTGTCACATAGAGATACAGTGCAATGATACCTGTATTTCTCTACTGCTTTTCCTTTCAGTTGGTTTTTATATTTCTAATATTTTTTCCCTCATCAAAATCCATCTTAGAGCATGTGATCACTTTTCTTTTTATTGATAAGAAAACAGATATTAAAGATACTTTTAATATATCTTCCAGAAAACAGTTAAGTGGAAAGAACAGTAACTATCTACAAAGCAGGACTCACCTAAAAGAAATAGTCTCTGGCATTTGTACCTTCCCTTTCTGTCTCCTCAAACCCCTTTTCCTCTAAATGCTTGTTTCCCCAAATAGCTAACCTCCGACCAGCCTCCTCCAGGCAGAATCAGACCCACCCCCACCACCCGGAACTGGCTCTCAGTGCCCTCTTGACACAGGGTCTAGCCAGAGCTAAGAGGTTCTGTAACACAGATGTCAGTTTATATAGAACTGGACGTTGTGGGATGTCAGTAAGCAACACAGTTCCAGTCCCTTTAGTGTGCCTGGTCCAGAGGGAATAACTATGATGTGGGTGAAATTAAAAGCAAGGGATCTTTCTAGATGGCCCAATGAGGCTTTTAGGAGATCTGTCTTACAAGGCCTGGGAGACACACAACAGAGAACCAGAAGGGCAACATGTAGGCCAGTGTTTCTCAGAAATACAGATAAGATTTACAGCATGAGCAAAACACCTGGAGTACTTGTTCAAAGGTAAATTCTTGGACCCCACCCTAGATCAAGTGAAGCAGAATTCTAGGCTGGTGGCCAGGTATCTTCATTTTAAATAAGCACCCTAAAGAATTCTTGCCTACTTACTCTAAAGTGTAAAAACCTTAGGTACGTATCATAACCACTTCATTTTGTTGCCTTAGACCTTGTTAGAAGCCTGGCTTGCTAATTTCTCATATGTAATTCATGCTGATATTTAATGGTTGATAATGGTTTAATAACTTTCTCATAGAACTTTCATTTAAAAATACATCCCTAGATCTTGGAGCACCTTATCCCAGAGGGATAAATTTTCTTTTCTTTTTTTCTTTCTTTATTATTATTATTTTTATTTTGGTATCATTAATATACAATCACATGAGCAACATTGTGGTTACTAGATTTCCCCATTATCAAGACCCCACCACATACAGTCACCATCCATCAGCATAAATTTTCTTTTCTCTTCAAGAACCATTTTCCAATGGTAGAACTCTATGCAGGCCAATTAACTACCTGAAGGGCAGCAAATGATCTGTGGTCAACCTTGACTATAGATCTGAGAAAGGAGATGTTTTATTAAGTGCCTCTCTTCACCTAGATAATAATTTGGGCTGTGGATAAATAACATAAGCCAGTTACTTCAGGGGATGTAAATGCCATTCATGTAGGGCTTCTAAAATTATTGTCCACTATTATTAAAATTTAAATTGTGCTTAAATAACACTCTATTACAGTGTAAGCCCATATACTGAATCAGCAAAATCTAAATACTTCGGCTGCTTTATTACTTAAAAATTGAGGAAGAGAAATTTTTCGTAGGCAGAGAAAAACTTTCTATTTTTTGGAAACTCTCCTTTCCCTATTCTTTAAGAGAAAAAGCCCTCAAATAGCCAATTAAAATTGTGCTTAGTTCTTGGGAAAAGGCAGGACCGTTGGATGAAAGCTAGAGAGGAACAAGATAGTTTTCTTAAAAGGGAAGTGCTTGTCAAGGCTGCAGATACTGGGCCCACCCTTTGGTTACAGTACTGAAAACAGAGACACTTAATCCCTTCCCCTCCACTATGCCCTCCAGAAGGTTCTAAATCTTTGGATCAAGTAGATCATGGCTAAGAGACTGTCTTGCCAATACGTTTCAGCCCTGGGCAAGTTCACTATGGATTCAGTGTGACCAAAGGAATCGACAGCAAAACGTACTTGGAGTGAAAGGATTTATTACCTGGCTTGTTCTCAGGTGGTAGGTCAAGCACTAGCGTCTCTACCTCCACCCAGAGCACTGGGCGGAGCTCTCTATATAGCGCAACAATAGCTTATTGCCCACAGGTGTGGAAGCGGCAGCCCAGCAACAGGCCAGTTACATCGTCAGGTGGTTTAAGTTCAGTGAGGATCCTGGCCATAGGAACCCCAACTTCCCCACAGAGACCAAGGGTTAGGAGTGTCATCTAAAGAGGATCCTAACTTACTGACCTTTTCCTGCAAATTTATGTCATTGGACAAGTGGATGTGAGAACAGATTACACAGCCTATTCCCATTGCTGGAAAAACAACACAACATTGAGCCCCTTTTGGCCACTTGTCAGTTTCATTTTCATTTATTGAAGGTTAAATGTGCAAATGTATGTGTTTGCTGGGGCTGCCATAACAGCATACCAAAGACTGAGTGGCTTTAACAGTAGCAATTTATTTCTTCACCTTTCTAGAAGCTGGAAGTCCAAGACCAAGAGGTCAGCAGAATCGGTATCTTCTGAAGCCTCACCCCTGGGCGTGTAAGATGACTGTCTTTTCTCTGTGTCCTCCTGGGGTCTTCCCTCTTTCTGTGTTTGCCTCCAAATTTCCTCTTTTTATAAGGACACAGCCAAATTTGATTAGGGCCCACCCCAATGACCTCATTTTAACTTACCTCTTTAGAGACCCTACCTCCGAATACAATTCTGAGGTATGGAGGGTTAGGAATTCAACATTTAATTTAGGGGGAGGACATTATTCAGTCCATAACAGCAGCAGACAAATTGACAAAATGAGTTCATCATTTGTCAGATGAATATATCTATACTGGTCTTGAGTTTTAGAATCACAATATGAAAATGTCTGGGCGTGTTATATTACTGAAGTATTTCAGTAATTTTTCATTTTGTCCTCTTCTTTGGACATTTTTTGAGAGAAGTGCTGGCTAGAAAGCAAAATGGAGATCTCTAAAATGCCACTTGTCAAATGGTTTCATTTCCTCTATAATTGCATCTCCATGGTGGGAGCTGACCTATTTGAAAAAGCACTCCAGATGCAAAGAATTGTGAACAAAATGATAATTGGCACAGTGCCAAACTCCATTCATTTATTTAAGAAGCATTTATCTACTATGTGATAGGTACTTCACTAGGTGAGTGCTAGGTACTTTGTTAAATGGGTAGATGCAGAAAGTATGAGGAACTTGACTCTGATCATCTGTGTCTGAGACTTGGAAAAGTTTGTGATAGCTTGCAGGCATAATGACATGGCTGAGAAACCGCCAAGGATCCAAGAAACTTCCATAGTAACTTTGGAAAATCCAGCCTTTTTCCTCCTTGTTTCTCTTGTCCTCTAGGTTGAGAGAATCTGCAGGGACCTATTTTGAATCCTAGCTTGCTTGGGAGGTACAGATTATTTTATCATCTGGGACCCTAGTCTCATCTTCAAAAATAATTCATCTAAATAGAGTACCCAAAGCATAAGCTGTGACCAATGTTTCTTTCTTTCTCTCTCTCTCTTTTTATAGGTTTCTGATAGGATCTCTGTTTACATACCTTAAGGTCTACAAACACAGCATAAACTGTGTCTGCAATTTCAGCATTGCATGTATATCTAAGAATTTACTGTTGTACTAAAAATTTACAATATTAACCATGCTGTGTAAAATTGGTATGATCACGAATTACCAAGATTAGTATTGTTTTGCATATAATCATATTAGATTTGAAAGGGTCTTTAGGGCACATCTAGGTCAGGCCCCTTTCCACAAATGGAGAAAGTAGGGCCTAGCAAAGTGACTTGCCCAAGATTACAAAAAGCCAAAACTAAATCTCAAGTCTTCAGATTCCCAGTAAAATCTTGCCATCGAGCCATATATAACTACACTGATTTTATAGTTTTCTCTTTGTCTCAGTATTTATCTAGAACCCTAGATGCCCCAAATTCTCTACAAACTCCAACCTATTTGAAAGCCCTCACTTCCCTGCACATATGCACAGACACAAAAACAGTCATTTCATAATAACAAAGCCCAGATTCTAATAATTGGGGTTCCCAGGTTCTCTGGACTTTAACTGGATTCAGTCCCTTCTCCTCTTTTCCCTCTTCCCATCCCAGCTGCTTTTCCTATCTGAGGACTGTTGGGCTTAAGGCAATAGAAGCTTTGCATTGCTTACTAGGGAGGATCCAGGAAAGGGAGATGGCAGAGAAAGGGGAGCATTGTAAGGAGGGTACTCTTTAGATGACTAAATGATTGAAAGAGTAAATGAAAGCTAGAAGGAGAGAAAAGACAAAAAACAAAAAGCTGACCTTCGGATTGTTGGTATCTGTGTCTTGTGGCTGAGGGCTGGGCAGATGGAGTGGGAGTTAAGGACGGGGGTCTCTTTGGCAATCTGCTGTGAGGAGTGGCCCAGAGCAGCTCCTGTCCAGCCCTCAGTTAAGGAGAGCCTAGATGTTCCTTCTCTCTGCCAATATCTTCCCATTTCTGTCTCCATGACATTCACAAGGGGCAAAATTCTTAGTGCTTTGTGTGTACAATTGGAGGACAGGGTCTGTGTTTTATTTTACACCCTTAATAAATGTTTAACAAATGGTTTTTTCAATGAATGCTTGGCATTTGAGAGGAGGACAAACATCTGAAAACAAATGATCCACTAAATTTTAGTCACTGTGTAACTGCTGATGTCCAAATCTTTTCATTTTACTGTATGTGTATATGAGTGTAGGGTCAGAATGGGAGATGGTGCTGGGTTTCCGTAAAGGTATAGGTGAATATGGGGTTTTAGAAATGCTGTAGGTTTTGGGAATAAAAGAACAATATAAACCTTGCAGATGTCACAATTTTACAGGAGACAGGCTGTGTTTTTTTGATCAGTACATGGACTATGGATTCATAGGAGCTGTGGGCAGAAGTGTTTGATGACAACCAGCATCTTGACATGCATCGTGTCTGTGAAAACCTCAAACGGTGACGTTGGGTTGAACGACAGTGT
This sequence comes from Manis javanica, assembly GCF_040802235.1. NCBI lineage: Eukaryota > Metazoa > Chordata > Mammalia > Pholidota > Manidae > Manis > Manis javanica. Next base: position 68,308,761 of record NC_133171.1, on the reverse strand, counting down.
AGCCGCAGGCTAAGCTGGACTGGTCTGGAATTGAGGAATCCTCAGGCATCTGATTGGTGAAAGGGTACGTTTTTCCCACTCACTTCTGTGACCCTGGCAGATTGAAGAACTGGTGACTTTTGTGGTGGACTGTGATTGCTATAGCTTTTTTGCTTCATTTTCCCGAATGTTTTTCTCCCACACCTTCTGATAACAAGTTCAGCTCCACCCCACATCCATGGTGGGAAAGAAGTTTTCTTCAGAGCTACCTTCACTGGCTGCATGGAGAGGCTGACAAAAGAAAGAGATGCTAAGGTGACTAGAGAGAAGGGAAGTGGGAGGGGTAGAGGATGCCATCATTTGTAGGCCTGAAACCATGACTCTGGATTCCCCAGTTGGTTGAACCAAAGCCCTCCTCCCCCTATTTTTCCATTAGCCACTTTCATTTGAGCTTCTTCCACTTGCAATAGCAGGTGTTCTGATTAATACAGCTCCTCCCCTTTTATCCCTACCTCCTCATGGAAGCCTCATAATCTCTGTGCCTCAGTTTCTTCATAGTGATTCCCTGTGGATTACTTGATCACTGGTAAGATCCCCCCCCCAAAACAGAGTACAGTATTATTATAAACAGTAAATTCTATTCTTAGGAACTGCAGGTTTCCCATCTTGGCTGTACTACCAGAGTTTCTGAATCAGGGCCAGCTCTCTTTGAATAAGACAATATAAGCAGAAGAGCAATGACAGTCCAAAAATTTTAAATAACCCAAAGGACCAGGGACTTTTGGTGACTTGTATAAACGAGGACCACAGACAACTGGCAGATTTTAAAACATCATTTTATTGTATCTGGTTTGTGTTGTGGCATTTTAGTGAGGCTTAACAAATATGACTGTAAAGTCAGGGACAGGAAGCAGTGAGTAACAAAAAGAACTAATGTCTCCTTGACATCACTCACTCTTTAGAAGGCTGTTTACTTCTATGTTTATCTCCTAGTGTGTTTTAAAATACTCCTGCAAATTTCAGTCAGCTTGAAATAGCTGTACTACCTTCTTTCAATAGAAGCCCCCACCTTCTGAGTACACTGGCTCATAGTTATTTATAAATCTAATGTCAGTCAAATATTATTTTTTACATCCTTTTCATTTCCTTTCCCCCCACATATGAAGCTAGACTTACATAAAATTAGAAACTTCATATAAGGTATTCAGTCACTTAGGTGAGACCATATTGTCAGTCAGCAATCATTTGTGAAGCGTAACATCATCATATTGGGTGAAGTATGTCTCCAACACTGTTCCACAAATACCAAATCCTTCTTTTAAAAAAAGGCTTCTGTAGCCAAGTAAGTTTGGAAAACAATATGCTTCTTTGGGATTTAAAAAGTCCTAAAGTAAAGTAATCAGGTTATCTTTGTATAAGTTAGCAATTTCCAAACCTATTTCAGCAGAGCATCCTTTTCTTTTCAGTCATATCTAGTAATATTTCATGGAATAATGTGTCTTGGATCTTGGAAAACCAGGCAGGTGGCCTGCACAAGGGATACGGAGCCAGGAGTCCTGGGTTTGACTCCTGGCTTTGCCACCATAATAGTTGTGTAACCTGAGCAAATCACACCCTCCTAATATTTCATTTTCACATTGGAAGAGTGAGGACAATAATACCTACCTTAATCTGGGTTGTTTTAAGGATTTGGTGATGTTGTTATCACTGTGCTTTAAACACTATAAAAAATTATACAATGAAAGGTGCCGTTAGATATCACAGAGAAACGTAAGGTTATGTTTGGAAATGGATACTGTAGAAATATAAAGAAACTTTATCTAACAGTTCTTACTCAACAATTGTATATTTATGTCTACTTAGGGGCCAACACTGAGGGGGCAACAAGATAACACAGTACAAGGTCAAATTAGGATTAGAGCATGATAAATCTAGGAATGTCTTTGGTGATAACTGAATTTAACTCTCTAATTTTATAGATGATGAAGCGGAGGCCTAGAGGGGTCAAATGAATGGCTTAAGGTCACACAGAGAGTTAATATTAGAAACATCTGATTTCCATCCAGCTATTGGCCTCATTGCCAAAGGCTGCCTCAGTATGAGACAGATCATGGCCCCATGAAATTTTCAATCTAATTGAGAGAGACAAGATGTACAAATGGCATAATTAGAAAACAAGACAACATGGAACAATATTTTAAAGTTCAGAAAATGTGGCTGATGGTTAACTATGTGTGGTGATGGTTATGTTTATTAGATTGACTACAGTAGTCATTTCAAAATGAATACGTATACCAAAACATCAGGTTGTATACTCTAAATGTTTACAATTTTTATTTTAAAGAAATGTGGCTGAAGTTACAGGGGCAATGAGAATTCAGGAATGAGTAAGCCAACAGTCATGCTGAATTGGCTATAGGACTGCACCTGAGGCCTTAAAGAAGGCAGAACACTGTACTGGATTTTGATACTGCAGGAGGAAAAGTAGTGCTCCAAAATGGAATCGGAGATAATAGCAACAAACACAATGGCTGGCAATAGCCTAAATAATCGGGCATTATAGTTCTGGTGAAGCATTCGCAGTAAGCATTTTATGGCGCTGCCAACTTCTACAAGATTTCTGGAGCTTTAGGGAGAATACAGCCTGGTCTCTGACTTCAGAAAGCTTATTTTTTTATTTGGAGAGAAGGGATAGGAACTTAAGATAAAATTGGAGAATATAAGCAAATAAGTATACAATCAATGGGGTGAAATAGGTACTGTTAAGGAAGGATTTCTGGAGAAGATGAATCTTGTTATTTCTAGCTGAACCATGAATGTGATTGGTGTTTGGAAGCATGTGGGATCACCCTGCAGCTAAAGGGAAATTTCAATATGCATGTAATACTGGACTGGATTATTCCTCTGTACTTGGTCTTTATTAACCATTTAATTCTTTCCCTGTCATTTTTTAGAGTAAATCAAGAGCTGGACTAGAATGCTTAATTAAATGTGATTGCCCATATAGGTTTGAACCCAGAATAATGAGTGCCTGCTCTTATTTCGGTCTGAGGATTTGCTACCTCTTCCTCTTACCTCCATCATGTTCCCGTTCTTCCCAGAACAGATGATTGATCTCATTAAAAGACCATAAAAGGTAAGATTAAAGAATCATTTTAGACTCTATCCTGTTAAGTTACCATACCCTTCAGCTAAGCAGTTCCCAAGTCCTACACACTTTCAACATTCTAAATATTTCTCAACCGGGTCTCTGCTCCCAGGGTTATTTCCTTTGCCACTGGGTCCAGATCATAACCATTTCTCATACTAGGCAGTAACATTGCAACTAGTTTGCAGGTTTCCCTGCCTCCAGTCTCTTTTCTCCAATCCCGTTTCATCTCTCACACAATAAGAATTACTTCACAGACATGAACTTGCTTCATACCTCTTGGGAAAATCTTTCTCAGGTTCTTTATAGTCCACAGGCAAAGTTCAAACTCCTTTGCCTGGCATACAGAACCTCTCTGGTTCCAGCTCTTTACTTCTCAGTCTCATTTTTAGTCACTCCCAAACAAAAATTGAGCCCTATCCATAAGTGTGGTATTTTTTTAATCTGTCATGATTTTTTTTTTTCATGCTAGAAATTTGCTCAGCTTACTTCAGACTGCTGAACCTATTCATTGTCCAAAACTCCTAATTCCTGGTCACCTCAGTGATGTGTTCCCTTTAGCACCTTTTTCATATTGCCAATTAACACTCTTTAGAGGTATCGCAATCGATTGCTAAGTCTGCCTGTTCTATTGAGCTGTTTCTAAACAAAGAACTTTTGGGCTCTCTCTGTGTGTCGTCAGGAACCAGGACAGTGCTGGCAGGTCCTATACAAGCGATGTACCTATGTCCTCCCTCCACCCCCTTGAAGAGGTCAAAAGAAGTGTTGTGAGAGTTAAAATTAGGAGTTAAAGTTTGGAGAAAGAATGGAGTAGGTTTATAGAAAATGAGGAGGAGGAAAAAGAAAGGAAAGGTAATATATTGCTTTGAAAAGATGGCAGCGAAAGGTGTCCATGAGGAGACAGTTACTTTCACAGCAGGAAAGGCTTTCAGTCATTAAAAGGGCCAATCTATTTTCCTTTGCAGAGAATACAACATTTATGTTACCCAAATCTTTTGGAAATGAGCAAATTCCTTCCTCCTTCTGCCCTCAAGCCTCAGCTAGGAGAATGGCTTTTCATTTGTGGTGACCTGGAGTTGGTAGCCCAGCAGGGGAGTTCACAGGCCAGAACTGAGAAACCCAGCCTCAGGACTAGCTAAGGGAACCAAGAAGAAACCCACCTTTGTTCTTTAATATTTTGCCTGGGGAATAACAGATCTGACATTAAACCTCCAGAAAGTTGGTTTTTAAACCATAACAGTGTGGAGCAGTGGAGACCTCCAGTATACAGGTCATAATGATCAGAGTCTTTTGAAAACACCTCCGTGTAACCTAACCATAAAGTCACTTGGGTGGCCAATACTGAAAACTGTAGTCTGTTCTGTTGAGTACTCCTTCCCAGCAAATGGCACCAGCAAACAAGGTTTGCAGTATTAGGGCACAGAAGGTCATTTACTTTCCTGATTGTGAAATGAACATAAGACAACCTAATTTCATTTTAGAAAGCATTTGGATTTTTTAAAAAAGGTAATCATTAAAAAGCATCTTATTTCATTTACTGAAAGCCTCCAATAACCGAGGGATTGGAGTGGGCAAGTGGGGAGGGCTAGGAGGATAAAGGGGCACAAAAATTCATAATACAATCATAATACGAGTTGCTTGCTCACCGGGAGGCGGGGGATTGTAGTACAGCCTGAAGAATATAGTCAATGAGTCTGTAACATCTATGTTGACAGACTACAGGTGGTGAGGATTTAATAATATGAGTAACTGTTGAACCACTGTGTTGTATACTTGAATATCAATGAAAGATTTTATATCAACGATACTTTAATAAAGAAAAAAAAAGAAAGCCTCCAATAACGTCTGGTTCTTGGCTAGGTTAACCCTGTTATATAATCGTCCTCACAAAGATCTGGTCATCGCTGATTTGTAGATGAGCAACTAGAAAGGTTGGGAAAGCCTTGGTTACCTTTCAGCTAAGGTATGACCTGAATCCAGGGCTCTTACCACCAGTTTCTGAGACCTGTCTAGACTATGGTTCTCTCTTCAAATGATGCTGTGAGTAAAATCTAACAACTGTGTTACCCGAGTATTTTATACTTTTAAGGTGGGGAGAGTCTAAGGAACAGGAAGAATAAAATATGTGGGAACGAGCACTTAATCCCGCTTTTCATTTACTCAGGGCAGCCTGACAGATCATTTCAAGCCTTACTTCTCCAAAACCACAGGTAAAACAAGGAAGTTAATGCAGAATGGCTGCGGGAGACTTGACCAAGTTGCTTCGAAGGCGAAGGCCCCCGAGAGAGACGCCAGGCCCGCCAGGGCATCGACACCAGCGACCAAAAGCCCGACAGCCGGGCGGGGAGGGGCGGGGGGCCGGTCTCGCGTGGCTCCCGCCGCTGCTGCTCCCGGCGCTCGGGTGCGCCAGACGCTTCCTCACAGTTCGCAGGTCTGTGTGGCTCGGTCTCCATATTCCACTCGTTTTTACCTCAACGTTTGGGCCTCGCTCAATGGCAGCCCAGTCGCGAAATTACGCCTGCGAAGGCCGAGATCGAGGTCGATCTCATTAACGACGGCTGTCTTATGTGCGGGCACCCGCCTGGGGTTCCCTTCGCGGCACCCCCACGCCGTCGTCGCCCGGCGAGCCGCGGGCCGCGCCCGGAGGCGGCCTTCCAGCCCGGCCGTCCCGGCGCCCGCGCGAGCGGCTGCGGGGCGCCGGCGGAGGTGACCTCAGGCCACCCCGAGCGCGGCCGCGGCACGCTCTGTGCGACTACGGGAGGCAGTGTCCTGAGGTGACACTGGCTGCGCGGCACAGGCAGCAGGCGCCGCCGATCAACTAGTTCGCACCGAGGATTCCTCTTGGTGCGGGGCCCAGTTTTCCTCAGGACGCGCTCCAAGCCCCGCCGACACCGCGCCCCGTGCCACCGCGCTCCGAGGCCTTCCCCCAGGAAGCCCCGCGTCCCTTCCCCGCCGCTCGGATCCGGCCGGGGCGCCCACGATTCCTCGATTCCACAGGCGGTTCGTGCCGCGGGTGGGGGCGGGGCTCGCGGGGAGGGGGCCGGGGCGGGGGCGGCCGGCATGGGGAGTTCCTCGCTCGCGGACCACACGCTCTGCGGGCCAATCCCGAGCCAGTCTCTCGCAGTGTCACACGCGGGATACATCCAAGCGTTTGTTGGTAAGGCTGGGGAGGGGGAGGGGGCGAGGGGGAGGGAGGGGAGTTGAGTGACAGGCTTGTGGGGCAGGCTGGGAACTGTAGTTCCCAGCTCCCGTGGCCATAGCCATTTTGTAGTCGGGGGACTACAACTTCCAGAAGATCGAGGGGACCATTCTAAGGTGCCCCGGGAATAGGCGGCTCTCCCAGGGGCTGGGCGTCCTGGGGCACTCGAACCCAGCAGCCCGGCTGCAGGTAGACGTGAGGGCAGTGGCGGGGGCTGGCGTGTGGTGGCTGTGGAGTGAGCGGCAAGCCGAGGAAAGGGGGTGAGGTGGAGCGACCGAGCGTGCCATGCATTGAGCTAGGGAGCCTCTCTCAATTCCATTCTTAGGCTCGGCGTGGGAGCGTTGCCTGAGGGTTTGCCCGGAAAGAGTTCGTCGCGGCCTCTCGGGTGTCTGGTCAACCGGGCTTCGGGGGTCGTCTGGGCTGGGCCAGGGGCGGTCGGCGCCGCGGTCGGCGCGCGCCGGGTGGCTCCGCTGTGGGAGTTTTCGGCTGGCGTCTGCGGGGGAATTATTCGAGGAGCCCTAACTTGTATAAAAGCAGAGTCCATTTAAAGTTGGGCTGGATAACCCGTCTCTCATTGGTTGGGGGGCTTGGAAAAAGAGACTCGGCAGCCCTCGCTGTGGTGCTGCCGCCGCCGCCGCCGCCGCCGCCGGAGTTGACTCTTCTGCTCGCACTGCTGCTGCAGCACAAACGTGACTTCCAACATTTTTTATTTATCTTTCCCTTTTATTTTCCAAGATGTAACTACAGATCAGACACTAAGGACCTTCACGTTTCGCTGATGTAGTTTTTGGAGGAAAAAGGGGGGGGAGTGAAGGGCGTCGGTTTTTTTTTTTTGTGTGTGTGTGTTTCGGGGGAAATTTTCCATTATGAGTGTTTTACTAAAGTGAATTATTATTATTTTTTTTGTTTGCTTCGTTCGTCTTTGGCTCTTTTTTTTTTTTTTTTGTCTTCGCAATTTCGGATTTATTTCAAGGCGAATCGGGCTTTGGGGGAAGAGGAAGAAAAGTCGGATTACAAGATCAGCCACTACCAACAACAATAAAAACCACCAGGATATTTTTTTGAACATTTCTGACGGCTTTAAATTCATGAAGCAATTGTCCCCTTTTGCAATCAGCATTTGGATCTCAGAATGAGCAAGGAAAGACCCAAGAGGAATATCATTCAGAAGAAATACGTAAGTGCTCCTAACAACACATCCTTTGACTTGCAGTTTTAAGCAATGGCTGTGAATGTCAAGTTTATAGATAATTCTGCAGCCGAAGGGTTTTAAACACAGCGTCCGATAAGGCTGTTTCTTTCTTTCCTGAAAGAGGGCTTTTCAGGCAAAGTCGTGTCTGCCTAGTTTGGATGAAAAAACAGATTGGTGTAACGATACCTCAAGTGAATAAATTGACCTCGAATGACACAACCATAATCTAGTTTTAGATGAAAGGCAAAGGATTTTGGTGGAGCTTGGGGTGGGGGCTGCGGTAACGTACCTAAACTGCATTCTCTGGTGGATTTGGCCCTATATTGCACTTTGCATGCAAATGAGCTTGTGTTATTATTATTAATGTTATTTGAAAAATCGTGTAACGCGTGTGTTGGAAGCCCTTTAACTTGCATTCGGGAGTCCGATTATGGCGATCCACTGGCACATCAAATTTAATGTATGGGGTTGTTTTGGCTTATTTGGTTCGAAACGTAGACCAGTTGGGAATCATGTTACACCGAATAAATTTGTTAGAATTGACTTTAATAATGGGACTGGTTTTGTTTAAAAATTCATGGTTTCCAGTTTTAGAGGAAAAAGACATACGATATTAGCCAATGTTTTTAAGTAGTATGTGAATGCATAAGTGACTACAAATAAATTCTTCCTGTGAGCTGGGCTCCTGAAAATGATTATTCAGAGATTTAAATGGTTTGGAATAGTTAAATTTGTTTTGTGCATAGTACAGCTACGTTTTGATTGGCATGGGGAGTGTTTTTGTTTTGTGTGTGGTGGCCTTTTTTTTTTTCCAAGTTTGAGGGGAGGGAGGGGAGAAGGGGACCGAGGATTAATCAAATATGCACTCGAGTGATCGGTGATTAGCGCTATGCTTTAAAGAGCCCATTTAAAAAAAACACTAGATGAACGTACATTAGGAAAAATGCATTCTTACACGAAAGTTTTATTTAAGTTGAGTCGACAAATTGGTGGTAATATTCTCCCCTTTTGAACAGTACAATGTGTGTAATGGGAGATGACCTTCGGGGCCACTGGTTTTGTAAAAAATATATTTAATGGAAAAGCTGAATGTCTTTTCTAGAGGGCTGATCCTAATCTAGACACGTAAACTTCAACTATGAAAAAGATGCAAGGTTAAATAATCGAGGCCAACTTAAAAAGCTGTTCCCTGATTTTAAGAATTAAAATACATCCGCATTGCAGAGGGCTGGGTAGAATGCAAAGGACTAGTTTAAACTCGGTTGTATAAACTGCATGGAGGCAGCCTTGCCTTGGAGCGTGGACGCCTTCCCGGGGCACGTCCGATTCGGGTGCAGCCACAAAGCAAATGGGGTAGAACTTGGACAAGAACCGCCTCCGTCCCTCTCCCCTCCCCTTCGACCCTATCCCAGACTTCGCTGAGTTGGAGAGCAGTGTGGGGTGGAATTTTTTTGTTGCTGGTGGGCATTGGGTTGTGTCGAGTCCGGGCGTCCAGCTGCGAGCCTGTGGCTGGCGGCGGCCGTGGGAGGCAGAGCACGAGTTAACGCTTGGGGAGTGGAGTCCGTGTTCCCGACGTGCCCGAGCCGGCTGCGGAGGGAGGGCGCGCGGGGGTCGCGACGAGCTGGGCGGCCGCGCGCGCGACCTGCAGGGGGCGGGCTCCGGGCTTCAGGCGGGCGCTCCGTGGCTCGGGCCGGCCGGCTGGCCGGAGGGCGCGTGGGTGGGGCGCGGGTGTCGTCCGGCCCGGGGGTGGGGGCGGCGCGGCGCACTGCTGCAGCAGGCGCTCCCCACCGCGCGCGCGGCCGAGCATGGCGACGGCGGCCCGACCGGCCGGCTCCCCGCGGTCCTGCCCGCGGGCTCCAGTGCAGTCTCGAGAGCAACAGGTTAAGCCGGCGAGACGTCAGCGTGCCCCCTCCCCGCTCCGTTCCTCCTCTGCCTAGCGCCGGCCTCCCCTTCTCCCTCCGCCCCCCGCTGCTCCGGGTTCCGGGACGCTCCCAGCCGCGGTCTGTTGTCATTGTGACGTCACAAAGGGACGGGCCCGGGCGGAACCTTCTCCTCCTCCTCCGTGACGTCAAAAGTCGGGCGGAGGTTCCACCGCGGCGGGGTTGCCGTGGGAGGAGGGAGCGGAGCCGAGGGGGCCACGGCGGAGCCGGGCTGCGGCCTGGAGGAGGAAGGGTGGGAGGAGGCGGCCGCGGTCCGCGCTGCCTGCCGCCCTCCAGGTGAGCGCTGGGAGCCTTGCCGCCACGGGTGCCCCCGACCCAGCTCTGGGCGCTTCCAGGCGGCAGGGAGCAGGGGAGAAGCCACCTTTCTGCAGAAATGTTTTCGCTTGCTCTGCTCGCAGGTCAGCTGATGGGGTGGCTTTACGCTGTGGTAGTTGTGTTCGCTCTCTCACGCTTTTGAAAAGCAAGGAAACTTCATTCAGGGGAAGGTCTGATTTGTGGGAAGACCCTGTTGTGGACCTGACTAATTTGCCACTATGAGTCGCGATTGGGGTGGGGGTGGGGGCTTTGCAGGATGCGGTGGGACGGCTTTGTGTTGGTGACTCAGCCCAGCAGCATCTGTTACTTTTTCTGGAAGTCCTGCAAATGCCATGCAGGGGTTTGTGCTCCTCCGGTGTGCCAGCTCTGACTATCGAGTGTTTTTTTGCGGGGGGGCAGACGAGGGAAGACTTGTAATGCCGATACGTGACCTTGAAAGAGCACTGGATTCTTAAATCTCAAGGTATTCTGGGCTTAGTTCTCCCGAATGGGAAAACAAGAGTCTCGAAATCTATTTATTCTTCTGTAAAATGTAAAAGCTAATACCTGCCTTGCCACTTTGAGAAGATCATCTGAATGAGATAATGTGTGGAGATAATGTGTGTGAAAGATGTAAAACAGTATGCTTTTTTAATGTAAGGTGGTGTTATTACTTGTGCTGGTGAAAGGCAGCATATTTCCTACAATTGGTCTCAAAAGCCTTAGTTTCTTGCTGCGTTGGCCATTTAGTTTATTGCCTTAACGAAACAGTTTGGGGGTGGGATTGTAGACAGTAGGCTTTGGGAGAAATGATTGTTATGTTTCATATTAAATGACATCCTTGAGAAACTCATAAATTGTAATACAATCCTGTCTTAATTGTGCTGGGCATGGCTCCCACTACAATACCTTAAATAACTGAAAACAGTCGCCTTTCAAAGCCCCAATCCTCTTGGACAATAAAAACGGTTGCATGTTGTGCTCTCTGGGTGTTTTCTGCCATTCCTATTACTCCACTGGTTGGTTTTTCCTAGGGAGAATAAAAGATATCCAGGCTTCAGAACCATTTGATCTTTGATGCTTTAAAGCAGGTGTGAGTTTGAAATAAAAATCTCTGCCACATGAAGATATGATTCAGGCAATCAGCATGGAAACAAATTATCAAGTGTGGTTTCTAGAACAGCTAACCCAGAATTTGTACCACTGGGTGGTAAGTTTTAAGTGTCTAATTTTCTGATGTTAAAAGTGCAGTCATGATTAAAAAAACTGGGAAAACTTTGTGTTACAAGATTCAAAAGCAGGATTCACTGTAATTACAATTACATAAAATTATAAAGAAAAAGGTAGTAAAAAAATAGACCAAAATATAGTGGTAAGTAGGTGGGGTTTAGACCTTGCCCCTGTTTTGCACCCAGTTGGGTTATTTTACAAATCTGGGAGGGGTCTGGAACACAAGTATACATTACTTAGTTGACATGTTTTCCTGGGCTATTCCCGTAACACTTTTCCTGCCTGTCTCGTGGAAAACCTTTCTCTTTCTCACATTAACTCTAGGGCAGAGGCAATTTAGTAGCTATCATTGTATGGGGAGATAGGAAAAATATTGTCAAGTTGAGTCCAAAGTGTGTCACTGAAACTTGAAAGGGAAAATAAACTATGTCCAAAAATAATCCAATTACCTGGGTTATTATTACTTTACTGTAGACAAAGGCCTGACTTGTGTATCCTCTGTAGTCATTGGCCCAAATAGCCAACTGTAATTATTTGGTGCTAAAGTGGTATAATGGCTGTTTTTTCTCTTAACGGTAGGGCAGACCAGGTCCTGTTGCTGGGTGGAGGGCTCCTGACTCCCTTCCAAGTGCCTTGGAAATAACTCCAGTGTTAATCTTCATGTATACTCTGTTCCAAAGGTTATTTAAACGTTCCTCCCTCAGAAAGAGAAAATCTTGTGGAGTATATATCTGGTGTCTGTTAACATGAAAAATAGAACCATGTTCTTCTTTTCCTCCTTTCAAAGATAACATGGGAAAGTCCTAGTAAGCCTAGTACATTAAAACACTTGGTAACACTGCAGTATTTTTAAGGTTTGCCCTTGATCATGATGATGTTAGGACCCAAACTCCTGACATTTTTATCTGTATGGTTAAAATTGCAGTCTAAGAAATGTACTTTCTAGAGTTCTAGTTGTATTGTCCTAATCCTCCTGTTTGTGACTGGTCCATGTCTGAGTTCCCCAGGATTATAGTAACAGTTCTCCTAACTACGTTCTACCTACCCAACCTACTTGCCCCTGTTGGCTGCAGAATAGCCTGGCTGTGATACCCCAGCATGGAGCTCCTGGCCAGCAGGCAGCCTGGGGGTATGTGTGCTTCTGTCCCCTTTCACTCCCACCCATAGAAGAGTTGCCATGTGTCAGTTTGTTTCCAAATCTGGTTATTCCAGTTAGACTTATTACTGCAGTTACAGTTAAATATTATGTAAACCTTTCACTGAATGTGAAAGAGTTGGTTTCATTGAAAACTAAGTTGAATGTTTTGGGAACACTTGAGAAAAATGAATTACTAAGAAAATGAGGCCATTGTATGTGGGCCTGCTATTTAAAAGATTTGGGGATCATCTTCTACACATGCACATAGCTTTGCAAGTGATTCTCTTTTGAGAAACCAGTTTCATTTATGCCCAGATTCCCTTACCAGCAAACAAAAAAGCATAACATGGAACACTGGAATTCTCAAGAAATCTGTAATCAAAAGTACATTTATGTGTTGAAGTTAAATGTTTACATACTCCATATATTAAAGGTTTCCGGCCAAACAGACTTTGCATTTGCTAACCAACTTCTGAAGGCCCCTGTCACCCCTGACTAGAGTGTTTCCATTGTATTTAGCTTTAATCCCCAAGTATTAAACTAGACTCCCTATCTAGCTCATGCCAAGTAGCATAGGTAAGTGTGAATCAATTCAGAGGGGTCCTACTGAGGTGATTGATAATTACTTTTAGAGTTAAAAAACAATTGTATCATTTACCGGATGGTAGGGGGCAGAAAGGTTAGTGATGTCACACCTAATTTATATGGTGTTCAGAAGCTGTTACCTTGTAATCTAGCAACTTCATTTTGTCTTACTTCAGAAATATGGCTGACAGCCTATTCCATTTCAAATCCTTAAGCCTACCTGTTAATGGAAAAGAAACAAATTGAATATCAGTTTCTTGGTTTGAATCAATTATGCTTTGTTTCTTACCATTTCCCAGGTAACTATTGTCTGCATGCCTCAGACTGCCCCACCCAGAGCCTCAGTTGCTTCTTCACGCATCAGTCTTCATTTTTCTGGTGACTATTCTGGTCCATAAAGCCTCCCCCCCCCCTACCCCCCCCCCCCCCCCCCGCCATACTTGCCCCATCCCTGCAGGCGGCTTCATTCCAGGAGGTGGGAAATGTGATGACTTTGTTTTCTAAGGCTGTGATGTAGTATTGCTCTATGTCTACTTTTTGTGGACAGTTTGAGATTGTTCTTATTCTTCCAGGTTTCAACTTTCCTTGCGACTTCAGGCAACCCTGAGGCTTCTGGCAGCCTCACACTTTTTAACAAAAACTTTTCCTATCATTTTTGATTGAGAATAAGGTCATTGGGAGTAGAGCTGAACTAGGTCAGAAGGGGCAATGCTTGCTGGATACCCTTTGGCTCCTGGTTGAGTAATAATCCTGCCTGCTTCCAGGGCTTCCCATTTTGTCACTGTCCGCAGGTGGCTTTTATCTCTGGCTCTCTTAGGATGCCTGGGATGGGAAAAAGGTAGCATTTTACAGTTGAAGATCCTGTCCCAGAGGGTGAGGTGTAGGTACATGAGCGAGCAGCTGGACAGCCGCCCTGGGCCCCTGGGGTTTCTGCTTGGGTTTCTTTTCCCCTTCTATCACCGTTTGTCTTGCCACAATGTTACTGCTTTTGGACTCTGCCACCTGTCTCTCCTGGAGTGCTCTTTGCCATTTGAAGAAATGTGCCAGAAGAGCTTGGATTGTAGAAAATACTCAAGATGACTCCATGACACTCACCCCTCCAGAAAGCATGTTGAAGAGGACCCAGTCAGTACTGAAATGAACGCCCACATTTGCTGTTTCTGTAGTGAGTTCACACGAGAAAAGGCTGCCGAGTACATTTTACAGAAAAGAAAACTGAGGCACAAAGACACTGGCCAGATATTAAAAGCTGTGTCTCCTCCTGCTTTTTAGTCTAGATGAAAGCAGTGAAATGATCAGTGTGGCTCCAAAAAGGGGGGGAAAGGCCATAATAGGGCTGCTTGGCAGGCTTTGGAGAGGGTTTCTGCTGGAGAAGGTTGGGGAAGTAAAGACAGTTTGTCAGCCTGCAGGAACAGGAGTGTATCTGTCTCAAGTGAGTGTTTGTGTTTGTTGTTTTTTTTAATACCAGTTGGTGGAGCCACCCCCTTACCCCAGTTGGCTGTCTGAGTGTTCATTAGAAGGAGCTGGGACTCCAGTGCTCCTTGGGACTGGCTGGGGTGGGCTCTGTGTTTTGTAAGTTCCCCCACCTCCAGAGTACCTGAGGGCCAGCGTGGGCTGCAGTAGCTCTCCGTGCTTCGGCTAGTGCTGTGATACATGGGCTTCACACTTCTGGCACTTGTGTTTTTGCCCCTGACTTGGCTGTTTAGGGGACCATGGGGGGTTGGGGGAAATCATTTGCCCTCAGATCCTCACCGGGCTGTGGGCCATCCAGTAAACAAAGGCTGCCCAGATGTGTTAATGAAGCAGCATGAGTACTGGAAGCATTATACATAATTACTCACATATTCATAGGCTGTATGGGGGTGTAGAAGGGGGAACCCTACTGGTTAAAGTTCTTGAGAGCTGTTTTTGATAGCTAGTGCTGCCTAAAAGGCCTAAAGTGGATTTTAAGTTCTAATTTTGTGAGTCTGTCAAGCTCCAGCACCCATGAAGAGGAAGGTCTGTGAACAATGAAATATTAACCAGCAGCGGTGTTTAGTTACCTTGAGTCCTAGAAGGTTGACAAAATGCATAGCCACAGTGTTAACCCTACCAGTCTCCCAGTACATCTCTTCTATCACACAGATTTTCTTCAATGCAAGCAGGAATTATTTTCCAGCAATATTTTTTGGTGGGGAGGAGTGAGAGGGGGTGGTGGTGTGTGTCTTACCTGATTTTCATCAGGAGACCCTGTGGTTTACGGTACCAGCAGCCCAGGTATCTAGTGACTGACTCATCCAGGAGAATATGGGAGACCTTTTGATGCCCTGTTCTATTGCTCTCTTTTTAAATCTGGGTGGTTCTTTCTCCATTATTTCTTAACCACAGTTTTGGTTGGGGCTTGATCCACAGTGGTTGTGTTATCTCTTGGTTCTCATTTCTGCCAGCTGTTACAGTGTTTGGTGCCTGTGGGGACAGAAACAGGTGCCAGGAGGAAATGAGAAGGAATTAGGACTGAGCATGTGTTTCTTGCATTTATTCTTTGCAAGGGGGCTGAATGAGTGCTTATTTTGTTAAGCAGCAGTTGGATATGTGACATTATTCAAACTTGGAGAGATTGGTGCTTACGAGAGTATGCCTCATTACTAGTACGTGGACTTCACTAACAAAGTGCTTTGGATTTGGACAGGCTTGTTCTGAATATATGGGGTACTTTTGTGGTAACGGACCAGATTGGGAATGTGAGCTGAGGTCAAGGTTGGGCCCTACATCACACTGGCTGTGTGACTCTCAGCAAGCCACAGAACCTCGCTGAGCTGCTTCTTCATCTGGAAAACTTGTTTCATGCAACTCACAGGCTTGTTGCTGGGTGAGCCAGTGAGATTTTTGATGTGAAAGCACTTTGTAAACTGCATACGACCACATAGATGCTCAAAGTATTATTACACCGTTGGAAATCACCAGGCCTGCTGGCAGCTTTCCTAGCTAACTCAGAAATAAATGAATCAAGTGAATTCTATACTTTTTCTCTTAATAAACCAAATGAAAAGCAGCAGATACTCTAAAACCCATTTTGGGATATTGAATAAGGTTTTAAAGATTTGAAGGTGATGTAATGTTCTTGATGGCTTTTTCCATGGTTTTGGGGGCCATTGTACGGAAGATGTGAGCAGTACGCTTTCCCTGTATCTTTGTGCATTTACCTCCAAATGCCCCATAAGTGCCCGATTCTGAAGTGCCCATGTTTACATTTAGATCCCTCTTACCACATTGCTTTCTTGGAGAAAGGCTATGCTAATTTACGGCCCCCCCAGGTAGTGTGTGTGAGGCTAGTGGGTTGGTTTGTCTGTTGGTTTTTAAAAACCAATACCATCACTTGTAACAAGTAGTAAATATGTCAATTGGGTTTTATTTAAATTTCTGTTTTCTTTCCTTGTCCTCTCTCAGGGCATTAGCACTAAATGAGATAAGGTTTGTGAAAGCACTTTGTAAAACAAAATTGCTCTAAAAACAATGTGGTGTTATTAGAACAACTATAGTAGTGAAGAGAAGAAGGGAGTCTGTATAATTGTACAATTTCATAGTTCATATTTGTGAAAAGCTTTTGTGAGGACATGACATTATTTAAGATGACCCAGAATCACATTGTTTTCACATGTGATTCCAGCCTTTGTGAGGTGGACTTTGCATGGTTACAAAGATCCCATTGGGCTCTGATTTGGAAGACCATTCCATTAAAGACAGCTGAGAGATTCTTGCTTGCTTACTATGCTCTGGCAAGTGTGTTGGGTATTAGAAAATCTGATACCATCCCCGTCCTCAGAGAACTTAAGTAATGCAAAATGGTGTGGGGAGGAGAGGGATAACCTTGGGTAAATGACTTTACCTCTTTTAAGTCTCAGTTGCTTCATTTATAAAATGGGGAGAGTTACCCCTTCATTGTTAGTTTGTCAAGGTCATTTTGGAGGAGGAAGAATCAAATGCTAATGTGGGAAGTACTTTATAAACTGTAGCTCTGTAGACTTGGTGTGGATAAAATGAAAGTTCTGTGGTCAGGATTCTCACCTGGCCCTGGTTGGCTAGCTCACTACACACATGTGGGTAATACATTGCTATTGACTATATGAAGAGCTCCGTCCAGTGTTCTGGGTGACATGGTGGCATGACTGCAAGGGTGCTGGAGTGGTGGCAGCGCAGAGGACAGAGGCCCAGAGGATGGCTGTGCGTGCAGAGGGGGCTGGCCCAGAGGCCGAGACCGGCTTGCTGCATGCAGACTTGCTCTGAGTGAACATGATTTTAGTGATTGACCTGCCAGTGTGGAAATAAAGTTGGGTATAACCTTTTCACCCCAAGAATGTTCTGTCATTTCTTTGGTCACATTGAATCCATAGTGAACTTGCCTGGGGGCTGAAACCCATTGGCAAGGCACTTGGACTCTAGTCTCTGATACTGTGACTCTCCTCTGCTGTACTTAGGATAAGTCCCATGGGTCTTTGTGGCTGTAATTTGAATCCATAGTGAACTTGCCTGGGGGCTGAAACCCATTGGTAAGGCACTTGGACTCTAGTCTCTGATACTGTGACTCTCCTCTGCTGTACTTAGGATAAGTCCCATGGGTCTTTGTGGCTGTAATTCTGCGTCCTCAAGGTTGAAGAAGGAACATAGTGTTTCTGGGACATCTTTGCTGATGCAGCCTATGCGGGTTGCCTGAGGAAGAGTAAAAATGAAAACCAGTATAGGTGCTCAGCACTTTCCTTCTCACCAAGGCTCACTTCTCTAACTTAAGGAGAAGTGCAGTGTGATCTTTACATCGCGTACACTTTTTGGTTTTTCAGATGATGCGTTTTTATCCCCCCACCTGCAACCCTGGGATGTGAGGATGAGATGGTTATCGTGCGGCTGAGAAGCATTACTTTTTGGTGTTTGAGAAAGTACTTCTGGATAAACATCTTTGTCTTTAATGCTCTAATCAGGGTGTATGTCCCTGTAGAGATGAGGTGGAACTTAATGCCCATCACTTTTACCCAAATTGTCTCCTTTTCCATTCTTTTGCTGCCCAGTGCACTAAAGCACCATAGGTTCTATTTTAAACTTGTAGTAATGTCTTCATGTTGGAAGATGGAAGAGCCAACCTCAGTGGAAGGCATTTCATAGGGAGCCAGGGTCTGGCGTCCCAGTTAAATTGGTAGCATGTGGTTTTCACCTGCCTTCAAGGGCCTTGATTGTGTTATCTTGCGGAAACTATGTCTCCCACCACAAAACTTGGTCCTCCATACGTGCCATGTGAGTCCTTTTCACACTGATGATTCTGAGTGGCAGGGGCTACTGCCTTTGAGAGATGCTCTACAAAGAGTAGACTTGGCTCCCTAAGAGTTTGAAGTCATGAGTTTTTCTGGGGTTTGCTCTAGAAAGAGTTCATTCTTGTGCATTTAGAAAAGGGGCTGGAGTGGTTCACTGGGGAACAAGGAAACACAGTCTTAACTAACGAACCTAGTTGTTCTAGTGTGGTTTTGTGCAACATTCAGCTTTATCCTCTGCAGCCTTTGCGCTGGGACTTGTACTTGGTTACAATTTTTGGAAGGGTTTTTACTTTATGTGTTTACTTATTTATATATATATTTACACACACACACACACACACATACCACACCTCATTCCAAAAAGGATTTATTTAAGGCCATAATGAGCAGTCATCCTGGGAGCAAATAATGTTTGCTTTGATCTGATTGAAGTTCACTTTCTAAATCCGAAAAGTGACAGCCAGCTTAAAACATGGGCTGCAAGCTGTTGTTCTCAACCAAGCAGTGTTTGGGCTCCACAGCTTTTTGTTTTAGCTTTGAAAACTTGACCTAAAACTTTTAATTAAAGGCAAGTTTTGTTAAGTAATATTGATACTGACACCCTGACAGACCTTTAATCTGGAAGAATTTTTAAGAGGCCTGAAAGTAACCCCCAGTGGTGGTTACCTCCTTGAGTGGCAGAGATCAGATTTCTGGGTAAATGCTGATGCAGTGTGTCACTTTTTTCCACAGTGCAGGGGGCCAGGGAGGGTCTGGGTTTAATGAGAAACTTCTTTGTGGGGGAGCAATTCGTAGATGTTACTGGGTGAGTGATCCAGTGTTCTTTGTCTTTAAAAATGTTTTCAAATACTCATTTTGCATTGTAATCCTCAAAACTACTGTTAGGATTCCAAACCATTGTGGTTTAAACTTAGCTGGAATCTGAAAGATGGCTGACAGAGTGAAAAGAAACCTCCTTTAAATAAAGAACACACTTGGCTTGGCTTGCCTGATTGTCCCAGACTCCAGGCTCTGGGCATGTGTGAGCTGCAGGCTACACCCCCTAGTTGAAGAGGTAGGGGAATACTTGTTTCGTTCTACTGGAGGATTCCCCCCAGCTCAATATAAACACCATCAATTAGTCGTGCAGAAACTCCTGCTGCAGATATGGGCTTGCAAAGCTTCGTGTTACACCAAGTTCTTGTCTAGATGAGAAACATGCTCTGTTCTACTTGTGATAAATCAAAACTCTAATGATGCTATTAAGGTGGGTTTTCTTTTGGCTCTGGTAAGCTAAGAAGCATTGGGAGGTGGGGAGGGTGGTCTGGCTTGAAGCAGATATCTGAATCTAAAAAGTGGTCGTCTTTTCTCTTTCAATTCTTCGCCCTGGTCTTACTGAGTGATGCGATTGTTACCCCAGCCCTGACATCCCAAAATGAAACACATTTTCTACTCAACTAGCCTTTTTTCCTTTCTGCCTTCGGTGAGACTTAAGTTGTGTTATTTCTCTCCAGAATTTATTGGAGCAGTAGGCAAAGCCTCTTGGGAGTGTAAATAATGGTGATTATAAAGAACAGTTTACCAAGGAAGGCCATTATCTTTGACTTGCAAAAGCTTGTACAGCTGAACATTGTTTGCTTACAGTTGTTTAATAAAAATGAAGACCTTAATGGTACCTCTTGTAAGAGGAGTCCTTTTACTCCACTTGAACATGGAGGTCATCTCAATAAAGAACAGAATACCTTGTCCAGGCCTAACTGCTTGTTTGTCTGGACAGGCATTATATACGATCTAGGGAAGGCCTTGGATGGTTCGTGGTTGCTATTTTCCTACCATCAGCTGCAAATAATCCTCCCTGCTGAGCATTAAAAGATTTCTAAAGCTGATGAGTAATACCTCATTTACTTTGGAATCCCCCCCCTAACTGCTTCCTACCCAATTTATGAATCCAAAGATGGTTTTAAAACTAATTTAAGGAACTTGTCTGAGTAGGCACTGACATTGAATACATGTATTTATTTAAATGGTAGACTCTCATGCTCTTAATTAGAGCCCACACTATAGCTTCAGGGGAATAGGAAGGCTGGAGCTGCAGTTTTTATTTTTTTTGGAGATTAAAGATACCTCTCATCACCCTTTTAAGTGTAACTACAGCGTTGTGTATATATTCTTGGCATACGTTGCTATCCTTTGCTGCTGTATTTAGCAAAGTGTCAGCCCTTTTTAGCCTTTCTTTTTAAAACTTTTATATCCCCAACTTATTCCAGTTCTTTTGGCAGTTCTTCAACTATTTTTCTTTTGGCATTTCAGTGGTAGTTCAAGACAAAAGGCATTTTAGGCATCTCAGTCTCTCCTCGAGTGATTTTAGATGTGAATGTAATTTTTTTGCCCCTTAACAATTCAGTGGTTTTTAGTATCTTCAGAGTTGTGCAGTCATCACCACGATCAGTTTTAGAACATTGCTATCACCCCAAAAAGAAACTCCATATCCACTGGCAATCATTTCACTTTGCATCCCAGTTTCCCCCATCTTGGAACCATGAATCTACTTTCTGTCTCCGTGGATTTGCTTATTCTGATATTTAAATGGAATTATACAATATGTGGCCATTATGACTGGCTTTCATTTAGCATAGTATTTTCAAGGTTCATTCATGTTCATTCATGCCATCAGCTCTATCTTTTTATAGCCAAATGTTACTGAGTTGTATGGGCATACCATGTTTTGCTTTATCCGTCAGTTGATGGGACAGTTGGGTTGTACCTTTGGGTGGCTGTTGTGCCAGGTATTATTTATGCTGCTATGAATATTTGTATACAGGTGTTTGGATGATGTTTGCATTTCTGTTGAATACCTCAAATTAGAAGATGATGCATGTGTACTTTATTGCTACATTTATTTACTGCTGTTTTACTAACCCACTAAGCTGTGTCTCTCGGTTTGTGTCCCTGAGCCTCCTGTGCTGTGTTCAACAGAGTGCTACCCTGGACCCTCCCCTTTGGGAGGCTCTTGCCTTGCCTTTGTGGGAGGGGTTCTCATTCTCCTCACTGCCTGCCTGCCCCCTACCCCGGGGTGAGTGTGGGGCCAGCAGTGGTCTTCCTTCTTCTACACCTTTGCAAACATAAATACTGTTCATACACACTTAGGCCAGAACCACATGCTCCACGTGTTAGATGTAAAAAAATGGTGGGATTTTGAATTTCCTCATGGGATGATTTACTTTTTATGGGTGCTCAGGTGTTTTTGGCTGTCAGTCATGAATCCTCAGATGCATCTTTGCTCCGCATCTACCGCATAAGGTTTTGGGAGGGGTAGAGGAAGAACCAGGGCTCCTGTCTAGGAGCCTGGAGAGAAAGCCCGAGGAGAAAGCCGGAGGGAGGAACTCTGCTTGCCTTATACCCTCAGGCTGACTTCCTTGTGGCTTCCTAAGTTAACCCTTCCCAGCAAACCACCAAGGGAAATGGAACTGTCTGCCTAGGAATTTTCCCTGATTTCCTGACTCCTTCCAAGCCTAGCTTTACCTAAATGAGAAATGCTTAATAAAAAAAAAGGAGGCCCCTAATCACGAACTCCTTTTAAGAAATGGGAGTTCTTTTAAGGAAGAGGGATAGTGCTATGTTTTCTTTTGATATTTGAGTTTCACCGGACTTGATTTTTTTTCCCCAAGCTGGTGTGAGATTGTTGGGATGAGATTGGTCTGTTATTTGAGTCAGGCACTTTTTGCTCTCAGTTAAGTGTTAAGGGAAAGTATGAGGCAAAAGAAGAGAGGTGGAATGGTGGGGTTGAAACAGTCACATGGCTGAGGGTGTTCTGAAGCATTTCGGGAAATGGAGAGTGTGTGTTCTTACTCTTCCTAATGAACCTCTTGGAGTGGACGTCCTGGCCTTTCTTCCTGGTTCCTGTTGATGATTGGAAGCCTAAGACCAACCTGTCTGTCAGCATTTGGAATTATGTAGTGCTCTAGTTCATTGTCAAAAAACCCCTTACTAATGGTATTAATTTTGGTTTTTGCCACTCCAGTTTTTCTGTTACAGCTGTGGCTTGTACTGACTCGTGCTTAGGTCATTGATTCAGCTAAGTGGAGTCCTCACGGGTGGCTGTGTTCCATATTTTCTCTGAAGTGGCCAAATAACCAAGAATTTGCAAGGTGTGAGATACCTACTTCCATTTGGAAGGTAGGTGTGAGTGCCAGGGGTGGGGGTAGTGTGTGCATGTGTGTGTGAATATTCAAGGAGTTACTATTTTAAACTTTGCATTGTTAATTGGAAATTGGTGTTCTGTTCTGCTGAGCGGCCTTTGTGTGGTGTACCTATACCCTATACAAGTATTTGTGCCATTTCAAAAGCAAGTGCCATGTCCCTCCTACTAAAATTGCTTATTAGAGCTAATTTTAAGAATCGAGTTAGAACTGCCCTATAATGTAATGCAGAATATTTCCCAATAATGCCTAGGTTAACAATGATAGTCTTGCTGTATTGTGCAAAAAAAGCTTCTGTTCAGACCCAGCTGGGTTTCAGGCTTAATTCATTGCTCTATGGTGGGATCACCACAGCTGCTGTGGGGCCTTTACAAATGCAAAAAAGCTGTCAGTGTTTGTTTCATCAGCTGCATAAGTGATGAGGCCAAGTTGAGGAATCCATTCCAGTGTGCAGGCTGTAGCCATTATTGTTTACAGAATTAGTGTGTTGGAGCTTTAAAATAGTTGGCACATCCACTGCCCTTTAAAAGCATGAGACTAAGGAACAGGACCAATTGGTCGTCCCTGTCTGTTGGCCGGATCTAGCCCAGCCCTGTCTTCAGCAGTCACGGCAGCAGTCTGTGTTGTACGCCTGACTCTTTTGGACAAGGTGGGGGTGTTGCGTTGTTATCCCTTTAGTTCTGAATCTCACACTTAGGTTTGCATGTCAAAACCAGTGTTTTGTAAAGTCAGTTATTTAGAGTTCCATAATAAGAATTGAATTTTACAGCCTTAATCCTCCTCCCAGCTCTAGATAGGCAGGAATAGGATTGCCTGCCAGCTGGGGCTTCAGATAACTGTGCAGTAGCATTCCAGGTTCAGCTCTTTGGGGTTTATTTTGCGAAGTGGTATCGTATCGCTTTGGGAATTGCCCTCATTTCTCCCCCTGGATAGGGACGTTAAGGCTACCTCTTAGCTGCAGAAAGACCCACAGACAGGTTACTTTCCAGCCAGTTTGGGAATGTTCCTACAGGGCTCCTCAGTGGACACTGACCCTTCTCCAGATACCTGGTGTCCTGTACTGTGGCAGCATGTCCGTGGGCTGGCAGGCATGTATATGGGACCTGCATCCGTGGTCTCTCATGGGATAGCGTGGCATTGGCCCAGCCCCCCTTTCATTTTAACTTGATTTATTTCCAACCCCTTTTTCAGCCCCTGTCTCAGCTCGGGACATCTTTGTGAAAGTCAGGCCTCATAGAGGAGAGGCGGAATGGTGGGGGTTGAAAAAGTCACGTGGAGGGCCCTGGTGGTGGCCGGCCTGCAGGGGCTTTAAAAGTGGAGCTTGTCAGGTCCCTCAGCCAACCTGGATGAGGGGACCTCTCCCAGCTGGAGAGGCCGCAAAGTGCTCTTGTGTATTCATGAAGAAGATGGGCGAGGCTCAGGGTCTCCAAATTAAAGGTCAGTACTGATCAGCTTTGGCTCAGCAAACTGTCACACCTGTTCTTAATTCCTTTGTCTCCACGTTTCACCCTAAAATGTGTCTGGAACCCAAAAGGACAAATGGGGCCTATGAATCCCATGTGGTATTTGTGCTGATTAAGTGGAGTCTAGATCTTGTATGTCCTTCCTTTCAAAGCTTTTTTTGTGGGGAGAGGGTGATTTCTGACAATTATATTTTAAGTCTTACAGTGAACCTCTGACAGAGAACAAATACAAACATAGTGTAGATTTTTTACTTTGTTCTCAGCACCCTCCCACCTGCCATCACACTCACCCTGGAACAGTAGCAGCGAAATAGCTGAAACAGTGAACTTCACATCCTCTCCACCTGGGGGAAGGCTAATTTGCAGGGCCTTGTAAGGAAGCAGCAGTTTCATGGTCATTGTTCTACCTAGCAGTGCTTGGTTGCACTTGCAGAAATGCCACTCAGGCCAATGTGTTTCTCCTGCCTAGGGGGTATTTGGTATATATTTTGAGCTTTAGGCATCTGTGGATACAATGAAAGTTCCTGTGGCCAGGATTCTCACCTGGCCCTGGTTGGCTAGCTCACCGCACAGGTGTGGACAATATGTCGTTATTGACTCTATATAAAAGAGTACTCTGGGTTGACACGGTGGCATGGCTGCAGGAGGGCAAAGACTGGAGTGGTGGCAGCACTGAGGATGGAAGCGCAGAGGTAGAGACCAGCTTACCGCATGCAGACTCGCTCTGAGTGAACAAGATGTTAGTGAGTCATCTGCCACCGTGGAAATAAAGTTGGGTATAAAAATCCCTTTCACCCCAAGAACGTTCTACTGTCATTTGTTAGGTCACATTGAATCCATAGTTGACTTGCCCGGGCCTGAAACCCATTGGCAAAGACAGCGTCTTTTATCAAAGCCAGTTTATTGTCATCGTGGGGCAAAAACATGTTCTTGCTTTAGTTTGTGTGAATGTACTGCATTCTCTGTGTTTTAAGACAGTCTTGTGAATACATATCCTAGTGAGTCATGTTCTGTCACATGAATATCATTCACCTCGTGACCCCTGGAGACTTCAGTTATCTGCCTCTTAAAAAATTCACTGCTTTAAGGGTGTGAGCTGACCACTGAATGCTCACCCTGCCACTTACTAGTTTGGGTTCCTGGAAGATCACAGGGCCTCATCTTAAAGCCAGCCTCAGTGTTCCTCACTGTAAAATGGGATGCAGATACCTCCTTGAGTGAAGAGTCGACGTTTTTTACTGCCCCTATGTGGTAGGCATTCCCTTTGCCACATTGGCTTGCTTACAGCTTTTGTGATGGAGGGTTTGTACTGATACAGACACATTATAACTTGCTGGATGGCCAACTGTTAAGTTGTTCTCCTTTGGCTGTGGGGAGAGATGGGAGCTCAAACTCTGAACATGAAAAAAGTGTCCCCGGAGAGCCCGAGCGTCATTTTCTTGACCTCCATGCCCTCCACCCATCAAACATAGAACCATAAAGCGCCTTCCTGTTCACCTGCAGAGCTGGCTCAGGTCTGCTAGAGGGGAAGTGGAAGGCCTGGGGATGGGAAGCACCCTGAATCCCAGCTGGCACCCTTGATGGGTGTCATTTGTCAGGTAGTCCAGGAGAATGTTGTTCTTAGCATCAGGTTTCAAATGATAGTAATATGCAGACAGACTCACAATGCTGTGGGAATGGATTATGCTGCTTCTAGTGAGTTTTTTGGTTGAACATTTCAACCTATGCTGTTGTAACTCTATGGGAGGACATTTTAGTGACTTTCCTCCTTTTCTAAGTCGGGGCTGATGTAGGAACAAGATTTTGCCTTGAAGGGCCTGCTCGCTGTTAGCCTGACAGCTCTTTATAACTGTACATTCATTGATGGGATGGGAGTCCTTGTGCTGTGTGCATGCTGAGTCCCAGAGGGTTAGGTATTTTACCTACATTCCCGAGGATGTCAGTGTGCTACTTGGGGCCCTGGGAGTAAGCTCCATTCATCTGAGGGTTCAGCACGAGGCAAGTTGGTTCTGTGGAATGCACATTGATGGCCTCCCAGAATGCTGCTAGGCCAGAGCTTCTAAGTCTCAACCCCTGAGTTGGGGGGTGGGGGTAGTTAGTCATTTATAATCTCTACAGTGGGGGTATAGGAAGCATGGACTCCTCCCCACCCCACAGTGGGGATAGGTGGTGGGGGATGTTGAAACCTTTGCTTCTCACTGTGTATGTGCCTGCTGAAAATTAAGATACAATAAGGGGTGGTGACCACCACTTTGTTCTTTCTTTGGAAGGCCCATACCCATCACTCCGTATAAAAATTAGAACAAAACTTCAAACCCTTTCAGATGGATGACGTAGTTGACCTGAATTAGCTGTATTTTCACAAGGGCAGAGCCAAATTTTCCTGCATAACAGCTTTAACTTCACAACCAAAAAGCTCATTTTGAGCTTTTACTGTTGTTGACAGTGGTTATCTTGCTGTTGCTAATAGAAACTAAAAAGTTCATTCGCCAAAATGATTGTCATTTCCTTCTAAGGAGTGCTTGCTTAACTCCAGGACTTCATTTAGTCAGAGGAAAATGGTTGCTACTTCCCTGTTAAGCTTCTTTCCATTATGACTGTTGGGGGCTGCCCGGGGAGATAGGGGTAAAATAAAGGGATTGTTTGGAAGTTGTTTTGCCTTTTATCCGCAAGCCTGTGTGGAGAGGGCTGTGGCTTTAGAAGGGGTAAAATGGGAGGCAGACAACCCTTGCCGCTGCAGGCCAAGCCTCCCGAGGCTTGTTTATTAAAAAGTAAAAGGGAGCTCTTTGCAGATCTTTAACATGCACACGTCTTCCTCTCCCCCATCCTTCCTCCCCTGCTGCTTTATAAATCTCCCAGTTGGAAATTTTTAACATGGGAGAGCTTCTTCCTGTGCTTCGGTTGGCAGAATGCTCACACACAACTGCAAAGAATTCACTTCTCCTTTTCACAGCATTTCTCATTTAAAAGCATTGGTGGGGCCACAGAACAAAATAAAAAACTTGAGGATTTTTCAGAAGTGGAAGCCAAGTTTAATTAAACCTAAGGAAGCTGGGGACTATAACCCTTTTGTTAAATCTCTTAAAGTCAAGTGTGTGCCAATGGCAGGCAAGGTGGAAAATGCCCGCAGCTGTTCCCAGCAAGGAAATTTCAGGCCTCCTTATCTGGTTTGTGTTTGGGGAATGTCCTAGCATTTATTGGTCTCTTGGTGGCCTCAGAATGGTTGCAACTTTGTCAGGTGGTTGCCTCCTTGTTGCAGGAGGAAAAGACTTGAAGAGCTTTCTGTGTCTTCTGCACCCGGTTATGTGTGCTCTGCTCCAATCACTGCCCAAGCCCTTGGGCTGCAACACTTCTTGTATCAAAAGTGGTTTCTGACTTGGTCAGTGCCTTTTAGCATTGGCTTTGTAATCTAGTATACTTGGGAGGCACCCCTGAGCATTTTGGATTATGGGCTGGTTTCTTGGTCTTGGGAGATTTTATAGATGTTCACCAACAGCTGCATTTAGTCTGCAGGAAGACTGTTGTTCAGGCAGTATTTATGTTTGTCTGAAGTGCTTCCACTGATTTACTTAGACCAGAGCCCAGTCAGGGTCCAAAGTGAATTGTGGTCTAGTCAGGCCTGGTTTGTCAACAGGAAGGATACTTTGACCTTCACAGAGTGAAGATAAGTGCATTTCATATCGGGTGACATCCCTTCAATTGAGTTTTGCCAAGAGTTTGTTGAGCTTCACCCCAGCCTTTTCATTTCTTTCCTGGGAGTAGTTATAATAGATATTGTGTGGGGTGTGTGTGTAATTGTGTGTGTTTTTTTAAACACAAGGAATATACACAGAAAGCTCATATACTCATTCTTTAGCACTTCTGTAGCTCCTAGCATTTCTTTCAAACTGAGGAAATGATTTACTCACAATCATGCTTGGGTATTTCCATATGTGATCCTAGCCATTTGTTAGATAGTCTGACAGACAATCTCTCATTTCATAGGTATAAAATTGGTACTTTAAGGGGCTTAATAACTTCAAGTCCTGTCAGGCTAATATGGTGTAGAGCTAGAACTTGGAACTGTACCTTAGGACTTGATGGTGACTGTGGTATAGAGGTGTGGGGCTTTGGTTTATTTAGGTTTTTGCTGTACTTTGAAAGGGCTGAGACTTTTCTGCGGTCATGTTTCCCTTAGTTGTGACGTTGTGTGTAGGACTGGAACAGAATTCCCCTCCAGGATGCTATGATTTTGTCATCTGTGACCTTTGTGGCCCAACTTCCTTTCAATTCATTCAGTTTTAATTTCACAAGTACCAATTATCTCCTTTGTGTTACTTGCCCGTCTGTGTATTTTCTGCTCTTGTAGTGGGGAAGGGCATGCGAGGGAATCCAGGATTGAGACCAAGGAAGGTTCAGGAGGGTTTTCGGACGGTGCATACTAGTTGCACAGAGACCTTGTTAAAGGGAGCTTTTCCTTCAGCAGCAGGTCGCAGGTCTGTGCTTCTGACATCTCTCAGGGATGGTCGTGCGTGATAGCAAGGAGTTAGGAATGACTTTGGTCCCGAGGGTAGTTTGTGCAGTGGTCTCTGTTCTCATGTCTCTGTCCTGGCTAGGGCAGCTCTTTATTCATTGGGGAGCTACCAAAAAAAGTTTGAAAACTACTCACCGAGCTTTCAGAACCAGCAGAGACTGAAGACCGTGTTAGTCATTCTCCCACAATTGAAAGATGTTTAAAAACAGTGATGGGATTGTAAAGCCTAAGCATTGCTCAAAAAAGCCTCTTTGGCCCAGTGTCCTCTAAGCTGCCCTTTCTGAGGGCCATTCTTCAGTTTGTACACTGGAAGGAAGCCTGGTGTTGTTTCCTTGCAGACAACTAGTTATAATGCGCTGTCTGTATAGTGTTACACATTTCCCAAAACCCTGTCATGTCTCATTTGGTAAACACAGAGCAGTCTCAGGAATTTCTGTGTAGAGCCCTTGCTGTTCTGCTGGTCTCTATCCAGAACGCATCTTGAGAGCTTTTTATGTCTTTTGAAAAAAAAAAAGTTCTATATTGGATAATAGTGCCCATTGATGGAATGCCTACCTATGGAAATGTTTCACATAACAGAATCTTTGCTCTTCAGGTCTTATCCATAGCCCTATGAAGCAGCCATTTCCCCCAAATTGCAGTAGAGGAAACAGGGCTGGGACATGGGGCCAGGGTTCCTCCCTAGTTCCCCTCAGGTGCCATCTAAATCCTGGGCATGTTTCACTTTGAAGGGCCGGCTGGGCTGGTGTTCGCCCTTCCAGCAATTAGTACTGCCTAGAGGTTTGGCAGCCACAGCCCCTGGTTTTCAGTTCTTACTCTTGTCTTGTACTTAAGCTCCTACTTAATTCCTTTGTGTCTGTCTCAGTTGCTCTCAGTTTTCTTATCTGTAAAATGGGGGTCATAAGTATATAGTATGTAATTTGATTTTGAATGTCTGGCACTTTAGTTTTATAACTAGGGTTTTATTTATTATTGCTATACTGTCTGTTCCTCTTCCCTCCTCCTCCCAGTAGTTCTTCAAATCTTTCTTCTAAATGTTAAAAGCAGAATCTTAATGATTTTTCTCTCAGGTTAAAAGGTACTGACACTAGGTTAAAGGATGTTGTATTTGTGTATTGTTATCAACATGCAAAATAAAACCCAGTAAGTGGACCCGAGGGTAGTTTGTGCAGTGGTTCAACTTACAGTGGTTCCTTACAGAGGAGGAAGTTGGATGATTCAGAATTGGTACTTACTAGATTTTGTGTGTCTTCGTATTTTACTCGCTCAATTTCCCAGTGTGTGTGGGGAATTCCGTCTGCCTGGAAACACCGCACTTCCTCATATTAAGTGACTGCCTGTCCTGGCCTCCCCCAGACTAATGTTCACTGCCATCTTGAGACTGTTTTTAAAAGCATTTTTCACTTGCTAACAATATTGAATACACATAGTGGGCTCTCTGTAGACATACCAAATTGAATAGCCAAATGATTAAAGATTTATACGTGGGGTGTGTGTTGATAATCTCCTCCTATACTTGTCCCCGATGGTGTGTCCTTCGGGAGACATATTTATAAAAGTAGGGAAGTAATTTTCAAATAATGATAGTGTTCTTTAAAAAATTGTTTTTAAGGGTGGTTTTTTGGAAGCATGATTTTCAGAAATAATGTAAAATTAGAAGGGCCTTGGCTTTGAGTCCCCGAAGACCAGTTTCATTCTTGTAAGGGCTATCACTGAAGAGCAAACTCTTTTATTTTTTTCTCTCTTCTGTGTCTCTATGAAATTATTTCTGTCTATATCATTTTCCTTTCCTGTCTTTAAAAAAAATAAGGTTTTGGATGTTAAGAGATTTTTCTTTGTTTTTTTTTTATGAGAATTTTGGGGATGTCTTTACTGTTTTTGCCTGTTCAGAGCTCTGTGAAGAAACTGGTGTGGTTTTTGTGTGTTAACTGAAGAGATATGTGGTCCTATTTTATTTTCACAGAACAGCTGAAAGCTTTTATGTATTCTCTGTATTTTGTTCTGAGGAAACATTTGTAAAACAGGAGATGCATGGGAAGACGGCAGTTTGGTGGCACGTTGCATTCTCTGACCGAAATTAATTTGTTTTCATTCAGATAATTTGACACAGTCCAGTGACTGATGTTTCCAGAGTGGTTTATTATACAGCAGCCCAGGAGGTGAGGAGATTTTAGGACTTGTGTTTGTATGTGTGAAGGGGGTGATTTAGAAGACCAGAACCAGTGATTCTGGATTTTTCTCTTAGTGGTGATCCTCGGCACCTTTACTCTTCGTTGGGTCTAAGAAGGAGGTTTTACAGGTTTCCACACCCTCTTTCCTGTTTTTTTTTTGGTACTTTCCCATTCCCTCAGTGAGACCCTTAAAAAGCTATTGACAATCTGATGGTCAAAAGCTCCACCTGCAGTTAGAAGCTAGTCGTCCTTCTGGAATGTTCTTCCCACAGGAGGCTGGTACCAGGCTCTGGCCTGAAGGAGGTTTTGATTTGGCCTTAATTTTTCAGTCTCTTGAGAGCCCATGGACTGAAGGAGCCCTTCAGGCTTCCCAGTTTGTGTGATAGTATCAGAAATGGGTTTGTTGGGTTGCCTGGGTCTCTGACTTGGGCCACAACCTCAGGGCCATTAGGGTGGCATGGGATGTGCACGCAACAGTAAGAGCTGTTGTTGGCTCTCCTTTATGAGGTGTCTGGGCTCAAGATCCAAGACTGGAGAAGCGCAGTGCAGGGGGCAGCAGGAAGGCTGGCCCTCTGGTGCCGAGTCAAAGACTGGAACAGGCTGGAAAAGTTTGTCCTGACCTACAAAGAGGTTATATAGACAGGCCTTTGGGTCTTTAGCGTTTCCTTTCTTTCAAAAGGCCATGTGCACAGTTGAATTGGAAAATTTTCTATGTACACAGCTTCTTCATTAGATACTGATACCAGTTAATTCAAAATCGCTTGTAATTGGAAGCAGCTGCTGTTTCCCAGCTGACTAGGTGTTTGGATCAGATGCTTTGAATTAGCTGGACTTGGATTATTCATATTTTAATTAAAGTCCGTTTTATTCCCCCCAGTCTCCTGCCTTGCCAGTGACCAGAATTTTGCAGTAATGCATTTGAAATTACATGAGTATCCCAGTAGAAAGGCATAATGTAAGTTCAAGGACTTGGAGTTGATTATGGTCTTGTATTATTAAATAGTGAATTTAACTGCATGGCAGTTCCCTTTTCTCACCCTTGGAACCTTGCTTCCATAGTGGGGAGAAATTTCATTCCATTTAGAAAAGTTGAGACTTTTGTCCCTTGTCCTCCTCTTGGGACACAGGCATATTAGCCTAATTGGTTATGTCACTGCTACAGGGAAGGTGCTGCATGAAATAGGACAAGCAATTTTCCGGTACTTTTCGTCTAATGGGGTTTGCAAATTAAGCCATGAATAGTGGGGCTTTGGGGCAGTTTTGGGATATTTTCTTAGAAGAAAAAATGTGCCAGTGGTGAGGCTGTTTAGTGCTTCTGTTCAGGAAGCAGCTTGTAGGACAAAAACAGCTACCTTGAATTTTCAGGAAAAAAATTAGAGGCAAGATTGCTTTGCATTTCTCTCTCCGTGATGCTAATGAGGAAAAGAGGCATTACGGGAGGGAAGGAGGTAAATGGCTGTTTCCTTCCTTTTCCTTTCCCTATTTAAGGTACCTAACTAAACTTGGACTTGATGAATGGCCTAGTTAATCAAATTCTGTGTCAGTCTCTCTCCTCCCCTTGAGCATCCAATCTCTGCTGTGTGGTCTGGGAGAGTTAAGAGGGTGTAGAAGACATCATCATTGTCTTTTTTAAAGGGTCTTTGGAGAGACAAAAGTATATACCTGTCATACATTTAGGGAATTATGTAAATTGCTGCCACCAGTGCCCCCTGTGATCTGGCTTTGTCATATCCTGAGCATGGGGAGAGCCAGAGGAGAAGGAGTCCTGGTCCTGTTTGGCTGTTTGGAGGTGGCAGGTTACTGGAACGGTGAAATAGCCCATCCAGCCTTGTCCTTCCACTTTCCTGTTTTCCCAGAGGTTGTCTAAGGATATAAAACCAGTTGGCAGCCCCTGGACTGGAGAACCCAAGTTATAGCCCTTTCTCCTCTGCCTGTTCTGCATTGGGTCAGAGATCTGGGGGCCCTACAGAATGAAGTGGGGTTTTGTTGGTCCATGTACACAGCCAGACACTGGGACAGAGACTGGCCCTGGAGGAGAGACATGCTGGGGGTTTACTTTCAGAGGCAGTCCTGTGTTACATTCATGCTACTTGGAATTTCCAGTGACAAATAGTAAGTTGCTTTGGTAGTTTCTTGATAATAGACCTGGCAAAATCTGATTGTATTTTGGGCTTTTCCCCAAGTTTCAGGGCTACCAGCAGGCAAGCCCTGGGTATACCTAGGAAGAGGTAATGAATTTGACAGGGCAAAATCTTGTTACCGTGTATTTCATTAGAAAGCTATAGTTCCTTCAAGTTTTCAATTTTCCACAAATGGGTTCTTAGTAATAAATGCTTTGTTGAAATCTCTCTACATAGCAACCATCATGTTTGAGTGCCTTGCCTGTTAAGAATAGAATCAAGTGTTAAAGTATATAAGCTATCTATATTCTCGCACAGATTTGTAAAGCCAGAATCCATTTTTTTACTTTTGCTGGTTAATAGAGTTGACTTTTGAGAGATGAGTGGCCTGAAGCAGTATGTGGTGTGGGGAGCTGGTTGAAGTCCACTTTTCTCCGCTGTGCAGATTTTAATCATGAGATGATACTTCTCTGCCCTGGGTGTTTACGCTTAGAGATGTTGACTCTTATCTTTCCTGGGCAAAGCTTCTCGGGTTTGTCCCCCAGTTTAGTGATATTCAGGATAGTCTCATGATAAAAGGAACTAGTCGTTAAACTGCAATCGCTAATCAAGGTCCAGCAGGCCTCGTTGTGCATTTTAAGGTCACTGTTGAAAATAAAAACTTACTAGGGTAAAATAATGATTTTTTATTAATTGAATAGATATTTACTGAGCATTACAATCATTTCGTCTATTCAAAAAAGTTTTGAGAATACATAGTAGGAAATATTTCCCAACTATATAGCTTGTTAATAGATAACCATGTTTAGAAAAAAATGGTCAAGGATTCCATCTGGTTAGAAATGCCTGGGGAAATTTCAGGAGGAAATTATCAAGAACAATATGGATAAATGGAGAAAAAGCAGAAACAACCCCTCTTTTGGGGGAGAAGAGCACACTGTTGGAGCATGCTATAAAAAGCGCCAGGAGAAACAACCCTTTGTGGAATATGGACTCAGAAGACTGTCATCGCTGGCTAATGATAATTAAGGAAGGTGCAGTTCAGGAGGCTGGGACCATCCACCCAGTCACATATGTGCCAAACCTGCTGAATGGGGGAATTGATTGGAGGGTGAGTGGAAAGACAGGGGTTACCCTGCTGTTGTATAATAAACCCACTTTCATAACTCCAGACTGGTGGCCGCTGGTGGCCATTGTGGGACCTCACCACCACCCCAGGCCTAGCCTTGCCCTGACTGCTGAATGCCTCGTTTTGTCTGGGCTTTGCGCTAGATGGGACTTGAACCCACTTTCTGGGGGGATTTCAGGGGAGGTGGAAAGGAAGAGGAAGAAGGGAGGATTCGAAAACGAGTGCTTCTTAAGGAATAGCAAAGTGAGATTCTCAGAGTATAAAAAAGAAATTGTAATTAGAAGACAAAAAAACTCTATAGAGTCGAAAGAAAGAGAAAGACCTTTGGTTCTGCAGCTGTGTGAGGAAGAGTCCCCGAGGCCCTCCTCTGAGCCCTACTTAGTGCTCAGAGAGAACACAGCTGATGTTAGAACCTAGCTCCGAGGGGTGCTTTTATTTATTTTTTATAATTGCTTTATTTATTAACTTAAAAAAAAAAGGTTTTGTTTTTTAACCTCTTGCACAGTATATATAGGAGGCCACGTGATGGTTGGGGGAGGGGTGGGGTAGAGAAGGAGGGCACCGAGAGGGGAAGGGGCAGGTATCCAGGCAGAGGGGAGAGAAGCTGTAGGGCTGATGGCTGTCTCTGCCTTAGAAAGCAAAAAATAGTTTACATTTGAAATGGGACTCTGGGAGGAAATGCTTTGATGATGAGTTCTTTTTTTTGCCCCCCTAAGAAAAATATTTAATTACTAGAACCTACTATTATATACCTGCTACTTAATGTAGTAGTGTTCCTCATTTTTCTATCAACCGACTCAAAAACAGGAAGTTTCTAATGCATAGGTGTAGGATTTCAGCTGTGTGCATTTTCAACATTAGTTAATAACTAAAATGTTCTCTGAAACCCTTGGGAAGAGGTGAAGCATCACATTCCTACCAGGAGCATCTGTGTCTCAGGTGATACACTTCCTTGCTAAAGTTTGATATTACCAGAGTTTTTTTTTTAATTTGTAAGTCTGACCTTTAATGTATATGGATTCATGTGTTGAACTTCATGGTACAGCATGTTTCCTATTTTTAGTGATACTCTGGGGTCATAATGTTTGTGTCTAAGTGTATTACTCTTTATTCCCTTCTTGTCAGTTCATAAAAGCCTTTACTAAAACCCCTTGCATTATTACAAGTTCTGTTGTCACTTCCCTTACTTATCCCAGCACAACTTCCTTGTGCTGAAACTATACCATTGTTAATCAACTCTCATGTTGATTGGTCAGTTTGATGATGTACTACTCTTTAATCTCCCTACTGTTGTCACAGTTCTGTTTCTTTAAAAAAAAGTTACTTCCGGGGGTTGGGGGAAGAAGAAAGGGGGCCTTACGATTAGCATGTATAATTGGGGGGTGGCACGGGGAGGGCTATGCAAGACAGAGAAGACAAGTAGTGATTTTACAGCATCTCACTATGCTGATGGACAGTGACTAATGGGGTATGTGGGGGGGACTTGTGAAGGGGGGAGTGTAGTAAACAATGTTCCTCATGTAATTGTAGATTAATGATACCAAATAAAATAAAAGAAAGTTACTTCCCTGCTCAAATCTTCCATACCTCTCCACTGCTTATGGGATAGAATGTAGTTTTAAGCATTACCTAAAACTCTTTATTAGGTCAACTTTATCCCAGTCTTGTCTTATGTGATATTCAGTCCTGTTCATTTTCTCTGTCTCTTTCCTGACAAGGTCATGGTCTTTGAAGTCTATGGTTACATTGCCCATTTCCTTCTTCCACTTCACCACTGGTGAGCCTCTGCCTCCCCCCTAAAGGCTCAGCCTCCGTGAACTTCCTGTGCTTCTACCATGCATTTTCCTCTCTCGTGAGTATCTCCTATGTGCTGGGCACTTGGCCTTGTTCTGGAAGAACAGGAACAAAAAAGGCAGTGTTGGGTTGACACTCAAATAACCTCTGTTGTTCATCTTTAGGTCTGCTGTTTGGAACCCATCAGTACATGTTGTTATCCTCAGTTTCTGTAAGGCTCATCCAGATGAACTGGGTCAAACCTCTTTATACCAGTTTTCATTTTACAATAAATTTCCTGCAGAGAAGTTGAAGGAACAGTTTGGTGGACACCTGGACCCTCAGTACCCAGACTCAAAGGTTAAGTCATGTGCATATGTGTCTGATTTCTTCTCCTCAAATCTGTGACTTTGGAAAATTTGAAATGGGGCTCTGTGGTTCTCCATTTAGAGGATAAAAATAAACATGCTGTTGTTCCTGTTGCAGCACTTTAGTAGTAATAAAAAAATAACTTTAGTGACTTTGGTTTTTTTCTGCCAAAGTAAATGTTGGCTCTCTTTCAGCCGTAGTAATGTAGCTTCTCTCAATTTGAGTTAAACTAAAGCAGGGCCAAGTTGAGAAATTAGTTTCTCAGTTTTTTCCCTTCCAATTTAGAAGAAAAATTAGATTTTGGATACTCTTGTTCCTGTAATTCTCTTCTTGGTTCTCTCCTCCTCCTACATTGAAAAAGATCAAGAGGAATGGCTAAGATGTCAGTGGAAGGAACAAAGATCCCATTTCACAGTATTTATTGGAGGTGGTTGTTGGTGATAATCTTCCAGAAGGGTGTTTGAACCTATATAGTTAATTCAGTACAGTTTCTTCTGAACCATAATTTGGTAAGGGCTATGCCCCTTTGGTTTTAACATGTAGTATCATTAGTCTGGAAATCCAAGCAGTATCAAGAAATGTTACCACATAAGTAGTAACTCATCGTTCTGCATTAGCTGGTGTTTCAAAGACTGATTTGGTGTATGATAGGGAGTTGAATTCTGTCAGTGTCCGACTTTCTTAACTGTGGAAGAGCCTGAGAAACAGGCATTGGGGAGGTGGCTTCTACTCATCCTGCACCTTCCAGGCAGGACTTGGCAGGAAAATGGGCTGTAAACCCCTTCTAGTAAGTGATTGGTGTGGCCAGGGGGACCTACAAAGCAATTTTGGGTTTGCTCCAGATTGTTGTTCACTCTTCACTGCGTTTGGGTTCACGTGATGCCATTAAAGATACAACTTCGTGCCTAAAAGAAAAATAATGTTGGATACATTGCGGTATACAAAAATCAGATGAATTTTGAATTTGAAACAAAGTTCAAGATCAAATTCAGAAATATTCAGAGCAAAATATGAAGCACCCCTGAATCCCTGTGCACTCCCACTTGGTCCACTTTCTGTGGAAAATTTTACATGTGCATTTATGCGTGCGCACACACACACACATGTTTTCCTTTGTTTTTCTTTCTTTTTTTGGCTTGATTATATAAATGGAATGGGGTCATGTTTTGTGATTTAGCCTTTTCTCACTTAACTGTATCTTGAAGATCTTTCCATGCCATCTTTTTAAATGTGTAGAATCTGACAGGTCCTACTGTACTGTAATGTCCTTAACCACCTCCTCATGATTCTCTTTCTAGAAGAGCACCTGGCATTTAGGAGGCACTCCATAGACATTTAGGTTGCTTCCACTGTTTTTGTTGACTTATAAACAAATTTCTTGCCATACATCTTTCACTCATGTGGGCATTTTGGCACAGGATTGAGTTAGAACTTCTGAGTCCAAGCATATGTGCTCAGATTTTATAGTGGGAAGATAATTTTTTCCTTCCAAAAAGGTTTAAGTGGTTTACATCCACCAACAGTGTATGAGTTTTTATTTCCTTCCCGTTTACCAGTACCTGGTATTAGAAAGCTGCTTTAGTTTTTACTAATGTATAAAATGTGACTCATTATTGTTGTTAAATTTGTATTTGTTTATATTGAGCATTTTTCATTGGTCTGTTGACCATACATATTTCTTTTGTTCATGACCTCTCCCAATTTTTATATTGGTTTATCTTTTTCTCACTGTGTTTTGTCAGAATTCTTTACATTCTGGTTATTTATTAAGCCTATTACAAATATTTTCTTCTAGCCTGTCCTTTATTATAGTATTTATAGTACCCTTTCTCACAGGAGTTTAACACTTCTTCTGTAGTCCAGTTTGGTTTTCCTTTACAGGTTTTGTTTCTTTTCTGACCTCAAGAATATGAAAATGTTCTCTCAGAAATTCTTTCTCTCTTTATTACTTCCTATGTAGCTAAATACCCCCTTCTAACTTCTTAATCCTTCTGCACTCTCCTGTCAGCCACTAAAATGGTATGAAAGCCTCAGCTCTCTGGAATCTTCCAGTAATGATGTCCTCTGACAGCCACATTTTATGGATACCTTAGGGTTTTTCCCTACCCACATACCAAAAGGCTGAAGATGTACTTTAGAAATCTTGGTACTCAGTTAATGTCATGGCCGTCATTATCCTGTATTAAGTCATGTATTATTGCTCCCATTGGATGTATAAGAAAATAGCTCTTGCCAGGGCATCACAGATTCTAGATTCCAAATACACTTAAATACATAATTTCTGTTTGAGTTTATAGCCTTTAAAAAGAAAGGACAAAGCAAAGGATGAAATAAAGGGGTAACACCTATTGTACCACAGCGTTCTTTACATGAAAAGCACACAACAGATAAAACTAACAGGTAAACGAGGAGCCTGCCTCTAAGCACAATAGTTTTCCTGGCCGTCAGATTTGCATTGCTGAGAGTCACTTGGAAGACTGGCTCTGAGCCTCTTGCCTAGACTGCAGCCAGCGCACGATGCAGCCAGCGCACGATGCAGCCAGCGCACGATGCAGCCAGCGCATGTTGCCTTTATCTGTTGTACATATTTACCACCCTTGAGGTTTCTTTTTCTTTTAAAAGGTAGAGCTTCTTTAAAAGCATTTTAGAACAACTGCTTTAGACTTGTATTTTTTTCCCTTTAACTGGAGTTTTTTCTGATTGTCTTGCCACTTGCCACTTAACTCTTGGTGATGTGAATGTCTCAGGTATATTTTGATCATGTAATTAATTATAATATGGGAAACCAGTTAACTAGGCTATTACTGTTTAAGTAATGATAAAAAGTGTCAGATTATGGGGCTGGGCCTCTGTGATAAGTAACGTGTCATTGCTTTTGTGCATGAACTTTGAAATTGCTTTTGATTCCTCAGAGACCTTTGTTTATTTTATTCTTTTCTAGCATATTCTCTAATAAGTGAGCTTAAAGGATAACAGAATCCTAGAAAAGAAGGCAAAGTGCCTTGTTTCTAACCTTTGCCTCCATTACATTCATACTATACTAAAACAATTTGTAAAGCTTTTGGAATCTCTTACAAAGGGATTTTTTGCTGGAATAAAACATGCATTATGTATCAGACTTACATATTAATACCCACTTGATGAAAAAAACAGCAGTTTTATGCTGTTTGACTCAGCAACCTACAATTTCTGAAGTGTAACTAGGATTAGTCTTTGTACAGTACTTATACTACATTTGAAGTTTCTCCTTTTAGTTCAGTGTGTCTTTTGAAGTTTTCTAAAAGTGCTGCCTCCGTAGTGCAGCCTACCAGAACCTCACCCTTAGGAGCTGTAGCCTTCCAGCTCATTTCCCTCAACCTACCTTATCTTTGTTGCCTGCCCCTTTGTCCTTCACCCATTTTCCAGATAGCAGTGAAAGGAGTCATATCACACTCTGACAGCCCTCCAGGAGGCTCTTCCCATTGCTCTTAGCGGGAGTTCGCCATTCCGGTTAGTAGTGCCAGGTTCCATTGACACCTACCACACCCTTCCCCACCAGATAGCCTCAAAAATCCTCTTGAGCTGTTCTTGTTCTTTGCTCCAACTTCATGTCCTTTTCCTTATCCTAGAGGCACTTTAACCTTTTGTAATCTGGTGAAATCTATTGATCGTTTCTTAAAATGTTTACAAATGCATAAGGTAAAATACTCAGGATAACAAACGGAACCTAGTACATTGAAATAAAGCCGTCAGAATGTTAAAAAGCAAATTGGTAATGTGGTAATATGTGCTTCTGAATCCCCTATGAAGTACTAAGCCCTAATGGTGGGTCTGATCATTGTTATTCCAAAGTGATGATAGCACGTGGTATTTCATGCTTTCTGCAACCACTGTCAGATGATAGAGTATTTACTGTTTTTCAGACTGACAGGTACTCCTATTTTTGGTTTATTGCCTGCATTCATAGTTGAAAGAAATGCTAAATTTTGGTAAGAGATAAATGAAAACGAATTGTTTTCCTTATCTACCTTCACAGACTGTAAAATCTCTTGTGAATCTTCTTTGTGCCTCCCCAGTCCTCTCACTCCCTCCTTCCTGCAGAGCTCTTCTCTTTGCCTGGAGTCGTCGTCATCCCGCTGTTCTCAGGCAGAGTCTCACTGGGCCTTCAGGCCACAGCTGAAATGTCATTTCCCTAAGGCAGCCTTTCTGTGTTAGGGGCCTGTGTTAGGCGGGCCGTACTGTAGGGTCCCCTCTGCTCATTTGTAGCACTTTGAATCATGGACATTCACGAAATGATTTGTGTGATTCCTGGGGCTCCCAAATGGGACCCCTGTGTCTGTGTGACCTTTGGGGGTGCAGTGACTGTCTGCTGACACCGAGTACCTAGGGCAGCATCGTAGGCACTTGTAAATACTTAAGCTGGCATACATAGCACCTTTAGCAGAGGGCAGAAACCACATGAGAAGAGCTCAGGAGGTGTGAACATCCCAGGCGGCAGTGGGTATAGTGAGGATGAAGTAGAACATGGCCCGAAAGAATGCAGGTGACTGACTTACTGTTTTCTGAATCTCATCCAGTGGGATGTAAGACCCACACACCCATTTTTGTAAATTTTCATATAAACATGTGTTACGTATCTGGTCATATATGTTATAAGAACATGTTTGTCCAACTGCTTTGCAGTGCCTGGCACATATTAGGGTGCTTGGTTGCTATTATACGAATATGTCACTTATTTGGGCCATAGCTCACCCATTGGCAAAAATGAGGGGTTTCCTCCTAAGGCTTCTAGCCTACCTGAGGGCTTTTTCTCACACTTAAGAGATTTTACTGTAGGGCGGTAAGTAGGCCCTCTCGGGTTATGAAGATGAATCGGATTTCAGTTTTGCCTTCTGCAGGGTGGGGAAGAAGGTAAGACTGGACGACCCCAGGTCAGCTAGTGTGGAGGGGAGGAGAGGGCCCTCAGGACCCTTGGGGTGTTAATTGCCCTGGGACCCACTGCAGTGATCTCAGCGGGTCTACTGTGAGCAGTGGAGCCTGTCCTGGTTGACTGTGGGGCTTCGGATGAGGGACTGGGATACGGAGCAGGGGTGTTGTCCAAACCGTGGAGGGAGAGAGACCGCTGACATCTATCATGTCACCACCTGGGGCAGTTCTGGTGGGGAACAGTTGGTTGTACAGACAGGAAATGGTCCTGAGCAGGACTGGTGAAACTCAGTTACCAGTTCACTTCCATGTGGTGGCTCTTGAGCTGAACCTTAAGTGATTGTGATTTCATCCAGCAGCAGGGTGAGTCTGAGGGAAGGATCAAGGTGAACAAAAAGAGTAAGACGGAGTGATTAGTGCCTGGCACTTTGAGGACACTGACCTGGTGTGCTGCTGTTGAGGGAAGAATTGAAAAAGAAAACCTTTTATTTTGTTATAAAGCCAGGTTTTCTACTCTTACATATTTTAAAAACATCTTAATTGGGATGTAAAACTGTGTACTGCCATTTGTTGTAGGAAAAAAAAAATCTATAAGCCAGTTAATGGAAAGAGGGGGGGGAGAAAATTCATAATTGTTTAATCCTAATTTTTATTTTAATTAGTGAAAATTATTTTTACTAAATATTTTGAAAAATTCTTTGATGGCTTTAAAATAATATAAAGTGAAGAAAGCAGGAAACAGTTATTTACACTATTAATTACAACTGTGTAGAAACGTATGTAGAGTCTGGAAAAGAAAATGCAATTTGAAAAAAATTTTTTTACTGTTCAGTAGGAGAAGGGCCAGGTGATGACTAAAGTATCAATTTCATATTTGAACATTATATTTTCAAGCCAGTATGTCAATCTCTGGT
The DNA here is from genome assembly GCF_040802235.1 of Manis javanica. Lineage (NCBI taxonomy): Eukaryota > Metazoa > Chordata > Mammalia > Pholidota > Manidae > Manis > Manis javanica. Next base: position 68,267,242 of record NC_133171.1, on the reverse strand, counting down.
CACCACCTCCCCACCAGGACCCAAGCCTACCTTTTCTGTGGGATCCCAGTCCCTGTCTCTATCGTGCCCAAGAAATAACCAGGACTTAGCAGTCACTGAGGAAGGATGGGTTGCTCAGTGTCCACCCAAAAGTAAGGTATTCTTGAATCACAACCCAATTCTGTTTCATGTTATGCTACTTTGTGTCCACTAAGTTTGTCCCTCTTTCCCTAGAAAGTGAAATGAAGAGTATCAGTTATCAGTAATATTTTTTAAACATACATTCTGAGATCAAACACAGGACAGTATGCTCAAACGTGCCAAGCTCACATTCAACTACTTCCACCTTAATGTGCTATTAAGATACACTCTCAATCCCTAATGTGGCACAATTCATTTAGATCATTACATTCAAAGAGAATACTGCACACGGCAGCTTGTGCCAGTAACAAATAAGTTGATCTTAATACAAATAAGAGTACAAATAGATCTGAGTAAGATGAGCAAACATCTGTTGATCTATAAATTACATACAAACACACCTATTTCAAGTATATAGTTGTTTGAGTTTTGATAGTCATATACCCCTATGTAACTACCACCCAGTTAAAACATATTTTCATCACTCTAAGGTGCTCCCTGTGCCCTTTTTAGTTACTCCTGTCTCCTTCCAGCCACTGTTTTGATCCGCTTGCTTTTTACAGCATGATCTTTTCAGATTCATTTGTGTTGTTTTCATTGATGAGTAATATTCTATTGTATGGATACACTGCCATTTGTTTATCTGCTAGTTGATGGATATTGGGTTGTTTCCACTTTTTGGCTGTTGGTTGCTATGAACATTTGAGTTCAAAGCTATGTGTGATCATAGGTTTTCATTTCTTGACATATAAATCCTTAGGTGTGTAATTGGGTCATAAAGTGTATGAAACTGCCACACAGTTCTCCAAAGTGCTTGCACCACTGTGCAACTCTGAGCGTTAGAGTTGCTCCACATCCTTGTCATCTTTAATATTGTTCTTAGTTCTTTTTTCACCGGTGAGTAGTGTTTGTATCTGGCCAGAATTAAGCTGAGTGATGAAAAGTTAGTTCTCACGTGAGTTTAAGAGTGTTTTAAAAATTGGTATTACATTGAATGAGCTTATACTGTTACTGAGTAACATCTTGGTTAAAGTGTTTGTCTCCTTAGTTTGGAAATGCTCCTTTATCCATCTTGAAGTTTTGACTGTACTACCAAAAACCCTCACTTTTCACACGTGGTATACATTTGTATTGAGTGAAGCAAAGTAGCTGTGACTGGTACAAGCTGCTGTTTTCACCTACAGTTCTAAGTGACTAAAATGGTCTGTTATCTCAGCCTGTATTGTACTTGAAGTAGCAGTTGTGAAGAAGGGAAATTTCTTGGATGGAAGGAGGAGGGAGCACCGACTTTTAAATGAGGGATGTACCAGAAAGCCCGTGACACCCCGAATCATGGTGATGCGGTGAATGCGCAATAAGACCTCCCGTGTTCATAGTAGGATGCTGCCTTTCTGCCGAGTACACGCATAGGCATACTTTAAAATGTTTTTTTTCTCAAGTGGTAACACAGAAACCACAGGAAGGGAGAAAAGAAGTTATCCTTAGCTCCACTTCCCCACGTAACTGTTGTAAACATTTCGCTGTTGTTTTCTTTTACAGCTGTGCTTTCCCTCTGTGCAAATGTTTTTTTATCCTATTGTATATACAGTGTTTGTTTCTCTGTTTTTCCATTAGTTGTTATCATGAGCATTTCTTTATGTTAGTATGTAATAACAATTTTTTTGCCCCACCTTGTTGCTATCTCTTCCTTTTCTAAACTAACCCTTCAGGTTTTCAAAATTAGTGAATCTTTGGTCTTCCCTGGATTTGCCAGTCCTGTGGGCTGAGGCTTCTTTTGGTATTTATTGTTGCTTTTTCCCAGAATAATAATTTTAGTGGGCATATCTCTCTTCAGTGAAGGTACAGCCACAGCTTGTTTGTTTTTTTAGACCATTCCAAAAGATTTTAAATCATTTTGAATTTTGGTAATGTTACGTGAGTGTGACCGGCTTCATAAAACTTTTTATTGTGTCCTTTAGGATATTAACAAATAAGGAATCCCTTGGTCAGTGGAAATGGACATTTTTAAAGCCTTTTGTATTTTGTCAAATGATTCACCAGAAACGTAATGCTGCTGCTCCCCAGAAAGCCTGGGAGTGATCGTTTCTCTAGGGCACCTCAGAGTTCACCGGAATATTTACATGTTAAAATGTGTTGGTTATGAAGTCTCTGGCCCTTAAATGATGTTCCTGTGATCTGAACTGACTGATTCAGGTGGGGGGTGGCGGGGGAGCCTGCAATCTGATAATCTCCTCAGTTTGTGTAGGGGCACATTGTGCCTGCTTTGTGGTATAATGAAAATAAAATTGGCATTGCTGGAAGCCTTGGTTGTGAGGAGATTGCTACATGCTGAAGAATAGTTTAGGAAATTCATGTTTCATTCCTTGGTTTTATATTTAAGAAACATTTTATGTTTCACTTAAGCTTACAGAAGAGGGACCACTCTGCCAGGCCTGTGGTTTTCTCTCCCCTTTTGTGAGGGTAGAAGTTCTTATAGAAAGGTGTTTTTTTTCCCCCCTGATCTCCTTCATTTTCTGATCTCCTTTTCAGTTCAAAAAGACATTTCCTTTTGTATTTTAAATATCTTAACACAAAGAAATGCTTTTGTCAGTGACATTTTTATTAGTTTGAAGTGTAGATAGTAGATGCTGCTCTTTATTATTCTTGGCAGAATTCTTGGCATAGTCACTGAATGGGCATTGTAGTGGACATTCTACTGGCATTATTTTTGGAGTTGTTTGTGTAGATTTTTCTGGAGAAGACAGCAGTGGCAAATATTTGTCAAGCTGTGATACACTGAGAATCTCTCACATCCTGGAACTCCTGAGGACTTGGTTTTCCCTCCCTCATGCTTTCTTTTGTCTGTGGTATGTTTTAAAACTTACTTTGAAATGAAAAGTTGGAAAAATTAGCAAAAAGAATTTCTCTCATTTTAACATTTTGTCATGTTTGTGTTTTCTCCTCTCAGCCCCTCTCCCACCATATACTTAATAAATTCTGAACCAGTTGAGAGTAGGTTTCAGACAGAATGCTCCTTGATCCCCAAAGATGAATGCTCTCTTATGAAACCAGAGTGCAGTTATCAGTGAGGAAATTAAGTCATCTCTTGGTCCGTGTAACCTGTCCCCATCAGCCCTCCCTCTCTTGCTGACACTGCAAGGTGTGCCAGACTCATTTGTACTTTTCCAGCCCCCTATGTATATCTTGACCATTTTACGGTTTTGATGCTGTTGTAAAAGTTTTTTTTTTTTCCCTCTTCAAATTTCATTTTCCATTTTGGCTTACCCTGCAGTGTTCATCACAATGCAGGGGGTCTTTGGCCACATTGTGGCTTCCTGCTTACATTGTCTGTCATTTCTGTCCTTCACGTGTCCACTCCTGGTTTGGGGACCTGTAGTGAGTCTCAGGATTCCTAAACTAAGTTAAATAAAGGCATCTTCATAGATGGTGGTTACATTTGATGCTTTTATGTATTTCTTTTCAGCTTTCATGCATCTACTATTTATCTGCTTATGCTTTTATAAGGCACATCCTTTCCCAGACTCGCCTTAGACAGCATGCAAGTCTTGTTAGGGAGATAATGGCCCCTACAGCCAGGGTTGGTAAGTTCACGTGAAGCGTTTCCTCTCCTCTAGACCACGACTGTGGTGGGTCCAAGCCCACATTGAGTCCTTTCCACATGGCACTAGTGGTAGCCCTCCTCATCTGTAAGACTTGGCAGGAGAGTTGGAAAAAAATCAAGTATTAGATTAAGTGAAGCCTGTCTTAAAAAGCGTCTTCTCAGTTTTGTTAGACAGTCTATCACAAAGTTACAGTTCTGCTCAGGGTCTCAAGCGTTGAGTACTGTTAATGAGAACTTGGAATTTCACAAGTGTCTCTAGTTATGTTTTGTTAATTTTCTCTTATTCTACAATTGAAACCTCAAAGGATTAGAATAATTGCCTTCTTCAGTTTCTTTGAGCTGTAGAGAATAAACTCATATTTTTACCCTATACATTCAGTATAGTTTACTTTTTACAGGAAACATTAATTCAAATATTACTTAGAAAAACACTCTCCTTCCAAATAAAGACCCGAATCAAACCACCAACAAAACTGAATGAGAAAAATAGTGTGGTGTATCTCAAGTATGTCCTGAGAAATGCATTGTATTGGGGAGGCAAGGGAAGGAGCCTCAGTGGTCAAGTAGTTTCAGGGGAAGGACTCTTAGAGAATCACAGGGCGCACAAACAAATGTAAAGGAAAAAACCTGTTTGAACCTGATCAAAGTTGATCAGTGGACCCCAATTTTGAATATAATATCCATGGACCTAGGGTTCACTGGAACCCAGTTTTGGAAAGATTAAAGTAGTATAAAAAGCGGTGACTGCTTTCTAATCAGCTCTGCTACAAACAACTAATTTGTAAAAATGAAGGCATCAGTAGGTAAAATTTTCACTTTATCTACAACAGAGATACAGGTGTGCTTGACAAAGGGAAGAAAGGGCAATGATTTCTGCGTGGGGTTAGAAGAGGGTCTGCATACCGAGAAATTGTGTTCTTTGGGAAGAGGTGAGCGGGCAGTTTTAGAGGGAACAGAAATGTCATGGAGGCTCAGCTTTTTGCCATGTACTCTTGTGCTTTATCTCCTTAAGCCTGAATCAGCTCTCAGAAGTTGTGTTGTCCCCTTTTCTATAGTAAGGAATCTGAGTTTTGGAGAAGGGGTGGAGCTGGAGTTCAAACCTAGGTTGTCACTGGTTTCCTGCTTGCGTGGGCCTGTAAGGGGAAATAAGAGCAAGTCAACCCAGTCTGCCGAAACTGTGTTCTTTGTCTCGGTTCCCCTTTTTTCCACTGCACCGTGGCTTGGGGGCCACACCGATGGCCCCACTGCAGTTTCCAGTGCTATCCTCATTTGGCCGGAAGTTATTGAGGCAACCTCTGTCAGTTTCCTCACTTCAGAGAGGTGGGTGTGGGTGTGGGTGGGTGGATGAGATAAGGCATTCAGTACTGAATCATTTTTTCTGCTGGTCTGACTTGCTTGCCTCAAGCATCATCACTTACTCCTCTTGATCATCACCTTGCCTGCTGCCTCTTAAGAGAACTGGAGTTGTCTGGCCACTGCCTGAGTCTCAGGCTCTGTGGGTGTGGGCTTCTGAGTAACTGTTGAATTTCCTAACTTGTCGCCTCCCCACCCCCAATCTGAAGTTTCTGATGTCTTCATTTATGGGATTCCAGATAAGCCCAAAATGTGTCTGAAATCAGGGATTCCAGAGTATATGTGTGTTTCTGCCTCCATTTGGGGCTGGGATGGTGCGAACCCCTATATACACAGACTGAAATCTGTTGGAAAACTTGGCACCTGTGAAGGCTGGACATGTGTTCTTCCTAATAATTTGCTGTACCTTTCCTCTCATGAGCATTAAAAAAACTTCTGCTTAAAGATGAATACATTCGCAAGGCCTGATCTGAAATATATTGTAAAGCAAGATGCACAATAGTACATGTGTAAAATTTCTTTACCTTCCAGGTGTGCTGTGGGCAGTGAGGGAGGGGGAAGGTCTGGGAGCAGAAAGGATTGTTGCACCGTGATTGGATAAGTGACATTTAAGCTTCATTCCACAGAAGCATCTGGGTTTGCAAATGACCTCCTTCCCCTCTCATCCTCAGCTTCCTGAGATACTGTGCTTGTTCTGAGCTCATTCAGAGTAATAAACTGCACCCGTAATTCATGAGCTTGCAAGACCTTCTTTAACCGCTTGCGGCCAGGAAAATAATGACAACATTGAAAATTACAGATCACTCATTTTAGGCCCTTTCTGTTTCAAGTTATGAATGAAATTTATGAGCCAGTTACTGGATGGTAGAGTGTTTGCAAAGACCAAGAGCCTGTTGTCACTGGTGTGTGTGTGTGTGTGTGTGTGTGTAGGGGGGTAGAGAAAGGTTGTGTCAGTCAGTTGGTCACTTTGCAGTCAGTGAATTGTGTTACAGACAGGAAGCAGAAGGTATCGGATGAGAAGATTCTGGGTATAAAAGTAATTCCCTTCTCAGTCTCTACAAACCAAGGACTGAAAGGCAGGCATTTAAAGTAGTGTGTAGGTAACTAGGTTTCCAGTAACTGTTTCTGAAGTGGCTGTAATTACTCCCATCACAGATCTTTAAAAATTCCCCAGGAATAGTGCGGCCACGGCAGGAGGAAAGCTGTACAATGACAGGGTGCGACTTGAGTGAACAAATGGGAACTGGAGCCCTTTTTTTACTGTGAAGGTCTTTCTCTTTTCAGAGACTGGTGAGAGTGTTAGCATAACTTTAATGCATTTAGAAATGAGACCATTTAATCATGGGCATTTCACTTTCAGGAGTTCTAGACATTTTGGCTTGAAATCAGTCATCGGTGTGTGCTCCTTAGATGTATACAGAATCTCGTTTATGTCTTTCTTTCTTTCTGGCCCTCTCACCCCGGTTTCGTCTGAGTGACATTTATTTATTGACTGTGGAGGCTAGGTTACACTAATGGATCATTGCAATCTGTCTCCCATTGTGAGAGAGTAACCCGAAAAGGGGAATGTTGGCCAAATTTTATGTCTTTCAGAGAATCGACTCTACAGCCTTTAAGCCCTTAAGCGGGGTTTGCGTGGGATGATTCTGTTCTCTTCCCCACGGTGGCTCCTGTACATTTGAAAAGGAAATTATTACATGGGTATTTGAGTAATAGGTTCAGAGCAGGAAATGAGGCTGCCCTTTTGGTGTGTCGAAGGACACTTTTTATTTTTAATCTGTGAAGAAATGTCTGGTTTAGTGACTTAGGTTGTCATAAGGAGAGCCCCTTATTTTTCTGGAGTAATGAAAATTTTGATGAGCAGAGTCGATGTTGGCGAATTGTGCACTGGTGTTTTTGGTCACTGGTAACTTAAGGAAAATGTATTTCTGAAGGGGAAAAAGGATTTCTAATGCTTGGTACTTAGAAGGGGAAGGTGATATCTTTTGGTGTTTCTGCATGAAAAATAATGATTCATGAAATTCAAATCCTTCATTTTACAATGGTCACAAATGTGTTACGTTAAGAAGAATGAAGAAAGCTAAGTAGGGCTGTTCACTGCCGCTTTAGTAGCTGAAAACCTAACTGCGTAAGTTCTGTTTTTGCCTTGATGATAGTCAAGATGCTTTATATTGCTTTAGTGTGGTAATTGTACTTAAGTTTATTGGCTCTCTTTTCCATATTCTCTTATTTTGCTAGCTTCATTGATTTTCTGGTGATCTACTTGTATCTGGAAATTTCTTGGATATCTGAAACAGGGCTTCCTGCCCTCTGCCCAGGATGGACAGTTTTAAAGAGTAACACATGACCTCATTTAATAATACGTTTATTGTGATCACAGGATTTCTGGTGGTTAATTTTTGAAGCAGGTGACAGGAACTACAAAGAAATTTCAATAAATTTACTCTTCATGCTTGATGGCAGGGATTAGAATGAAATGATCATTCTAATTCGTAATTATAAAGGTTCAGTTGTGGAAATTCGGTGCTCATTTTACAGCCTGTCACACTTAGTTCCTTTCCCTCCCTGCCTCCCCTTCTTTCTGGTGCAAGGCGGGAGCCTGTCCTAGGGCGCACATATGTGGTGGGGCAGCACTCGCCAGCCAGACTCGCATGGGAATCACCTGGGATCTTGTTGAAAAGCCTGATCTGATCTGGTTCAGCATGCCCGGGGTAGGGCCTGGGAGTATGCATTTCAAGCCGGCTCCCGGGGGTCCTGCCTAGTGGTAGTGTGGGGGTGTCAGAGGCCCACATTGCCCATTTGCAAGGCCTTTCCCCTTTAGGGTGCCTTTTATTTTTAGGGCTTGATTTTCTCAAGTTCAGCAGTTTTGTTTGTTGGCTCTTTATTAATCTTTTGGAAGCACTATTTAAAATGCCTGCTGCCCTTTTTACTGAGTCAGGTAAGACCAAACGTGAGAAGAGTTGCTCTCTCTTGTTACTTTTTAAATGATTGTAATTAAAATAATTTGGTAATGTTTTTAATACGGGCCTCAACATCCTGTCCCCAGGAAACCCCCAAGCCCAATCCCATTGAACAAGGTACGCCGGCTGGACAGGGCAGCAGTGAGGAGTTTTTGGCTCTGCTTAGACATGGGATGTCAGGTGCACAAGTTATATACTATGTTTGTGTTAGTGTTTAGTGCCTTATTTTTAGTTCACTTGGGGTGAATCCTGGTTGTAAATTTAGTAGTAAGTGTATCTTGAACTCAGCACTAAACTCAGTGTTTAATTTATGGTTAAGAGCACTGGGTTCAAATGTCAGTTCTACCATTTGTTTAAGCTGTGTGACTTTGGGCAAGTTGCATATGTTCTCTGTGCCTCAGTTTCTTCAGCTGATGTGATGATAGTATCTGCCTGGTTGGGTTGCTGTAGAGGTAATCAGTGGAGGTAATAAATGTCAAGTGCTTGTAAACAGTCCTGGCATAAGCACAGGTGGTAGGTAACCCAGTAATCAATCAGCTGTGATAACCATGATCGTCAGCTCCCCATCTGTGCTCTTTGCTCTGTTGCCTCCCAATTTCAGTTGTTCTGGCCCTTCCCTACCCTGCCTCTTTTTCCTTCCCTCCTGGAGTTCATGGTAGAGAACGGGCATGGTGTACAGATTACCCACTGTAATCTGGGTAGATTAACCCGTGCCTTTTGGTAACCAACCAGAGAGGTGATAATTTATTTATGTTTTAGTGGCCTCTAAAGCAGGAGGATTCACAGACTCATGGCAGCCTGTCTCAGTCCATCAAGTTGCAGACATGGGAAGAAGCCATCTTGGGCTATAGTCCTCTCTAGAGTGGCCAGACCACTGTCAGTGGCCCTTCACAGACTCCCATTTCTGGGTGACTGATGCTTTACTTTTGACCTTTGTACTGTGGCCAGCCCCCCCCAACCCTTTAATCATCTCAAAAAAATCAATCAACAGATATTTATCGATGGCTTCCTTGTAAGGGCCACAGGCTGCTCTGTGAATTTCTGCCCTGAATTCTGTCCTCATCCAGGGAACACCCAGAAGCCCTGGCCAGTTTGTCTGCATTCTTCAATTATGGCCGGTAGCTCGCAATGTAGTGTTCCCTCGGAGTTAGCGTGTATGTGCAGAGCACGTGCTGGCAGGGGGACAGTCCAGTAACAGGTCTGTGGGAGGGGTATTCTCGCTGCTTGGGGTGGGAGAGAGGCTCTGCACCATCACCATGCGTTCCATCCCTTTATTAGCCCTGTTCTCGCCACTGAAGGCATTTTGTGACCAGTTGGGCTGTGACAACTGAAACGTGTTTCGGAGTCCCCAGAGTCCATTTCCCCCGCTCGGCATTTGGTGGGGCAGATGTCCATCAGGGGCAAGCACCAGCCTCGGTTTTCTTGGACAGGGTTTCCCACCCGTGATTTCCAGTTGGAAAAGGAGCTGGTGCTGTGGAAGCTGCCACTGGCTTCTGGCATAGCTCTGTCTGGGGATGTTAGCCATACTGCCAGTATCGCAGCAGTTGGGAGGCAGTATTTTAAAAACGCCCACTGAAGACTTAATGTTGGCCGTCCACCTTGAAACACTGACTGCCCCGTCATATGATGTAACTCAAGGGGATTTCCTACTCTGAGAGCAGTTGAGCTCTGGCACACCCCTCAGGCAGCTGGGGCCGAGCTAGGGAAAGGACGCAAGGGGGTGTTGATGCCGGGTATGGCCACATCACTCTGCTTTGGAGAGGGGAAGGGCCCGCTCTGTGTAGTCAGGCCCAATCAGCTTGATACCTTTGGTTGTTCACTTACGGTTTCACTGCACTGAATTCCATTCTCCTTCCCCATCATCTTTTTCTACAACGTAGATCAGTTTAGAGTTAAGCTTGGTGTCATTTCTCTGGTGGTGTTTCTCCTTGTTTCCATCTGCGGATGAGAAGTTCAAGCTCAGGATGGGGTTTGGTGTGTGAGTAAAAGCAGCTTGTTTTCCAGGAGAATGTTGGGTAACCTGGCAGTTGGGTAATAGCCAGAGGCAGATGTCTTTGTTGACTGAAAGTAAATAGAGTTCAAGGGGTCTTAAAGGTTCTTGGCCTTGATTTTTTTTCCCCCCAGGTCTCTTTGGCATTTTCCTCCAATACCGAATGTAAGAGATGTACTTGCCAGTTCAGATGAAGGCTTAGGAAGTACTTGGATAGTATGTGAATGTTTGCAAGGGACCTCACCATCTTTTCAGGGTGTTTGTGCTGTACATGTTGTTATACATGTACACACACACTCCTGAGCTTTTTTAAGGAAAGAATTGACTAGCAATCACTATTGTAATTTCGGCTACAGTTTTTAAGATGCAAAGAAGAAATCAGTTTACATTTCTAGAGGCCCATTTATGGGACCAAATCTGTTTTTTTTCTGAATGTCAGGTTTTTCGAAGCTGTCCCAGCAGTTTCTCAAGGCTTGTAGTGTTCCTGGGTTTCTGCTGGCAAGTAACTTCAGTTTCCATAGTTCGAGATCACAAATGGCAGATGTGTTAAGCGCTTCACAATCAAGTTGTTGTATTTCAAGGGGAGAGTCCTGTGGCGTGTCCTGAGTGTCTTTATCACCCCCAACAGCAGCAGTAACACGGTCTCTATCATGATTCCCACCCACTCACCTGGCCACTCTCTGGCCTCCTTTTTCATTAACAATGAAGCAGTAGGCATTGGGTGGACAATATTGTACCTTAGGAATCATGCCATTTAGTCCATACCTGGGGAAATGAGAAGAGTGCTGTCTTTAAGTTTATTTTCAGGTGCTTTAAACAAATCTTTAAACTTCCTGTTGAAGTAATACGTATGAAAGTGTGTACAAATCATGAGGTATAGCTGCAATTGCCACAAACTGAACACACCTGTTTAACCAGCACTTGCATCAAGAAAACAGAATCTTACCTGTTCCTCCCTAGAAGCTCTCAATACCGTAGTTTACTTTTGAATCATTTGGACTTTTAAACAGGCATGGGAAGACTTTTTCACCAGAGGAGGGCAGACACTGTACAAGGAATGTAGGAGTAGAAGCAGAAGGGGCAAGTGGAATGGAGAACAAAGGTGTGGGAGGTTGCCTACCTGTCTTTTCTTCTCACCTCATACTTAAACTTTGCAGTTTGTTCTGTTTTTATTAGATTGCAATTAACATTCACATTTCTAACTTTAAAATTCTTTGGAATTTGAAGAGGTTTGCAGCTTCTAAAAAGACATGTTTCACTCACTAGGAAATTTTACTAGTGCATTTTGAAATGTCATAATATAGCATTTGAGGCTCTGAAAGTTGCTCTGGGTATTTTTCCTTTTCTGGTGATGCACTTCTATAAATCAAGAACATTTTTGTTTGAGGAGGGGTATTTTGTATACTTCTGTCCTTTAGCTGGTTTCTCCCTTTAATTATGTGGTTAGTTTAATGTCAGACTTATTACTAGTAGCCAATGAGAAATACATTTGTTGTCCAAGTTTGCTAGGATGGCAGAGTCTGGTTTCAGTAAATTTGTACAGTTCATTGTAGTGCATAATTCATCAGGTCCAGGAAATCCAGACTTGCAGCCAGTGTAGCTTTAAATTTATTTTCTTTGGAGCCAGTCAAGTGACAGCTACAACAAGCACTTGCTAAACTATAGACCCTAACTTGGTTTTCCTCATTTCAAACCTGAGTTTCCATCCTAACGTTCTTGCACAGCGTGTTGGGGACAGCGTTTTCTCCTTGAGTTTTTCCAGTTTTTGCATCGGCACAGAGATTTCTATCCCCCGCCCCCCCCCAATGTCCCTTAGTAGCTTCTGGTCATCTTAATCTTTCCCTCTTTTTTCATTATTATCCTAGTGAATTTTGTTAAAGTCATCTGTGTTGGTTTGGGATTCCAGCCACTATGTGAAACGCCCCTTCAGTGATGAAGTACATTCTGAGTTTTAAACAGTTGGTTTGTAAGTGAACTTCTAGAAGGTGGACTACCTGAGGTCAAGTCGTCTTGTGTTTTTAAAATAACCTCTTTGGCCAGCCCTTATGGCTCACTTTAAGTCTTGCGTTATTCTCATGGTTTTCATCCAATTTCTATGTACATGTGGGAATGACACGAACAGTAAAAATACTTACATGAGTATACTCACCTCTAATCCTTGCACCGTCCCTGTCACCATGGTACTGTTGCCCCGCGCCCCCATCAGGGATGTGGCAGCAGAAGCCGGAGGGGCCACACGGAAGGCAGAGTGGCTCCCAGAGGCTTGGTGTGGGCACTCTGTTGCTCTGTGAACTCCCCTGCCTTTCTAAAGAAACTGGTCTGGCATAGAAGCAGAAACACAATGTTGTTTTACTCCTTCCTTTACAAAAAAAAAAATTATCTTTTAGAAACTTTGTTCATTTACATATGAACGTTGGTTAAAAATTGAGGAAGAGAGAATCCCTCCCTGGTCCTGTGTGGTTGAATGGTAACAGTTGATTTGAATGCCTTCCTTTGTTTTTTAAACAGGCAGATAAACAATTTCAGCGAGTGTTGTCATTAGAGTCATTTGCTATTATTACATACGCTACGGTAAGGTCCGCAGGCTACGCTGGACCCTCCCTGTTTTGCAAAAACCGGAGGCCTCCACAGTGAAACCTGGTACTGCCCTGTGGGCAGTGAGTGGATCTCTGTTCACTGCACCGTGCCTTCGTGCTTACTGGTGAATTGGTTTTCTTGTAAGCAGCTTGTATGCTGTAATTACCCCGTCCACGTGCTCCCACAGTTCTCAGGCTGGCGTGGGAAAGTTTTGCTTGAAGAGTGCAGTGCGGAACCCTCTGAAGGATTGTAGGGGGAGTAGTGAACACTAGTGACCTTCTTGGTTGACTGATCTTCCTGTGACACTGGCAGGGCTCCCCCAGGATTCCTCCCTGCCTCAGCCTGAACATTGCAAGGTTCGGGTTGGAGAGCTCTTGGGGGAAAATTCCATTCTCTTGAACTTAGCAAAGTTCCTCTTGGCATCTCTTTCAGCTGGTTCTAGTTCTGTTCTTAGAACTAACTAAACATTATCTCCCACCCAGTACGTGCCTGTTCGTCATCTCAGGGCTCAACGACCCCTGTGTTCCCTCAGCCATTTTTAAAGAGAAGATTTCAGGTGCCTCATTATTCTGGTTGTGGAGATCCTGACAGTCTCCTTAAAGATGATAGATAACCCATGTTTCAGTAGTAGTTAGGCACTGTAACTGCTATAATATTTTGCATACCATTTGACTCAGCTACTCTGCCTCTAGGAATTTATTTAGATTTGACCACAGGGATATGATCAAATGTATTTCACTGTACATCACAGGGAGAAATTGTAACCAACAGGGAATCGGTTAAATTAGGGAACATCTGTTCCGTGCAATTATTAAAATGATATAGTAGCAGGAAGATATAATGACATAAAGTAGTTAAGTGAGAAAAGCAACTGAGAAAATAATATATACAGTTTAATCTTTTTTTTTTGGTAAAATAAATTGCTTGTTTGTTCACAAGTACTAATGTGAAATGATAGATATCAAAATCAACAGTGGTTTATCTTTGAAGTGGTCAAAATAAATTCAGTTTTATTTTTGTTTGTTTATCGGAGAAATACTTATGATCTCCTAGCATGTGCTGGGCATGTGCTGTATGCCAGAACTCAGTGGGTGGTTATTATATTATAGAGGGAGGGGCAAGGGCTTGGACGGGCATGGTGCCCAGGACGCTGTGGCACACTTTGGACAAAGGGCCGACGAATACCTACAGTGGGATGTAAGATGACTTTCTGGGTGTTGTACTGTAGAGACTTGGAGGGCAGGAATTGGCCAGGAGCGGTGGGAGTGGAGAGCAGTGTGTTCCAGAGTAAAGTGCAAGGCCCTAGGCGAGAGGGAGCAAACGGGAGTTTGGAAAGGGGGAGGGGCAGTCAACAGATAAGGCGCCTTCATTTATATTTTCTCCAGGAAACATGTGTATTAAAAAGTAGTTTCAGAAAATGGTTCCTAGACTTCCTCCTCCAAAGAAGAGAGTCAGGGAAGCAGTGGGAAAGCAGAGTGCATTATATCTTCTCCAGAATTCGGCCAATCCAGCTGGAGGTTGTGGACTGAGGAAGAGATTGAGAGAAGAGACTGACTGGCTGTGTTGGGTGTCTCTTAAGTAGATGAACACCGGATAACTAATTTCATTTCTAGAAATGCTGCTTAAATTTAAGCATTCTTTGTGTCCCACCACTGGCTCGAGCAAAACAAGCATGTGATTTATGTAAAAATAGAAGAATATTCGTTTTTATAGCCCTGCAGGACAGTGTAAATAAAACCTATGCTTCCTGCCTCTTGGCAGAGTGAAATTAAGAAAATCAATATTCTTTACAAATGAGTAGTAACAGTGGAAAATACTGTCTGTTGAACTTATATTTGTAGATAGCATTACTAAGTTGCCCCCTCCCAAATCACCCCAGCCAAAACTGAAACACTGATTTACACAGTGAAACACAAGGTGAGTGGAACAAAGATGGCCCTGCATTCTAGTGGATGGATTCTCCAGACACCACAAGCCCACCCGCTGTGTCCAGTCTGTGCTGTCTCTGCATGCCTGTCAGGTAGTTCTGCAGAGATGAAGCCCATACCTGTGTATGGAGATCTATGCAGGTGCTAAAAGGGAATGCCTTTTAAGTCTTCTGACTGATCCTTTCTAGAAGGTGGGACTTCAGTCTCGGTAATAACCTGGACCTTTTGGCCTCTTGAGGTGACCAGTTGTGGAAGTTGAGATTTAGAGCAATATTATTATCTTAAAGTAGATCTTGGATGTGACTCTTGTCAGGATGACTTGTAAATCATTTTGTGCCAGGAACTGAACTGTCTTGGTTTGTGGGCTCCTGATTCCAGCTCTGGGAATGTGCGTTAAATGTCCTGTGTCTCTACAGGCCGCTTGCCCACAGTTCCCTTGCAGGAACCTCCATGGAGTTTATGACATGTGATGCAAGGACTGGCCCCCTTTGGTTTACTGAGATCTGAGCTCCTGGGCTATGGTTCTTTACCAAAGCATTTTTTTCACTGTGATGGGACAGTTGCTGTAATATTTCTGTAACAACAAGCCCTTGGGCTCACATGCTCTCCCTTAGAGCATAGCCTCCCCCCACCCCACCCCACCCCCAGTGCTGATTGCCCCATTCTGCCACCTAGTGTGAGTCCTGACTGGGGAGCGTCCCTCAGAGGCGGCAGTGTAAATTCCTGGCTTTGAAAAGGTTGGACAAACTTGTGTGCCAACCTTTGCTCTCCACAGGTCAGTGCTGGATTTTGCTTTTCTGCACAACCCAGAAGCAAATCCTTTAACACAAGCCACACATGGCCCACTGATGCAGCTTGCAGAAAGGTGACTTCTTAGTTTGTCTTTCTATTTTAATTTTTAAGATAAAGTCTACTTTTCCTTTAAATGTCCCAAGCCTGAAAGGGAATATGTATTTTTAATATTTCTTTAATTAGTCACTTCACAGCATGAAACTTGGGGGTATTGTCCACATTTGGACAGGTCCCTCAGCTGTACCACCAAAGGCATGGCTTTTGACATTGACACGTATTTAATTTGGGTGGCCACGCTGCCGAAAAATCAGTTTCACCTAGTGAGTTGTTGCAACTCATTCTACTTTTGCACCCCACCTTTTTTAAAAGTTATAGATCAGATATTTTAAAACGTGAAATTTATGGAAGTACAGTTTTCAAATACAACCATTTCCAGTTTAGTCAGTTTTGACAGCTTGGGTACACCTGGGTGGGTCATTACCATCCCGTCAAGATAGGCAACACCTTCTGCTACCTCTGGAAGTCCCATACGTCCCTGTGCAGCCAGGGCCCACCAGTCCCAGGGGCTGTGCCAGACCAATGCTGACCTGATTCCCAGCACTATTGTAAAACTTCATATAAATGGACCCACCCTTATAGGTTCCCTCACTGTAACGGTTTTGAGATTCATCATGTGTGTACCAGCACTTTGCTCCTTCCTTCTTCTATGGCTGAATACTTTTTTTCTTTCTTTCTGTCTCTCTGTGCCTGCTTTCTGTGCTTGCTATGGCTCTCTGTCTTTCTGTTTTTTTTTTGTGGTCTCTTCTCTAAAGGCCTGGTGTTTCCATTCTGTGCAGAGTCTGTGTCTCAACTGGACATTAAAGCAACCTTTATCTTTTCCACAGACTGAAAAAGTCAAGTACCTGGAGAGACAATTCAGCTGAATTCCACCTCACCCCCCCAGATGAGGGAAAGAAACCAGGCAGACATACTACCAACAGACCCAGGTCTTGTGCTGTAGTATCAGAGCTGGGACTAAATGGTCACGTTCTTTCAACCTCTTTCCCTTAAACGAGGCTACAGCCTCAATTTCCACAAATGAGTTTCATTTGTTATGTGGGGTTTTTGTTTGATTGTGTTGCTTGTTTTGAAACTTAATTTTTTTCGGAAAATAATTTAATGTTGGATTATCACAGGCCCCCTACCTCTCTACCTCTTCTTATAAAAAGGAAAAAGCATGCTGATTCCACAAACAGTGTGGAAACGTGGAGCCTTTGAGTGAACAGGAAAATATCTAATAGTCTTTGCTAATATAATTGATAACACGATTGTTTTAATTGATAAGAATGGCCCATTCTGTTGGATCTGTGTTGTATGGTTGGTGCAATGTAACCTCTCAATTTTCTCTTGTATGAAGAAAATGCTGTGTTGGGAGCACAAGTGTCTTGGGCAGGGGCTGTGAGGTGGGGGTGGCCTGGGTTTGGAATCACTAAGTGGGCCAGCCGCACCTGCTCTCGGAGCCTCTACCCAAGCACGAGGAGCTGAGGCGCACTTCTCACAAATCCTGTGCCTCTTCAGTGGTGGCTTCACATTTTGAAGGGAGCCTGCTTTTCTGGGAAATGTGGTATCACCTATTGCTGGCCAAATCCAAGCGTGTAGGTCATTGGTGCTTTGACAGAATGTCGTGTGTATGTGTGCAGTTGAGAACCATGCCTGTTTAATTCGTGGGTAAAGGATGAATTCTCAGGCATGGTGGGCTTTTCTCTGCACTAGTTTTTCACTTGCAAATCTAGGTAAGAAAAGGAGTCTGAAACTAGTCTTGGTGGCAGCATCCCTGTTGATACGTAGGAAAGTGTTGATTTAACTGCATTGTAAGAACTGATTATTAGGAAGCCAGTTTCTTTCCACCTGGGTTTTTTTTTTCCCATACACAGAAGTACCTTAAATACATTTGTCTTCTCAGCCTTTTTCCTAATGGCAGGTGAGCCCTGCCCTGGGCCTAGTCATGTGGGCACTGGCAATTACCTTTACCTGTCTCTCCCCAAAGAACCTTAACCTTCCCCTGGCACCTGGCTGCACTGGGCCTCATGGTGGCGCCCTTTTTGTTTTTCTCCTCATTATCTTGTTTGCGGAGAAAATACTGCCTTTGGGCCCAAGGTCTGGCTGAGATAAGACAGGTATTCAGATGATGATATTGTTCACAGGTGAGGACACCTATAAGGCGTCCAGGGGGTCAGGGAACGTGCTTAAAGTAACTCATGTAGTGAATGGCAAGGCTGGACTGGAGTCCTGTCTTGATGTACCTTCAGGGCTGCTGTGGCTCCTGGATGGCCCGTGGTATGTTTTCCCCACTCATGTTGCTCTCCTGCCAGCTCTTCTCTCACGTTACCCTTTTATTTCTAGCATTTACCACCACCTCAGATACCTTATTTGTTACTTAAACCCCACGAGAGCAGGAATCTTCGTTCTTGGTCACAGATTTACCATAGATACCTAAAACAGTGCCTGGAACCTGGTACTTCTCGAGTATTTGTTGAAGGAAGGAATGAGTTAAACAGTATTTTGAAATTTGCTGTAGTTTGAGTTGTGGCTTCTGGTATCAGATGTCTCATAGGGCTTTGATTTGGTAAATGATACTGGGAGCTAAGTAGTAATCATGCAGTAGATACAACTTGTGTAGTTCAATACTGGTGTATTCAGGCTAAGAGACCCCTAGAAATACAGTCGAAGCCTCTTGGAATGGCAGGAAAGAGGAAATTTGAATTTGCAAAATGACAGAGGGAACACATGTCATGGAACACATGTCATTAAGTAGGTCTTGGAGGAAAAGTTTGGGGACTGTGAAATGAATTGATAGTAATACCTTGGGAATCACTGTTGATTACTTTTATCCTTCTCAGTTTCTAGATCATGTTAGTAAAGCCAAAATGTACATACCTGGCCTAGTTGGCTTGGTCCTGAATGCACCGTAAGAAGTCTCACAAGAAACAGAAGAGTGGTTTGTGTTCTAAAATCATTGATGTATTTAAGTGAATTGATTCTGTCAGAAGAGTTTGGATATGTTTTTATTACAAACATGACTTCTTCGAAATGCAGGCTAGTGGACAATCTGTAGGACCTCACTGAGGGTCCGAAACAGAGCGTAGGTCCCTTGGAATTTTATTTGACTCCATTGTGGGCGACTTAGCAAAACTGATGTCTTAATTGTTTCCCTGTGATACCAGCTGGCTTCCCGAGGGTCGCGTGAGATGCCGCCTCATCTTGAAGAATTATGGTTTCAGACCTGGCTCTGATCTTCAGCACGGGAAGCATAGTAGTCAGTAAACCATGGAGGGAAGAGTGGAATCTGGAGTGTTGACCACACATTGCCTGTGTATTTAGGATCGGAGTGTGTTGGCAGCGCAACCAGAGTACCTTAATAATTGGTGTGGGATGTGGCCATATAAGTGAAGTACCTTCGGCTCTTTTCAAGTCATGTCCAGGCCGCAGTTCCTTGTCAGTTATGGTCGCCCTGAGTTACTTGAAACGAGGAGACTTTGTGCCCAGCTCGCTCTTCATGTCTAGTTCAGTGTGGGTTTTCAGTCTTACACTGTAGCCAGGATTGCGAAAGTGCTTTAATGAAGCCAGTCCCGTGGTGTGTGCCAGCCGGCCCATGTACTGGCTATCTATGTATTCAGCACCTGACATTACTGACTTCAGAGAAGACGATTTCTTGACGGTTCCTAAATCTGTGAAAGAAGAAAGTGAGGCTTTTTAAATTACTGTTCTTTCTGTGTTAGATTGATTCCTTAGTGACTGAGGTTGTAAACTGGATCCAAGGTTAGCACATAGAGGATTTACTTGGGTACTGTTTGCTTTTGGTTCCATTCCATAAATGTCATTTTGTTAAGTACTTTCTCAACTAATAAGGCAAGTATGACTTAGGTGGGGCCTAGACACCTTTTGATTCTAAAAAGGGAGCTGCTTGTGTGAAAAGATTCATGAAACACAGGTTTTGTGTTTTTCAGAATTTGCCAGTTAGGAATATTTTATAATAAAGATTGCTACTTTAATAATTTTTTTGTTGTTGAGGGTGGTAGAACTCCTTCATCTTTACTGCTTAAAAAATGAAGACATTTTGGATCATTCCTGCCAGTAACAGTAGTGGTATCAGAAGGAAGGACAGAGAGCTACCTTTATTTCCCGTCTCCCAAGTCATAGGAGATGGCTGAAGGAGATTGTCACTCGAGAAGCACCATTTATTTGAGTGTTTGCTGCGTGTGGCTACTGACAGAGAAAGAGGGAGCGAATAGTAATGCGAGCTGGGTGTGAACCTTTCTGTAGACCTGCAGTTCCGGTGAATTCAGGGTGAACCCCCAGGTCACAAAAGGGTAATTTGCTATTAAATGAAGCACTTAAAATCAGTGAGTCTCCTAGTGATGAATTCTCCCTACTTCAAAGATTCTCCTCCTTTAACTGTCTATCTGTCAATCGTCCATCCATCCATCCATCCATCCATCCATCCATCCATCCATCCATCCATCCATCCATCCATCCATCCATCCATCCATCCATCCATCCATCCATCCATCCAACCATCCATCCTGGAATGTCATCATTCTCTTTAAAGAGCTTAGCTCTTGCTCAGTTTTCAACAGGTCTTTAAAGCAGTATGATTTGGTTAAAAGGATTCCTTGCGCCAGATGCATTGGATTTGAATCAGACACCGCCTCTAACGGAATGACCCTGGGCAAGTCATGTAGCCTGTCTGCGCCTGTTTCCTCAGGTGTAAAAAGGGGATAATAGTAGTACCTTGACCTAGGTGTGGGGTTTAAATGAGTGTATGTCTGGTCTAGGATGAGTCCCCGTAGACACTAAGTATTGGTGGTTGTGATTTTGTACCTCCGTCTCCTGTCAGTTATAATTAGAAATGGTATGTGGTTGCAGCATTTAACTTGATTCTGTCAATTGAACAAAAGAATATTTTTAGTCTGAAGTGATTTCTTGCCATCCCTCTGTGAAATCCCCTTGAGAAAGGGGGAAGAAACAGCTCGTAGGACCAGTGCAGAAATGATCAATCTGTAAAATGTAGAGATGACATTAACATAACAGTTTTTTTCTCTTTTACTTGAAGATGGAGAGTCTCGCATAGGATAGTGATTTGTCTTGGATGTGGTTATGGTTTGGTGTGACCTTGGGGGTCATTTATAGGGAACATTTTTGTTTGAAATCTGAGAAAGTTAGCCAACATTGCGCTAAGAGTAATTTCCCCCAAAACTCCCTAGAAATCTTTACCTTTAATTTTAATAAATCTGGGAGATTTGCCTTTTGAACTTAAGTTTTGCCCAGCTCACTATCAGTAAAGGTGAGCTTTTCCAAAGATCACACCTGATAGCTTACGGTGTGACTGATGGGCCCAGAATCCTGACTGGAACATGCCCGTGAATCCCTGAGGTGTTGGCCTGGGGTGCATTTTTTGGGTTTTAGATTGAATTAGTTTCTCTCATTGAGTTTTGATTTGAGGAAATGCTATGGCTGCCTGCCTATTTGTTCTAGGCCTTTCTATCCCCACTTGCCTCCCCTCTTCAGCCCCAGGGTGAGTGTGTTCTTGGGGGACATTTATACCTTCAGGGTACCACATGGAGCTGGGCTTGTAGGGCTGTGCAGGGCTGGCCGAGGGCCCGAGCAGGGAGATGGTGGCCCTTGTGGGCTTTGTTTTCAGCACCAGGCCTGCTCGCATGGAGCTTGTGTCTTCAGGCGTCCTTTCTGCTGCCACGCTGGCTGCTGACTGGGCTTCCCTGTGTTTCAGCAGGTGAGGTGAGAAGGCACAGGGAGGCGGAGGCGAGCCCGTGTGGCTCTGCGCCGAGGAGGGTCGCTCACGGTTCTGGGTACTGAGCAGGTCCCCAAAAGGAGCAGGACAGCTGTGGAGTGAGCCTGATTGCACACACACATCTTCTTCTGCCTTGGTGTTTGAACTGCAGAGAAAAAGCTGAAGTCCCGGGCCAGGCCCAAGGACAAATGGATACAGCGGGCAGTAGGGTTTTAAAAGGTGAGTGGAGGAGGACAGGGAGACTGGAGTGAGCTAAGCAGAGCTGCGCCCTGGCTCCCGCCCTGGGTAGGCCGAGCTCTCCACGGTTGTTCTTTCCTCCAGACGAAGCACGTTGATGTCATCTGTCTAGGATGCCTGAGACGTTGTACGTGGTCCCAAGACCTTTCGGGGTTTCTGGGTTTTCGTTGCCACCTGCCTGCAGTGCAGACTTGCCTCGCAGCATGCTGGCTGCACAGCTGCCGGGAATTAGAGGCTGGGAACCTCATGCTTGTGAAGAGCTTGTCCTGACAGTCACCAGAGGCACCCCTGCCCTCACCTCACTCCCATTCGTAAGGCATCTCAGAGGAGCGTTCTTTGGGGCAGCCCTGATGCTCTGGTACAGCTATGCCAGGGCTGGCTTGCCTCAGTAGAAAATACTTTTGGAGCAGAGACAGTGAAGGATGGGCAAGGGAACAGAAACCTCTTGGGATTCCTGGTTGCTCCGGGTGTTAGAAACAGTTAAGTGCTGCCTTGGATCTTGGAGGGCGCTGTGGGGTAGGCAAGGAGTGGGTGGGGTGGCGGTTATTGAGAAGAGAGCTGGAACCAGACAGCCATAGTGGCTTTCCCGAAGGCCTCTGTGAATCCCAGTGGCAGAAAGCTCTGTCCTTGCCACTAATTTCTGTTTGCTTTGCTCTGGTTGGCTTTATTAAAAGGGTGTAAAGAAGCAGCCTAGACATTCAGTTCCAATCAGTTTTCTGAGCTAATGGGGGGTAAAAAGAAATCATCAGGCCTTTGGTAATTTCAGAGAGAGTATGACTGGCCTTAGGGGTGTGTTCACTTTTTTGGGGGAGGGGATAAAAGTGTGTGTGTGTGCAGCATTATAAATTATCGGAGAGATTCATGTGACACACACAGATGTTTCATTCCGCTTGGAAACCTGGGACCAGGGAGGGGCTGTGCCTTAAACGTCATTCTACAAGGATGGCTCTCACAGTCATTGTGTTATGTGTAACCTTTTTCTCTACATTGTTTTGGCCATTGTATGTTGAGTGAGATGGACTACTTGCCTTTGGATTCTGGAACAAAATTGGGAAATGGAATCTGTACTGGAGTGAGTAGCTGGGAAAGTTTGCCTGGTGGCTTTTTCCTTATTTGAACTGGAGCTGAGTGCTGAGGTATTTCAGTCACACAGTAGTTGGGGAGTGTATCTATGTAAATACAAGTTGGTAATTTCAATAGGCTCAGCTATATTATTAGAAGGTGTTTTAATTTGAGCTCACTCGCCTCTTCTGTCTTCAGTTTGTTTTTCAGTATGTTTCAAAGATTAAAACTTTGTTGTCCTCTTCTCAGCATGGTGTGCCCACAGCTTCTGATCCTGTGAGGGGGGCAGAAACAATCTGTGGGTGGGGAGGCCTGTGAAGACAGTGGAAAATGAATTGCTGATTTTAATTCTCCCCACAGTTCCAGTGGCTTACCATTTCATTACAACTCCGGTCAAGTCTTGATGATGTACCAGTAATCCAAACTAGGTTAACCCTGTTTTTGTTTCCCGCATGCTTGATTCACAAGGAAAGAGGGAAAGTTTCAGTTTAATTAGGCTGCTCAGAGGATATATGGATGAAATAGGAAAAGTATACTTTAAGAAACTCAGAGATTGTACTCTCTAATTCAGAGTGGGTTGGTATCTTGGCGGACCATCTGCTGGGTTAGTGGGTGGAAGTGGAAAGTGAAATGGTGACTTCATTATCAAAAGGCCACATAAATGTGATTCAGAAGGTTGTTTTGAAACCTACCATACTTTAAACTCATCTGGTATTTGTTACAGTGCAGTTCCTAAACGATGAAACTGTATATAGCTAATGACATAAGATGTTTCCTCCGTATCTAATCAGGAATCTTTCTTGAGCAGCTAGATTAGATGTTATTAAGAATGGATAATATAGGAAATAATTACTAACTATATTTCATTTGTGGAATTAACCATATGGCCTCTGACTTATATGCATTGCATGTGAAAGTAAAACCAATAACGAGCAGTCTGTAGTGTTTTTGCCATTGGCACACAGGAGTATGATACTGTTTGTTTTAAAATCTGTGTGTTTTATATGATCTGCAGTATGGAATACAGTAATTTCATGGTACCGGTGCATCTGCCTTTCTTGTTTATGGAGTTATAGGAAGCAGTAGTATGTTAATTTGGGGTGGGGAGGCAGTATATCATAACAAATACCATTCACTCAAGAAATATGTATTGATTGTACAAGGTGGCATTTTGGGCATTGGTTGGTTATTGTGAGCAGATAGAAAATGCCAGAATCTTACAAAAGACTTTTGGGAAGAAAATTAGATCTCTTCAAAAATTTGAGTTTTATTTCCAAATGTTATCAATTATAGATGACCTTGGCCAGTGCCAATTTATATTACATTGTTTTTATATCATCAGTATAACAGCCACCTTTTTGTTGTAGAGATAAACAGCATGCTGTTTTTTACCTCAAGAAGAAAAAGTCATAAAATTAATTCTTAATAGTTATTTGTAAGTTGTTCACTAGTATATGAACTGAGGCAAATGTGCTTATGTTAGTGTGCAGAATACTCATTTGGAATGCATTTTGTTAATGTGAAAGTGCACACTTACCTAAGGATTAAAGTGTTAACAGCAATGCGATTCAAATGATGTTTGACCCGGAAATACTAAGTTTGAAAATCTTGGTTGGGTCAAAAGGCATTTGGTTTGTGGCTTTTCACTACTACTGTTCTGTTTCTATATTCAAGTATCTGTGGCAGTGAAACTAAGCTGTTCAGCACCAAAGATTGAGTGTCAGGGGACTTAACTATTTCATCTCTTGTCTGTGGAGAACACATTTTTGTCAGCGTCTCTTACAGCTACCCCTTGTGTTTACATGCTAATCATTGCACTCCTCTGTGGGTCAGCAGCTAAGCAAGATAACAACAAACATACTTCCTTGAAGAGAAGAGGATGAGTTATACAGCATGATAACAGAACATGAGTTAGAATATCTAGCACTCTAATTTTATAATTGGAAGGATTCTTAACTATTAAAATTGGTGTCTAGGGGTTGATGCCAGGGTGGCAAGTCTTCATAGGTCCTGATGGGTAGAATGAAAAACATGTAAATGTAATTTTGAACATACTAAGAGGCATATAGAATAATAGAGTGACCTTATGGGGCAAGGAATTATTGTTTTCAAGAGGCAATAGGAAAAGAGGGAAGGTGTGTGGGCAGCTATGGTTTTGATCTATACCTGGTTAAGGAACAGGGTGCTCACAGAGTAAGAGCTATATTCAGTACTCTCTAATCTAATTTTAGTATTGATTTGCAATAGCCTGCAGAATGGTTTATCACCCAGTGTATTTTCCTGTGCCCAAGAATGTCTATACAAATGCTTGGGTGTGTGACATTCTTGATTTCTTGAATTCTTTCCCTTCCCTCATGATGGGAGATAGTAAATACTAGCACCTACCTCATAAGGATTAAGTGAGTTTGAATCACATGAGAAGAGAATAGTGCCAGCATTATGGTAAGTGTTCAAGAACTGTTTCTGCCTTCTGTCTAAACCCAAATCCTGGGCAGTATTTTTAGCCAATGGTCCGGAAGCATCTAATCTGCATGTTATCTGCAATAAGCTGCTGGCTGAACCAGACTCATTCTCTCTCAGTCTTTTAGCCAGAAAGAGCTCCTCTTGGGGGTGATCTTGTGTTACGAAGTATCTGTGTCATTGGGTGGGAGGGTTTCCCGATAGAAAGGACAGAGGATTTTGTAGCTGCCTCCATATTAAGTCTTCAAACAAAATACCCCTCCCCCCTACCCCCACATTCCAGAATATCAGACATAACTGTAATATAAACACAACAGCATACTGTTAAACCAAGGAGAAAAATTCCAAGCTGTTCTGAATTATCTGGCTCATTGAGATTGGACTGTATGCAGTTTGGCTGTGGTGGCAGGCTCCTTCTAGAAATGCAGTGCAATTCAATGCTAAGGTAGCAAGCACCAGGACTGTAGGTGTCTTTTCCCCGCAGCTTGGTGGCTGTATGTAGGTTTTCCAGCAGAATCATTCTGGCTTTTTTCTTTTCTTCCGCCCTGGGTTGAGGTGGTGAGGAACCTCTTAGTTTCTGTGTGGGTGGCTGGGCTTTTGCCTTGCTACATGGGCGGGCATTGCCTGGTTTCCCAGATGCATTTCTTCTGTGTTGCTTTCTTTATCCATTAATCATATCTGAATTGCGTAGGAGTAGCTGTGCCTCGTTTTTGCTTTTCCTTTCTCACAGTCAGAGGAATGACGTGGTGTGTGTGCTTTCGTGCTGCGTGCAAATGACTCGCAGTAGCCTAGCCTGGGTGTGCTTCAGCACCAGAGAAATCTTGCCCCGACTCAACAGCTCTCGTAGGTCTGTGGGTGACTCTCTCCTGCCCTTGAAGCAGAAAACCAGGGGAAGATTTTCCACCAAACACCTTGCCTTTCTCCCTTCTGTGCTTTTCTCCTTGGCATCATGCTTTGCTCTGCACCTTAGTGCTCAAAGTTACTTCACATGTGCAGGTAGCCAGTAGTCACGTGTGACACTTGAAAAATGCCTGGTGTGAATTATGTGTCATAAACATGAAACACACTGAATTTCCAAGACTTGGTAGTAAGAAATTAAAGCTAAATATTGTATATTGATTACATGTTTAAATGATAATATTTTGAATGTACTCGAGTGTTAAAATATATTTTAAAACAACGCTCGCTTGTTTTAACAATTTTAATGTGCTTATTTGATAATTTAAAATTATTGTGTGTCTCATGTTTCATTTCTGTTGGACAGCACTGGTCTGCTGTGTGCAAGGATCTTGGAGCACACCTGTGGCATTATGCCCTGAATAAAATGGACTTGAATTGGCATTGAGGTGTAAGTAGCATGCAGTTAAATTTGCCTGTTTCAGGTGTCCTGTTCTAGGAAGTTTGATAAATGTGGATAGTCATGTAACCCACCAAGCGACTCAAGCGACCCTTGTAGTTAATCTTCTCAATAGCCACTGATCACTTTCCTATCTTTCCTGTGACTTTCTAGAATGTCTTCACATGGGCGTATACAGTATGTATCTGTAGCCTTTTGAGTATAGTTTCTTCATGTATTTGAGACTCATCTACTTTGTTCAGTGTGAAGTTCACTTCTTATTATTGTTAAGGGGTATTCTACTGGTGGGTGTGCCACAGTTTGTCTCCCTGTTCATCAGTTCATGGACATGTGGTTCTAGCCAGTGTTTGGTGGTTATGAATAGAGCTGCTCTGTATAGGTTTTTGTGAGGTTATGTTATTCACTGCTACTGTGTATTTAACTTTATAAGAAATGACCATCTTTCCAGAGTGACTGTCCTCTTGCATCCCACAAGCAATATACGAGGGTTCAGTTTGCTTCTGGGGGTTCATGTGTATTTGGTGTCTCCAGCTTTTAAATTCTAGCCTCTGTAATAGGTATGTAGTAGAATCCCAACTAGGGATTTAATTTGCATTTCCTTGATGACCAATAGATGTTGAGCATCTTTTCACGTGTTTATTTGGCCATTTCTAAATTGGGTTGTTTTCTTATTATTGAATATCGGGACCTTTTTGTATATTGTGGACACCAGTCTATTATTATATATGTGTTTTGTGCAGATGTTTTGTATCTTCTGTATTAGTTTGCTTAGGGCAGCTATAACAAAGTACCACAGACTGGTGGCTTAAATAATAAATATTTGTTTTCTCACAGTTCTGGAGGCCAGAAATCTGAAGTTAGGTTTGTTTCTTCTGAGGCCCACGTCTGTGGCTTCTGGTTCACTTCTCCCTGTATTTTCACATCCTCTTCCCTCTGTGCATGTCCAGGTTTTCACCCGTCGTATTGGAGTAGGGCCCACCCTTAATGACCTCATTTTACCATAATCACCTCTTTAGACAACCTATTTCCAAATAGGGTCACAGTCTGAGGTACTGGGGGTTAGAATGATTGAAATTTTTTGTGGTGGTGGTGGGGTCACAACTGAGACCATAAAAGTTTTTCACGTTGTCTTTTATACAACAAAACCGTTTTTATTTGAGTGAAGCCAAGTTTACTTTAATCCATTCTTTTTGTAGCCTAAGAAATCTTTGCATGATGTAAGATACCAATGATTATCTCCTATATTTCCTCTAGGACTCAAGTAATTTTACATTTAGGCTATGACCACGTTTGGATTTAATTTTTGTTTGGTGCAAAGTGTCAGTCAAAGGTTTTTTTTTAGAGTGGGGAGTTGCAGTTTAATTTCTAAAAGCAATCCATGCTCTTTTATAAAGAATTTCAACAGTACGGAAGGGAATAAAAAATTTTCCCCTCTGTCCAGTCTTTCTCTTCAGAGGAAATCCATTCAAACCTTTCCTCTGTATTTGTTTGTGTGTACAAGTTCGTTTTTCTTCTGTTAAAATGAGGACCAACCACACTTCTGAAACTTTTTTTTTCCTCACTTAACTTACACAAGGCCCCTGAGTCCGTGCTTACATTCCCTAAGGTTGTGACAGCACATTAGGGTCTGTGGCAGGAAGCTCCTCCTGCCTGAGGGCCCACTGCTGATAGTCACCTGTTCTCGAGGGGTGCCCATGTTTTCCAGTGAAAAATTCTTACCTTGGAAGTTTGTAGGGATAGGAGCTCATGTATCATAGACATCGCTTGTGTGGGTGAATTTCATTTTCTTTTAATGACTGCACTGTAGCCTTTGGTTTACAAGTATTGTACTTAAAATATTTTCCCCCCACTATTAAGTGTTGGGCTTTACATTTTCTGTCACTGAACACCCTCACACATCTGTCTGTGTATCTTGTGAGTAAATAGGTCCATAGGCTAGATACTCCCAGGAGGCGTTCCAGAGTGTGTCTGTCCAGGTTCTGCTCTTGCTCCGGAGAAGTCAGGGTCTCTTACCTCGTTAACCAGCGGGCCCACCACCTTTGACAGGCTTCTTCTTCAAAAGCTGGTTTTGTCCTGTCCCCTTTCTTTACAGAGACTTTCACAATCTATCCCTTGCACCCAAGTACAGTGTTCTTTTAAATTTTGACATTTATCTGCACTAAGAAACTCTGAATCCAGACCCAGTATTTGTGTGCACATGCATACAACTAAAAATGTTTCATGCAACTTCGCCTTATTATCTTTACTCATCTTTATCATAATGTACTCTGGTCTGTCCAACTTTTTTCTATTTAATTTAAAAGAAAAATGCTCATCAGAGGACACGTGTATTGATTTCCTATTAGGG
Source organism: Manis javanica (assembly GCF_040802235.1). NCBI lineage: Eukaryota > Metazoa > Chordata > Mammalia > Pholidota > Manidae > Manis > Manis javanica. The sequence continues at coordinate 68,238,670 of NC_133171.1, read as the reverse complement.
ATCAACAGTCTAGGAGACATGGATCTTGGATATTCACAGTTTGTCTTGGCTTTTATACATGTGAACCTGTACCAGTCACCAGCCCACAGGCCCTTCCTCAAAATGGTGTTGTATGTGGGAGGGTATTTTGGGTGACACAGTGTTCTTCTTGCCAACTCTGGGCACATAAATCTTGGGCTTCATTTTACTTAATGATAAAGGGGAGATGAGTGTCCTTGCTAGGCCTGGTGTCAAGGGTTGTTCTGCCTTTCCCCACGTACTCTCCCGCCCCCCCCCCCCCCCCCGTTCAGTTCTCCGTGACACCCAGGGATCTCTGGGGTTCTCAGAGTCCCTTTTTGGGGAGTTTGCAAGGTAAAAAGTACTATTTTAGTAATATTAAGTCACTTTCCTTTCTCACTCTCATTCTCTGCTGAGTGTGCAGTGGGGCTTCCCGGGCACTGTGTGGTGTGTGAAAGAAAGCACTGGGTTGAATTCAGTCATGAGAATCCTGCTGATTGAAGCCAGATGTGAAACAGATTTGCAAAAGTGGAAAGAAAGCACTGCTACATTTTCCACTAATAATTTTTTTTATTTTGGAAAATAATTTTCATAGGAATGTTACTCATGTTAACACACCATGATTTTGTTACTTTCTAAATAAATACATATTCAAAAATTTTCCCAGTTTTAATATGACTACCTACCTCTATAGCAATATCTGTATAATCTCATGTAAACAACAGCTCTTTTGGCCTCTCAATCATTTTTGAGTTCAGAGAGACCCTAAGGCCCAACAGTGTGATACTGCCGCTTTCCCTGAATGTTGTGTGGTTTGAAACCTTTTTTTCTAGAGGGATAAAACACTTTCCCCTTAAAAAAAAAAACGTTTTTATTATAGGCAACTACCAACATACGCAGAAGGAGTGAGAATACTGTAGTATTTTAGTGGGTGTCTAGCTTCAGTGATGTCTAACTCATGGTCAGTTTTTGTTTCATTCATACCTGCAACACCGTGTAGATTGTAGTGAAGCAAATCTCAAATGCCATGTCACAGACTTTATAAACATGCCATTATTTATCTTGAAAAGGTGAGGATTCTATTTAAAGAAAACACACCCATGGTTCTGATAACATAAACAATAGTTTTAATCTCAAATAACTAAGGTTCGAATTTCCCCTACTGTCTCATTTTGTTTTTAAAGGTCGATTTAAAATGAGGTCATGCATTGAGACTGGTTGGTAAAAATCTAAGTTTATTACTAATCTAACATCCCATCTCTGCCCCCACCTCGTGCTTGTCATTTGTTGAACAGGGTCACTTGCCCTGAGGGGAGCAAGTTTTGTGGGTGCAGGTGTGTGGGCTCATCTGCCAGCAGCATTGGGGGCTAATCAGGAACACTGGATCGAGTTTAGCTTTGAGGGTTGGCCATTCTTGTTTTCATATCTTGTCTTCCCTTCTGACTGGCCCCCACTTTGTCCCCTGCCCATTTTCCTATCGCAGCCCCTCAGCCGCACTTTTTCAAGGGCACAGATCTATGGTATGTGTAGTATTCAGTTGGTATCTGGAAAATTCTGCAGGATCTGGAACTCCTTAGGTCTGTGGGTGCCATCGCACATGGGCATGTAGTGTGATTGAGAGTGTGGTAATGGGACGTCGTCATTACCCCAGAAATGTAAATGTGAGCCAGGCTGACTTTGGCTGACACCCCTTCCGTTCTGAATGCTGGTTGACCTGAGGTGGCTGGGAATGTGTGGGGGCCAGCCTGGAGAGGAGGGAAGGAGACAGGGAGGGAGGAAGGGAATCCAGCACCCAGAAAGCCAATTGAAGGATTTGGTACAAACAGGCCCCCACAGGACTGTAGAAATTTGGTGCTAGGGCAGTTTTTAACGAAAATCAGATGAATGCTGTTGGAGAGGAACAGGGCCTAAACGGGGCCCCTACCGTTTTTATTTTGACATCCCCGACCTTCAAGATTCAGTGTCATTTCCTTTGTGAAGCCTCCTCCGTGCCTCCAGTTAGGTGCACCCCCCACATCTGTGTGGTGTTTCTCCTTCAGCTCTCAGTTGTTGATCCATCCTGTTGGCCATGGTTACCCAGGCCTGGCATGGAGCTGCTCGGTGCATGCTGGCAGAATGAGAGTTCAGCAAGGGAAAATACCAGGAGATGAGGCAAAGTGGCAGAGCTTTCCAGAGCAATGTGGGCCCTCAAGAGGTCCTGACATAAAGGTTGAGGTCTGAGTTCTGAGGAAGCAAAGAACACCCCCACAGAGGCCCCTGCGTGGAATTCAGAGCTTGCACCAGGACTCCAAACACTCCAGAAGTCAACAGTAGTCATACCTTAGTTAGCTGCTGTTACCTGGACACCTACTCTCTCTACCAGGCACTCTGTGACATGTACTTCACATATATTATTTCCAGTTCAGCTTAGCTTGAAGGTTGCCCTTTTCCCCTGCTCTGCTGTCTCCTGTTTGTAGGAATTGGGCAGGTTCTTTGAAAAAATGCCCTAAGTTGAGGTAATAGTAAAACATTATTATTTAGAGTTGTTGGGAGGATTAAATGATAATATGTGCACAGAACTTAGAACACAGCTAAAATTTATTAACTGCTTATCCCTGTTTTTATAGGACGGGGATCGAAGCATAAAAATGTTCATCCGACTTGCCCAGTGTCATATTAACTGACTATGAAGTACTAAAGCCAGGACTTCAGTCTGTTCTACTCCAAACATCAGAGCCCCATACAGTTATAGTGAGACTGTGTGCACCCCTGTGGCCTCAACGCGAGAGATTTACATGGCCAAGAGCCCCTTTCGCCAGTTAAAATTGATAGTGACTTTATTTACAGCACCACAGTATGTGTTTTATGGAACGTGGTCTATTGCTGCTGTAGGAAGGGTTACTGTTGTCCATTGGCTCTGTAACATAGGCGGCCCTGGGCGGGTAAGGGCGGGCTGGGGGCACACCCCTTGTTCCATCAGCTGGTGTGCAGTGGCCAGCAGTGAGGTGACTGCTAGGCCTCCGGCTGTAACACCTTCAAAACGGGCGTTTCCCGAGGGCCTCATCTTTCCTTGGGGCCAGATTGAATGTCTGTACATGCACTGTAAATTCATTGGCTCAAGGAAGCAAAGCAGGTCAGACACAAAGAGTTTAGGGACCCAGAGAAATAATGCATGCAATGACTTAAACGTAATCGCAGAAACGAATTCCATTTCGCTGTTTGTTTGTTTGGTTATTTTGGCATCCCCTTATCCCTGAGCCTCGTTCCCTCCATCATCATCTCACCATTCCTTGGGACTTCCATGTGGGGTTCTTGTGCTCTGTGACTGTGATTAATCCAGCTGGGGGAGGGGAGTAGGTGGGTGGGATTCTCAGAGGGATGGGCCTGGGGAAGTCAGCTGCCATGCGGTCCACAGTCAGGGTGTTTAGGGAGAGTTGACAGCCTGCCGGGGTTAACAGAGGTTTGAACATGACTGCAGTGATGTGCTGAACGAACTCCCATGATTCTGCCTTTTCTCTCATGACAGGCTTGCTGTAAACCACGGGAAGGGTGTGTGTGTGTGTAGGCAGAACACGACTCGACGGTCTGGCAGCCTCTTTGGCTGTTCCCACCCCCCATTTGCGACGCACAGCTTAACGTCTCCCTTTCATGAACAAAAGCTTCTCTTTTTTAATATTCACGTTAAACCATTCACTCTGTGTGGCTTGGGAAGGTCAGCATCCATTTGCATTTTCCCTTCCCGTTTTCAGACTGATGTCAGGGCTGTGTGGTGTTAGCATAGGTACTGGGTTTTTCATTAAGATGTCGTCTTTTTGCCTACCCATGGGATACCTTTATCCTTTTTTGGGGAGGAAAATAAAGCACGTGAATCCCGTGCTAGGTTGCAAATACGGTTTTTTAATTTTTCTGGAAAGCTCTCTGCAGAATGTTGGCAGAGGTTTGTGTTGTTTCCTAGTCCTGATTTGAAAAGTTTACCTTGTATAATTGTTTGTGTACAGCTTGGTGCTGATCAGTGAAATAGGTGTTTAGCAGCATCTTGCCCTCATTTAATTTTTGTTGAGTTTTTCAGTTTTACTGTCATTAAACTTGGCATTCATTTAGGGAAGAAGTGATTTTTTTATTAGTCATGACCTATGGAAAATGACATGTATGGGCTCTGTGAGTGAATTCTGGTGAGAACCTTTGTATTCTCCCTCTATTCCCCCCTCCTTTTCTTTCTTTTTTCCCCCCAATTTCACAAGTCAGGCTTTAACTTTAAAAGAAACTGTAGGAGCTGTCCCCCAGGTTATTCACAAAATGAGTCTTTGTCCGCTTTTTCATTCACCATCTGGTTACAAAGCTAAATTGGAATCGTGCTTGTTTTAATTATTTTCTACTTGTGTGGCCAGGAGGTTATTTGGTCTGGTGAGGTTACACTGTAAGCTCGTGCTCTCATTAATACTCCCGTGTCCACATCCTGTGCCAGCACCCAAATGGTTAAGTCGCTCCACTTGTGTGGCCGGTGCTTGGTACAACACAGTGGTCATGACTTAGAATTAGTGGAGGAAATGTGGTATCAGTGTGTGGGGTTTTTCTTCTTTTTTTTTTAATCTCCAATAATGTTAATTAAGTACACTTTTCTTCCAGCAGAAGTGTGATTATAAATGGCCTAGGCTGACAATCTTAGGTTAGTCCATGGTGCTATTAAAGGGACGATGTGTATTTCAAAAATTGGTAAACTTAAAAGGCATTCCACTCCACAGCATGAATAATGGAAATAGTGTAGTCAGAAACTTCCCCACCCAGTCATTAGTTTTGGTGAATCGGCCAAGAGATGCAAGCATTGCAGAGAGGTATTGTTTAATACTAGGAAATTGACATCAAAAGATCTCTTAAAATTAAAAAAAAAAAATCCTCCATTCCCCACTTTCCTGGTTGGAATAACTCAATACTTCAAAAGGGTCAGTGTTTTTAGGTGGTGACTTTATCCAAGTTGTATGAAATATTGATGTTAGCTGTTGGAATGAAGGAGTAGTTTCTTAACATAGTCTAAGGGTTTCCACAGTCAACTTAAATATTCATAGGTAAATGAACTTACATAGTCATTGTCTTGTGAAACCAGTAGTAGTTCTGGAACACTACGTCCTTCTCACTCTACATTTAAAAAACAAAATAAACATGTAGGCTAATATTGGGTAAGGAACAGAGAAAAAGCTCCCCCCGAAGTACTTCAACTCAGGCTGTCTGTTTGAACAAGAGTTTAGGACATAACCCAGAGATCGGGGAGCCCACCTGCTAACTGAATCCATCACAAATGCGTGTTCTTGTGTCGGAGCCAGAGTTCAGGTCATGACCAAAGCAGTTGGAAAGACTGGTAAAAAGTATTGCCAGACTGAAAACCAGTAGTTCTAGCTCAGCCATACCTCAAGAGTGTAGCAGGAGGAAGCGGTGGGAGGAGTCAAATGGGTTAGAAAGAAAGGCCTGCAAAGGATGAGAGTATTCATGCCGAAATGACTTTATTGGTAATTTATTGATGTTTTTCAGGGGGGGGGGTGTCAAATGATTATTTCAGAAAAACAAATGGTAATTTGCCTCATGAATTTAATCTTTAAGGTATATCTGAATAGTAATTGAACCTCAAAACATGCCACACCGTTCTTTTATTAATGGATTGAAATAAAATACATTGTGGCATAGAGTTAACCTAAAGATTCAAGAAAGTTCATTTCATTCAACTGGCAGGTCTCTTAAGGCAGCTCTGTGTAGTTCTGCTATGTGGAAGGAGCAAAATTAAAGGCCTGTTTTCTAAATTATTCATAATTTCCCCATACCTCTAAAGACACATTTGTCACAGTGGCCAAAGCCTGTACTTGAGCACCAAGAGAAGAGACCAAGGTGTTGAGACAAAGGAACCGGCTCGTAGCTCTGACCGATACTTGGTACACAAGTACTGCGGCTGCCTCGGTTCGCGGCCACCCTGGTAGGCCCCCTTTGTAGCAAGACTTGAAGCTTTCAGTTGGGTAGACCCTGCAGCTGGGAACGGAACAGTTCCTATGTGCATTTGCCATGGAAAGACAAATCCACATTGGGGAAGTAGAGGTACATGCTTCTGTTTTTACACACATGTATATTTCTTATGTTTCCCACTATCTTTTTATAAAAAAATTAAATCTTTATTGAGATATAATCGATCTGCCATAAAACTCGCCGTTTTAAAATACACAATTCAGTGGTTTTTAGCATACTCACAGTTTGTAGCCATCACCACCATTTAATTTCAGAACATTTTCCTTACCCCTAAGGAGACTTCATGCTCACCAGCACTCAATCACTGATGTCCTTTGTATTGCTATGGGTTAGTTTATGTCGGACATTTCATATGAATGGAATCACAGAATACATGGTCTTTGGTGTCCAGGACATTTCACCTATCCTAATGTTTTGAGGTTCATCCACATTGTACAGTGAATCAGTACTTTATTCCCTACCTGCCCTTTTAATTTTTAAAAATTGTGAAGAAATATACATAATAAAATTTCCTATTTAACCATCTTTAGGAATGCAATTCAGTAGGCATTGGCTACATTCACAGTATTGTGCAGCTGTTAGCACTATCGGTTTTCCAGAATTCATTCTTATTGCTGATTATATTTCATTGTATGAATATACTACATTTTATTTCTCCATTCATTGGTTGATGAATACTTGGTTGTTTTCACTTATTGTCTGTTATAAATAATGGTACTCTAAATATTTATGTGCAAGATTTTGTCTAGACATAGGTTTCCAACTTGCTTGGGTAACAGTTGACCCTTGAACGACGTGTGCCTGGAGAGTTACTACTCCCCCACCCCCAGTTGAAAATCTGCATATAGTTTTTGACTCCCTCCAAATTAAAATACCAGTAGTCTATCAGTCGATAACACAGTTGAAATACATAGTTTTGTATGCTATATGTATTATATACTGTATTCTGAAAGTTAGCTAGATAATATATTTTTTCAAAAGGTTCACTAATCTTGAAAAAATTTTCCAATACAGTGGTTGAAAAAAAGTCTGTAAGTGGACCTATGCTGTTCAAGCTCATGTTGTTCAAGGGTCAGCTATATACCTAGAAGTAGAATTGATTGGTAATACGGTAATTACATATGTCTTCTGTGTATCTTTTTGGAGAAATGTCAATTCAAATTCTCTTTGCCTGTTTTTAAAATGTGGTTCTTCATCTTTTTATTGTTGAGTCATCAGAATTCTTAATATATTTGAGATATTGGCTCCTTACATGGTAGAGTATTAGCAAATAATCTCTTCCCTGACAGTCATGGAAATTATATGTTGGATTCTCTTTTTTTCTCAAATCCATCAGAATGAGTTTTGGTATTAGCATAAAGGATTATAGGTAGTTTAGCACCCAGATTTGTTCAGGAATGTGTAGGCGAAAAAGAAAAGAAGGTGGAGGTTGAATATATGTGTTTAATGGGAAAGAGATTCAAAGTTGGTGCCCTAGCATTTCAAGATCAGGGAATCTTGGGTCAAGGGAAACACACTGTTGAAGTGGTAATACACAGTTCAGACAAATGCCAAAGGAATTGGTTCTCATGAAGACATTTTGGGGAAGAGGGGAGTGTTTTTTTTTGTTGTTGTTTGTTTGTTTGTTTGTTTTTCTTTTTAAAGTCTGTGGTTATTGGTACGGACAAACACGTGAAACACATTAAGTGAGCAAACCTTGGAAGTGCAACGTGCGACAGTGTGGAAGTCCAAAAAACCCCAAAGGAAGGCTTGCTTGGTGGAGCAGAAGTGTTCTCAGAGCACGTGTAAGTCTGTATGGATGTGCAAACAGGAATTGCTCTGACAGCGTGAAGACGCGGCAGCCTTCTCTAATTAAAGCCTTTGATGACATTAAACTGTGTTGCTTAATTACAATAAATCATACATTACCAGATCATGTCTCTGAAGAGGCATTGTCAGTATGCTGCATAATGGAACAAAATTTGACCCTGTAGTTGTAGTTGTGGGGGTTCCTACGAGGTGATGGCTCTTGTCACCAAGGTGAATGTGAGGCCCCCCCACCCCCCACCTTGAATTACCTTGTAAAAACTCAGACCTTAGAGAATGTGTCCTGATAATTTTGTTTATGTGAAGATGTTTTTTTATATGGATGTGTAGATTAAATGTGGGGATGTTTTATATTCGTTAAAGGGAATAGAGTTTTCCATTCATTCTCTGTTTATTTTCACAGCCACTGATTTTCTGACCACCCTCTTAATTTTCAAGCTGGTCTCGGCTTGACTTAACTTCCACAGCAGATTTGCACACTCATTGACATAGCCCTTGTCCCTTCGTCCGTCCCTTTTTCCACTGGCATTTGGAGCCTTCTGCCTACCAGCCGGGTCAAGCAGGTATTGACTCTTGTTGCCAGTGAACATCTGGAAGACGCTCTATCATGCTGTGTGCGTCTTTTTCTTGGATTCGTGACACTTAAACATTTGGAATAGTGTACAGCTGTAGAAACAGAAGATCCTTTTGAAAGTCTACATGAAGGAACAATAAAATACGGGGTAATGTAGGACTGGGAAAAGTCTAGTTCCTGTTCAAAACTGACTCCTACTGCCAATTAAAGAACTGAAATATAATAGCGTATGACACCACCTAGGCTCATGAATGTTGCCATTGATTTATTTTCATTGGTTTAATTTAAAAAAATTAATGGTATTAAACCAGTGGGATTTATTTAATATCTTTCTTGATGCAGACTATTAAACACTCACGAGCCTTTTCTTCTCTCTTGATTTTATAAATGGTAATGAAAGGCAGTGTGTATATCTTAGCTCTGTAGAACTGGGGTAGGGGTCCCTGGGGTCACTCAGTCTACACCCCTTGCTTTGTGCACGACATTGTGAGGGAGGGACATCAGAGTCACCTTGCTTCGGGCTCAGATGTCTTAGGGCAAGGCTCTTCATTCTGTAGGGCCGCCTGTAACTGCGTTTGACATGCTGGACGAGAGTGCTCCTTTCTTCCACCCGAAGTTCTTCCCCTTTGTTTGCATCCAGGACACCATTATTCACTTCCTGTCTCTTGCTGTTCTCTAATTGCAATTCCTCTTTGTCTGCTTGCCCCTTGATGTTCAGAGGTCCCTGAGTCTCTCTCTAGTCACGGTGTCCACTGTCCTTGCAGGATGGTGCTGAAGACCCCGCGATTCTCTCCCACGTCTTTCCTGCAAACCCTGGCCTGTTGAGCCAGCATGTGGAGTAGGCTCTGCAAGTCTTCCTCCTCCTTTGGTAGATGTGGCTGTCCACAGTATGGCTCCTTCATCATGGAGGGGAAGGCGCTGTCAGTGCCCACCATCAGGGTGGCTGAGCTTCTGGCCCTGCAGCTGTGAGAATGAGGGAAGAGTGTGGGGCCGTGGGTATGCCTCTGGGAGGGAAGGAGAAGTATGTCAGGTCTAAACTAACTTCCTTACTTAAATGTTTTTAATGCTATTTATAAAATGTCAGGTCGTTAAAAGTAAGTGTCCAACGATTAAGTATTTTGGCTATTCATATTTTGGGATAAACTACTTCTGTCAATCTCAAAATTAACAATCTAACATAGTCAGAACTGTAGTATACATTTTAAGTGTACATTTGAAACAACATTTGTGAATTCCTGTATATACTGATAGGTATTAAGGCTTTTGTAAGGAAACCATTTTGTCTTTATCCACAGCCTTTTCTCCAGTGAAAGAAGTACGAATTCCCAGATGTTGAAAGCTGCTCTCTGGCGCTTGTTAAAAACACATCCCCTTCAGTGTTCAGTTTTAGCAGTGGTTCACTTGTTTAATACAGGGTTTTGGTTTAAAAAGAAAATCAAGTCGAATTTTTAGGTGTAAGTTTTAATACTTTCCAACACATGCATACCCAGGGATTATGTTTTCTAAATGTTCTCTAGGCTGTGATGTGCATTGGGGCTGGGAACTAGTACTGCACTCTTAACCACATTTCATGTGCCAGGCAAAGGTTAACTTCCTTTCAGTAGGTCACATGGAAAAGTCAATTTCTGTTACTTCTGACCACCGCTTTTACATATATTCCAGATTATAGGTTCATGTCTGTTAATGCAATGCTGTGCTCTGATGCATAGCTATAAAGTGGTTAAAGAGTCAGAGACAGTAGATTTGGTGCCTGTGAAGGGCCTGGCATGACATTTCCTCTGTGCCTCCTCTTTAGCTCTTACCTTTTCAAACGAAGGGAGCACATGCGCAGGGATGTCACACAGAGGTAAAATCATGGGCTGGTGTTAGAGCCCAATTCTGATTCTGTGACTGGTTGTCAAAGGAATGGTGCCTTTGATAATTTTGTTTTCATTGGTCAGGCATGCAGTCTACCTACTACTCCTTGAGTGGATGTGGCAACCCTGAGTCAGTAAAGTCTTAAACACTGAATGGTGTTTTTAGCAGGTGAATATTGGAAGAGCTATTGAATTGATGCTTAGAGGAAACATTTGATTGGCCTCAGTTGTCCATTAGTATGACGTGGTGTTGGTCTGCATGTTCATTACAGTCACAGCTGTGATAGGGGAGGCAGGTTTGTCATGCTGACGTCTTGATCTTTATCCCGTTCCTTCCTGGTCAGAAATGTATCTCATTCCCTCTTCTGTGGGAAAAATACGAGTGTGAAAAATACGAGTGTGAATGTAAGACAGTTGTAGGTAACACTCCAAGGTCTTGTAAGCTGCCTGCTCCTGGAATCACCTGTGGGATATTAACTGGATTTCCCTTCCAAGCCGTGTGTTGGGAACATCTCTTTCTCTCTGATAATTTAAACCCTGTCAAAGCCCTGGCCACCTTGAGGCAGGAGGCAGGCTTGCTGTGCTAATGTGCTTCCTATAGACCCAATAACCTTTATCTCGTTAAAAAAAAAAAAAAAGTGAAAGAAGAGGGACTGTTTTCAAAAGAAAGTCTTTACCCGCTATTCTTCCTGCCAGTGGTGTCATGTTAGAGAAAGTGTTATTTTCACTGACAGGTGAAGGTTTTTTATGGGTTCTTTTGTGTAGTTGCTAGGTGTTTCCTTGTTGACAGGAAAGCATGAAATCCCTCGAACAGGATTAGTACCCTCTCCTCAGCCCATTTCTTCTCTGTGTCTGGGTACCTCTTGCTTACACAGATGATATCTTCTCCCTCCCATTTATTCTTTCCCACTCTAACATGTTTTGAGTGCAGAATTAAAAAATTGTTCTTAAATGCACTTCACAGCTTTTCTTTGAAACAGCAGATGTGAGATCTACAAAGTCTTCCTTAAGCAGGCAGGCTTTCAGTGTCTCTACGGTAGATAGGGAAGTGGTCACAGTCTGGGACAGGCCCCAGCCTCCAAGCTCCTGAAGCCATTTGCCAGAAGTGCTGCCTACCCACTGTGGGCCTGCCACCATATAGGTGCTCAATGAGTAACACTCACTGCACTTCATCAACTGTCACTTCATCAACTTCTATTTTGTCACTACAGAAGTTTATACTTACATAACAGAATTTCTTCTTTGGGTAATACTGTACTCTAGGAATTATCAAAGGCATGTCAATTAATTTTGCTCCTGATTGCTGAGTTTAGTCGTCATTCTTCAGTAACTGGAGACGAGAGGTCACATTGATGGAAAGTCTGGGTTTGGAGAAGTGCCCAGCCATGGGCAGAATCAGAGTGTTCTCAGTACCTTCAATGATAGCTGCTCAATAGATGTTTCCACAAATTATGATATTTGAATGATTCAGTATTATCAGGAGAGTGTGCAAGACTGAGAATGTCTAAATTGGGAAGTACAGAAAGACGAACAGTATAATTTGGTAGAGTTTGACACCTTATTTTGTGGTTGAGTTTTTTGAAGTAGCTTTTTATATTACAGAGTACTTTATTTTCGTCTTAGAACATTTAGAAGCACTGGATGCCAAAAGAAAATTTAAGAGGTGCCATTTTATTAACATTTTGTGTTTATCAAGTTTTCTCTTTCTCAGCTGGTGGGTTGAAACGTGAAGGAACAAAACAGAAACATTCTGCAGAGCATATTGCACATGCTGCCTCACATCTTGTTTTAAAATAATTTTCTCCATCTTTGTAACTGTTGCATAGTGTTCCACAGTACAGCTGATTGAATCACTGCAAGCTGCCTCCCCCAGGCACTGTGCAAAGCCATCTCTCCCGCTTTATTGTGCCTGTTGCTCTTTGGAACAATCCTGGTGGGTAGGTGTGGACATGGGAACCTGGTCAGGAGAGACATATGCACTTGGTGTGGCCTGATACCCGGGTCTTCAGGTAGCCCAGCCCAGCCATTGGGCCACTTTGCCTGCTGGAATTCATCAACACCTGGCCTTGGGGGTGAAGTAGTGAATGACCTCAGAGTTTATCGCGTCTTCATGATTATCTCCCTAGGATGACACGGAGGGAATTCCTTGCTCTGAATACTCACTGTCATAAAAAGTCTTGGTAACTTTCTACACTACTCTTAAAATCCATGGAGGTGTCCTGTAAAGTATCTAAGTTTGTTAAAATTATAGAAAAAGTGTGGAGGTAGTTTTTACTGACAAAGCGTTTTTCATAGGATTATTCAGAGAACTTGGTGTCCTTTTTTACCCATTATTCAGTAGGTATTTAATACTAGAACCAAATTATTCTGTGATTATTTAGATGATTTGATTTTAGAGTTTATTTGTGTTCATGTTCTAAGATGTGTTAACAGAGTCCTTGGCAGGTACAGTAATGTGGATTGTTGTGAATAGCTGCTTTATTTATGCAGTCCTAGCTTAGGATTTAAAAAATGCACTTAGGAATGCTTTTCACATTTGGTTTTGTGATTTCTGGGATTTTTCCAGTTAACTTCAAAGGAAGGGTGTTACTAAGTTTGCCTCAGATGCAACCAAACCAGTCTTACAATTTCGGTGTGGGCATTATTATTGCTGGTGGAATTCAAAGATGGTGAATGTCCTATTTTAAAGCTCCCGCAGAGCTGGCTTGAGGTTACATTCAAGAGTGGGTTGTATGTTGAGAGTATGATCATCTCTTGGTGTAATATTAGGCTACTGTGTATACATCGAGAGGCTGTGCTAAGTATGGTTCCTTCCAGCAGTGTCTTTGGAGGGCAGGAGGGGCAGTTTGATACCTTGTCATGTGCCCTCCAACAGTTAGCAGATGTTCTGTGAGTTAATGTTGCCCTTCAGTTATCGTTGACAGAAGCAGGGTCTGGTTAAGATCAGATCGTTTAGACTAATGCACGTTGATCCTGGCATAGTAATGAGAAGGCGGTAAGCCAGCTAGACAAGGAAAAGCTGACGGTGGATTGTTAGATTAAAAAAACCAAGCAATTAATAATTGGAGAATAGCTCTGGCGTTGTCCTTGACTCATTTTGTAAGTCGTTCACTGTGATGTATGGTGCCTTTAGATTTACCTGGGAAGACCTTTTAAATAGCTTTAGAGCATTAAGCTACACGCTGCTGACCTTGCTAATCTGGGCCTGCTGTCCTCGCAGCCGTCCTGGGAGAGCCTGGGAGAGCGCCGAGACAGCCTGCCACTTGGGGCTTTTTGCAGCTGACGCCTCCCTTTTTGGGCCTCGTCCCGGGGCTTCAGTTTAGTGTAATGTTCACTCAATGTGTATGTATTGGAGATTCATATGCAGAGTCTGAGTTTTAGGACAAATACACGATACTCTATCACACTTTGGAGTGTGTGGTGCTTTTATAGTTGCCAGTGGTGGCTGTGAAATTCATTTTCATAGCTGAGTATAAAGTGTAGTGGTCAACCCTACAGCCATTTTGGAAAATAGATGAAAGGGGGAGATTTTCACCGATTTCTCTGTTATTATTTTTTTTCAGTGGTGGTGCTTGAGTATATAATTTTTCCTTTCTTCCATTCTGTCACGCTCTGTGTAACAGAGATAAAACACACTTTGGCATGTAGCGATGGCTAGGCATGAGCATGGAGTATGCGTAGTTCTGGCTGACTTTACTCTTCGTAATGAAAAAGAATTTCTGGGGCAGAGGTTCATACGAAACTCTGATGAGCTCTCTGCTGTTTTCTTGAACAGCTTTACTGCAATCCAAATTTCTTACCGAACAGTCCTCCCATTTAAAGTATGCAATTCCGTGATTTCCTAGCAAATTCTCGAGGGTGTGCGGTCATCACCATAACCTGATTCCAGAACATTCCCAGCCCTTAGTTTCTCTGATCTTTAGAAGTAAATTATCTCTGTCTGTTTCTTTTAGATTACTTGGTGTTGATTGGGATGATTTTGATGGGTTCTAGTTGACCCTAGTGGGTAGCTTTTTACGTTTCTTTTTTATTCTTTGTAGAAAATTTTAAATCCCACGTTGTCTACCTCTTTTATTGTCTATTGTTTTCTGTAACAATCCACTTTTAATTAGATGTAATAGTTTCAAGTCTCTTACAAAATCTCTAGTTTTATTAATAATTAAGCTATAAAAATACTACCGATACCAGTACATTTCTGAAGACTTGAATTATATGCTATTTTGAATTAATCATCTTTCATTACGGGTGGTTGAGGATACCTTTTTTTGTTTTTGGCCGAGCCTGTTGACTTAGAAAAATAAACTTGCTGTTTTTGCAAAAATCATGAAATGTCCATCAGATGTGACTCCTCCTGAATAGCCCCTGTTTGTAACTTATTTTTCTGCAGTAGTCTTCCAGCTCCAGGATGATAGTCGGTCGGTGTTCTTTGCTGCTTCCTTGCTACACTTCTCCAAAGTTTTTAGGATAGATTCTTGTTTTTCTAAGCTTCAGAGTAAAGACTTACACACTGCTTATCTATGTATGTACACAGGTTGTTTCAAAGCTTTTCTGAGAGGGGCTAGAACAGATTCAGTAATATAGTGTGGTCTGATATTCTTAACCAGGGATGTACATCTGAATACCAGGTGGAACTACAAATATTCACCACTATGAGCTGTACCCCCAGCCACTCGGGTTCGAAATAGCTGGAGTGGAGCCCCATTCTTGTGATAGGAGCTGCTCCCCAAATTGAGAACCGTTGTAAATGGGTTTGTCTTTGCACTGTAAGTCTGAAGGTCAGGGTTACCAATTTATCTTGAGCTATTCACTGTCGTCCTGTCTTTTGTCTGTGTAATTGAGAAAGAACTTTTGATATGAATTTAGATTATGGAAAAGTAGTTCAAGTCCTTGGGGGGTGAGGGGAATATGATGCGAGTGAAATCAGTTTATAGTTAAATATAGGCGACATTTTATTAATGTGTTGTTGGGAATGGAATATGACCAACTGTGCATTTTGTAGCTCTTACAAATTAACTCACCCTTAAAATAAAAACTTTGACTTCATTCTGCTTAGATGGAAATTTTCTGAAGAGGATTTCCATTTTCTTACGTTGCCTTAGAGTAGCACGGTATGGTTCTGGTGTAATAGAGCCCTCAGGTTGCTGTGTTCTGTTTGCGTCTCCCTGAGCCTTGGGTAGAGTAGCAGGCTGAGCCCCCACGCACTTTGGTAGGCTGCTTTGGAAGAAGACCACTTGGGCTTGACCCCTGTCCTCTGCCATTTACTAACCACGCAGTCTGGGTCACGTTAGCCTTTCCTTCATGGGCTTGTTCTAAGAATTAGTGACGATACATGTAAAATGTGTTCAATAAATATGTATTGCTTTTGTTGCTGTTATTCAGCTGTTTGTGTTTGAAATAATAAATTTCTTGTTAAGTGAGTTTCCTGTCTGGTAGTACTATGTTCTGGGTTTTGTTGAAAGAAGTGGACTGGAAGCTTTGAAGAGGTTCGGACTCTCCATCCTGTTAAACGTTCACTGAAGCATCACTCTGGTGAATGTTGCTCTGGTGGTTTAAAGGAGTTTAGATGTGCTTCCCAAAGAAGCTGGCTTACATTAATGTATTCATTTATTCACTAGAAGAGTCATTCATTTTTTATTAATCCAGTAGCTTATAGCAGGTGGTAGAAACTCCTGTTGTTAGTACTCATGGCAATCAGCATTTAAGATTTTTTTTCTTCACCGTCTGCTGTCTTGTGGTCTCCCCCCACTTTATTCCTAATTGTCATGTATAGTGGAAGTAATTAAATCCGTGAGTCTCCTCCCCTTGTTATAAATGTTTGCACCCCTTATTGGCTTTCCCACATTCTGGATTCAATTAACATGTTGCTGGTTCGCTGGTTTGTGGGGCAGATCGGTGAGCTTTGGTGTGACTTCCTTCCTTCTTAAAAGCCCTGTGTTTTTCTGCATTTGGTTGACGTTCTGTGTATAGACACACCTCTAAGAAAAGAATTTCCTTTCCTATCTCTGCGAGAAGGGATGTGGAGCCATGGTTTAAAGAACCTTCCTGGCTACCTCTGTGAGCTTTGCTGGTTGCGTTTGTCCAGAAGACGCCCCCGCTGCACGTAAGCCTTTAGATGTTTGTAATTCCAAATATGTGTTTGAATATGGGGGTCAGTTATGCGATTGAACTTTTGATATCTAAAAAAGCCAGGTAGAGTGATTTCCTAAAGCAGTATTTGACTCTCCTAACCTGAGATATTAGGTGAGTAAGTAATCTTGACTGCACAAGAACATGGTACGGAATTAAATAGTCTGTAGCCACTGTGTTTAAGGATTTGGCATTGTAAACGGAGAACGAGGCTATGGGGGAAAGAAGAGCCTAGGGGACTATGTTGATGGAGTGAGTGTAAGGTTTAATGAAAATACGTGTGGGTGGGTGGGTGGGTGGTTAGAAAGGGAGAGGAGGGCGGTGCTTGGTCAGGAGAGAAATGGGTAGTTTATTTTAAACAAGCAGGCATTCTTTTAAGTATTTTAACCTTGTAAGCCTTCAGAATCCATTTTGCCTACCCTGATTACTCACATGGCTGGTAAGCATTTGTGAGCCATGTTTCACTTCCCATCTACATGTGTTTTAGATTCCTGGGTATATTGTGTAATGTTTTATTTTTGAATATGTGAATGAAAATGGGACGAATGTGTTCTTCACCAGTTATGCCAGTGACTTTCTCAAAAGTGTAATTCTTTGGGGGGTTTAAAAATTTACACCTGATGTTGGTGGTGGTGGCTCGAAATCCACTTTGACGGGTCAAGGAAATTTAATCGTTTTTCTGAAGTATGCTGTTTTCTCTCTGAGTTTTCATTTTAGCAGATTACTGGGGGCAGAGTGGGAGAAGCTAGTCAGCATTCTGTAAAACGTATTTCGGAAACTTCCATCGAGTGGTTCAAACTTTTCGTAAGTTCACAGAAATGGTTTAAAGTTTTAATGTGATGCAGTATTTTGTTCCAGATGTTACTGAGCGGATTTTCTTTTTAGTGAAACTTGAAAGGGCAGAGAGAATTGCTCTTGCTTTCCTAGGTATAAAAACGTCAAACTCGAAATTATACTTCATTCTTCACTGCCACCATTAGCGGGCAAAAAGCCCACAGTCAGCTTTGCCAACAGAACTACGAACAGCTAGATGAGAAGCAGCTGTCCCAGGAGGATCGGTGGGACGAGCTCCCCAGAACGTGCTTTGCTCCTGAGGTCTAGCATTCACTCATTTACTGCCTCTTTGGGTGGGTGGGGGAGTTAAGCCAGTTACTTAGGATAAAAAGTATTTATTTCAGTGGAAGAGGCAGGGCATTTCATGCCATCTGGGGCACATAGGGTGGAAGTTGAAGACTCATTAATTAAGGTCATGAAAGGAACTCCACCACACAGTTGAAAAGGTTTCTTTTTTGTTTTTTCCCTAAGTTCGCAGTTGTGTGCATTAGGGATGGAGAATATTTTCGGTGAGATTCCTCAGACGGTTTCGTAATGTGAACTCCCCTTTTGACCTTGCAGGGTTCTGTTGCTCTGCTTACCCCTGTTTTTGAAACCAAAAAGGAGAGAGAAGGATTCCACCCAGAGGTGGTAGGTCATCTGGGTGACGTGGCAGATTAGTACTGGTTACTTCTGAGGGGCCTAATTGTTATCATAGCTTTTATGCTCTTGTCCAATTTGATGACTTCCTTTCGGTGGTGGAGGATGCCCGTTGAAAATGTTCCCTCTGAGAATGGAATTTTGTGGGCGGGTAAATTTCTAGTGTCTCCATCCACGGCCACAACCACATTCGGCGCACTAACTAGGCGCATGTGAGTGAAGTGGGCCTCACTGGGATTATTCAGAGAGAAGGAGAGAAGTGTTCACTTTGACCTATTTCCAGGTTGGAATGGTCCCATTTCTATTTCAGGGCTGTGCAGTCCGGAGGTAGAGCACAAATTAAAGAGCAGTATTGTAGAAGCGGGGTTCGGCTTTGGCACGGGCCGCTTGATAATTACAGTTGCGGCAGAAGATCATTGATGGGTTTGGCTCTCCAGACCTGAATTGCTCTGAGGAAAACGCTGGAGAAAAGGGAAGGGATACCGTAAAGGGAAGTCTGAACGAGAGACTGCTGGATTATTTGTTCAGGCCCGTGGCTGTGCAGCATCTGTGCTAAGTTGGGACGAGAATTTGGGGAGATGGCGCATGCTGCAGGTGTGAGCAGAGGCAGACCTCCATGTGGTGACAGAATGGACTGGGAGACCGTTGTCTATGATGGCTTTTCTGTTTCATGCTGCATGTTGACCACACATCCTAGGAGACCACACACTACGTTTCGGTTTGCTGTATCCATGATGAAGGCAGGCCACAAGTGTCCTGGTCTGGCTCACTTAGTTTCTCAATACTTCTTTTTGGAGGCTTTTATCAAACATGTGTCTAATTAAATGTCTGCCTGACAGATTTTCCATAATTAATAAAAAAGGAGACCGTGTAGCTGCGTAGAGGAACTTTGGTGTCTCTGACTTAGTGGTGCACAGTAACTGTCGCATCTCATTGATTCTAAGATGTACTTGGTTTTCGTATTTTACAATGCCTGAAAGAGGAAATAACCTGTTGGCACGTGTAACACAACCTGAGTATAACTTAAGCTCAATTTACAGGCACTGTTGGGTCTTCACATATTGCAGTTAACTCCTCTCTGAGCAACATTCAAAAAGACTTGATTTGAGTGCCAGATCATATTGTACAGTCATTTTGAACCAACAAAGGCCCAGAAATGAAGCAGCAGGCTGTAAATTTGATATGAGTGAAACAAGTACTTGTTGTGGTGAGCATTTCATGTTTTCAGTCAAAACAACTACCAAATGTTTTACAATATCTAAAAAAAATAAGGAAGCTTGGTGCCCCAGCGAAGGACTGTTAGGTTCACTAGGATCGCCTGCTCCAGCGACTTGAAGTCAGGACAACCTGGGCTGAAAGAAGATCAGAAAAGCTGGTGTCTTGCAGCGTGATTAAGGGATTGTGTCATGGTCGACTGACAGCAGTGCTTTCAGTCTTAGGGATACCGAATGGTGAATTTCATACTTTGGACACCATTACTTGAAGGTACGTTTTTGGTGAGGAGAGAGGATGTTGCTAAACATTAAGACATGGGTATTTATGAGCTCTTTGGTGATGAGGAGATTGGAGCTTAGCCCTGGGAGCTTCCGCCTGCCATCTCGCTGACTGGAAATCTCCGGGAGGACTATCGTTCTAATAGGCGAGCAGCAGACTAATAATACTTTGGCAGAGTTCGAGGGAACGTCGGAGGCGAAGAGACATTTTCAGCCAACACTTGAGAACTGAATATGAGTTAATTAGGGGAAAAAGGTGATAGAGTTTGGGCAAAACTCCTGTTTAGCTCCCATAGATATCTACTGGGTGGACTTGGTTCTGTTAAGTCGCTGAACAGAGAAAACCTTGTATCACAGGCAGTGTAGTGTCCCAGAAAGACATTGGTGTAAGGAGGCAGGAGGTCTGGGCTCTCGTTCCTTCCCTTCCCAGTAGGAAAGCCTTTCTGACCATGACTCAGGCTTTCTAGGTCTCACCGTGCTCAGATGTACATTTGGGTGTCAGTTTGTGGAGTCCTTGCCGTAGCAGGAGGTGCGTTTGTATCACACAAGCCTAGGATACTGCTGCTTCTGAGAAGCAGCTATTTTCTGGGGGCCAATCCTATTCACTGTTACTTTTGCGTCGACGGGATTTTTTTAAAGAGGTAACCACTTTATGGGTTAAACTTGGAAGTTATTCTAGGCTTCTGAAAAGTTGCTGTGTGGTCCCTCTCTGCACACGCTTTTGTGCCGCGTTATAAATTGGATGTTTTGGCATCAGTAGCTGCTTCGTTTGGCAGGGAGGGAGAGAGCCTGAGTCACTTTCCCTGGTACTTCCTCCAAGTTTCCCCCGCTCCTCACCTCCCTCTGCTGATCACATCCCAGGAGGTTTTCGCTACAAACGAGCTTGCCCTTGGCTGGAGTGTTGGCGAAAAGGAGCCTACACTTTTTAAAAGTATATATCCCTTTTTAAAAGGAAAATGACTGTGCTGAATTTGAGGCCCTGAGGTATTTAAGTCTATGTTGATTTTTCTTTATCACCTTTGCCTGCTCATAAACAGTTTCCCTCATTTCTCTCTGACGTAGCAGAGGAGCTGCGCTCTGCCCACTAGATCCCCACAGGACAGGCAGGAGCTGTCGGCCCCGTAAACCGTTGTCTTCACTCCTAGCTTGTCTGCCCAGCTCCCCTCCTCCCTGAAATCCTGTCTGTTTCTTACACTCAATTTATTGATGTGTAATTCTTTATAAGAGAAACATTAAAGGCTGCAGTAAATCTGAGCAGTCATGCTTAGCTGAGATTCCTATAAGGCTGTAGGTTTTAACAAGTACAGCTCTCTGGATTGTTAACCAGAAACTCTCTAGATTCCCTTCCCCTGCTCCCCCTTCCCCAGCATTTATGTCACATTGTCCTCTGCGAGTTGTCTCCTAGTAACACATGCACTGTCACTGTAGGCGGAAGAATGGCTTCCCGGCTCCGATACCGACTCCTGAACAACAGCGTTGAGGAGGCACACGCCTGCCTCTCCTCAGGCTCACCGAGTGAGTGGTGCGGGAGGTCTGTGTCTGGGGTACAGAGGAAACTGCCGCGTCTTCGCATCCCCCGGTGGCGTGTCCACCCACCCACCTCTCTCCCTCCTAGTGTTAACCTGCTGTAAACGTGAACTCGTCCCGGTGTTTGTTAGGTAGTACTTGGTGGTCCTTTCATTGTAGGGAACGGACAATTGGATGGCATACTTTCAGCTGGTAGAACAGTTCAAGGTAGCTTGCAAGCACCTTTTTCCCTTTCAAGTATGATTATAAGTCTAAATTTACTGTAGAGTAAATACACATTGAATAGGAAAAATAGAATAGGTTTTGTGGATGGATGTATGTAGTGTAGCACAGCGGAGGTCACGTATTTGCAAGAGGCAACTTTATTGAGATAGATCAGTACTTTCTTGTTGCCCAAAAGTGCCATATGTGGATCTATATATCCCATTTTATCCATTCATCAGGTGATGGACATTTGAGTTGTCTCTACGTATTGGCTGTCATGAATGATGCTGCCACGGACGTTTATGTACAAGTTTTTCTGTGGGCATGTTTTCACTTCTTTTCGGTATGTATCTAGGAGGGGAATTGCTAGGTCATGTGCTAACTCTGCTGAACCTTTTGAGGAATAGCCAGACTGTTTTTCAAAACCACTGCACCATTTTCATACCACCTTAGTGTATGAGGGATCCAATTTCTGCCCATTCCTGGCAACGCTTATTACTGTCTGTCTTTAATTCTAGCCATCATAGTGGGTATGAAGTGGTATCTCATTTTGCTTTGATTTTTAGTTCCCTAATCACTCCTGCTATTAAGCAGATTTTCATGGGTTTATAATCCACGTGTGTATCTTAGAAGTCTTGAGATTAGTTCATATCATCCTGTCTGAGAAAGTTTGAACACATTCATATCTTCCTTATTTAAATTTCTACTTCAGTGCTTGTTTTGAGAAGAGCAGTTTGGAGATCAAATAAAAAAATGCTTTCTCTAGGAAAAGATAAAAATAAATATCCAGGAAGGGCTCTTTTTGAAGAATAAAATAAAACAGAAAATTCTATCCTCAGATGTAATACCATTTGACAGAAGTAAATTAACAAACTGCTAGCAATCAGTTGCAGGCGTAGAGGGAAGACCCTCTCACACCCAGTGATCCAGTTCCTACCTAATGTGCACCCCATGTTCCTCTTTATTGAGAAGTCGGAACAATAATAAACCTCTTCATCCAGTTCACTGCTCCTCTACCCACTATGATTTCAATACAGAAGAAAAATCTTTTCAGTCGAAACACTCAATTACTTTTCTGCTTCTAGGGAAACATAATAAGCTTTGAGAGATGGTAGTTCTGCATCAGCGTAAAGTTCCACCCGTTATTATTGACCCACTCAGGTGTTCCTGCTTCATTAGTGGGCAACGCAGAGAACTGATGGTATATCTACACTAGAAGAAAAACAAATGGGAAAAATTCTATCAGTGTTCCTGAAACGTCTTCATATATGGCATAAGATGATAGCATCCCCCTGTGCCCCGCACATCCTAGTGGCTGTACTGCAGTGCCCTGCGGGAAGTTAATTTCAGCTGCAGCAGCTGCTCTTGCTCAGATGTGAAGAGGGCAATGTGTACTTCCCATAGGCAGCATAATGCCCCCAGGTACATTCAAGTCCTAATCCCTGGAACCTGTTATTTCCCATGGTAAAAGGCACTTTACTGATGTGATTGAGTTAAGGACCTTTAGGTGGGGAGGTTATTCTGGATATCCCAGGTGGCCCAGTGTCATCCCAAGGGTCCTTATAAAACAGGTTAGAAGGACCAGAGGTGGAGAGAAAAAGACCTGAAAACATGCTGAGAGGTGGGAGTGGTGCTTTGATGGATGAAGGGGCTGCAAGCCCAGGGAATTGAGGCAACCACCAGAAGCGGGAGAAGGCAAGGGATTGGATTCTCCCTGCAGAGCTTCCGGAGGAAGTCAGCTGTCTTGCCAATGGGTTTCAGCCCTGGGACAAGTTTGCTATGGATTCAGTGTGACCGAAGAAACTGACAGCAAACATTCTTTGGGGTGAAAGGGTTTGTCACTGGGCTTGTTCTCCCAGAGGCTAGCGTCTCTGCCTCCACCCAGAGCACCAGGCCCTGAGCTCTCTATATAGCGCAATAATAGCTTATTGCCTAAAGGTGTGTAAGCGGTAGCCTAGCAACAGGCCAGTTACATCATCAGGTGGTTTAAGTTCAGTGAGGATCCTGGCCATAGGAACCCCAACTTCCCCACACCAGCCCTGCCAACACCTCCGCAGTAGCCCAGTGAGAATGCTTTTGAACTTTTAACCTGCAGATCTGTAACAATAAATTTGTGTTTCCAGACACTAGTGTTGTGGTAATTTCAGAGCTGGGGAAGTAAGCTAAATGTTGCCTTTGATCTTTTGTCCCCCATTAACAGGGGTAGATATGTGATCCCAGTGCTGACACGGAGGAAGGACTTCTGTGTGCGAGACCCACTGCACTAGCATACGCAGTCGGTACCTGTTGGCATTTACAGCAGAAGACGGGTCCAGATTCTATGATTTTTAGAGGTAGTTTGGTAGTCAAGCTTGAATTTGTTAGCTGTTGAAATTGACTAAAGTCTGTGAACCTCATTATTTTTTTTAGGATAGAAAAAAAAACATTGTTTCACCCTAGAAAATCAAGTCTGGAATATGCTGAATGTTGTGTGTGCAGTTTTTGCCAAATTTTTGATGGAATTTAGTAGTTAGGAAACCGTATCATACATATTCCAACAAATGAGAAGTTTATGGGTGGTAGAGGCTGTGAAGAAAGCTGAAAGGTTATTTAGACCGCATGGTAGGATGGTCAGAGAAGGCTTCGTTGAGAAGGTGACATTTGGGAAATGAAGACCGTGTTGAGACAAGATCCAGAGGAAGAGAATTATGGGAAAACAAGCGTGAAAGAGTTATTTAGGGCAGGGGTTCAAACCACTGAGGTCCACAGCAAGGATGCAAAGCAAACTGCTGGAAATTAAGGGGAATGTTTGGTTGAGGCGATCATTTCAGTGAATGACCTCTCTCCTTCTGTTACTATATATTCGGTCCCTGCTGTTTGTCAGGCAAAGGCTCTGGGTGTAGAGGGTAGCAATGCCCACCTGCCCTCCTCCTGCCCTCTGTGGATGGGAAGTTTATGGCTCAAAAAGTAGTCCATATATATCGTAAGGGATTGTCTCCTGTACACTTTATCAATTTTTATGTCAATAACAGTGCATTGTGAGAAGTTTCTAATAGGCCTATAAAACCAAAGTAAGCCAATACATTGGTTTACCGAGGAGGCTGCAGTATTAGTGACAGTCTTTTATATTCAGAAATTCTTGTTGAATCTCTACTTGGTAAAGAGTAATTATGGTTTTGTTTTGCATACAGTTGGATGACTTTGTAAGCCTTTTTAATCTCAAGCCTGGTTTGCCTGGAACATTATTTCTAGAACTTTAACACGGGGATGAAATACTAATCATTTCATTGTTTGTGCTCAATATCTCCAAGTAATTTTAAGTGGAATCTGTTTTGAGACTAGCAAATTTAACATCATATTGTAAGTTCTTTTGTTGGTGTAGAGGGAAAATTCACATATAGGAAATCCACCATTTTAACCTTTGAAAATGTATGCTTTTCAGAATTTTCTTGCCAGAGATTAAGATAAGAGGGAAGGCTTCAGACCACTGTTGGTTTCTAAGTGCTGAGAGGAAGGTGATCGTCGGGGAGAGAGGCCCCACAATGTCCTGACCCGGAGAGTAGTTGCCGGAGCTGTTCTGCAGGTTCTGCCTCTGCCTCCTCGCCCTTTCATGCCCTGGGCAAGCCGTCTGGTTCCTCCTCCTCAGCAGTGCAGAAATCTCTTAGCAGGCTACCCACTACATAGTCAGCTACTATGGCAACCATAAGTATACATAAAACTGGGTTTGCAGTAATGAAAATACCCATTTTCCAAACAGAACAATTCTTGGTCAGATGAGTACAATTTACAGACTGAAGGATTATGAGGCAAATGTGCATACTCATATGAATGGTCTTTACTCATTTTTAGTATTTTCTGTGTTTCTTCGTTTAAATCACAGGTTCATTACAGAAAAGATGTAAACAGTATACATGTCCATGAATTAAATCATAGTTCCAAACCGAGAACTTCGTAATCACAGTGGGGGCTGGTGTCGTGGACCTGACGGACAGCGGCCTTACCTGTTCATCTGACAGGCACTTGGAGGTTCTCAGGCTGCTTTTAAGGGATAATGTATCCAAGTAATTTTACTGATCTAAACAAGAAAAATACAGGAAATTGGAATTGATTGGGAAATTTCATACCAAATTTAGGGGCAGTAATAAAAACCCAGAGTAATGAGAAATCTTTTCTTAAATATTTTATTAAGCTGTAGTTTGTTTGTTGAATTTTTAAAAGAAACTTTTCTGTTCACGCAATAGCAAGTGAATTGTCATTAGATTATTTTTGTGTTTAAGGAATACCAGCATGTCATGCCCTCCAGGCTCTCTGAAGGCTCATGGACTGGTCCCATCTCTTGTTAAGCATCTTCAGATGTGTTTCCTTGCATCTCACTGAGAAGCAATTCTGCTTTCTTCCCAGTTTATTGTTGGCCATGTAATTTTGTTTATGATGTTTTTGTTGCTGGTGGTTTTTCTTGTACTCTTTGCTCTCACTACCACTATTTACGGTAATTACTCAAGAGCATTTTATTTCAGCCCTTGTGGAGGGCCTGCTGTGTTTCTTTGTGCTGGGCATGTATGTTAGAATTGGAAAGTGTTTTCTTGGACGTCAGGGCTTTGGTAAAAGGGTTAGAAAAGTTTATCAAACTCCAACAGGCCATTAAAAAAATCTGTCTTGTATTGGATAACCTACCCTTTCCTTTCTTCTCTTTCGTCCTTTCAGGTGTTTTTTTTTATCATCTTCAAAGATAAAACTGGTCTGTTACTGTCGTGTTGGAAGGATGAGATCTCTTTGAGAGCTCCACTGATTACTGGGGATTGTTAGGAACAAAACAGGAGCAGGCGGCTCCATGTCTCTTCATGCTTTCTAGAAGTTCCCTTTTCCAGAGACAAAACTGGGTTATGTATTGGAGTGGGCAGGAGAGCCCAGCAGTCTTTGCTCTGCTGGTGCAGAAGAAGCACGGAAAGCGTCAGCAGTGTCCTTCGTTAACTTGGGGCTGCTTATTCTGTGGTAGCTCAAGTTCTGTCTGGGTTAATAAAAAGAAAGACCCAGAAAACGTGCAAAGGCTTTTTGCTTTTTTTCTTCTAGTAAATTGGCCATACTTTAGTGTGGCTCCTATTGGGGTCAGATATTATCTGCCTTTCAAATCTCTCCGACCTGATGTAATTAACACAGTGAACAGCCATAGTCTAGCTTCCTAATACTTGTACTGAGACATTAATTTTCTGTTTATTATTATTGGCAAATCAGAGGACATCTCTGACACAGACATGCAGGGTTTTCCTTATTCATTTGGAGCTCCAGAAGTTGTTGAGTAGTTTTAGAGCAGTTTGATTCAGGTCCTTCAAGTAAGTAGGTGCCTAAGTTTTAGGGAACAAAAGCTGTAGTATCAGCTAAAACTTTTTCTCTATTTTAGAGAATACGGAACTCTAGGTTTTTAGAGAATTACTTTCAAGAAAATAAAAAATGTATTAAGTCATTCTGGGTGGTGATGTAGTTAACTTGGTTTCCTTGGTCACATAGGTTTCAGTTCTTTTCTCTTTTTGCTCAACATTTCCTAAGCTAATGTGTACAAGCCACTGATGTGGTGCAGTTATAAAATTATAGACGATTTTAATGCAGTAAGACTGATTTTTATGAAGGGTGGAAGTGTCCATCGATGCGCAGTCCCAGGACTGAGTTCAGGAGAGGTGATTGATTCCAAGTCTATTAAAATCTCAGGGCCCGTACACCCCCACCCCCGCCCCGCCCCTGCCAGTTAAGTCAGAGCTGTGGTGAGCTCTGTCCCTTACAAATCTCCACAGGGATCTCCAGGGCAGTCGAGCCCCACAGCTAGGATTCTAGAAAGTGCTTCTAGAGCTGCTAGAAGCCTAACGTGAGTCACCAACAGTGGAACTGAGGACCTGTTAGGAAGATAGGAATTCAGGTTGTCCAGTAAACCATGGGAAGAGTGTTTACTTCAGGAGCTCAAGATTTACCGATGGAGAAATGCAAAGAGGAAGCAGAGCACAGGTGTGGCAGCAGGCTGTGACTCCTACGTGGTCAGAGTAGAAGTGTTTCTCACTTGGCAGGCACTGTTTTCTGGGTCCTCCGTAGGGCTTATGCCTTTGGTGTTAATACCGTTCCGCCTCCTGGCCCCGACAGCCTTCTTTCTACAGGCCCAGCCAGTAGCTGGCATCCAGAAGGAACTGTTCTGGATCCTTTCTGGATTCATTTGCGATAAAACGGGTTACAGTTTGTCTCACAGCCCACACAGATCTTTCTTATGGTGCTGTGTAGGGTGGCTTGACCATGTGTCGAGTGTCTCCTTTGTCACCTGCCTCTGCCCAGGGGTGGATGTTAGTTCTCTTATTTGCATGTGAAGCCTTAAGAAGGGGTGTCTGTGGGATGTGTGTGCGTGCGTGCGTGTGTGTGTCTGTGTGTGAGAGAGAGAGACTGACTGATTTATGACTTCCTGTGGCTAAATAGAGTTTCTTTTCCAGCATCAGCTGATGAGCTGTGGCATGGCCTGTGTTGAGCAGTGGATTTCAAAGGCATCCACTGCCGCATTATTGAGGCGCCACCCCTTGGGAGTTAGGGCTGCGAGGGCAAATGTAGATTTTTATAGAATGACTCTTGAGTATGAGAAACTCCTTTTCTTCCTTTCACACTCAGTCCTCTGCCTTCGTTCACTCTTTATTTTAAAGCGTCATTGTTCCTACAGCTCTGAAAACCTTAGCCATAAAATGACTTGTCCAGGTCAGCCAGCCCTTAGCTTAACTCCTAGCTTTTACATGAATTGGTCAACTCTGCTTTTTCTGCCCTCCAGTCAATTGGGGCATCCGAAGGTTGATTTTTAAACTACCAGCTATATTCAGATGGCTAGCTCTGACACTTGGCTAGCCTGAACTTTGACCTCTCTTCTAGAGTCTGTAATAGGCAACTCAAACTCTGCAGGTCTAAAATCTGAACTCTAGGTCCCTCCCTTTGCTCCATGGCACTCTTCTCAGAAGTGCCCTCCTTTTCCCCAGAGGTGACTCTGTACTGAGATGAAACGTTTTGGAGTTAAATCTTCGACTCATCTTTCTCACATGTTCCCCATCAGCACTCAGCTGGCTCAGCTTTTTAAATGTTTCCAGAATGTTGCCAGCTGTCACAGCCGCTTGCTGCCACCCTGGTCCTCACCTCTGTTGGCAACTGCCACAGCCTTCCTTGGGTCCACCCCACCCCCAGTCCCCTTATTCTCTACACAGCAGCCTGTGGAGCTTTTTAAAATGTAAATCGAATTCTGTTACTGCTTTGCTCAAACCTCTCCAGTGGTTTTCCATTTAGAGTAAAATTGTCATCTCCCCACTTTATTATTTCACACACACTGCCCTCCATTACACACAGTGTAAATGGTAAACTTCTACCTGCATCCACTCTGTTTATAACAAGAATCTCTTACTGTAAAATGTCAACATAGGAAGAACCAGGACTTTGCTTTAAGATAAGCCAGCTGTGCTCTCCCTAGAGTAGTGAGGTGGTACATACATGCCAATCCACGTTTGTGGAGGTCAGTCCTTGAGACTTTGTGGGAGCTTTGTCAATGTTATGTACACCAGGCTTTATAGAGCTAAGTAACTGCAGGAATTCTTGGCCTACACGAAAGGGGAAATTTTAGAAGTAGTTGGATGTAGCGATCGATGAAGGTTTCTAGTTTTGTTTAGGTGGCAGAAATAATAGTAATCTTTGCAAACCATTGTGAAATAGCGATACAGTTAAATCTGTTACTGGACTAGGAATGTATTAATTTGTAAGAAATGTGTCAGTTTGAGTACACTTCGATATCTTGTACTAAGGGTCCTGGTCACATAGAAAGAATCATGCATTGTATGTAATATGAAAGCAAGGGCTGTGGATAAAGACTGAAACAGACACAGCTGGTAAATTATGCCTGAGACTGATTATATGTTTCTTGGTAGCAAAGTATTGATATGAAAAATAAAACTGAGAGTGGACTTTAAAGTATTGAGAAAGTTCATCCTTTATTTACTGTTGAATTATTGTCAATGTCATGGTTGACGTTGTGTGGCTAATAATCATCAATACTTCTGTTTCCTGGTGGTTTGCAGAGATCATGCCTCCCCTCTTGGGAGTTGTGGGGTGGGAGTGGGGATTAAAGCCTATAATGTAAGGTGGGCTGATTTACTTATTTTTCTGGGCCACGCTCGGGAATTTGGAATATTCCCTTGTAGTAGCCATTGTGGAGCCACAAAGGCTTTTGAGTAGGGGAAGGGGTGACATGGGTTGATGGTTTTTAGAAAGTATCTCATTGCAGTGTGGCTATGTTTTGTAAAGAAACCAGGGGTGTGGGGGGAAGATGTTTGGAATAGGAATTGGTGGTGGCAGTTACTTGGGAAGGTTTCTTCGTAAGAGAAAAGACGAGAGAGCCTGTTTTAAGTCTGTATCCAAGGACTGGAGAGACAGAGAGCCTTGCCTGGATTTAGAGAGCAGATGTGAACAATGAATGAGAATGAAGGTGCCAGTTCCTGCTCAGGTTCCCAAGCTGTGGGTAGCCAGGAGGGTGGTGGTAGAGTTCATTGAGATAGAATCACTCACACAAGGAGCTGGGGAGGAGATTGTCCAGAAAATGTCACAGGTATTTTAGCTCTTTAGAGATTGGGAGGGCAGAAGAATCAGAGTTGCAGGTGGTGGGGTCGGGGAGAGGAAACAGGAAAACCAGAGGACTGTTAGAAGCAGATTGCCTATGATAAGTTTGTATTAGAACCAGAAATGATGTTGTTCACGGCAGTGAGAACAGTTTTCATGGAGAGGCAAGGTGGGGGGTCAGACCCGTTGCAAGGCCGGTGTACACCTGTGATTCTCAAAATATCACTGATCCCCAGACCAGGAGCATCAGTATCCCTGGGAGAAACACTATTAGTGGGGCCCACAGCATGTGGTTTATCAAGCCCCGCACTTGTTCCTCACGGATGCTCAAGTGGGCAGCCACTCCCCTAGATCATCTGATTGACCCTCTTGGCAACAGAGACTTCCACAATTGGAGTCCAGGTGTTTCTTTTCTTGAGGTCACTGTTCTCTGTATACTTTCCACCTGTTTATAAGTGGCCACACGTAAGAAATGTATTTGCACGCCTACTGTGTGCTGCACTTACTGCCATGCATTGGTAACACAAAGATGAATAAGACACGTAGTAGGTACTCTGGAGTCACACCGACTAGCGGGGATGTGTGTGATCTTTAATCACCTCAGCACCTAAAGGTCATTGTT
The DNA here is from genome assembly GCF_040802235.1 of Manis javanica. Lineage (NCBI taxonomy): Eukaryota > Metazoa > Chordata > Mammalia > Pholidota > Manidae > Manis > Manis javanica. The sequence continues at coordinate 68,208,415 of NC_133171.1, read as the reverse complement.
TTTAAATGTTTGTATGATAATACTGAATAGACTTGCTGTAAAATGTAGAGAATATGCACAAGGGACATGAATAGTGGGCTATGTTTATTGTTAGTAGGAAGTGCTGTTTGGAGTGGGAAACTTGTTGAACTTGTTGAACAGGAGACCCAGACCTGTAGTGGTGGCAGGGTGCACACCGATACCAGGGTGGTCACTGACTTTGGAGAGGGCTGGAGGGGAGGAGAAAAGGGGGTGAGGCCCACTGGAACACACACACAACACAGTTCAGTGTCCATTGATGTTATATCCATGGACAGGGGTTACTTATATACTGTAATTTGAAAATTTCATGAAATGGTCCAAAATAAAGCTAATGGTTAATAATACAGTACCACTAGATACCAGTCCCCTGAAATATTCATGTGTTTACTTAGGCTTGTTCCCTGGATGGGGGGGCGGGGGCGGTGGTCACTATTGAGCCAAAGAGGCCAGCAAGTCAGCTGTTGCTTGAGCTCATAAAATGACCCCAGCAGTGTCCTAGGGCCAGGAGGAAGAAACAGAAGTGTAAAAAATTGCCCTAACCTCTCACCATGGCTCACGCCCATAACCTTGACTGGCTCTGGCAGGAGGAGGCGGGGCAGCAATCAATCTCAGAGGTCTGGGTCACCACCATCTTGGTGCTGGGAGATGGGCTGGTGGAGGGCTGGCTTTTGTCTGGTCTTAATCCCGGAGGATTTATTTTGTAGGGGATTCCTTAGAGCATGATTGGAAGGCATACGAAAGCGGCATGTGTCTTCAGGGCTTACTTGTGGACTGAAGAATCTTATACTTCATCGTCACACTTTTATATACACTCCCTGCAAAACTGAAAGGCCAGAGATAGCAGTGAGGATTGGGACCACTTACCTGACAGTCATATGGGTACTTCAGGTAGTTCTTACCTATGTTTAGACTCAGGATCTCTTGTGCAAGGTATTCTCATACTCCAGAATTTTCCTGCGAAGCTGAGTTAGAGCATCAGAGTATGTGTTTTGAAGAGTCTCAGGGACATAATGAAATATATTAGCAGATAACACATAGTCAGTTGAAAACCTATTCAATTAAATGCAAATAGAGGCTTTTGCACAGTGCTCTCCAAAAGGACTTTCTGTGGCTATGGAAACATGCTGTAACTGTGTTGTCCATTTCTTGGGAGACGTTGGACTATTGAATACTTGAGATGTATCCAGAGAAATCTAGGGAACTCGATTTTTAATTTTAATTAATTATAAACAGCCACATGTGGCTAGTGGGTATTCCATTGGTCCGTGCAGTTTAGAATATGCCATTTTGGGGTCTTGGGGGGTTGGTACTCGTAACATAAAAAGGCTGTAATGATTAAAAAATCCAAATCAGTTAGACTTCCTTTGAGAACCTACTTTTTAATTTATTCCCAAGTGAAGTTCTTGTACACTAGTTGCACGTTGGCATTGGTACTGAGTCATCCTCATTTGAGGGACACTGGTCAGGTATTTATGTGTAGCTCGCCTTTATTCTCTCCTATCCTGTACTTTGAAAGGAGATCATCAGTCTGGATCTCTGCTGGATTCTTGGAGAGAATTCTGTTGTAGATACGGAGTCTTTTTTGATGATGTCGAAACAACAAACTGCCATTGGCAGGAGGGTTGAATGCTGCGTTGCATGGCCCTGGCTGCTGTTCCCCGACCGTACCGTTTCATCGTGAACGTGAGGATGTTGCAGCCCGTGCAGCCGCTGCCTTGACAACGCGGATGTCTGACATGCTCAGATGCAAAAGAGCTGACTTGGCAGCTGCCCAGCAGATTTTTATAAAGGCTCAGTTGGTGGCCGGAGATTCAGGCTGTCAGAGTTGTGTTATGCAATAAATCGTTTTCAGCAGAAGTTCTTAATCCAATTTCAGCTGTAGCTTTTTTTTTTTTTGAATGGGCGGTAATCAAAGATAAGTACACATTATTTAATGGAGTTTGGAAGGAGTAAAACTCTCCTTGCATAAGCATTTTCAGACCGTTTACTTTATCCTGGGAAGCATGTTTGTCTGAGGAAATGTGCTGCTTGAAGTGCTTTTCATTTAAAATCAGGGCAAAGGAACGTCATTCACAAGGTCAGTAAGTCAGTGGTTTCCGGCCATTTATCTTATTTCTAGGTGGGAATATTCTCCCGATTTCTCTTTGATGTTTGAGAATTGGCCGTTGAACCATTTTACGCAATTAAAAAAAATGGATTTGCATCAAGTTGACTTGAGAGATTTCTATGGGAGAAAATATTTTGCTAAAAGGGAAAAATACTAGTTTTGGCCTGAGTTTAAGTTGGACCTCTCTCACATTTTCTTCTCTCTTTCTCTCTCTCTCTCTGCTCTCCCCTCTGTAAATCCTTGTTTATATTGAATCTGTGCCAAGAACCAACATCCTCAACAAATTTTTTTTTGATACTTTCATTGTTCTCAAACTGTTGATGGAAGACACTGGCATTTCAGACAGCAACAAATTGTGTTAAATAGGATGATCTAACAGCAGGTATTTGGGAAATTTGTTCTGAGAATAAAAGGCATTTGGAGAGGTTTCCAGTCATTTTTTTTCCTGGGAGGAGGAAGGAAGGTCAGTTCTTACTCACCTTCCTCATGGACCCAGTCTTTGAAATTTTGTTTTCTTACTGGTGAGCTCTGGGCACAGCTCAGACCCACCTTCCCGCCTCCCCACAGATTAGGCATTTCGTGTTAACTGAGCTCAGGGTAGGGCTGAGCCTTGCAACTGGGCACTGCACACTTCATTTCCTTTAAAAAAGGGGTGGACAGTCACAGATCCCTCCATTCCCAGAGTCTTGCAAGGTGGATGGAAATAGGATCTGTGTGCATGGCGGTACTGGTAACTCATCCAGTTGCTCCTGTAATCCAAACACAGGATCGTTTGTCTTGCTCTTGTATAGGTTTTAATGACAAAGGAGTTTCATGTTAGGTCTTCCTACCTGTGAATCTGAACGTTTTCTTCCCTCCCCATCTCCACGCCCGCACCTGCTTGTGTACTTACTAGAGGCAGTGCAAATATCTGACTGGCGGTGCGCTCTCCCTGTGCAGGCGGAAGCCCCCGTGGGGTGCAGTCCCTCCTGTAGCTGTAGCTGCCTCCCTCCCCTCCGCCCCTCTTTAGAAGCTAGTTGAAATTTAAAACATTGGGAAGGAGGGTCCTGGATTTCAGTTTAAACTGGTGGGTGTGTATGACGCTGCACTCCTGGTGTGTGTTGGACATCATTGGCTTTTGTTTATTTGAATGTCATTAAAAATGGTGTTTATGGTGTTGTAGACCTGTGTGTTAAAAAAAAAATGGATTCATATGTGCCAAAAGGGATCTAGTATTAATTGGTTGACCCATGTCCCAGTTTGCACCAGTTCCCTGAATCATTATTAACGGTACTCTTGGTTGGGATGATAAATTGCTCCGTCACTTGACCTGTGATGAGTGAGTCTTTTATGCGGTTGGCTCACAAGTGGGACCAGTGGAAGATACCTAACTTCCCATTGTGTTTTTAAATAGTAGTAATTGTTAGAAAAGATTTTAAAAAAATTGATTGGAAATGTGCTTCTCTCTAACCTATGGTTTTTTTCTGTGTTTTCCCTCTGCTAAATCAAGACGGCCTAAATTTAAAAACAATAAAAACTGAGACTGGGCAGATTGCATAAGGGTGCTCTGGAGATGACCTTAGAATTGACATGGCCTCTACCACCGCGTGTAATAGAGTAGGAGAGAGCCTTCTCCTCTCCCGCTCCTCCCCCAGTGGGCTCCAGGAGCCGCGATGTGACTGGTTTTGTTTTTCAGAGAAATTGACATCCACCTCTTGAAATTAGTAATTTTAATTTGCTTTCGCTTAGAAGTCCGCGTGACTCACACATTTGATATTTTCTCTTTAATAATAATTTTCTAAGCCTTGAAATCTCGCTTCCTGATCTGGCACACACCATGTAGTGGATAGCCTGACTGATCTGCCGTGCCAGCTCCTGTTTTTCTCCAGCTGTGTGACCTTTGGGCAAGACCCTGAAACTCATCTCTAAAAACTCAGTTCCATGATTACTTGCTTTCCTGCCCATTTTCAACTAAAAGGAACAAGCAGTGGTGTGGACCTTTGTCCTAAGGAGGGGAGGCTGAGCAGAGAACCATGAGCATTAATTGCACGGAAGTGCTGGGCCCAGTGAGCACCAAGTAGGTATTTGCTGTCGTTTATAATGATGATCACATTTTATATTTTCCACTTGTGACCCTGAGGGTGGTGTCCTCTGTGAGCGCAGCTGGTCTGGATGTTGGTTTTCTTGCATGAAGGTATTTGAGTGCCCTGAGGAGACTAGGAAGGCCCGTCGCGTTGAGGGACAGGCTGTCATTGGGGAGTAGAAGCTCTGAAGGCTCTCCCTGGGCTTGTGGCTGAGTGGAGGGCATGACTTCAGTGGATCAGCGACCTGATCAGCCATGAGACGGTAAATTAGAAGAATTCCTAGTGCAGTTATCAATAATCAAATCAATCATCTAGTGCTGTGAGGGCTTGGATCATGGACAGACAGTTTGGTCAGTGACTTTATTCGTGTTAGGTTACCTAATTTCAGGCTTTATTTAAACATTGGTTTGAGTTTACACCGTCAGTGGAGACTGGGGTAGAGGGCAATAGCTCCAGTATATGGAAAGCAACCACAGTTTAAGTCATTGGTGTCTGTGCCTCGACCTTGTCCTTTCTTCACTGGGGTGTGTATAGAAGACATGTCCATCCATGCCTGACAGACCCTGTTGTGTAAAAGAGAGCAATACCTCAGCCTTCTTGAGAAGCACAGCCTGGTTTATGCTGTCAAACACACGTGCATGGCTTTCTGTTCGGGCTTGTGTTGGTTTTTGTTTTTTTGCCTCAGTGTGAGCAGAGTGTCACAGAAAAAGAGATGTACAACTGGAAGCTGTGGTTTTTGTTGGATCATAATCTTCTCTGGGTTTGGCTGCATTGTAATGGAAAAAGAAAAGGTCTCTCACTATCCTCTGCCCTTCTCCCCTCATCCCCCCCACCTGCCCCCCAACAAGTGAAATAACCATGGATGGCATAGTTAACTGCAGGCTTCATGAAATCCTACAGTGTCATGTGGCTGCTAAACTTTATCCTAACTTCTGCATTTGTATATGGAAAGGGAAACGATCTTATTGCAGATATTGGTCCTATTCTGGAATATCAATCACACATTGGAATGTGTGTTCGATTCTGAGTGTTATGGTTTAAAAGGGAATTTGTCTCAACTTGGGTAATAAGAAGATGAGGGTTTGTGAGACCATGCCACGTAATAAGGTCTGGCCCTAGGAACCAGTATTTGTTAGCGTCTTTTCGTTTTCACCTGTGCGGTTTGCTCTCTTGTTTTAGCTCCATGAAGGTAAGTCAAAGGGAAGGTTTTTCTGGGCATGTTAATACACACTTCTTAATTTTGACCAGTAGAAAGGTTAACACTGTACATGGATGTTAGAGGTATTCACCGTGTGGTTTCACCTCCTCTCTAACTTTGACAATTAGAAAGCAACACAAAATGGACATGGGGTGGGGAACTGGTGTGTGCGGCAGAGCTTCTGAAACTTTCATGTTCATGAGAATCAACAGGCATCTTCCTAAAACGCAGATTCTGATTAAGTAGGTCTGGGCTAGGGCTCAATTCTGTATTTCTGATACTATGCCTAGTGCTTGGGTGCAGCTCCACACTTGGACTTGCAAGGATTGGAGAACTGTGCTGTCTGTTACAAAGAGCAAAGGTCAACATGCGCTTCCTTCCCGAGCTCCATTTTCTTACCTGCCTATTAGAGCAGCTAAGGGTTATGTTGTGCTATTTTTACTTTTTGTTAACAAAAAGTTTATAACCATTTATGACCATAAGCATTCAAGTTTAATTCCTGGCCAGTTGCCATTTATAAAACTGTTCAGTTATTTCAAAGAATGGCAAACATTTTGCAGATGAAAAGAAAACCCTGTCAGTTTTACTTCTAAAGGCCTTATCACTGAATCTTCCCATTTGCCGAGACTGTGATTTCTAGCAGTCAGTGTTGCTAAGTGAGTCTAGATTTGTGCCGTGATTTTCTTTCTTTTTTTCACCTATCACCAGACCCAAAATAGTGTTTTTTTTATACGTCAGTGTTTGCAAAGCATTTGTTTGGGAGTTGGGGAAAGACAAGTAAGAGATTGGGGGATGGAAATGAGGAAAGATGGTGCATAATGTAGGTGCTTGAATTGTGCTTCCCCAATTTTTTGATGGGCTATATTAACCTAGAGGTCTTACCAACACCCCAAAGCACAGTAGCTGTTATTAAATCTTTAATGAAATTCATAAAAAGAAGTGGCACCCACTTTGGGCAGTTGGATTCGCCTCAGAATGAAGCTGCTGGACTCCTGTGTCCCTGGATACAACTCCCTGTGTTTCCTCCTTTGTTAAGGTAACCAGCAGACAAGAAGGAACCAGGTGCTTGGTTTGTGGGTGCTTCCCAGAGGAAGTCCAGAAAGGTGCTCTGTTCAGGGCTGCAGTCAGATCCTGAGCCATTCCATCTGTGGAGAGTGAGCACCGTGGGCTGAAGGGGTCTGGGGGGTCAAAGGGGGAATAACTGGGAATTTTGACCGCTCAGGTGTCAGTGGCATATCAGTTGATTTGAACAATGGTGATTTGGGAATGAACAATTGAATATAGAGCCTGGAGTAAAATATAAGGAGAGAAGCCTGGGAGAAACAGAGGAAACAAGGAGCCTCTGTAGATGTGTGAGGGAGGTTAGGAGACAGGAAGTATGTGTGTGTGTGGAAAGAGGGATTTTGTGAAGGCATTGGTCCCTAGGTGGCTGAAGGTAAGGGACTGTGACAGGGCCATTTGATTTGGCCCCATGAGACCAAATGGGCTTTTTCAGTGTTTGCTATTCTCTTGTAGGGAGCTAGACGGTGGTGGAAGGGTGGTGAGCCACTGTGTAGGGAGGGGGCTGTCGGTCTACAGACTTGGTGCTGAGAATGAGCGGTGTAGCTCAGCCCTTTGGAACTAGTCACGTGAGGAGTGTTTTATGGGGGGGGGTAGCAGTGATTTGATTTAAGAAAACTGGTTTCAGGCACTTCACTTAACAACATCCTGGATGTTCGTAAGGTTAGGAACAGCTAGCCAAGTACGGGTACAAGTAGATGGGGTGAGTGAGATTGAGCACGAGATTTCATCATTCCTAGGAATACTTATTTTGCTGTTCTACCCTCGCGCTTGTCTTAGGCTCTAGGAAAATGGTGGCAAACAGGAGAAAGGATTTTCTGACCCCGTGTGGACATTGTTTAAATGGCTGATTAAACAAGACAGCTATTGAAAAAGGGAAGAGAAAAGGGAAGCCCTGTACTTAGAGGCCATACAAACTCTTAAGAGAAAGAGGTGTTTGCATTTCGAGTGGCCTGACCTCTAATGACAAGAGTTGTCTGGGCTGTTTCTAGAGCACTCAGGTCTTGGCTGTTCTGAACAGTAAGACCACAGCAGTGAGTGTTTAGCTTCAACTGCCTTCCTTTCTGGCCTTCCATGACACCACCTTGGACAGCCCTGTGTTGCCTAGCGGTTGGGTGCAGGCACCCCTGTCTTTCTGCATCTAGCATTCCGTTAGGGAGAAGTGTAAGCTTAGCGCAGGGAGATTCTTCATGATGGCAGCCGTGACAGGCAGTTTTAATTTTTATTTTCTGAATTATTACTTTCCTGTTGAGCTTTTGGAAACAGAGTCAACCTGTTACCTACTGGGCTTACGTGTCATGCGTCGACATTAAGGGAAGTGACAAGCCTTGAACAGCACTTCAGATACAAAAAAAACTATTGCTTTAAAAAAGTTCTTTTTTTTTTTAACGTCTAGAATTTGAAACCCCATCGTGTGTATCCTGGATTTGTTTCCTCTGTATTTAAAGTACTTTATAGGCATAATGAAGCTGCCCGTATCAGTAGGTGAACCTTAAATGCATCTTCTCTTGCAGGACCTTCTGTCTCACATGGTTTATGTTTTAATTAGACCTTCGTTGTAAGGGTATAATTCTCTCATACGGAGTCCTCAAGTTGGAATGAAGGCATCAGTCTGAGTAGGATGCAGTAAATTGTCAGAGGATTTTTACATTGAAAGCTATTTTGGGGCTTTATGATTTTATAAACTGTGTGTGCGGGAAATAAATAATTGTTATAATCACATCACTCACTGTTGGTTGTGGAGATGTAAACGATGAGACTAGGAACCTGGTCGTGATGCAGAGGATTTTTTTGCCTAGCATCCTTTGGTGGGTGCTGAAAAGGAGGATTTCAGCCTAAGAAGGATTAAGTCCTCCTGAAACTAAGACTGTCATCCAGTTGCAACTAATATGCTAGGGGAACTTTATGCAAACTCGGGGCAGTTGCTGTACGAGTGAATCCAACAACCTTGTGCCTTTGGTGTGTTGTGTGGCTAAGTCACCTGCCTTGTATTCAGGTGGGTATTTGGGCTCTTCAGGTGGGGTCTGGTTAGACCGCTTCATTTGTCTGGTGTTTAACCGTGTGACTGGAAGACCTCTAGTGACTTGTGCCCAGGAGTCGTTGAGAAACGATGTGTGTTCTTTCTGCGGGTGCCGGCTGCTTTCAGCCGTCAGGCTTGAACCCTGATCACACCACCCTGGTCTCTCAGGAGAGCCACCCGGGAGACCGGCTATGCCTTCTTCCTCCGAGGAGGTGGAAATCTCAGCTTGGCAAGTCTACTGGAGGGAAGGACATCGACGGAAGGTGGAAATCTGTGCTCTTCTTTGCCAGCTTGTCTCTCCCTCTTAGTATAGAAGATGGAGAGTTACTCTCATTCTAGGAAATCCTGGAAGCTTAACAAGAAAGAGTGCAGCTTAAGTTATTCAGGGCTTAGAGTCTCTGGTTGGATGGCTAAGATGTAGTTTGTATTCATGCAGAGCTGAGGAGTTTAAGAGCTGGAAAAGATGTCAGATGACCTAGCTCCTTTTCTAGTGCCATGGAGGTTTTATGTGACCCCTTGGAGGCAGGGGGTAAAAACCAGTTCTGTTGGGCATCCAGTGTGACTGTATCGTCTGACTATGAGATACTCACCTCTTGTTTGAACAAAAGGAAGCTGAATATCCCAAGTCCTGCTTTTACTCAGGGTTATTGATGTTTTCCTTATTCTCTTAAGGCCCTGAATATCTGAGAAGCTCAAAGACTTCCATGTCTAAGTTGAATCATTGCAAAACACTTAAGTCTTGAAGTATGTGTGTGAAGGTAAGGACTTCCTAGATTAACAGTACGCAGATGTTCTTGGACAAAAATGTGCGAATATCCTTGGCCGCATGAACCAGCACTTCAGACCTTAAAACCCTCCTTGCTGGTTCCCTAAAAGTCACCTCAGTTCAGTTGTGAGCATCAGCCATCTCCCCCTTTCCAGTTTTGGCTCTTGTTCTCACTCAGTCTCTCCTGCAGGTTCTCTTCTTCCCCCTCCTCCTTAGTGCATCTCACCTCTTAATCTTCTTTCTACCTTTACTCCTGGGGCTGCTGGACTGGCCTCCTGGCTGGCTGCTAGTCAGGTCTGTGGTTTTCCCAGCCTCCCGGCCCAGGCCTCATTTTGCTGGTTCTTCCCTTGGAAATCTGAATTGGGTCTGATGCAACAGACAGAAGGGAGCCACAATTTAAAATTAGACCTTCAAGACCAGTTATTAACCTGTATTTCTTCTTTTCAATCTTCTCGCATTCTCTGCTCTGCCAAGAGCCGTTGCCCTATCCTGCAGTGGTACGTTCTGGCACTACTTGCTTTAAAGAACTCCAGTACAGTGGCTCACTGCACCTCTGGTTGTGGACGCAGTGTGCCTTTTTCTAAACCGCCAGGGATAGAGAACGGCAGTATTAGTCCATGAAGGTGTCTGGGCGTGGGGTGTGTGAGGGAGGGAGATGGAGAGTCTTTCTCCCAGTCCTTTTACAGCCTGTGGGGTGGCATTTTGCTCGAGGCCTCCACGTGACAGAAGGGCCAGTGCTGTCCTTTTATGATGGAATTCTGACCTCCAGAACTGGGTCTTAGTCACATAATACTTGTTTGGAGTAATCTTTTTTTTTTTTTTAGTTTATTGTAAGTGTTGATATTTACACACGTTCTTCTTTCACGTAATTCCCCCTCTCTCCTTTCTTCCCTCTGTTTCTCCAGGATGACAGTGATGGGATTCCCTGGTCAGAAGAGAGGGTGGTACGGAAAGTCCTTTATTTGTCTCTGAAGGAGTTCAAGAACGCCCAGAAGAGGCAGCATGGGGAAGGCCTTGCTGGGGGCGTGAAAACCGTGAATGGTGAGTTGACTCGTCGGCTGGAAACAGCTGATGTCCGTGGGTGCAGCCTTGTTTCTGAACTGCATGTGTTTTAGGCAGCTGTGCTTCTCCAGCTCGGCACTCACTGGCAGTGACTGTGGACATCCTGTTGGGCTCACTGATTTTGATGCTCCTGTGTGTGCTGCAGACCGGAATTGGCAAGGTGCCTTAGTTCATCTGTCCTCTGTAGACAAGACCAGGGCTGTGGTCTGATTTCCGCTGCCCCATGGGTTCAAAGTGGAGCCTGTCTTACAGATTTTTCTGTGAATCTGTCTTCCTACTCGAGTATGACAGCAGAAGCTGTGGATGATCTTGCTGCAAGTGGAACTTCTAGTTCTTAAGCCATCTGTATAGGAAGTAGCCTAAGTCTGCTTTCTAAGTACTGCCCTTTCTGCTCTCTGGCTCAACAGCTTCCTAAGTACCCACTTCCTTCCCTGTTGATCAGGCTGGGCAGGTTGCTGCACAATAGTGTGGACAGTGACGGAGAATTCCTGTGCATCCAGAAGGGTGCTTCGTCCTGTATGGGTCTCAAATGGATCCTTGGAGCCCGGGAGGAAACTTGGCTGCTCTCTGAGTGCATTTTGATGTCGTTTAAAAACAGGATTTGTGTGACTCAGATGAAATCATCCAGTGAGAACCGTTTCGGGGCAGTCTATATTTAAGGGGATGTGGCTGTGGTGGCATTCCACAGTCTGCGCTTTATTTATTCATCTCTCAGGATTATAGAGAAATGTGAATGAATTGTCCTTGCTCTGGTTTGTATTTGCTTGGAGCAAGGAGATGAGGAAGAAGAGATTTTGTTCGTCTTCTGAGTCTTTGCTCTGGTCGTGGGGTAATAGAGTCATCACACACGGGGCACTCGACAGCTTGTCAAGGTGCAGTGACAGGGTCACTTAGGGCTTCTCCTTCTTTCCAACCTACTTAGCTGGAAGTTAAGTTGTCCAGGGGCCTCTTGTTGGAACTAGAGCTTACAGACAGGACCTGTTGCTCCTCCGTTTCCATAGAGCCGTGGCAGGTTTTTCTGACGTGACCTCCCTTCACCCCATCATGATTTGCCCCACCACCCACCCTAGGTATGCCAATCTCTTCTAGTACCGTGTGACTTGAAACAAGAACCCCCCTGAAGTCTGAGCCAACATGTATTAAAGGCCCTTTTTGAATCGCTTTCACATTCACAGAAGCCAACTCGGCAGTGGAAGCTATTGCTACAAGTGCATAGTTTGGACCCCTGTATGCTCATGGGTCTCCTGACAGGTGGGACCTCTTTGTCCCTTGGCTGTCTGTGATAGAGTAAACGCTAAGCCCGGTGTCTGTCTATTCAGAGAGAACTTGATATGCTAGTTCTTGTTTCTGTGTCACGCTGAAGTAGTGTTTGTGGTTAAGTTTGGTGGGGAGGGTGGCCTGGGGGAACGGCATTGCATCCTAGAGTTTAGAATAGAGCAAAGGCTGCCTAGGGGTTCAGAGTGTGCTGTTGTGATGAGGCATGTTCTCATTCTCCCTTTCAAGAGTGGTAATGCCTTAGTGCTTGTGGAGTCTCTTACCAGTTAAAAAACAACCCACTGGCAAAAATCGGCTTTTGGAACAAGAAGTTTAGCCAGGTGTCTAGGATTGAATGAAGGTAGAATTTCAGTAAAAGAACAAAATCTAAAATAAGTCATTCAAGAAGCAACCAGCACTGCCAGCCAGTTGGCTAAACGCAGCTCTCGTTTTTATTGGCCTAGTCAAGCAAGGGCTTGGCGGTTCTGAGGAAGGAATTCTTAAGTTGGCAGAGACATCTTTATACCACTGAAGACTTCAAATAGTTCTTGTACTGAGTCCATAAAGAAAAGGTAGTTACTGCTGTGGTCGTTTGCATTTCCCCCTGGTAAAGACTGACTTTCTTTAAATACTGAGACACGAAGGCTGCTCTCTCGTGGTTGTGAAACTGCTGTGAATCTGCCCCTTTCTGGTTCCTGGTGGTGTTTGTGCAGGCAGCATTCCCAGGCTACCTTTTTGTTATTCTGCACATTGGATTTCGATTGGCTTCTAAGTAAACACATCTCTTTGTTTCAGAATTTAAATGTGTCTTAAGAATAATTTTCTTCAAGGCGGCTGACACGTTCAAGCGAGCTTCCCTGTCTGGGGGGCTACTGCAAAGCCTGGGAAGCGGGCATCGTGCCCAGGGGACTGACTCCTCTGTAGGTCTCTGAGCCTCTGGAGCCTGTGGGTGTGATCCAGAGAAAGCTGAAATTGTAGGGAGCATTCCAAGGCTCTCCGGCAGCTGGGGTGGGGAGTGGGGACAGTGGCCAGCAGGGCTGTCTCCGAATGTGTGTTATGTATGTGTACTTAGTGTGGAGAGGATGCTCCGTCCTCCTCATCCATATGCTGTACAGTAGAATGACCTTGTCTGAGGCTGTTCTCACAGCACTGCTATCTTGGATTCTTCACTGCGGGGCAAGTGAAGATAGGCTCGGGGCGGGAAGCAGTTTTAACAGTCGTGCAAGGTATGTGTTCTTCTTTAAAAAAATTTTTTTTGGGTTAGTCTACCAATTCCTCAGGGTTCCCTTTGAAAACTTGATATAATTCCTTGGTCCAGTTTGAACTGTCACAGAAAATTGACTGGTGGTAGAATTCTGACACTGTCAGAGACCATGGTGGGGGGTGGGCGATGAAAGTGACAGACAAGGGTGAGAACACGCCTGTACCTAGACTGGGGCCTGGGGGTGGGGATTCCTACCCTGGGCCCCCTTTTCATGGTTTGTAGCTGGGAGACCTTGGCTAGTGACAATACTTCTGAGACTATTTGTGTTTGCCTCTGTAAGCTGAGCAAGACATCATGATGGGTCTCTGTGGGTGTCCTGTGTGGTAGTGACTGGCCCAAGGTAACGCAGCTACCTACTACACTGTAGCAGAATTGGAATTCTAGCTCAAACTGTGGAACTTTGAATTCAGTATTTATTTTGGAACCAGCGTGGACGAAAACTGCACCACCTCTTTGCAGCAGTATTATTGGCAACAAGGTGTTCTGTTTTTCCTAAAACAAAGATACTTTTGGCTTATTGGTTCTTTTCCAGAGTTTCCTGGGAACATTCCATTTTTAAGTAATTTTGCGTTAACAATAGAATGGGCTTGACGTAATTTTCACCTAAGTGGAAGATGAATTGACTTCAAATCATTGGCTTGCTTGGGTGGTGATTAAATAGCCCTTTGCCCTTACCTCTTGTGGGAGGGTCCGGGGGTCTGGAATCTGTTAGCAGCAAGCAACAGGAGCTTGTATCTGAGCTGCTGAGCTCAGCTGCCCCCAGGTCTGCAGGTCTGGTTGACTAGTAATAATCCAGGCAGACATAAGATAGTAGAGAAACCTCATATTTTATGTCATAAAGTCTGTGTTTGCCATCAGTCTTGCTTTTGTAGTTCTAAAGTGACAGGAATGAATTTCCTTTGTCTTACCAGAGGTAGGGAGTGTGACACTTACAGATTGGGTAGGAATTGAGGCGATCATTACAGCGTGTTGGTTATAGCCAGGCTTAAGGGGAGGGGTCGCTAAGATTTTACTGATTGTGAGCCTTCTGTTTCCTGCTGTAGATAATGCCACTTTTTCTGGCTGTAATAAATTGACAAAAGCTTAGGAGAGGGCTGGCAGAGGCTGAGGTCTCGGCCACTCTTTGAGGGCCCTTGGCCTGCGGGGGCTGAAATTAGGGACATTTAAATAATAACATGCTACACAAATAATGAGTACACATAATTACACAGTAAGAGAGGGGAGCTATTAGCTGTATTTGAATTTCATTTGCTTCTCATAAATGTCATCTGAGATCCAGCAAGCCCTCTGGCCAGCTAAAGAGTCTTGACTAGATTTAAGGGCACCTGGCTCCTTGCTCTCAGAATATCCTAACACTTGTTATGGTTAATGTATATTGATTTACCAGTTATTGTTCTAACATTTTTACGTGTATCGTGCTCCTTTCATCTTCAGAACAAACCATTTTAGAGATGAGGAAACGATACACGAGGGTGGATTAGCTGTTTGCCTACACAGCTAGTATGTGGCAGAGCCAGGATTTAAACCCCAGCTTTCTGTGCTAGAGCTCCCCTGCTTTTAACCACCACTTAGATAAATAGACATAATTTAGGAACACTCTATAAAGATAGGATTCCAAAAATAAGAATTCGTAGGAGGACTTTTCTTCCTAATAGCAATTTCTTTTGAAGGAAATATGTGACATCCTTCAGTGGGGAAGAGACCTCAGAAGAAGGTGGGTAGAAAAGTATTACCTTAAGCGGCTCTGGCCTTCATTGTAGAGCTTGTAATTGAATTGATAGAGGGTATCAAAAGCTTGCTTTCTGGATTGGTCACCCTCCTTTACTTGAGTCACAGGCACACAGATGCATTCGTTGGTTTTCTGCTTTTTCTGCTAGAGGTAGAGATTTGTATTTTGAATACTGTTGTCGAGCCAGTGGGTTGGCAATCATAGGAGGGCTGCCAGTCATCTCGTGGCGGTGGTTAGAGAGGAGCCTTTCTGGCAACCGCCCGCTTGTAGCCGAGGATCAAAGCTGGAAGTGTAGATAGAGATATGCACCCGACTCCCGCTGTCCTTTTTTTTTTTTTTTTTTTTTTTAAGGAATAGAACTTTGGTCTCCCTTCACAATCTTTCTCAGAAACTCCTGATGTTTGTTTGTGGAATAAAACATGGGTTCAACTCCTAAAAATTCATTGTTCACAGCATGAAATGAAACAACTTGTGAGTCAAAATTTAGAAGTCAGCATTGTTTGCTGACTGGCAGTTTATTTGCGGGGCTCTGTTTGAAATGAACGTCATGGCTGTGTGGTCGCCATCTGTCAGCAGAGGGGACACCTTTCCCTTCTGAAATGGCCCCACCCTTGACAGGAAAGAGCCTTCTTTTCTTCTGAAGAGAGTGGCTTACCCTTCTGCTTTGGACTGCTCATGGGTGCGTGCTGGTGTCCCTGTCAGCTGTAGGGGCGCCAGCTCGGGCTGCTCCCGTGGCAGCTGCTGCAGGTTGGGTAGGAAGTTTAGCTTTTCTCCAGCACTCCAAACTGAGACTTTGCTTGCTTGTTTTCCCGGATGTGTGAGACAACAGCTCCATGTGAAAGAAAGCTGGCTGAAATGAAGGGCAAGTTCGCTTTATTAAAACCAACTTAAATGCTTTCTTTGTTAAAAGCAAAGCTACATTTATGCTGGAAGATGATTTCTTTGTCTCTGTAGCCTGCGGTCAGTCTCTGGCACCTAAGTGATGCAGATGGAATGGAACATTCCTTGGCAGGCTTTCGTTTGAGTGATACTTAATTGAGTCCTGAGTCCTTGCTGTGTATTTGGTATTGTGAGTAATAAAACTGAACTCGGGGTGCTTGTTCTGGATGAATCTGAATACCTTATTGACCCCCATCCAAGATGTCATCGAGTGATACACCCTTATTTTATTTACCAGTAAGAAAAGAAAACAATGCTTCTAATTATAAAGCTAAGCTGTCATACTGTGAGATGCTTTCTAATTTTAAATATGCATGTTATGAGAAAAATGTGTGTGACCTGAAATCAGGGAAACAGAAGACAGATACTGTAGAAGAAATGCTTTAAACACCAGAGGTTTGTGACTGCATTTGATCTAATGTGAGGAGGCCAGCAAGGAGGCAGATGCTGTAAAAATAGGCCTGCTGTTGAGCTACCGGGAAAAGCTGCATTAAAGAAGTTGCTTTCCAGTGAACGTTCAAAGATTTGGGACTTTGTGAGCAAGAGCTGGGGATTGAGGTGGGGGGGGTGCAGAGGCGAGGGCCTGCATATAAGTACCTGACAGATTTCTGGGACTACCCTGCTTGTACTGCTCTGACATCAAGGGAGTGGTGAGCCTAACTGTTACCCTCTGGCTGCAAATTATGAATTGCTAGGTCAGGAAGGGACTTTTGAGAGGTATGGAGGTCAGACTCATCATTTTGAAATTGAGGAACTTTCATCTTCATGTCGAGCTTAACTGGAGCGAATGGATCATGCTGAAGACTTACTGGAACCGGAAATCTTATTTAAATGACCAGGAGACAGCCGTGCTTCCCGATAGCTGTGGCTGCTTTCGGTGGTTTCCTGGAGAGTTAAGAGGGAGGGGCCCCTCTGAGGTTAATGTGGTTCCCCTTCTCTTCTTCCCTGTCACTCTGTGCTTGAGACCCTTGGTCCCTCCCGTGCCCTTGGCCTGCCTCCTTTGTCCGTTCTGTAAGCTCTGCCCTGTTTCCGTGATCCTTCAGCATTCTCGTCAACCCCCCTTTAGCCAGGAGGAGGGGCCTACAGCACAGGTATGTCACCTTGGAGAGAATCAGTGGCCAGGACGGACACGGGGTGTGTGTGATGTCTGCGCGTGACCCCACTGCGGAGCTTTCCAGCTTGTCACAGTCGTTAGAGAAACCCTGCTTTGAGGTGTGCTGAGAGCAAGAGGAAATCTGTGGTCTGGAACATTTTTAAAGCTGGGCCACCTGTAGTAAAAGCCTGTCACTAGCCATCCTCTCTCCCTTTGCTCATCAAAGCATTTCTCTTCTCATCTCTGTGGAGATAACACTCTGGAAATGATCCCCGCTTTCCTCAAAATTATTTACTGCTTCACTTGGATAATTCTCATTAGTAAACAAAACCTGTTGTAGCTTCTGCCATAATAAAATAAATCCCTCACTGGTCTGGCGTCTCCTGCTATTCATCTCTTACATAACAAGAGTTCCCTGAAATAAAATGTCTAACCAGTGTCTTCTCTACTATTTATATTCATGTTAATACCCACCCACTCTTGTTCTCTTTGAATCCCTGGAACTAGGCTACTTACCAAGGCTAATAATGACTTGATGGCCAAATGCACGTTTCAGTGTGGCTTTCATTGCTCATTAAGGCCGCATTTGACAGGTTCGAACCTCTCCTGAATTCCACTACCTTCTTGCCTTCTGCACTTCATTTCTTGGTAGGCCTTATGAACTTGAGGTGTCCCAGAGCCCACTCTATCTCCCCTCTTACCTGCTTCTACCCTACCCTGTCTTCTCATTGTCAATAAATGCCAGTTCCATTCTAGTTGATTTGGGCCCAAACCTTGCTGTTCTGTTCTATTTTTTTCCCTTCAGACTTCGCTGTCTATCCTTTAGCAAAACCTGTGTGTTCTAAACTTAAAATACCTTCTGAATCTGAATTTGCACCACTGTCATTAGTCCACTACCTTGGGCTTGGGCTGAGACTCCTAATGCTCTGGCAGCTTCTGCCTTTGTCCCCCTCCAGGCAGCAGCCAGACCAGACCTTTATGAAGGCAAGGTATCCCGTGCTGTGCCTCTGCAGCGTCTCCCCAGCTCTCTTAGCATAAAGCTAAACACAGCCTTTCCTTGGCCACTGGTTGTGGGCCCCAGTATCTCCCTGGGCTCACGTAGCCCTCTGTCCCTTACCTGTCTTGACTCACCTAGTCTAGCCTTCCTGCTACTGGCACATAGACCAGGCACACTTTTCTTGCCCCAGATTTTTTGCTTTTGCTAATCCTTCTTTCTAGAACTCTCCCATTTAGCTACTTATGTGATTTAATTCCTCTCTGTATTTCTCTTCCAAAAATTGTTCCTTTGTCTATTTATTACCCTTGAGCTCCTCACCTTGTAATGTTTTCCTGCATAGAAATTCTCACTGCTGTTACTTTGTATTGTTGTCATTAGTTATTAGCTCTCCCCCACGCCCCACGTAGGTTGTACTTTGCATGACAGAAAAGCCTCATCTGTTCTGACTGCTGTGGATGAGCAACCCCTGGGCACCCAGTTCAGCACAAATCCGACTCCCATGTCCAGTTACCCCTCTGCCACGCTGTAGATGTGCTCCCTTTACTTGGGTTTGGGGGCGCTGGGTGGGTTCCACCTGTGACTCTAGATTTCCTTTCGGAAATGCACATGCCTAGACACTATGCCCCAGATGATAGTCCAGGCTATTTCCCCTCCAAAGAGCATGTTTATTCATGATTGTGATACATTTATATGTCTCATCATAAAGATTTCTTGGAATCGGGTCACCCTTGTACCCTTTCTTAACCACATGTGTGAATACGTGTTTAGGTACAAGAAGCATTGCTTGGTAGTTTGAATTAAAATTGGGGGTTTTAGGGAAAAAAGTCAACACTTCTAATTATTATAACATTATGATAATTTTTACAATAATTTGTTGGTCTCTATGTTAAGCCACTTTGTGCAAGGCTACAAGAAAAAAAAATGCAATGAAGTAAATTTGAAGATTTAATGGTCTTTTTAAGTGCAGTTCATGAATTGGGCAGCATTCCATCTAGCAAGTAGAGAAATGCTCTGAAGGGCCACAGGAAGGGAGAGGTTTTTAAAGGCAGGACAAGGTGGATACATTCCCATCACCCCACAAGAGCTTCCTTCTGCCCTCCTGTTTCATCTGAAGTCTTTCAACTGTGTGTGCTCATTTTAGGGTTTGTCACCAGGGCTCTATTTTTAGAAGCTTTTATGGTTATGTATGGGTTTATGGTGTTTTCCCAGAATGTACCAGGTGCCTGAGAGTGTCTACTGAGACTTAAAAGTGGCCTATCAGTCCAAAGCTCACGTGTGTCCAGTAAAATAGCTCCTGGAGGCCCAGGCTTGGGTCGGCATTGGTCACTGCTTTTGCAGAAGACCCCCCACAACTGGGTGTTGTCATGTGTGACACTTACCACCTCACGGTGACGTTTGTGGGGCCAGATTCCCTGTTTTAAACTGGCATTACCCATTTGGTTCTGAGCTGGTGTGCGTGCAAGTCCTGACCAAATGGGCTCTTGAACAGTTTCACTTACTATCCTCTTCGGTGTCACCTAATCTTGTGGTGCTATTCTTAAGAAGTCTAAGCGTTAAGAAATCTCGGCCTTGATGTAATTCCAGAAATTCTGCACCTAGGATCCCAGACTGGGCTTTCCCCCAAAGGCAAGCTTAAAGAGGCAGCCCTAGGCCATGTGCTTCTCTGCTCACACAGTTTGTCTCAGATTGATTCTTGTGAGGAGCCCTTGATCTGCCTAATGACCTTAAGGATGCAAAGTCATGTGGCAGCAGTGTAGTAAGGCTGCTGATTTCTGTTCATTTTTTTGTGGCTGTGGTGAAAGTCTGTATATTAGTCAGCTTGTGCTGCTGTAAGAAAATACCATAGACTGGGCGGCTTAAATCACAGACTTTTATTGCTCATTGTTCTCGAGGCTGAAAATATGAGGTCCGGGGTGCAGCCAGTCCAGTTGCTGGTGACAGATTGCTTCCTGGCTGTTGTCCTCACATGGCTGAGAGTTGGGGAGAGGGTGCACTGGGGGCCTGTTTCTCTTCTTCCGGCGACACCAGCCCTGTCAGAGTATGGCCCACCCATATGGCCTCATTCAACCTTGGTCACCTCCTCACAAGCTCTGTCTCCCAATACAGTCTCATTGGGTGTTACGGACTTTGTGTCCCCACATTCCTGTGTTGAAGCTCTAACAGCCTGCTGCTTGGTGGGGCTTTGAGATGGTGAGAGTTTTGTTTTAATTTTAGGCAAATTTCCATGTTAATCCTGTGATGTTTTCTTGTGCTTGTGATACAAGACTGATTTCCTGGTACATCAGTGAACCCTAAGAACTGTTGGGTTTTTAGAGGAGTTATTGTTCCTGCCAACTGGATGGAATTAAGCTTAGACTTTACTTAGTCCCTGCTTTTGTGAGCCCACTTGGGTCACCTAAGGATTGAAACATGACTCTTGTGCAAGGGGAGCTGTCTTAGGAGGCCAAGAACCCCAGGAAAGGGTAAGCAGGGTATTTTGGAGGGGAATGGCAGTTGAGATGCTACAGGAAGGATGTGTTTCTGTTGTCAATTTGGGGAAAAACCGGGATTATTTGAGGCTGAGGCAATCCTATTTGTAACATACTAATTCCTCTTGCTTGCCTAATGCTATAAATGCAATTTAGGGCAGTGCTTTCCAACCATTTTTATTTCTTACCATGTATACAAAGGGAAGACCTTGTGGGGTCACTGAATCGGGCTGCACTCACCCAAGACGTGACTTACTCCAGCATGGAATTTGTTTATCTCTGTTCACTCTTGTAAATGATACCGTCACCCACCTCCTCCTGCTTGGAGAAGGGCCTCATGTTTTCTCAGTCTGACCCATCTCATGAGTTGAATTCTGTGATGTGTATATTTATGGAGCTATAATTACTATCAGACTTACCACAAAGGACTAGTGTCGTTTTGTTTTGCTTGTAAATTTCTTAGAGCCCATTTCCCCCAATTTAGAGGGCTTTTTACTTAGCTTTTGAAAATTACCTGTTATTACTTGAGCCGTATTAAATGTTTAGAGTCCTGTATGGCATATCTTTAAAGCCAGAAGAGTGATGAGATATGCTTTTGGGAAATCACTGGATAGTCCATAAGTCTCTTAACTTGTTACTTAATCTTCTCTGCTGTGAAATCTCATATATCCTGCTGGCTTTCTCTGTAGTCTTTAGGGTGCTTCTGCAGCCCCAAGTTTAGCTTCATAATTTTTTTCCAAAAGATCGTAGGATAGTAAGGGTCTCTCCTTCAAGGAGGTTGGGGGCCAGTGAGGGAAACATGAGCTGTTTTATAACCTTAGGCCTGCCTATTAAGGAAAAGAGTCGCCAGTGTCAGCCCAGCCTGTCGGGCAGGCTGCCCTGTGTTGTGCCAAGGTGAGCTTTAGGCGCCTCGTGCGTGATGTCCTGGGACTCCATTCCCACTCTCTCTCGCTGTTCCCTGACCTTTCACTAAGCTCTGGGCTCATTCACACTTCGGATCTAATTCTGCACGCGGGGCCTCTTACTGTGTGACCTGCCTTGCTGTTGTCTTCTTGGTTATTTCGCGACCGGGTCCATGTTTCTCTTTGGCAGGTAGGTGGGCATCCCGATCATTCTTGGCGCCTGGTCTAGATAGCAGGGAAAGACATCTGGGCCTGAGACTCCCACGCCAGCATCTGGTGCTGTCTAAAGAGGCAGTTTCCTTCCAATTTTTCATGGCTCTGAACAGTTCTCTTGCCTTCTGATGCATGAAGGCAGCTCAAGGTCTCCGCTTGGAAACATTTAACTCTCTGCTCTGACACTCTTCTTCCCGCTGATACGATTGGGGTATTCGTGAAGGAATCCATAGTTTTGAATGCATATTTTAGAAAGTTTTTCCTCACTTTTGAGTATTTCTAGAAGATTGACAAGTCCTCTTCAGATGTGATTAGGACAGATGACATACCAGTCGAAAGAAAACTGTAGTTGCCGTTTTGGCATGCGGGAGGCCTGGTAATTTCTAGAGGGATCTACATCGCAAATTGCTTAGCCTGTAAGTAAGCCTCTGCTCTAGTGGCTTTACTCTGCCCTCACTCAGCAGTTTACCCAACTTCAGACTACTAGTGTTATTTGAAAAGGGCCTTTCCAGTTTACTCAGTTGGAAAGCGTTACAGAGTTTTAAAGGGTGAGCTGGAAGGCTCTCAGCTGGCACTTTCTGAATCCCTCAGAGAAAAATATAGGCCAACTCTTTACTCTGTGCCTGAACTCTTCTTATAAAGTGAGAAGCCAAGAGTTATGAAGCTGTCGTACAGGGCCAGGTTGAACTGTGTTGGAGCATGTCTTTATCCGTGCTAAGACAAGAGACTGTTTTCTGATAATAATACTAATCCCCACACCTCCCTCCACATTTTTATGTTAATCTTACTGCCACTGAAAATAAAAGGATGTAGCGATCACAGTGTACAGTGTATTCCCCCCACCCTCAGAGCCTTTTCTCCAAAAGATGTACATACTCTTTTTTTCCTTCCTCTTTACAATTCAAGGAAGAAAAGTACTGAGTTGCTTTATTCGACAGGTGTTGCACCTTCTAACGGAAGTCGCCTCTTTGTTATTTTTGGCTTTTTTTTTTTTAATGGTTTCAGTGGACAACGTGCTGGGGTAGAAGCAGGAGCTTGCCATTCATTGATTTATTAACTGTTTGTTACCATCTGTCTGCCTCGCACGTCAGTCTGTTAATGGAAAGCCCAGTGTGAATGTGTCGTGGGGCCTGGGGGTGCTCCGTCTTTCCGAGTTGTCTGACTGCACAACCTGTGTAATTGCTTCCACCCAGGCCCCTGAGAAGCCTGTGGACAGGGGGAGAAACCTGAGGAGAATGTTGGCCCGGTTTCTTTATCTGCCTGTTTCACGCCCGTGCATCTGCACTGTCAGGTCAAGCAAAGGTGCCTTTTTAGCACTGTCCACATTGCGCAGCCCACTCTTGGTGCTCCTACCTCCTGGGTCTCTCTTCATGGAAGAATTCCAAGGGAACAGGTTAAGACTGCCATCAAGTGGCTGCTCTTGGTAGTGGATGGGAGGATACTGGCCACCACTGCTGGCTGCCGCCTCGTACATTCTCCTCCGTTTTCTTAGCCCCTCTGTGAAATACAAGCTCAAGGGGCGCCTTCTGTCTAAGGAATTGACTACATTTTTGGGGGACGGGGGCAGCGAGCAGAGAGCTCAGAGCATCTATGTATTATGCATCCTCCAAGAAGGCATTTGTATGAGCCCACGCCAACCCCTTCCCGGGTGGACGTCGAACCTGAAGACAGGGAGAGCTGAGTCACAGAGGTTCAGACCAGTGCGGCTGAGCTGAGTGGTGCAGCTCCATGCCCTGGAGCTATGAAGGCAGGTGATGTAGCGGCTTCCTGGAGAGAACGGCTGGGTGGGCCTTCATACTTCTGCTCGTGCTGGGCCAGCAGGCCACAGCTCTCTTACCCTGGGCACTGGCAGGGAGGACTGCGCTGCCGTCATCCCTCCATGGGTGTAAGGAACAAACCTGAACTGGCCATCCTGTTTGGCTCCTGTTCGCTGTTTCCCAGCTCTGTTAAGTGGAGTAATTTCTTCCTCAGAGGCGATGTGTTTAGGATTAAAGAGATGATTTATTTAAAGTCCTTAGTACCTGGCAGAAAGCAAGCTTTCAAAGGGTCATTGTTATTGAGGTTCTAGATACACATTACCTAACTACTTCTCATAAAAGCTGTTGCTGTGTTGCAAAATATAGCACACTTAAAGGACTGCATTAGCATCAGTTTGCCAACTTCCCAGGGTCTGGATGCCCCGCACCCTGTTGTTACACCTCACCCTGGGACTTCAGAGCAGAAGTCTGACCGAGCCAGAAGGAAGCCATCCCTGTTTAGTGTCCCCAGCAGCAGGTCATTCCTCAGTGGGAAAAGCTGCTCTGTTGGCGTAGCAGGATCTTGGTTTGTATAGGCAGGGCGCCCTTTCCAGGGCACAGAGCTCTGGATTCTGTACTCTCTGAGGAGCCCGGGAGGGGGTTTCTGAGCTGGTATGTGGTATGTGAAGGAAGATGAATCTGTGCCAGCTGGGTTGGAGGGGAGAGGCCTGAGGCCGGAAGCAGGAGGCAGTGGCTGTGGAATACATCGGCTTGGCATGAAACGTTAGGGTGTAGGGTCGAGGAAAGAACATTCTTAGGGCTTTTATGTTTTCAGCAGCTTTTTAGAAGTGATGGAGGCTATGTTATGTAACCATTCACGTTGCAATCTGTCAAATCATTAAGCCAAAATTTCTGGATTCTAGCCACTTAAAGCAATATCAGATGTATCAGGAAAAGTGGGTATGTCATAATGGGCACTGACGTGGGATTATAATTCCAGTTGTCCCAGTAACTGGGCATCACTGTGAGCTATCTTGTCACTGGTTTCCTCCTGATGTAAAATAAATCTCTTGACATCCTTTACCTTGTCTGGTTTCGTGTTTGTGATGAGCCATATGCTGATGTCTATGGCATGTTCATATTCTTCTTCCAACTCGCTGGCTCAAGGCTTAGGAAACATTCGGGTGATTTGTAGATGCTGAGGGAAGTGGACAGGAGGTAATCAAGGCGACAGCCGTCCTCCTTGGCCACTGTTTCTCTCCTCTGGTGTGTGACTCCTTCCCCGTCCCCCACCTGTATACAGGAATGCACAGAGTGATGGCTTCCTCCTGGAGGTCCTGTGTGTGTGTAGGACCCAGGCAGTGACCCCAGAGTCACCTGTGTGTGGGTTTATACCTCTTGGTGCCTGTAGCCTTGAGGGTAGCAAAATGGGAGTCTTAACTCAGAACAGTCTCATGTGGCACTTGGTGTGCTCCTGAGTGTTAGCTGGTGATTGCTGACCTTTACTCTCAGGCTACATGAAGATTGCCTGAAACCATTTTATGATAAAAAATCACCCTGTGGGGTAATTGCTTTGCAAAAAGTGTTTTCCTACAGTTTTTAGTTTTCTGAATAAGCTCATGGCTTTTTAATAGTTCTAACCTTGTTTTCCCACCTCTCCTCTTCTAAAAGCTAGGCTGATTACACTGAGAGCCATCTGCTGCTGAATTGAAGGGGGTTGTCCGCTTACTGCTCCATGTGCCCCTCTCCTTTTTACCCTGCAGCCTGAAAAGAAGTCACTGTCGGTCTGACTTGCCCTGTTTCCTCGGTCTGAGCTTCTAGTAGAGGACCATAGAGGGGAGGGACAAGAGGGACTGCTGCTGCCGGCCGACTTGGTGACAGGGTCTCGAGACTAAAATGCATGAAAACTCTGTAGACCAGCACGGGGTGCCTGGTAGAACGTTCTGAGTGATGGAAATGTTCCATATTTGCATTGTCCCTCTGATAGCCACGAGCCAGTTGTGACTTGGGAGTCCTCAGTACCTAGTTGGTCTGATTTAATTTAAAAATTAAAATTTTACTCTGAAGTCCCACATGTGACTAGGGACTACCAAATTTGAACCTGTGGCTGTAGAGATAGGAGCATAGTGGTCAAAGGCTTCTCTTTTACCCTCTTGCTCTATCTTTTTGTTTTTGGCAGGAGGTCTTTCCAGATAGCTAGTGTGGTTAAACTCAGAAACCTTCCCTGTTAGCTACCCTCATGGTATGTTGTGCAGACACTGATGACAAGTTGAAAAAAATACTAATATTTGGATGCCTTTTAGTGTTTTGGGCTATTTTAGAATACTTTGGTCTCATCATGGAGAACGTCTTTTGTGATCGGACACTACTATCATGGCAACACACCCACTTTCCTTGTGATACCACTTAAATAATTTTTAAGATTTCCTTTTTACTCTGTTCTTCAAGTAATTCATTTTAATAGTAGAAACCTTGGAGATTTCAGCTAAAATTGCAAAGATGGTCACCGGAGTGAATCCTGTTTTTTTAATCACTAGTTTTTATTTCTCCATGTCTACTTTGTAAACAGTTTGCTGTGGTTTTTTTTTTTAACTCAGTTTAATTATTTTGTACGGTGGAATCTCTACAGTTTGAAACATTGTGATGAGCCTTTTGTCATGTTACTATGTTGAAAATGTGATATATTTTTTAAAGAATGTGTAATATCTTAAAATTAATCTTCTATTTTTAGCATTAGTCACCAGTATGTCATGAGACTTTTAAGGAAGACATCACAAAGAATATACATAAATTTATAAACAGTGACTGTTGTAATTGCATTTTCTAAAAAAGGTAGGGGGATTATAGTTAATTTTGCCTTTTACTTGATTTTATTTGGCTCATGTTGTGTAACAAAATGTATTTATCTAAGCTAGCAGGGTATAAAAGGTAAACCTTTGAGGAAGACCCAGAACAGTTTTACAACAGAAAGAAATTATTGGCTCTAAAAGAAAGAAAACAACAACACTATTAATGTGAGGATTTTTGAGTGCTAAAATAGAAGGTTTGTAAAATCTTTTCACTTGAAAATTTGAAGATTAGATCTTCTAATTCCCAAGAATTCCTGATTTTGACCAGTGAATACTGAAAGGTCAGTTTATTATAAATTACATGAGGTATTCCTAGCCAAATACTTTGAAACCCAAAGAGATAATTCTTTGAACATCTTTGGTAAGAAAGGTGGCCAGTGGAAGGCCTGGTGAGTTGTAAAGTATGGCCTCGAAGGTCAGAGCACTGCAGGCTTATGAAGACCCCGAAAGGGTCTGGAGGAGCAAATTGCTCTTTTACAGTATATATTGGATCTCAGGTATTTTCTTAAGGCACATTCCTCAAGAGCAAACTAAGTTGAGATGAGCAAAACTAAGTTGTCTTGTTCACAGAAGTGAGAGTCACATAGATGTTTGCTCATCACTGGATATTACCTAGGGGTAGGACCTGCAGAGAAGGGAGGGGGTCCGTGTTGTGGAAGGCTGACCAGAAAGAGGAACAGGAGCTTTCTAGGTAGACAGGAGTGAATATTCCAAAAGAGGGAACAGCATGTGCAAAGGCACTGAGGCTTGAGAGGTCGAGTAATGAAGAGGATGTGTCATTTGTCATGTACGCAGGATCCAGGCCAGCTCCCCCGAAGCCCTCGTGGATTCTCATGGGATGTTGTCAGGTTTGAAAAGCAAGGCATTGCCCTCAGTCTACTGCATGGCTCAGGAAGCTGAAGTAGAAGAATTCTTTCTTATTTAAATGGATGCAGATAAAATTTAAACCAGTTAAAAAAAGCAAGTAATTAAAACAAACTGCATTGAAATCCTTGCGCATAAATCTCATTTTGCTCAATAATATCTTGATATTACTTTATAGAAGTGAACTTGCTGAATTATAGACGTGTACATTGTTGACATCTATTCCCAAGTTGCTGTCTAGAAATGTTTATCAGTTTATTATCACACTAGCGGTGTATGAGAGTATATAGACCTTTTCAGAATCAAGATTTGAAAAAAGTGATTAACTATACTCTTCATTTATGACCTTAGTTGGGTCTTTGTTTCAGGTCTTTTCAAATGCAGTTCTTCATTATTCATTATTCTTAGGTAGGTAAAATGACCATGTCATGATTCTTGTTGAATTTTACTTTATCTGGAGAACACAAGCTACAGAAGTGTAATAGCAGTGTGCCAGTCATTTTCTACTTGGCATCATTTCCATGTTTACCTTTTTAAGTCCATTCCCTGAATCATTTAAAATATAGAAAAAGCCGCAATATATTTTGTTTTTTAACAGCCAAGTAATTACAAATAGATACGAGGTTATTAAGGCATATATATAGGTAACCCTTATAAAGTACCAGTAATCCTTCTATATACACTTGCATGCTTCATTTCATCAGTCATGGTTGTTGTTATGTCCACTTAGCAGATGAGGAAACTGAGGCCCTCAGGCACACAGTCTACGAAGAGTAAAACTAGGATTAGAACCAGGCAACCTTGTCCAGATTGTTCTGTGTGTGCTGTGAACCAGTAGGGTCCTTAGTACTGGATCCTTACCAGATCAGTTTTTTGTTTTTGTTCTTTTTTAAATTGATAGAACATTTGTTCTTTCCCATAGCTTCTGAATTTGAATTTCCTGGTTTAACTGTAGTGCCATGTTATTGGCACTAGTCACTAACTCCATAGCAACCAAGTTTGTTTCACTAGTTAATAAACATTCACCCCTCTCAGATAGCCCTACTGTGTTCTTGTGATTATTGGTATAATTTTATAATTGAACAGTAGGGCCCTGAAGTCACATTGGCTCTAGAGCCAGCCACCTGCATTATACAGTCGAGCACTGTTGGGGCTCCAGGAATTACTGAGCCCCCTGGAAGGACTCCAGGCCAGACTCCGTGTGTACCTAATGCTGCTTGGTATATTGCCAGTGTATTAACTTTTATTTATATATAATTCTACAAGTAATGTTTATCAACGTTATGACAGCTCCTGTAAAGTGCCCATATTTCAATTACATTTCAGAAAGATATTTGCACACACAGTGGGTCACTTCTCTGTGATGGCTTTTTATCACAACCTAGGCGATATGATCAATATCAGCCCAAATAAAGATAGATATCTTTATGAGTATATGGCTAATGCAGCATGATCATGAAAGCCCTCATTAAATCATTAAAATTAATAAATTCTTTATGAAATTCAGACTCTACACCCCTTTTTTACATAGGGCAGCCCACTTCACCCTACTCCTCCTTTATTTATCATAAGTAGTTTTTGGAAAACTGTTATGTTCTGGAAAAATTTGGAAGACCGTGCAACTCAGTTGCCAAGTTGCCACCTTTGTGCACAGTAACCTGTGTAGGTAGCAGGAATTTGGAGAGCTTTCAGAGGCCGATCATGGGTGACAAGGAGGACTCTGTGACTTCCTCAACCCTAAGGCTTGTCTGTCCTTTATGAGGTGGGTCCCAGCTCTCAATATGGCCTGACTTCCTTGACTGGATACATGAATACAAACAAACACTTAAGAGGCTGCAGATTCTTTAATTACAACACAGGGTACTAACAGATAGATACTCAAATTTGATGAAGATGTGCAAATGAATTGCTCTCTCCCATTTTATCCCAAACCCGGTTTGGAGTTCGCTTCATTCACATATTTTTAAAATGCAGTGTGCAGCTGGTGGCTCCTGGAGGTGGCCCGACTCAGAGGTGATGAAATGGTTGTAAACCCGTAGGGGTAGGTCCTCAGTTCCAAAGCTCTCAGCAGCAAAATATGTCCTGCTGTTTTGGCAATTAGGTGGATGGTACTTGCTGGCTGCAGAGCATTTCTTAGGCTAGGAGACCCTTTCTGAAATTCGGATCTCTTCTTAAGTAGCAGTTGGAGTGCCTTGTTCTGTGGAATCTTCAATAATAGGAGCTCTTTCATTTAAACATTTAGAGATTAGAGGTGCTTGGTGCCCAAGCAGAAATTGACACCTTCCTTGGATATCAGTTTGCCCTGTTAACTTGTAAATGTACATATTTGCATATTTTAGGATTCCAGAGAATCTCTAGTGCATGCTCTCAGGGGGGACAAGTTGAAGGATGCCCAGCAGCATCGTTCCTGAGAGCAACGATTTGGCAATGCCTTAGATTCCCTTGGATATGACAATTGGGATAAATGATGGAATATTCATACAATGGTGTTAGATGAGTAAGAGTGAAAATGAATGGGCAAAGTAGCAGCAAAATCAGGAATGGATCTTAGCAACCTAACGTGCCCTTGGGGAAAAAAAACGAGTTCCCTAAGACTTCATGAATGTTAACACCCTTTTTGTGATGTTTGTAATGAAGCACATGAAATAGTCATACTGTTTAAGCATATCTATTTGGGCTTTAGCTGAAAAAATAAATGAGGTGGGGAAGCGTCTAGGTCATGTTTTAGTAATTGGATTCAGCTGTGGGTTTGCATATATTCTTTATATATTAAAAATTAAAATGGGAAGACCAAAATCGGTAATATTTAGGAGTCTTCACTTAAGAATTAGGACTTGTTCTTATCTCTCAATGTTGAAACTTACCTGATGGTGCAGTCCTTCCTGTTAACTTCAAACAAAGAAATGCTTTTTCCCAGTCTCACCCTTCCCACCCTCTTCTCTTTTCTGGATTTAAATATTTGAAGTTTGTGTTGCTGTTCTTAAACTGAACCTAGTTCTCAGTTTACTGTGTCTCCCAGAGGGGGCTGTTAGTCTGTCTGGAACTGTTTATAGGTTTCCTCTTTGGTAAATCAGCATTTTATCTAAACAGTCCAAAACCCACCGAAGGGTTTAACCCTCTGAAGGCAGAAGAGTTTTCCAACTCTCCTTCCTAACCCCACAGCAGAGCACAGGCCAGGGTGGACGCACAGGGTTAACCCAGCATGTGTTTTAGGGAACACTGACTGTACAATCAGATTCTGATAACGGTTTTAGAAGTAAAAGCAGTCTGGGGCCTACACCCTCTTTGGTGTTATCTTTTTGAATTTAAATACTTTTGTTACTTTAAAAAGTTGGTGGGAAGAGGAAGCAGTGAAGTCCGGGAGAGTAGAGATAGGAGGAGAGCAGGTACTGCCGTCCAGCGATGGCTGCGTGCCCTCTCTGGTTGGAGGGGCTACACAGCTGGACATTAAGGATGACCAGTATCCGTAGGCGAACCTCAAGCTTCATTTCTGTCCAGTTGCGTATTGTGGTCTCTACCTTCTTCCTAACCTTGTCTCAGAATTATAACATCTAAATATCTGCCTTGTGTCTTCTTTCCGGTATTCCGTTTTGGGTGCTTTTGATCAGTGTAGGCACCAGAAGGCACACCCCAGTAGAAGGAAGAGAAAAAAAGCCGTAGCTGTCCCTTAAATGTCCTTTAATTGACTGTGTACGACTTGCGCAGTGGCCGGATACATGCCAAACGGTTGTTCCGCATTATGGGAATATATTATGCTGAAGAGGGCTGAGTGAGGGCTTGCTCTGGTCTCACACTGGATGTGAAATTATTAGAGAGGGGCTTTCCAGCCCTGTGTGTTCTCCAGGGAGTGGAATCATGCAGTTGTTCCAGTGTGAGCTTGCGCTGTCCCCAAATACCGCAGGACTCTTGGGTGGACTGTTTGTTGAGACCTCTTAAGGGTTTTAGCTCTGTGATCTTGGTTAAGAGCCATACCTACACAATAAGCCTCAGTTTACTCATCTGTAAAGGAGGAGATTGCAGTAGACAGTCTGTAAAGCCCTAACTTCAGGTAATTCTGATTTTAAAGTGGCAGATAAGGAGTAGAGATTATAATGGAAGACCATCACCTACTCCTTTTGTTTTGATACTTTTTTGTTTAGAAGTGAGGCAGGTAGATAGGCCTTGGTGATTTAGGAAACAGGAGAGGCATTAGTGTAAAGAATAATCACAGCCCTGGGTAACTGGGGGGATGGATGCCCTGAGCAAAGCTGGCATCTGCCTTCAGGGGTTTTGTGAGGGCAGAATAACCTAGTGGGTATGTAAAGCCCCGAAGGGTCTCTCTCACTGGTTAAACCACCACCATCACCACCAACTAAAAGTAATAGTAGTAAGGGGCATTCCTTTCTAGGTTCCCTTGGAGGCATCTGAGTAATACTTTCAATGCCATGCGGGCTCTCTCCCTCTTGTTTTCCCCACTGGAAAGGCATAAAGAGGAGAGAGTGGGGGGATGGTGTTCGGAGCATGTGTTTTGGACATTATAATTGCCAGCTGAAGTTCAAAAGCTTCAAAAGAATTGACTTTAAAAATCAGAAAGCTGTACGCCATAGGAAAGGAGATGCGCGCTCCAGCTGCGGAGGCCAGGGAGCCGGCCAGGCTTGCTGGATTCCTGCCTTATTCACCCCTCTCAACAGCTGCCAGGCCACAGAGCCTGTTTTGTGAAAGATCCTCAAGAAACAATGAGGAAAACCAGCTTTTGTTTGATTAGATTAGAGGAGTTTCTGTGCCGGGAGAGGGGTGTGCGCGTGCTGGGGCGCGGAGGGCGGCCTGGCCCCTGCGGTCATCCCATCAGTACCGCAGCGCCCAGAATTGGAGAGAGGGGAGGCGGGCCGGAGGAGGAGCATGTGGAAAGAGATTTCTGCAGTCTGCCTGGAGAGCTGCCCAGGTTTCCCAGCGAAAAAAACAAATAAAAATAAATAAAAGGCAAGTGCTGAATGACACAGATTATGATATTAAAAAGGGATGCCGTTGAAAATGTGCCATGGCCCCCCACCACCCGTGGGGGGGCCTGCGTGGTGCAGAGAGGGCGGGTCTGACAGACGGGGCGCCCAGGCTTGTGGACAATTAAACTGACTGCCCCTCGCCCCGCGTCCCTCCCCACCCCCACCGCCTCCCCCATTTCAGAAATTCTAAAATAAGGATTTCTCTGCATTGCAGGTTGGGAAAATGCAGGACACAAAGCTAGTCGCGCTTTTCCTTTTTTTCTCATTTGAATTTATCAGGAGGGGAAAAAAACCAGCCCAGACCCCTCCTCTTCGGTGTTAGATTCCCTCCCATCCACATAAATCACCTTCTCTCCCTGGCACCTCCCTCCCCCTCGGCCGGAGCTGGGCGGACGGCCTATTGCCGCGCGGAATCTGCTCTGCCGGAATCTGCGCTGCCGCCTGCCTATTACGTACGGGGAGGATTGTTGACAAGTGCTCTGGAGCCTGCCTCGCCGCACTCTGCCTGCCTCCCTCCCTCCCTCCCTCCCTCCCGCTGTCCTTCTTCCTCTCTGTCTCTCTGCAATGCTCTCCGGCTCTGAGGATGGCTGCTCCACGGGTCTGTCAGGTGCAGTTTTTGGTGGCTTATCTTGAGGAACCTGGGATGGAAGGTCTGTTCCTATTAAAAAAGAAAAACAAAAAAAAAATCCAAATAGCTCTAGATTTGTTTCAGGCTGTATGGCTTTTGTTGGAGAAATAGGCCTTTTGTGGGTTTCCCTGCTGGGGTCCTGATTAAATCCATTATGGATGGCAGGGTGCTGTATCTATATGTGAGTATGTAAAAGTGTTGCGATTTGCTTATTATTAATATTCTTTTAGCTTTGGTATCCTCCCTAGGGGCAGTGGTGGCTCCTGCAAAGGCACTGTGGAAATTTACAGGAGAGAATTAATGTCGTTCTTAAGCATTCAGCTCTGTTGACCATTTTGGCCAAATCTGCAGCTTCAGCCAGGCTTGTATGAATCTTAGACATTTCTCTGGGGACTGCACGCCATCCAGCTATGGCTGGTCCCTTTATTTTATTGCCAATTTATGTGACCATTTCTCAGTATTTAAATACGATATTTGATTAAAGTTAATTAGTTCATCCTCTCTATCGCTTCGGTTTCCTTTATAAACAACATCATCCGTGGTTTTGCTTCCCTTAATACTTTCCCTACTTCTTGTCTTTCCTTGAAAGATGGAGGAAACTGAGGCATATAAATAGATGCTAAGTGATCCTAGGTTAAACCTTAAAGCTTTAAACTTCGAGTGCTCTCGATTCTTCTATATTTAGTGCATTGGTCTATGTCTGTATTGCTAGATATAAACACAAGTGAATTTTTGGTGCCTCAAACCTCTGCAGATTCTGTGGCCATGTTTCTAGAGTTCTGCTTTCTGTCCTGCTTCCATAAGTATTTCCATATGTTACTCTGGGAAGCAGAAGGCCTCTCTGAACTTACTTGCTATCATCAGGTTTTTTGTTTTTTGTTTTTTTGCTTTGGACTTTGAATAGCCCATTTAATCCTTTCATACTGTCTTCTTCTGAAAAGTGGGTATGTGCATTTGATTTGTATGTGAGTGAGGTGTTGAGGGCCCTGGGAAACTTCTGCCCCTCCCAGTCATGCTACAAACACCTCCTGATTGAGAACTTCTACTGTATCCATTTTTATTGTCTTAGTCAATAAAGACAGGCAGAGAGGTTTTGGAGTCAGGGTGTGGCTATTCACTTACCCACAAATGTTGGTGTTAGGACACAAAGTACTTGGAGTGGTGCGTTGGTCGTTGCAGACCTGCTGTACAGACCTAGTAACTTCATGGGATCTGTTGATTTGAGTTAAAACCAGCTTTGCTTCACTTTGTGGAGCCTTGCTCACACTGATAGTTGAGAGCCTGTTTCTTTTGGTAACTTACGTTGTGGGTGAATATAATGATGGTAGGGAGCTTTAAAGATACAGTTACACAGCACCCATATTGTCATTATGTACAGGTGGAAGAACATCACTAGTTGTCTGAGAACACTGCTACACAAAGCAATCTCCCTTTGAGAAGGGCAAATCGTGATGTCTAAAACCTGATCTTGGCATGTCAGGTTATCTGAACGTGGAACTCTGAACATGTTGGTCTCATTTTGAACATGTCTCATTTATCTGTCTAAAAGAATTTCTCAAAAAAAAAAAAAAAAGCCCGTGTTTACCTCTACGGCGCGTGACTCCATGTTCCCAGGCTCTGCAGTGATGGTGCTGTTGTTTGCAGCTCGTTTTCCACACTAGCCTAAGCCTGACATTGTCTCTAATCACTTTTCTTCTGGGTGTGCGAGGCGGTGTTCCTCCTTTGGGGTGTTCAGTCGTAGGCTATCTGTACAGTGAACCTTTTAACTTAGGTAATAGAAGCTCAAGGTGCATGTCTGAGGGGATTCCCAGGATTGAAGCTTTTGGTGGCCAAGTACGACTAGGCTGCCTGGTTAGTCGGCGGGCTTGGGGCTGGTTTGCCAGCACCAGTCAGTGCGGGATTGGGATGGGGTGGGGACCTAGGGGAGTCCCAGCGGGGTTGGAGGAGTGGCAGTGACTGCATGGAGAAGTAGGGCTTCTCGTTCGTTGCATCGCAGCGCTGATGTTTGTATTGCGGTAATTATTGTTCAAGACACTATACCTGGTCCCGTTGTTACAGAGATCATGTTAAGGATGAAGAATGAGTGAAAAGGGGAGAGTGTGAGGAGGAAGAGCCTGTACCCCAGAGAAGTTAAGGTGTTGTCCCCATGTGCACAGTACATTCTGCTCACTATTGTGATCATCAGCGTTTTAGTAGCTTCTGGGCTGGTCGGGAAGATCATGGATCCTTCCCACTGAGGGAATTTTTTGGGGTGCGGAGGGTTGGGGGGAAGGGTATCAAATGAAGTCCAGCTGTGGCTTGTCGGGTTGGAGCCTGTCCATGGGGGTGTTTTCATTTGTGCTGTCTGGGACATGGGAAGAGAGGCCCTTTGTCTCCTGGTGGTGCTCGTGCATTTGGGGTTCAGGTAGCTAACCAGTGATGGCCCTTCCATTACTAGCGATCTGGTGCCCCTTCCTCCTATGTGTCAGTGTGACCCATGTGCTGGGCTTGTTCCTTTGTGCCTCAAGGTGAGAAAATGCCTCGAAGCTTGAGGGTTCTGGTTCTGTCTTACTGCGAGACATTTGCTTGGATCTGAAAGAGGGAAAAATGGATAGGGTCAGACATTTTCATTTTTTGCCCAGTGACCCAACTTTTCCACATTATTGGTTATCAATCACTGTGTCAGGTTTTTATCTAACAGCTTTTCTCAAAACAAAACAAAACTGGAGCATGCGAAGGAGGTTTAGATTGTTCAGGAAAGGTTCTGTGGGCAAAGAGTCGGGGGTGGTGAAGCTCTCCTGTGGGACTCTCTCTCCATCTACCTCTCTGCTTCTCTGCCTCTAGTTAAACTAACACAAACCTGTGTGGGCCCTTGTATCTTGGGGCTCCTTTTGGGGGGTCGTTGGGGCTGCTTCTGGCAGGGATGGGAAATCTCCGTAGCTGATCGGAGAGCAGACAAAGGGGAGCCCTAGTCTGCTCAGGGGCCATTCTCCTGAGGGAAAGAGAAAATTATTGTCCATACGCTGAGGTATTAAACCACTTTCATTTGTGCTTCATCGGCCACGAGTGTGACAGTGACATCATGCCCCACAACTGTCATTTGTTCTCGACCACCACAGCATTCTGACAGGGAGAAGGTGTCAGTGGGCTGGCCTGGGCTCGGCTTCGCCAGCCCCTCTGCGCTGTTACCTCCCTGGAACCCAGGGTCTGTCTCAAAGCGTAGCTGCTGACCCCAGTGTGCACAGCTGGCTTTAAACTCCATGTTCATGTTGAACCTGTGAAGTCGGCCTGAGCCAGGTTTTCCCTAGCATTCAAATACAAAAAAGCAGGCAATCCAGTTTTTCTTTAAAAATATGAGTGAAAAATAGGCTTTATTTTTCACTAGTAATGGCAGCAGACTCTGAATTCTGAATGCCTCAGAGGGCCCTACCTCAGCAAAGGGGGGGCTGCTTTTATAAATTTCCTCTCAAAGTGCTGCAAGCCACCCCATCCCCCAACAGACACACGCATGCTGCTGCTGCTGCAAATGAAAGCTCTCTTTAGATGCTTGACTGTTTAATATGTAATGTGATACCTTGTCTCACAGTGACAGGGTGACAGACGGGCATTGGCTCTCTAATACAGAATTACCTTTTTTGCATCTCTTCTACAACAAAGCCAAATACACTGATTCTCCCTAATACACTAATATGTCTGGTGTGCTCCAGATGTTTTGGAAGCTAGGGAACAGCTTCAAAGGTCTCCTTGTTTTTCCTTTCTCTTTAACCCTTCTTTAGGCATTTTTTTTGTGAAGTAGAGGCATTAAGAGTTTCCTTTGGTTTTGTATTCTGTCATGTATATGTAGCTAATAGGATTGGTGAAACTTCTTTGTGTCTAAAGAGCCGTAAAATTATAAGGACTGCACATTCTACTCCCTTTTTCTTTTTTCCAGGTGTTAGAAAAAGAATCACCTTCTCTACGTCCATTTGTCCTGAAATTCTTAGCTCTCGTGAGCTGCCTAGCTGAAGCTAAAGGAATCTTTGGCCTCGTTTGTGTTTTGATTTTCCCAGCCCCTCGATGTTACGGCAAGAGGGGGAAGATCACTTACAGCTGCAGCCTCTCGAACAAGAATTCTCTACTTGCTCTTCAGGCTTAGAAAGAAGCCGGTTTCGGTGTATTGCCTCGAAAGCCAAAGCCTTTTCATGGCTTGGTCCTTTGGGAATGGGATGAAAAGCTCCTGCGTTTGATGGCAGGGTTCTCCTGCATTTGATTGCTTTGGGGTTCTCAGCTTGTGAACAAGGGCATTGCCCTGGTGGTGGCTTAGTGGTCTCGGGCCTGTGACATGCTGCTCCTGTCAGCTGATGGTGACTAGCTGAGATTGCAGGCGGTCCCCAGGCTGCCTTTGCTGCAGTGACTTGGAGTTTCAGCTCATATTTATTGCTTTTGTGATACACAGAAGACATGGTTTAATTTAAATTAAGTTCAATCTATTGAATATTAATAGAGGAGAACAAATGGTAATGTGGGGAGACTGAATCCTTGAGCCATTCACTTTCCTCTATTTAACCTCTTCTCCCCAATAAAGGTTGGCGTTGACCAAAGGAGGGATTTGGAAAGAAAAAATCAGTTTGTGTGGTTGAAGGGAGGGGATACCGTTTTTATTTCTCACTGACTAAAAATAATAATTTAAAGGATTGGAGGCAGGGCTTTGTTAGAGGAAAGAAAAAGCAGTACATATTAGCTTGTCTAAGGTTAGAATAATGGCTATCCTGTCCTGTGGCATCATATTCCATCTTGCTGACCTGGCCCTTCTGGTTGGGCAAGTGATACAATTTGGATTAGAACATTCAAAACCCAGCAGGGTAGCCAGTACCTTGGAGATGTGGAAAACGGGGGAGGGGAGGTGTGCAGAAAAGAAAAAGCCCGGTTTATCCAACTTTGCAGGCCAACTAAATATAAATTTAAATTTTCTCTGTGCTGATATATACAGGAGGGGAGCACTCAGATTGAAAAAGTCGATCATATGCAGAACAAGTCTGTCTCATGCCCTTATAAAGGCTATAAAAAGCTGAGGTCCTTAAATGTGCATTAACAGGCAATCAATTCTCTATGTCTGGGCCCCATTTTTCCTAATCTGGAAAGTGAATCAAACAACCCATGTCTCTTCTAAGTGAGGTAACAGTCACTGTTAATCCTTGGAATGGGGGGAGCATTGTTTCTTTAAGGATGTTAGTCTGATGAGGGCTTGGGGCACCACCTGCTACTTGCATTTCTGGTGGTGTAGCCCAGGCACACCTTAGTGTTTGAGGGCATCCTCCTCATGTTTTACCCCATACTGAGCTCATAAAGAGACACTTAAAATCTCCCCCTTTTCATATAAAACTTCACATCCAGTTTCTCTGGATTTCTGCTTGGACAGTTGACTTTTTGGAGGGAAGAACATGATCTACCTTTTTGCATTGATGCCTCTTAAGTATGAACACTTTTCCCCCTCCAAACTGTTTAAGTCTTGCTTGTCATTAGCTGACTCAGAATAGCTCTGTGATTAGTTTTGAAAGCAACCTTCTTTCCCTTCACTGAATTATTAATGGAAGGTAGAAGAATGTCCCAGCAGAACTTTGGGTTTGCATGCCTTACTGTGAGTTGTGTTGGGTTATGATCGATCGGGCAATCATAATTGGTTTTCTGGGATCTAATTCACACTTGCCCAGAACTTTAGAGTGTCTTAGGGCAACTAGATCTCTTCCTGGCTTGACCATCACTTTTTCCTACAATAGTGGTTCTCAACATGTGGCCTCTGGACCAGCCAGAGTAGCACGAACAGCCTTTGGGAATTTGTTAGAGTTGGGGGTCGTGGTGGGGGCAGTGTGAGGCCTTCAACAGGCCCTAGGTGATTGTGATCAGTGCTCAAGTTAGAGAATTCCTGCTCTTTACAATCTAGAGAGATGGTTCTTAGCAGGACCAAGAGTATAGCTGTAACTTAATAGCTTACCTTCTCTGGACTGAGCCATGCACTCCCTCACTCCTGACTTGTACTCACTCAGCACACGTACCCACTGGTGCAGCAGCCTTTCTTCCCTGTCACTGAGCAGCACCTAGTTGTTCCTTATTTCCTCCCTGGTCCAAATACAGCTTCAAAACAACCTCCTTCTCCATCACTACCACCACTGTGGTTGCCACTGGCTTTGGTTTTTCCACATTCCAACTGTTTTGGTACCACAGGCTTGTGTGCTGGATGTTGATTCACATTCACTGCCTCCTGTCACTTCTTCCTCACTCA
This sequence comes from Manis javanica, assembly GCF_040802235.1. Taxonomy (NCBI): domain Eukaryota; kingdom Metazoa; phylum Chordata; class Mammalia; order Pholidota; family Manidae; genus Manis; species Manis javanica. The sequence continues at coordinate 68,169,966 of NC_133171.1, read as the reverse complement.
ACAAATGCAAGTGCCAAGTTTTTTTGTTGCACATGTACTGACTGATACATCCGTGTGTGTTTGTGGTTCCAGCTCCTGTCGTTGGAGCTGAGATTTTGTTTGATTATGCCTGTACCCACTGTGCTCCAGCATGTGGGTGTTAAGAAAGCTATATATTCATATTCCCTCTTCCTTTTCCTTCATTACTGTCTTTGCAATATTGAAAACTTTGAATCCATCCAAAGGCACACTTACGTTTAGGGTACATATCTCTTCCTTTCCTTAATTAATAATTTTTACATATGGTTCTGAAACTAGAACTTGCATTTTGAATTTTCCAACGTTTTTAAGTGTGCTAATTTATCCAACTTCCCTTTTTACAAATATGATTTATAATATGTTCCTGGACAGTTTTCTGATTTTGGTTAAGTGTCGTCTGTATTCATCCCACAGTTTGGGTGGTCTTGTCCCTGCCAACCGCGTGCCAGCCCCCAGCCCCCACCCTCCACAGATGTTATTAAAATGCTCTGATTTAGTGCTGATCATAGCGTCATTATTTCGGCCACATGTGTAGTTTGTTTTCTAGAGTTGCATTAAAAAAAGCTGAATAAAAACCAGGTAAGATTAATTTCAGTATATCTGACTTCATCTAATAATGCATCCAAAATATTTCAAGAACTTAACAATATAAAATTATTAATGAAATGCTACTTTCAGTTTTAAGTTGATTAAAACTAAATAAAAATAAATAACAGTTCATTTCCTTATCCATATTAGCCACATTTCAAATACACAGCAGTTACTTGTGACTAGTGGCCACTGTAATGGTTAGCACAGCTCTAACCTTTGAAATGTTGGCCACACTTGGACGCCTAGGTTTCCATATAATCATGTCTCCTTTCTTCCTCTCAGTACAGGCTCTTCACATTTTCTTTTTCTTTGGGAAATTGTCTGTGTTTCATTTCCATACTGTAGTCATGGCTCCCAAAGCCACGTGTCTAAGTGATAGCCAGGGGATTTTATTTACTGTATGACATTAGATCTCCAACCTTACATTATTACTCATACTCTGAAATGATGTATAAATAGATACCTGGGGACATGAATGCACGAGCGGGCCAAATTGCAGGGTTTGGTTGCAGTGTACTCTGTTCTTCCAGAAAATTTATTTACCAAATATATAGAACACCTTAGAGCGTATAGTGCTTGGTGCAGTTCATAGGAAACCACTCTTTAAGTTTTTTCAGCCAAAAAGGGGGTATTTAATCCAGGAAATAAAAGTGCTGACCAAATTGGTGGAAGTGTTGGAAGAGCAAAAATCCACAGGCCACCCTGCACGTCGGGCTTTATGTAAAAGTCAGACACTGTGGCTGTGAAAATCCTGATGCTGTGCTGGCATTCCTGTTAATGCCCAGCTTCTGATGTCCATGAGGCTGGTGACTAGACAGTGGAATTCAGGGCCAGTCACTGGGGGCGTTTGTGTTGGCGTGCAAGCCTCCCATCCGTAGAACTTCTGTATCGTATCCAGAAGCCTTGGTGCAAGTTGTCTGAGTTCCAGAAGGCCGACTAGGCTTTTACTCAGCGGTTACCCATTGGTGTGGCCTCACTGCTTAAAATACATCTCTATCACTTGGCATAGCCACTTCCCTAGGGTATTTCTCCACTTTGGTTCCTAAAAGCACATCCTAGGACCCCAGGGTAGCCCTACATGGTGCCATATATGCAGTCATAGAGAATCCTTGGCCTTTGAGCAATCAAAGGCAGAGGTGGTGACTGTCCACAGGTCATGGATCACCGTGAAGAGAAAACCGGTAGTAGGATTTCCAGTTGATAACTAACATATGGCTACAAAGTAATGGTGCTTTTTCTGGTGTGGCAGGGTACTGGTTCCTGAAAGCAAATCCAAAAGGATTCTATTATTTCTGAAATAAATATTTAGCCCTTGAAGGATAACTAGTTTGAATTGGTTAACACTTGAGGTACCTTTCGTTCTGTCCACCCACCTGCCCTAAAAGATGACATTTGTATACTTCACAAAGAGCCCTGCAGTGTATTAATTATGATTATCAGATTCTGCTTGAATTTTTTACTGCTAAATTCAGTTTCTTTGCTAGGCATTCCACTATCATTCAGTAAGTTCTGAAGTAGGATGAGGTGTGACTTTTTCCCCGTTTGGAGGGATATGTGCCTTTTAATCCTCCCTACCCAGATTCTTGTCCGTCCTCACCAGCCGTTGTGTAGGGATGACTGTGGTTAAGTGCTGCTTCCTGATGTCATGTATTTAAGTGTTTGTCCCCTTTTCTCACCTGTAGGGCTCCTTGGTAATGGCCAGTCTAAGGGATTAGGACCAGCATCAGAACAGTCAGAGAATGAGAAGGACGATGCATCCCAAGTGTCCTCTACTAGCAACGATGTTAGTTCTTCAGATTTTGAAGAAGGGCCGTCGAGGAAAAGGTTAGTACCCAAGGCTGAACACATTGGTGCCTCAAACCAGGGACTTCAAACTAGGTGCCAGTTTTTACCACAGGGGAACAAACTTGGGCCCACTCATCCAATCTCCTGATTTTCATAGAGGAGTCAGAATTCTGGATTTTTATATCAGATGTCCTGGTTTCTAACTATCACCCACTAATTATTATTAAAAATGTAAACATGTTGAGGGCCAAGCAAAGCATGTTCTTGCTGTAATAACTGGCCAGAGTTGCCCACTTATAATTACTGGCCTGTTTGCTTTAATTGATATTCTTTGGTAGTATTCTTGAATATATTTATTTAGTTGGTTTCTCACCATTTCTGAAGAGAGACTTTTCTAAAACTTTGAAGAATCCAATGTGGTGTTTCTGAAATTTTTCTTCCTTCATCAGGAAAGCAAAATCCACTTGGTGTTGAATCAAGTTGGTACTTGTGAAATTGGTTCTTGAAACTTCTAAGTTCCCAGCAATTTTTTTTAAAGACTTTCCTAAATAAGCATACGATAGCTTCTTGACATGAGAGTTGGTTATGGTAGTTTGATGAGAGTTTGTGGTTTCGTGGTTAAACAGGGGTAGTGGCATAATAATGCTTTTCATTGGGTGTTTTATAAAAACCCTTTGCTAGTTATCTGCCTTATTTCATGTGGTGTTTCCCCCTCTCCCCTCATTTAGAATTTATATTTCATTTAGTTTCTTTCCTGTTCTCATATTTGATGTTTTCCTAGATGACTAGATTAATGACTTTTTCTTACACTCTGTTAGTTTGAGAGGCTGGGGAAAGGGAAAAAATTCCCTGGTCTTGTCTTCTTTGTTTACTCTTTCTACAGAATCACAATTATTTTTCTGAAACTGGTGTGTGTATCTAACGAAGAATTGAGTGTAGCAGAAAATTAAGAATGAAGGACAAGCCATGGATATTCAGAATCCATAACGGAACAGTACTTTGGGTCTGAAATTTGAGATGCACAGCTCAAGTCCTAGTTTATTTTCCTCCATGCCAGTGTCTTCGTTTAGAAAACCCATGGTACAGAGTCTCCGTTAACCTCAGTCCTCATTTTTTCTCTTAATCCTCAGCACTTTGCTTAGAAAATGTCATTAGATTTGTTAGGACAGTTAGCAAGCATGTGGAAGACGTATCTCTGCCAGTGTACTGGGCTTTGTATGTTACTCTAAAGACACTTGGTTGAGTGTCTCAGTGACAGGCCTATTATGTCACTGTAACATTCACTCTGTCCCAATTTGAAAAATTAATCATCATAAGAGAGGGAATTAGAGGATGTGTTTTTGTTTTTTTTCTTATCACATCAGTAAATACATTGGAATGTGTAATAATACTATCTGTGCTTCCAAACATGGGGCAGGGGATGGCCTTGCCTGCAGCATCATCTTTCATCTTCCTTTGGGGAGCAAAATTCTCTTGAGTGTTGTTGGAAATGACAGCACCCACCCAGTCTGTCAGCTCTGTGGCTGTCTGTCACCGTCACCACTGGTAGATCCAGTCCAGTTGGCCTGGGAGTGTGATGACGTGGATAGGTAGGCCTCATCCCCTTGGAGGGGAGCCCTTTGTCCCTGGCTCCTAGTGCTTTTCTCAGATGAGTGTTGCTGGCCCCCTCGTTGTACGTTGCTGTGGTGTCCTGCAGCAGTGATGTGCAAATCAGTCATTTAACTGTAGTTCCCAGGGCAGAAACTTTGTTCAGGGCGAATTTAAGGAAATTTTAGCCATTGCCAGTATGCTTTAATTATTAGTGTGCCATGTATTGTACCTTGTTTAGCTGACTTACGGCGTCATAGCGGAGTTTTAGTTGGTTAGGATCACACTCCAGTAGTGAGGTCCATCAGGGACATTATGTAGATGAAGGTTTGACAGGTGAGGTTAGGGTTAGGGGGCCGGCCTTGGGTGGCCTAGATTAGAGGAGAGGGACTTTGTCGTTTCCAAATGGCCAGTGTAATTAGGACATCCATTTTTGCCATGCTGCAGGGTACACAGCAGATAGAAAACAACTGTACCTTCTATCCTTTCTGGCATTTATGAGCTCATTTGTTTTGATCCCTCATTGGTACTGAGTTATGATTATTTAGAATGAATAATTTGGTATGAATCCTGCCTACTAAGGCAGATTGTTATGACTTGGAATCTGAATTCCTGGAGTGTTGTCAGTGTCCTGTTAGACTTCAGCGCTCAGCCTTCCTTCATCTTACAAATATCACACCTATTCTAGTAAGTTGACAGTGTGCTGTCTCTGCTGATGACAAGCCAAGCCCAGAGTAACTGCAGTAAAGTAGTTTTGTGATACGTTGCTTTAAGCATTGTGTCGATTGTGGATTAGTTGCTACTTTTAACTTGTGTCTAAAATTCCTAACCCTCTTGTTTTTACACAGGAAGAGCGTGTTTTGTGATTAACCATGTACATTCTCTGTTGGCGCTTTGACTTTCTAGGAGGAAACCCTGAATCCTAAAATTCCAGGACCATGGTTTATGTTATTTCCTTTGGAGAAAGCATTCTATATATTTTTAGAATGATATGAAATGCTAGTTATTATTGTTCAGTTAATTTTTCTTGCTGGGCACATGTTTTTAGGACCACCATTTAATGTGCCCTTTGTCTTGGTGGGAAAGAGAAAAAGGGCATTTAAGAAAGCTTAAAGAAGCTTAAGAAAGTTCCCTAAGAAAAGTTAAAATATGAGGTATAGACTGTGCCAGCCACAGTTCAGACCTTGCCCTCAGTTTCCAACCTACAAATGGAAGCAATTCCATTCTCTGGTGATGATTGTTAGATGTATTTTAAGTCTTAAGTCAGACATCCCATGAGTTTACAAAGTGCTGTTTTCCTGCAGGAAAGCCCCTGAGCTATGTTTGGCCAGACACCCTTGCTGCTGTTGGTTTTGCTTGAAGTTGGGGATCTTTTTGACACATAGAAAGTGGTAGAATTCAGAGTTCTATAGGGTTTGTTTTTCTTTATTGAGGCAAAAATAAAAGGTATCTTTTTACCTAACCATTAAAAAGGAAATCGTCTGAAATCACTCTCTGTGGAAGTAAAGCCAGCCCCTCTCTAGAAGCCCCTTGCCTGTGTGATGGGCAGGGCATCCCAGCCATTGAGGATATGACGTGCTCAGTGACGATGGGGGTTCCTGGTGGTGGTGCTTTTTTTTCCTTCTGAGCATTAAAAAATAAAAATAAAAAAAGTGTATTACTGTTTTTTTCTTCTTCTGTTGACAATAGAAGAGTATTCTATTCTATTGTCAGCCTTTAATCAGCCCCATCTGCATTTGATGGTGGCCATGCCTACCTCCCCCCCACCCGCCCCCCCCTTATATTGCCCATTCCATTACACTTGGTTATTATAAAATCGGTGTTTCCTGCAAGAGGTATTTGAGAATTTTCAGAACCCAGAACGGACAGGTCTCTCTGTCAGGTGTGGACCGACTGTAAGAAACTCTCTATTTAATGGGATAGGGAATATCTGTTTAGTTGGTGGAAAGAAAGCGTTTTATAAAAAAGTTGGTGATAGTATACTTTTCAGGTGTAACACCTGGAAGATCCAGAATGCATGGCCACTAGAACTGACAAGTCAGATGCATAGCAGAACTAATTGTGTGTTTTCTATCTGGGTGGATGGAGGGAGTAGGGAGTAAAAACATGAAGACAGAGGTAGTTCTTGGGAACGTGTCATGGGGATCTTGTGTGTGGCATGGCAGCTGGGAGAGTGGCTGGAGCCAGGTGTGTGACTCCTTCGGTAGCCTACTATCTGTTTGCTGTGTGTGCCATTTGCAGCCTCTAACATTGCTGTGCCTCAGTTCCCTCCCCTATAAACTGTCTGTCAATAGTAACCACCTCTTGGTGGTTTTGGGTACTTAATTGATGAAGAGTGTGCAGTTATATGATGAATACCGTGTGTTAGATACCCCCGTTGTCATCTGTGTGTATGCTGCATGAATGGCTGCATGGGAGTAGGCACATTCATTGGTGTTTTCTCAAGTGTGTTTTAGAGGAATTTTGATATATACAAACTATGATTTATAGCTTTCCTTCATGGGGACACTGTCAACACCATCTGTGGGCAGATGGAAAGTGGGCGTATGTCTCTCTCTTTTGAAGTTACTGATGCGCAGGAAGGACCTTTGTGGTGTGTGGTGTGAATTTCCTTCGGGAAGCTTGGTGTGGCCAGGTGGGTGTCTGCCTGCGTGGAGCCAGGCTTTGCCGAGATGAGGCTGAAGTTTGCGCAGACAGGGTTCTTGGTCAGCAATTTTCACCTCTGCTCTTTGCATGGTCATGGCTCCACCTTGCGAGAGGCCCTGTTTTGCTAGTCCTCAAAGCTAAGATCCTTGACACACTTTTAAAAACAAATTCCGAGAGAGTTTACTGAAGTCGTATACAAGTACAGACTATGCTTCTGCAGTGACAGAAGTGTTTTCCTTTTGTTAAACAAAGACCTGCTGTATTTTAATTAGGTTCCTGAGAGTGTGAGACACGTAGTTCAGAGACAGTTGGTCCTGTTAGACAGCTAACCCAGTAGATTGGATTTTGAAAGTGGAGAATTATTTTAAGGGTTGAGAATGTCACGATTTAGTGCTCTTTAGTTTCTGGCTAAGAATACACATTAAAGATGATGAGAATTCTTGTGGGCTTTGAATATGTATGCTTTTCAGAGCCGAATTATCAGTATTAATGTTTTCCTTATTATTTCTGTTCTGAGTTACTTTGTTGACATAAAATACTTTCCTACCTGCAAGTGTGAAAGGAAGATGGGCCCAAATGCAGAGGCTTCTTTGCTTGGCCCTTTTAGAATGTGGAGTCACTTAGCGTGAACATCCTTAAGAATTACAATCTTAAAAGCCTAAATTTTTAGGTTTCTTTTAAAAAGCAATATAGTTCTTTTTAAAAGTAATATAGTTTAACATTAAGTGCACTTGCTATTAATTGCCAAAATTCAAAGCCGAGCAATAGGTCTGATGTATTTCTCTTAATTGTTAATTTAGGTTTGGGTGCCCCCACTGACCAGGCTCTTGCAGATTATTTTGTTGTCACATACTTGAAGAGTATTTTACAAAGTAGAGATTAGTACTATTATAATTTTTAAGCTCTAGGGTATCTTGACTGAAAGGTATTCTCCCTTTACCAGAAGTAAAGAAGGGGCAGAACTGGAGAATGGAATAGTGTATGGCACCTTCAGTAATTATAGGAAATAATTGTGGAGTTAAATATAAAGTAAATGTAGAAGGGTCTAGCCCAATCTGCTCTTTTCAATTTTTATTTACCTCAATAACTGCATTTCCAGTACTCTTCTTCCTACAGGTGTAAATAGTTTTCTTGGTATCATTTTGCTTTTACCTGAAGGACTTGAGTGTTGATCATTTAAGTCTGCTGGGGTTGGATGCATCTTTCAGCTTTTGTGTGTGTGAAATGGTTTGTATTTACTTCCCATTTAAAGAAAGGGTTTTTATTTTATGAGAACTTTAAATCATGGGCAGTTTCAAAACACCTCCTATTTTAAAAAATATTTTTGCGCATTATATAATTTTAAGGTGTCTTCCCCCCACCCCCCTCACAATATTTTAAATATATCTTTCTTTTCACTCCTCTCCACTGTCTTCTGGTTTACATTGTTTCTGACCAGAAGTTTGCTGTCGTTCTTTTTTCATTTTTAATTCTCCAAGAAGGGTCATCTCCCCCAGTCTACTCCTAAGATTTTAAAAAAGTCTATCATACTATGTCCCTTCACATAGTTTTTATTGTGTTCGGGGTTTAATGAGCTTCTTGGTTCTGTATATTTCATGAGTTTTGGAAAGACTGGAGTCAGTGTTTGTGCACATTTAAAAAATTTGTGTGTGTGGTGTGTGTGTATATGTTCCTCTTTCCCCCTTTAAGTATTTCCCTTGCACATATATTTGGCTGCTTGAAGTTGGCCCACAGCTCGCTGATGATCTGTTCATTTCTTTCTAGTCTCTTTTTCTTTCTTCGTTTCATTTTAGATAGTCTATCCAAAATCTATAGACTTTTTTTGTTATCTCAGATTATTTTTTGCTCTAGAAGTTGTGGTTTTTTTAAATGATATTCAGTGTCTCTTCTAATATGCTTGTTCTTTGCTCTATTCGTTTCGAATGCATGGAATACAGTTGTAATAGATGTTCCAGTGTCCTTGTCTACTAATTGTGTTGTCTGTGTCATTTATAGGTCAGTTTGGATTGATTGATGTTTCTCCTCATGGGGCATATTGTCCTGCTATTTTGCTTGCCTGGTAATTTCTTACTTGATGTCAGGCATTGTAAATTTCCCTTCAGAGGCTGGATACATTCGTCTTTCTATTCTGTCCTTGAGCATTGCTCTAGGATGTGATTAAGTTACTAGGAAGCAGTCTGGTCCTTCTGGGTCTTGGCTTTTCAGCCTTGTTAGGTAGGACCAGGGCAGTGTTTGGTGTAAAGCTAAGTTTGTTTTTCCCACGAAGGCAAAACTCCAGTGAGTACAGTACTCGATGGCCTGTGAATTATGATGTTTACCATTTTGGCTGGTAGGTCCAGGCACTGTTCCTGGCTCTGTGTGTGATTTGGGGACTGTTTTTAAATCCTTTTTCTCTGCCAGTTTCCTAAAGCAAGTCCTTGAGGAGGACCGTCAGCTGATTACAGTTTTCTGTTTGGCTCCCCCTTTCCAGTATGCTGCCCTACAGATGCTCTTCAGTACCATGGCCTCCATTCAGATTTCTCTCTACTCTGCCTAGATACCCCCTCCTTGTGCTGTGGCTGCCTTGAGAATTTTCAATCAGCTGGTTCGTCATTGGCTTCCGGTCTCTTGCGGAGGTGGGGGGGATCACAGTGCTTTGTTGAGATGCCCATTGTTCTCTGTGGGTTTTTTTAGTTCTAGGTAGGGGATGAATCCTGTCAGTCCCTGTGGCTTCAGCGGAAGTTCCTATCTGGTCTTTGAAAGTTGAATGAGACAAACATATCACCACAAACTGAAGCTACCACATTTGTACTTTATCTCAGCCACAATCATAACCATTTCATTTAATGCTGTTAATCATTAAAAGGGGACAAAATGAATTGCACAAGTAAGCTCTGACACAGTGAGAAAGAACATTTCGAAATAAAGAAGCAGCTGACCTAGAAATAGGAAATCTCATTCCACAAGAGAGCATTTGACTATTAGAAATCCTTAGGGCTCTTTGAAGTTCCAGAGCTTCTGTCTCTACAAGAACTGCCCTTTAGTGAATTTAACATATTGTGCTAATAAATCTTACCTTAATCCTCATGAAACACCTGGAAGATTTTATTGTTCCTGTTTTATAGCTGAGTCAACAAATGTTCACACGACTTGACTAATGACACATTTTTTATAAATACCAGAGATTGGATTTGAGTCCAAGTCTTCCTGTCTATAATGCCTGGAGTTTTCCACTATACCATGTCACCTTCCTTTGGGTTATCTGATACAGGTCCTACTCTTTTAGGTACCTCCCGGGCAGACAAATCCCAGAAGGGTCCCCTCCTTTTGGCCACGTGCCCCTGGCTTGGTGAGCTATACCATGGCTGGATCACAACCCAGCCTATGCCACTAGCTGAGCAGCTTTGTGTAGCATGCACCTGCTGTGGCCCCAAGGATCATACGACCTAGTACATGTTCTCTGCCAGTGTTTGTATTTCTTCTTAATGAAATAAGTGAAAATTTTTTCCTTCATTGTAAACCTAGTAAGTGCTAGATAGAAAGAAAGGAGGAAGACTTGAGCTTATCTTGAGCAAAACACATTTTGCTTTTGAAATTCTCTCCGTAGTAGGTTCAAGGTTATGTTTTTCATGCACATGAGCACTGGAGAGAAGGGCTTAGTGAGGACTTGGGGGACATGACTCTTTGGTTTCCGGCGGCTGCTGCAAGTCAATCTGTGATGACCTGATGACTTCATGGCTTGTCCCTGTGTTCCCTGGGAGAGTGCTCTCTGATTTCACTTTTCATCAGTTGCCTGGAGTTGGTGGGTTTTGAGGCCAAGAGTAAAAGTGTAGGCTCCCCTCGTGGTGCCTGCTTATGGACACTTCACCTTTTCCACATTTCAAGTTTGTTTGGGAGGGAAGTTTGTATCTCTTAGCTCTCTGTACCTTACCCTTGTTTGGAAATGTTTTCCCAGGTAAAATGGTCACCAGCATGACTGTGAGAGTCACATGTCCTAAGGGGGCCAGCGGAAGCTGTGAGACTGTTTGCCAGTCATACCAGAGCCTCTCAGGGGCTGAAGCCAGCACGTGTCTGATGACTGCAGGGTGGCGGGCTGCTCACGCCCTCGCGTGGGTCGGGCCTTGCTTGCCGCTGTCCTCCTGGGCTGCTGTTAGGACCTCTCCGATAAAATTCTCAGAGCTGCCCTCTCCCCTCTGTACCTCGGGCTCAGGTTGTCTTTGTTAAAAGAAAAAGCCCCCTTCCTCCTGTCCATCATGGTGAAATAGAGCCTGGCAATGGCATCTGCGGAACAAAGGAAGCTGCCGTAATGACATGATGGTTGGCTGCTTTTGCACATGAACTTATTTATAGGAGGTTTATGGGAGTCCCCATCTCCTTTTCCTGCCTTGGAATTTTAGCTACTTGGCAAATTATTACTAATGTGGCACGGTTTAGGGATAACAAAACATGTTCTGCATTGCTTTGACTTACAGGAAGCAGATCTTTCTCTGTCATTGGTGAAGCACCTTGCTGAGGCCCTCCGCTGTCTTCCTCCTCACACAGGAGGCTCCTTCACTGTGCTCATGAATAGCATCTAATGGTACAGGCTGCTCCCTTTCTGGAGGCCTTACAGGTGCAGCCCAGTTACCTGTCAGAGGGAAGAAAGCCAAGAAGTCTAGGTGGGTTTTACAGGGAGGGGTGGAGTGCAGTTGTTGGTTGTTAGGGCAAGTCCCAGATGATAAGAGTTGGGGGTGGAGTTGGATGTATGTGGCAGAAGGAAGAATATGGAACTGGGTGGCAAGTGACATTCCTGGGTGATTACCCGAGCTTGGGGGCAGGTATTTGGGATTACCTTTATGGAACACGCACCAGTTGCTTTGTTTGGTTTAAAGGTGAGGTGGACTGCAGGAGCCCCTTGGAATGTTTTTTCCCCACACTGTTTCTCCAGCTGAAGCAAATGCATGTTGTCACTACCTGAACCAGGATAATTAGGGCTGAGCGGTGCCTCTCAGTGCTTGACTTCACCTTGGACTAAGCACCCGCATTTTATCCTGGATCAGATATGATTCTGGGCCTGGAGGAGGGCTGGCCCCTCTCCTCCTCCCTCCCACAGACTCGTGTCGTCCTGCCTTGCTTAGGGACCTGCATGGGGGAAGGCCCCCAGTGCGGAGGGCAGCGATCTGGGGCTCTTGGCAGCTGTGCTGATGCTCTGTGGCGTTGCTGTCCCTATCCTCGGTGGAGTCTCCTTAGCTTTCCTCTCGAGGCACTTCTCTCCTGGGAGGGCTTTTCTGCTGCTTCACTCTTCTTTCCTACTCATCAGTCTCCTCCCCTCCTTTCTGGCAGTGTGACATGTGGCTGAGCTTTCTGAGCTCATGCTCCTTCCCCTCCTGCCTGGCACTGTTCAGTAGGTGTATCCCTAGAATCGGGACTCAGGCCACCTGAGGCTCCCTCTGAGCCCAGGTGGCTCCCCCACATTTCACAAGGCCACATTTCCTGGGCCAGGTAGTCAGCCATCAGAAGCCTTGGTACCCATGAGGTTTTCTGAACTCTCGGAGCAATTCTGGATGCCTGGGTAGCACAGGGGCACGTGTAGACTGTTCTGTATCTGTGCCTGATGGCCTTCTGATCTTTTTTTTAATTTTTATTTTGGTATCATTAATCTACAATTACAGAAAGAACATTATGTTTACTAGGTTCCCCCCTTCACCAAGTCCCCCCCACATACCCCTTCACAGTCACTGTCCATCTGCGTAGTAAGATGCTGTAAAATCATTACTTGTCTTCTCTGTGTTGCGCAGCCCTCCCTCCCCGTGCCCCCCATGTACTATACATGCTAATCCTAATGCCCTCTTTCTTTTTCCCTGCCCTTATCCCTCCCTTCCCACCCATCGTCCCCAGTCCCTTTCCCTTTGGCAACTATTAGTCCATTCTTGGGTTCTGTGATTCTGCTGCTGTTTTGTTCCTTCAGTTTTCCTTTGTTCTTATACTCCACGTATGAGTGAAATCATTTGGTACTTGTCCTTCTCTGCCTGGCTTATTTCACTGAGCATAATACCCTCTAGCTCCATCCATGTTGTTGCGAATGGTAGGATCTGTTTTTTTCTTATGGCTGCGTAATATTCCATTGTGTATATGTACCACATCTTCTTTATCCATTCATCTACTGATGGACGTTTAGGTTGCTTCCATATCTTGGCTATTTTAAACAGTGCAGCCATAAACATAGGGGTGCATCTGTCTTTTTCAAACTGGGCTGCTGCATTCTTAGGGTAAATTCCTAGAAGTGGAATTCCTGGGTCAAATGGTATATCTATTTTGAGCATTCTGAGGAACCTCCATACTGCTTTCCACAATGGTTGAACTAGTTTACATTCCCACCAGCAGTGTAGGAGGGTTCCCCTTTCTCCACAACCTCGCCAACATTTGTTGTTGTTTGTCTTTTCGACGATGGCGATCCTTACTGGTGTAAGGTGATATCTCATTGTGGTTTTAATTTGCATTTCTCTGATGACAAGCGATGTGGAGCATCTTTTCATGTGCCTGTTGGCCATCTGGATTTCTTCTTTAGAGAACTGACTATTCAGCTTCTCTGCCCATTTTTTAATTGGATTATTTGCTTTTTGTTTGTTGAGGCGTGTGAGCTCTTTATATATTTTGGGTATCAATCCTTTATCAGATCTGTCATTTATGAATACGTTCTCCCATACTGTAGGGTACCTTTTTGTTCTATTGATGGTGTCCTTTGCTGTACAGAAGCTTTTTAGCTTGATATAGTCCCACTTGTTCATTTTTGCCTTTGTTTCCCTCGCCCGGGGAGATATGTTCATGAAGAAGTCACTCATGTTTATGTCCATGAGATTTTTACCTATGTTTTTTTCTAAGAGTTTTATGATTTCAGGACTTACATTCAGGTCTTTGATCCATTTGGAGTTTACTTTTGTGTATGGGGTTAGACAGTGATCCAGTTTCATTCTCTTACATGTAGCTGTCCAGTTTTGTCAGCACCATCTGTTGAAGAGATTGTCATTTCCCCATTGTATGTCCATGGCTCCTTTATCGTATATTAATTGACCATATATGTTTGGGTTAATGTCTGGAGTCTCTATTCTGTTCCACTGGTCTGTGGCTCTGTTCTTGTGCCAGTACCAAATTGTCTTGATTACTGTGGCTTTGTAGTAGAGCTTGAAGTTGGGAAGTGACATCCCCCCACCCCACCCCCACCCCACTTTATTCTTCCTTCTCAGGATTGTGTTGGCTCTTCGGGGTCTTTGACAGTTCCATATGAATTATTGAACTATTTGTTCCAGTTCATTGAAGAATGCTGTTGGTAATTTGGTAGGGATCGCATCGAATCTGTATATTGCTTTGGGCAGGATGGCTATTTTGACAGTATTAATTCTTCCTAGCCAGGAGCATGGGATTGAGTTTCCATTTGTTGGTGACCTCTTTAATTTCTCTTAAGAGTGTCTTGTAGTTTTCAGGGTATAGGTCTTTCACTTCCTTGGTTAGGTTTAGTCCTAGGTATTTTATTCTTTTTGATGCTATTATGAATGTGATTGTTTTCCTGATTTCTCTATTAGTTCATTGTTAGTGTATAGGAAAGGTACAGATTTCTGTGTGTTGATTTTGTATCCTGCAACTTTGCTGAATTCCGATATTAGTTCTAGTAGTTTTGCAGTGGACTCTTTAGGGTTTTTTATGTACAATATCATGTCATCTGCAAATAGTGACAGTTTGACCTCTTCTTTACCAATCTGGATTCCTTGTATTTCTTTGTTTTGTCTGATTGCTGTGGCTAAGGCCTCCAGTACCACGTTGAATAACAGCGGGGAGAGTGGGCATCCCTGTCTTGTTCCCGGTCTCAGAGGAAAAGCTTTCAGCTTCTTGCTGTTCAGTATGATGTTGGCTGTGGGTTGATCATATATGGCCTTTATCATGTTGAGGTACTTGCCCTCTATGCCCATTTTGTTGAGTGTTTTTATCATGAATGGATGTTGAATTTTGTTGAATGCTTTTTCAGCATCTATGGAGATGATCATGTGGTTTTTGTCTTTCTTTTTGTTGATGTGGTGGATGATGTTGATGGATTTTCGAATGTTGTACCATCCTTGCATCCCTGGGATGAATCCCACTTGGTCGTGGTGTATGATCCTCTTGATGTATTTTTGAATTCGGTTTGCTAATATTTTGTTGAGTATTTTTGCATCTACGTTCATCAGGGATATTGGTCTGTAGTTTTCTTTTTTGGTGGGGTCTTTGCCTGGTTTTTGGTGTTAGGGTGATGTTGGCTTCATAGAATGAGTTTGGGAGTATTCCCTCCTCTTCTATTTTTTGGAAAACTTTAAGGAGAATGGGTATTATGTCTTCTCTGTGTGTCTGATGAAATTCCGAGGTAAATCCATCTGGCCCGGGGGTTTTGTTCTTGGGTAGTTTTTTGATTACCGATTCAATTTCGTTGCTGTTAATTGGTTTGTTTAAATTTTGTGTTTCTTTCTGGGTCAGTCTTGGAAGGTTGTATTTTTCTAAGAAGTTGTCCATTTCTCCTAGGTTTTCCAGCTTGTTAGCATATAGGGTTTTCATAGTATTCTCTACTAATTCTTTGTATTTCTGTGGGGTCTGTCGTGATTTTTCCTTTCTCATTTCTAATTCTGTTGATGTGTGTTGACTCTCTTTTTCTCTTAATAAGTCTGGCTAGAAGCTTATCTATTTTGTTTATTTTCTTGAAGATCCAGTTCTTGGTTTCATTGATTTTTTCTATTGTTTTATTCTTCTCAATTTTATTTATTTCTTCTGTGGTCTTTATTATGTCCCTCCATCTGCTGACCTTAGGCCTCATTTGTTCTTCTTTTTCCAATTTCTATAATTGTGACATTAGATAGACTATTCATTTGGGATTGTTCTTCCTTCTTTAAATATGCCTGGATTGCTATATACTTTCCTCTTAAGACTGCTTTTGCTGCGTCCCACAGAAGTTGGGGCTTTGTGTTATTGTTGTCATTTGTTTCCATATATTGCTGGATCTCCATTTTAATTTGGTCATTGATCCATTGATTATTTAGGAGCATGTTATTAAGCCTCCATGTGTTTGTGAACCTTTTTGCTTTCTTTGTACAATTTATTCCTAGTTTTATACCTTTGTGGTCTGAAAAGTTGGTTGGTAGGATTTCAATCTTTTGGAATTTACTGAGGTTCTTTTTGTGGCCTAGTATGTGGTCTCTTCTGGAGACTGTTCCATGTGTACTTGAGAAGCATGTGTATCCTGTTGCTTTTGGGTGTAGAGTTCTATAGATGTCTATTTGGTCCATCTGTTCTAGTGTGTTGTTCAGTGCCTGTGTATCCTTACTTATTTTCTGTCTGGTGGATCTGTCCTTTGGGGTGAGTGGTGTGTTAAAGACTCCCAAAATGAATGCATTGCATTGTATTTCCTCCTTTAATTCTGTTAGTATTTGTTTCATGTATATTGGTGCTCCTGTATTGGGTGCATATATGTTTATAATGGTTATATCCTCTTATTGGACTGAGCCCTTTATCATTATGTAATGTCCTCCTTTATCTCTGGTTACTTTCTTTATTTTGAGGTCTATTTTGTCTGATACTAGTATTGCAACACCTGCTTTTTTCTCTCTGTTGTTTGCATGAAATATCTTTCTCCAACCCTTGACTTTTAATCTGTGCATGTCTTTGGGTTTGAGGTGAGTCTCTTGTAAGCAGCATATAGATGGATCTTGCTTTTTTATCCATTCTATTACTCTGTCTTTTGATTGGTGCATTCAGTCCATTTACATTTAGGGTGATTATTGAAAGATATGTACTTATTGCCATTGCAGGCTTTAGATTTGTGGTCACCAAAGGTTCAAGGTTAGCTTGTTTACTGCCTTACTGTCTGACCTCATTCGCTTATTAAGCTGTTATAAACACAGTCTGATGATTATTTCTTTCCCTTCTTTTTCCTCCTCCTCCATTCTTCATATGTTGGGTGTTTTGTTCTGTGCTCTTTTTAGGAGTGCTCCCATCTAGAGCGGTCCCTCTAAGATACCCTGTAGAGGTGGTTTGTGGGAGGCAAATTCCGTCAACTTTTGGTTGTCTGGGAAATGTTTAATCCCTCCTTCATATTTAAATGATAATCATGCTGGATACAGTATCCTTGGTTCAAGGCCCTTCTGTTTCATTGCATTAAAAATATCATGCCATTCTCTTCTGACCTGTAAGGTTTCTGTTTAGAAGTCTGATGATGGCCTGATGGGTTTTCCTTTGTAGGTGACTTTTTTTCTCTCTCTGGCTGCCTTTAATACTCTGTCCCTGTCTTTGATCTTTGCCATTTTTATTATTATGTGTCTTGGTGTTGACCTCTTTGAATCCTGTCTCTTGGGAGTTCTGTGTGCCTCCGTAGTCTGAGCAACTTTTTCCTCCCCCATTTTGGGGAAGTTCTCAGCAATTATTTCTTCAAAGACACTTTCTATCCCTTTTTCTCTCTCTTCTTCCTCTGGTACCCCTATAATGCGGATATTGTTCCTTTTAGATTGGTCACACAGTTCTCTTAATATTGTTTCATTCCTGGAGGTCCTTTGATCTCTCTCTGCATCAGCTTCTATGTGTTCCTGTTCTCTGGTTTCTATTCCAACAATTCCTCCAGATGTCTGTAATCTCTCTCAGGGCTTTATCCCTTAGCTCTTGCATATTTCTCTGCAGCTCTGTCAGCATGTTTATGATTTTTATTTTGAATTCTTTTTCAGGGAGACTGGTTAGGTCTGCCTCTGCAGATCCTTTCTCAGGTATAACTATCTTGTCTGAACCAGATTTTTTCTCCTTTTTATGGTGATTGCAGTGGCTGTAGGCAGGTTGCGGGTGTGTCAGCTGGGAGAAGAAAGTCCTTTCCTGCTTGCTGGATGCCTTGCCCTTCTCTGCTGCCTGTGATGGCTACCTGCACTCCTGGAGCAGCCACCTGGTTAATCTCCTAAGCTGCTGTGGGTGGGGTGTCCGTCAGAGCAGTGCGGAGCCCTGCTGGGAGTGGCAAGCACGCCAGGTGCGCTCCTCCGTGCTAGCGGCGACCCTGCTGGGCAGCTGTGTAGCAGCAGCAGCCTTTGGGTCTGGCCTGGGCGGCTGTGGGTTGGGCTGGGATTCCAGTCGGCTCCTGGGAGCGCGCCTGCCCTTTCTGGCTCCGCTGCTGGTGCGCGTGGGGCTTTTCCGCGCAGGCTTCTACTGTGCTCTGGTTTCACTGCCACCGGTGCGCGCAGCTGCGCCCGGGGTGTTCAGTCGCGCCGCTTCGGGCTAGCCCTGCGGCACATGGATCTGCTCTCGGTTCCTTCTAGCGCTTCCATCCCCGGTGCATGCTCCCACTCTCCTGCTACTGGGCCCGTGTGTCGGGGTCCGCGCCAGTTGGAGGAACGACTGTCAGGCTGCCTAGTCCTGTGAGGGGCTTCAGAGCTGCACTGCCTCCCCAGGGTTTAGGGTGCCTAAGTTTCCCTGGTTTTCCCAGGTGCCAGGACAACTTCGTCCAGCTATGGGGTCCCTGTCTCTTTAAGACTTGCAGAAAGCACTCGCTTTAATTTTGTCTCAGGGGCGCCGGTTGCGGGGACCTGCCCACAGGTTTTGCTTTTCCGTTTCTCTAATATCCAGCACCCTTGCACCTTTTGTCTGCATTCCGGGTGTGGATTTCTAGAGCTGGTTGTTTAGCAGTCCTGGGCTTTCACTCCCTCCCCGTTCTGACTCCTTTCTTCCCGCCGGGTTTTGGGGTCGGGGAGTGTTCGGGTCCCGCCTGGCCGTGGCTTGTATCTTACCCCCTTCGTGTGATGTTGAGTTCTCGCAGATGTAGATGTATCCTGGCTATTGTACTGCATCCACTGGTGTCTCTTTTAGGAATAGTTGTATTTATTGTATTTTCATAAATATATATGTTTTGGGGAGGAGATTTCCTCTGAACTACTCATGCCGCCATCTTCCCGAGCAGTCCAGCCTACTGATCTTGAGGCAAGTGACACCAGGGTGGGGACTTATCCCTGAGTGATTCTCAGAATGGGGTGATTTTGTATGCTTACAAGGAGGCCCTTGATTGGGAGTCTGGAGAGGCAGTCCCCGAAAAGAATGTCCATCCCCTCTGCAGGGCCGCTGTGGCAGAGGCTCCCAGACACTCACACAGTGCCTGTGGGCCTGCATAGCATGTGTACTGGCTGCTCTCAAGTCGTCACATATGTTAGACCATTAAATTCTCATGGCAGACCCTTTGGGAAAGGAGAATGAAATCCCTTTATCATCGCATCCATTTCTTTTAAAAAAATTTTTTTTATTAAGGTATTGATATTATTGATATCCACTCGTATGAAGGTTTCACATGAAAAAACAATGTGGTTACTACATTTACCCATATTATCAAGTCCCCACCTATACCCCAATGCAGTCACTGTCCATCAGTGTAGTAAGATGCCACAGATTCACTGTTTGCCTTCTCTGTGCTACAGTGTTTTCCCCATGACCCCCTCCCCCACCCCCCCACACCACGTGTACTAAACATAATACCCCTCCATCCCCTTCTCCCTCCCTCCCCACCCACCCTCCCCTTTGGTAACCACTAGTCCCTTCTTGGAATCTGTGAGTCTGCTGCTATTTTGTTCCTTCAGTTTTGCTTCACTGTTATACTCCACAGATGAGGGAAATCATTCGGCACTTGTCTTTCTCCACCTGACTTATTTCACTGAGCATAATATCCTCCAGCTCCATCCATGTTATTGCTAATGGTAGGATTTGTTTCTTTCTTATGGCTGAATAGGATTATTCCACTGTGTGTATGTACCACATCTTCTTTATCCATTCATCTACCAATGGACACTTAGGCTGCTTCCATATCTGGGGTATTGTAAATAGTGCTGTGATAAACATAGGGGTGCATATGTCTTTTTGAATCTGAGAACTTGTATTCTTTGGGTAGATTCCAAGAAGTAGATTTCCTGGGTCAAATGGTATTTCTCCATATTGCTTTCCACAATGGCTGAACTAGCTTACATTCCCACCAGCAGTGTAGGAGGGTTCCCCTTTCTCCACACACTGATCAACATTTGTTGTTGATTGTCTTTTCAATGCTGGCCATCCTTACGTGTGTGAGGTAGTATCTCACTGTGGTTTTAATTTGCATTTCCCTGATCATTAGTGAGTGGAGCATTATTTCATTGTCTGTTGACCATCTAAATTTCTTCCTTGGAGAATTGTTTCTTCATATCCTCTGCCCATTTTTTAATTGGGTTATTTGCTTTTTGGCTGTTGGGGCGGGTGAGCTCTTTATATATTTTGGATGGTAAACCCTTGTTGGATATGTCATTTACAAATATATTCTCCCATACTGTAGGATGCCTTTTTGTTCTGTTGATGGTGTCCTTTCCTGTGCAGAAACTTTTTAGTTTGATGTAATCCCATGTGTTCATTTTTGCTTTTGTTTCCCTTGCTCGAGGAGATGCGTTCATGAAGAAGTTGCTCATGCTTATATTCAGGAGATTTTTGCCTATGTTGTCTTCTAAGAGTTTCATGGTTTCATGACTTACATTCAGGTCTTTGATCCATTTTGAGTTTACTTTTGTATATGGGGTTAAACAGTAATCCAGTTTAATTCTCTTGCATGTAGCTCTCCAGTTTTGCCAACACCAGTTGTTGAAGAGGCTGTCATTTCTCCATCGTATGTCCATGGCTCATTTATCATACATTAATTGACCATATATGGTTGGGTTTATATCAGGCTCTCTGGTCTGTTCCATTGGTCTGTGATTCTGTTCTTGCATTTCATAGATGAGAAAACGGAGGCACAGGAGACTGCATTTGCGCCTGAGATCTGAGGCTCCTGGCATATTGTTGAGTCTCAGTAAATGGTTTCTATTCACTTGAGTATTTTAGGGAGAATCACCATGGAATACTGATGATGGATGAGATGGAAGTTGAATTGCAGAACGTTTTTGAGGCCTGAGCTTCTCGAGGGCTGGGCCCAGTGACCTCATCTTCTTTCTTGTAGGAGTGAGGCCCTCCCGGGAGGGGTGTCCAGGCGTGGTCCCTTAGTCACCAGAATTCAAGTTGTTCGCCAGGTCCTTGGATGGAGCTAAAAGGTGTGACTCAGTCAGCCTGATGTGGTATAGGAAATCTCTAGGGAGAAGAAACAGAAGCAGCTAATTTCAAATGCAGTATGCTGAGTGCCACGGAAGAAGGGACCATCAGTGGGACACGGAGGCTGCGTGATAGGCGACATCTAGTGAAGTTGGGGCCTCCTCAGTAAGGTGACAGGCTCAGTTAGTTTCCCTTCTGTGGGGAGGGGAAGTGAGAGTAAAGGACGAGGAGGGGCTCACTCTGGCTAAGCTCTCCACGCAGTGGTGCATTCTTCTGTGACTCCTGAGCGAGTGATGCGAGCCACCTGCAGGCGCTGCTCAGCCAACATAATGCAGAGAAACAGGCCTGGTGCCTGGGGCTCCATCAAGCCCCTAGCTGGATGCGGTGGAGCTGTATGAGTAACAGGTGAGCACTTTGGGTGATGGGCTGCTTGCGCAGGGAACAGGCGGCAGCTGTGGGGACCTGCAGAACCAGAGGGGCCTGCGAGCCCCTTGGCGATACCCATGGGTGGGGCTGGGCTGGGGGGCCAGGGCTTGACACATGAAGAGGGCCTTATGGCTTTGTAGCTGGCCGCTTCTGGAAGGCCTGTGTGCTTCAGTGCTTTGATGACATCAAAAGGAGGCTTGGCGGGGGTATGTGGGCAGGGTTAATTTACCAACTTTTCTTTGCCAATATGGTGAGCTTAAGGCAGATGATTAATTACTTGGTATTTTGAAAAAGGGCACACGTGGTTTGGGGGGAGAAAATATCAGGTCCCCATCCACTGTTAATCTTTAGAAGCCTTAAAATTGGCAGGATTCTTGTACCTGATTTAAGAAGTCACCACTAGTGAGAACAGGGCCGCACCACCCCTGCATGAGTACTGACATGACGCGTTGACAGGGCCTGCAGGGACTGTGCGGTGCGCCCGTCCTGTGGGCCCGGACTGTGCAGGCATCAAGTTGGATGGGCCCACCTATGCAGGCCCACCTAATAAACCAACACCTAGGGGGTTCTTAGGACTAAACCAAGTAGCATTGTCCATCCTCAGCTCTAGTCAGGAGCCTGATATGATTCAGCGTTGGTCCCCAAATCAGTCTAAGCCAAGATGTGCTTGGAGGCCCTGAATCAGTATTTGTTGAACATATGTGGAATGACAGCACTGGCTTCCTTCCATTTGTAGAGAAAACAGAAGTTTCATAGCTAGGATCCTCACCTGACCCTGGTCTGCTTGCCCGTAGCCCACGTGCAAGGCTTGCAGGTGCAGGCTTGCACACGTGTGAGCAATGGGCTAATATTGACCCTACATGAAGAGCTCTGTGCAGGGCCCTGGGGCTGTGAGGCATTGGGGAAGCCTGGAGGCAGAGATTGGTTTGCCTCCTGCAGACCTGCCCTGAGGTGGATGGGATTCTAGCGCTTGACCTGCCACCACAAGAATAAAGCTGGGTATAATTCACCCCAATGTGCCATTGTCATTTTTCGGTCTCACTGAATCCATAGTGAACTTGCCCTCTGGTGGGACTGAAACCCTCCGGTGAGACACTGTTATAAGAGGGAATAGGCGAGCTCTGCCTTCACCTCATTTGTAAATGAAAAACAAACAAAACCTCGTCTTGGTTGAGTTTTTTCTTTTTATACCAAGGAAAGATTGACTTAAACATAGGAGGTTCTTGGCTAATTAAAAGGGATATGGGGGGACTGTGCTAGTTTGAAAGCTACCATCACAGTCGTTTTCTGCTTTTGGTCAGAAGGCTTACTAGTATAAATTTACACTGGCTCCATCCTGTCTTGGGTTTTAAAGTTAGCCTAGAATTTCCAGTTTTAAGTGTGTGTCAAAGCACCGCATACCTGGTCTGGTTGTTTGGGATGGGGTAGCACCTTGATGTATGTGGACTAGCACTGCAGGGCAATGTGAAGCACTGGTGAGATGGACAGATGGAGCTTTCCGGCATTGGGCCATTTATTTTTAAATAGACTGTGAACGCTAACCCTCCTGGAATTGTGTATGAAGCATTTTCATTAGTGGCCTCCACTTCCTTATTTAACAAGTTATTTTTTGTGCTAGGTGTGGGGTTCTCTCTAGAGAAGTCTTTGTAGGTCTTGGCTCCCCTGCATAAACCTGGCTCGTCCTGAAAGGTCAGTGCACATCCATGGGCACATCCATGGGTCTTTGTGCGAGGGCAGGAATGGGAAGTGTGGGGCCTGCCCCTGAACAGGTGTGTCCTTTGGCAGGGTTGAACGTGGGTGAAATACCTCTGATTCAACCAGCAAGAATTGTTGCTGAGGCCAAATTTTTATTTATACACACTCATGGGGATGGACAGATGCCCCTGTAATTTTAAGGTTCCTGGTTAAGCACACAGGCTTTTGCCACATTTATTTTTTTTTAGGAAAATGGCTAGAACTTGATTTAAGGCTGTTTTATTATTGCGGTGGCCGTTTCCTTTTTCTGTTTGCTTGGAGATCTGATTGCAAAGATACCACTTCCACCTCCCATGCAAATTATGGTCTAGCATGCCTTGTGGTTGCCATGGAAACTGGATACCAGTTTCTTCCCTTCTTTCTCTATCACACAGTCTTTTAAATATGAGTGTCTCACATGCCTTTGCCCTCCTAATCTTTTACATCCCCAGAGGACAAATGTAAACAGGTCCCTGATCTTTCCAGTAGTATCTGACCCTCCTGGCAACATCTTACCAGTTGGTGAATCTTCCCTGGTGGAATTGAGAGCAAACACACAGAAAATGGTTCCAAACATCTTGCAGGAAAGGCTCTAGCTCTGGGTTTGTGAGGGTTCGGAGTCACCTTGCTTGTGAAGGAGGTGACACCGTTCGTGTCACTTGCGGTTCACATGTGAGTGCTCGTGTGGGGGTTGTCAGACATGGCTTTTTATGCAGAGTGTTCCTTGATGACAGCATCTCACTTGGCTGCTTAGCAGCTCAATTAAAAGCAGTGCATGTTGCTGAATAGCTTGGACTAGAGTGTTCTTAACCACCACCTCCCCACATGCCTTATCTGCCCTCCCTGGCATTTTTATGTTTGGGTGGGCTGGAGAGATCTGAAGGGTCTAAAATATAGGCTGAGGAGGGAAGGCAGCAGTTGAAATGACCTTGTAAGGGAGACATTTTGGTGCATTTCTTTATTAGAAATTTGAAGACATCATAGTAAGTGGGTTTTTCCCCCTTGGAATAAAGTAAATATCAGGCAAGAATATTTGCTCTTTTGCTTTAGGCTCAGTTGCCTTGATTTGGGAAGACAGACTTTTAAAGAATGTAATCATAAAAAGCCTCAGTAGCTCTGTTCCTCTAGCCCATTTCACGCAATAGGTGTAGAGGCAACGTCACGAGTCTGATTTTCTTTGGTGTCTGGGTGATCATTGCTGCCTAGCTATGCTCGCTTGCCATTCAGGCTTTTTAAAAGTGTTGGGCCGTCAGCTCTCTCAGAGATTGGGATCACCGTTTTTTATCTTTGCATCCCCAAATGGCTGGCCCAGGGTATTTGGTATGCGGTAAGCATTTGTATGTTTTTGTGAGTGTAAACAAATTTTAAGACTAGCCAAATAACGGTCAAGGAAAGGAGATCTTCCTAGTGGGGTCCTCATGTTTGAGAAATATATTTTTCTATTTAAAATTTTCCAGATCTTTCACACCCTCTTATATTAGAAGGTAGATACGTGCATAGCTGTGTGTCTGTGTGTTGTGTGTTTTTGAGATATTACCCATTGTTTGTTTTGTTTTAAAGGTTTTGGGAAGAACTGAGCAAACTGTATTTTGGTAGTAATATAATTTTCTTCTCCTTCATTTTTTCCCCCCAGCTAGTTTCTCCCACCCTTCTTCTCTCTCTCTGGTTCCATAACTACTCCCTGGGTCCAAAATACCACATACGGCTTTTCAGAAACCAAAAGGATAACTTGTAAACTTACTCCTTGGGGTCCTCTCTTGAGATACCTGATTAGGATATAAGGTAGGGCCTGTTTCTAGATTCACAGTGGGTTCTGGAGTCCTCAGACGACTGCAGTGTGAGGTCACTGAGTTTCCGTCAGCCCTCATTAATTAGTGATGCCAAGAAAAGGGGAGAAAAACCACTTTCTTGTCTGAAGGTCCTGTGGTTCTTCCCATGTGCTAGCTTCAGGTTGACTATACAGTTTTCTGGTCTCTTTAAAATTTTTAAGTATTCAACCTGATCATGTAATTCCATGATAATAAGTACTACTCTCTCATAATGATGGCGATAAACATAGCACTCCGGCATTTTTTTCCTGTCATCTCATATTCTCAGATTTTGGTTTTCCAAGAGTTGGAAGAAGAGCTAGCTTTTTGTTTGTGTGTGTTTTTGAGTTTAGATTTTGAAGACAATTTCTGTAAAGTTTCATGTATATGCCCACTTTTAAGGGTACTTCAGTTATGCAGAATTAACATTAATTTAAAATTAATTTGTTGTCTACCATCTAGAAAATGTAGGAACAGTGAAGACCTTTAAAAGGAAGACAGAAGCCAGGTCTCAAAAATGAGTCTTTGTCCTGTTCATATTGGTTTCAGACATACATTGAAATGGAGGCCTTTGGAGACGTTTCTTCTTCCATACGAAGTACTGCTCTGTTTAGTACATGACTGCACAGTACGCCAGGTGCAGTTATTCTCTGATAATACAATGCTAAGCAGGCATTAACTCTGATGTAGTCTGATGTAAATCCACATGATGTAAATCCATGTAAATAGTCTTGTGGGAAGGCTATTTTTTTTTCAGTGCCTACTTCTCTGGGGATGGTAGTACTACTGGGGCCCCCCTTATCTCCCATACCTCTTGGGGATGAATGGTCTCTCATAACCATGGGCATGAGTCAGGGCCAGTCTGGGAGAGGTACTTTGTGATTTTTCTGTGGTATATTCATTAAACACTTAAAAAAGATCTGCCAGCTTGGAATTGTGCAGAATGGGATTCTAGCAGTTTTTAAATTCATGTTGCTTTCTCAGAGTCATTCCTTCTCTAGAACATAGTTACACATTTGTTCAGCCTGTTACGCTGCCCCCGAGAAATAGATTTGCACTCATTGTGACAGCCTGCAGACTCTTGGTACTTTGTAGGGCTGTGATCTGCTTGTTGTTCTGGCAAGTGCTGTTGTGTAATGTGGACTGGCATTCCGCCTTTCTGGAGCTTGTAGTTATTCCCTTTTGTAGGGATTTGAGTCGCCTTTGCAATCATTTCTTTCCTGATTTTCATTTCTTACGGCTCCTGCATTCTGGTCTCACTGAGTAGAGCTGGGCTAAGTAGAGCCTGTTAGGGGGTGCATTGTGTATTTTCCTCGGTTCTTGTCCCCTCCGTAACCAAGAATTGAAGGGCAGAGACACAGTAGTGAAGCAAAGTGAAGGTTTTATTTAAAGTTATTTAAAGAGAGGAGAAGTACAGGCGACCTCAGGGAGGAGAGGTGCCCGGAAAGGGTGGAGAGAAAGTCTTCGCACTTAAAAATTGCAGGCGACCTGAGAGAGAGGTGAGCACTGAAAGACTGGGGTTCCCCCTTTTAAGGATTATTTCAGGAATGTGACAAAGGACTAGGGGTGTGGACTTGTTAAGTGGTCCTATCGTGTTCATCCTTGATGAGACATTAAGTCTCTTCTTAACAGTCTTCCAGGTAGTTCTGTAAAATTAACATGAGAAATTTACTGCTCTGATTCCCTCCCAGTATGAGAGCATATCAGTCAAGACTGCCTGCCCTGCCTGCAAGGTGGGCTTAGTTATTGTCTGTTTGCTAAAGAGTATTAAGAATTTTCCTTAAATTCTTGAGTTTTAAAATGCAGTTTTAGCTTTAAGATGGAATTTTTCCTGTCTTGACTATGCTGTTTAGAGGTGGGCCTTTTAGCTGGCCGAAGTAAATTTTACAGTGGCATGATGTAATTGACACAATGAAGACAGGGGCTGTGCTCTTTTTTTTTTTTATCTGGGGAATATTCAAACATTCCAGGCCAAGTTACTCCTGGCCTTTTGAGCTTTAACTGATTAACTCATTAACTCTGAGTCTTTTCTGGTTTTCTAGTTTTAACTGGTTAATTCAGTCCTTTCTACTGGGCTTTACTGACCTTACTCTCCACCCCGCTCGTATCTATTTTCCTGCCTAACAGAGTCCTTATAGCTCATCTGAACATGAGATCATTCATCCCATAGATGCAAAATCTAAGGCTTAGAGAGGCCTGGGGTGCTGTGAGTCTTCACCGTGAGAATGTCTGTTAATGTTTGACATGATTTTGGAATCGAAATGTCCCTTGATCTTTCCCATAGGGCTCAAATTCCTATTGTCTCTTGGAAGCTGAGCCCCTGCTGTGACTTTGGGCTGCTGTTTGAAGCTCGGGAGGGTGTGGCAAATACAGCTTCCCCACTCTGCTGGAGGCCTGATTATTCTGAAGGTCATGAAGACTAGTGCGAAGGAACGCGTGGAAGGCTCACGTGTATTGCCTTCACATGGCCCTTTACATCACTGCCACTCTCTTCAGTGTAAGCAAGTGCTTGTCCATGTTGGTCAGCTTCTTGGTTCCTGCCTCAGATGAGCAGGGCAAGCTTTTATCCTATTTGAGACAAACATCTTCCCTCTCTGTTCTTAAGTCACAGAGGCCCTTCTGTACCACTCTCCTACATTTGCCCATGTAGATATTTTTAAATGCATACTTAAAAAAATGAAATTAGTATACAAATAATTTAAGAATGTCAGTGTCATTTTCTCTTTCAATGAAGCCCTTTAAGAAATGAAGAAACTTAGAGATGTCCATTTGGATAGTGACACCATGGATTTCCCAAAGAGGTTTTGCCTCCTGTTTTAACCCTTAGTCTAAGAACATTGAAACTGCTCTTGTTGAAATCCTCGTGAACCAGTAAGCCATTAAAGGTATGCCAGTGGGAATGGACACACTTCTCTTATTAAATACAACCAGTAGGGAGTCTGTTCCCAGGCGTGCTTGACTAGGTAATCAGCAGTCTAAGGCTGCTGAGTGGTGCCCATATATTTTTGCAAAGCAAAATATGGCACCAGTGTACTTTATGGTGCTACTTTTGGGAGTAGAATTTATCAAAAAAGCGAGAGGACAAATCCAGAATTAAAATCACTGTGGACTAAGTCTCTTCTTGTTATTTTAAAACCGAAGGTAGGTCTTTGACACAGTCTCACCAGTTAAAACCAGCCTTCATGTTGAATCCTAGGGGCAGAAGCCCCTGAATGTGGTATACTAGAAAGAGTGCAGGCTTCAGAATGAGGGAGATTCTTGCTTTGCCTCTATGCCCTTACAAGCTACTTGAAGTGTCTGAGCTTCCATTTCTTGTCTGGTAAATGGAAACTATTTCCTTGTAGAGCTGTCTAACCCAGTCATTTTCTGACTGAAGCATGTATGAGAACCACCTGGACGACTTGCTGAAGCACAGCTTTCTGGGCCCCACCCCCAGAGCTTTTGGAACAAGGACTGATAATTTGCATTTTGAATATGTTCCCAAGTGATTCTGACGCAGGTGGTTGGAGGATCACGCTTTGAAATCCACTGCTTCAAGGACTAAATGTTATACACGATTTAAGGCACCTGACGTATTACTGTCCTTCAGTGAATAATAAATATCCATTCTGTGTATGGTCGCCATGTAAGTGGGCAGTGATGAGCCCTGCAGTTCAGATTCTTGGGGCCTGTTAGCTTTTGTCAGGTAGATTTAGTTTTGCTCCCCAAATGCTTGATCTCACAGGAGCGTTGTCTTGTTATTTCTGCCTGATAGTTTATGTGACTCCTTGAGAGTAAGAACTGAAATGTGTTCAGTTGGTTTTTTTTTTCGGTGTGCTCTGTGATCGTTTTCTTCTGGTTTGCATTCTCCTTTGCACAAACCTTTGCTCAGACCAGTGTGTGAAGCATGGTACAAATTCACCTGTTCCCACCCTACTCTTTCCGTCGTCACTATTGAGTTTAGGCCTTAGCACATCTTCTCATGCCTCCTTGAGAATGTGCCTTTAGAGACCTTTTCCTTTATATATGCCCAGATGTTTCCTTCCTCAGCTTGTTCATCTGCCTTGTGCAGAAGCAGAAAAGTAATGACGTCTTTTCTTCCCTTGTGGTTTATTTGAATTTATAGACCAGTCTTGGGCAGCATGCAGCCTCCTTGCCATCCTCCACATTCTTTTTCGGGTATACTTTTACTAAGATAGTTGCTTATATACAGTATGCCCTACCTAAGGGCATGTCATCTGAATGCAAGTATTTTCCTGCTGTGAACAACTCATCAGAACAGACAGTGATTTAATCCTGGGATTACCTTTGCAAAGGAGTAGGGTAGGCTGGCTTTAATTTCCTGTCTGTAGGAGTATTCCCAGCTCCATGTAGGTTACGGAAGGTGATGCTCCATTTGGTCAGGTAGAGGCCCCAACAACTCCACACCCACAGCAATTGTACAGTGTAAGGCTGGGGATGTTTTCCATTATGCCTTCTGGGCTATGGGGAGGAAAATATGAAAATGATACCATGTCCCTGTGAGTTCTTTCTTATGTTTTATACTTAGTATTCATGGATGGCATTCTGGCTGATAGACAACGCAATAGCCATCACATCCCTGTTTTTATATTCCAGGCCTAAGAGTTTTGCCCATAGCTCTTTCCAGGGGGTGTGTGTGTATGTGAATATCTGAGCGTATGGCAGAGATGGAATGGGGGTGAGAACAGGTACATATGTATGTGCCAGCACACCTCTCATTCTTTCCCTGATTTCACAGGTTTCAACTTGTACGAGATTCGATTTAATTTATACCCAGCGGGGGAATCTACCCATAAAATGCATACACCTCCATAAGTCTGTCTCCAGCTTTCGCTGTGTGCCTAACAGTTTTTATGTTTTACAAAGTAGGATGTGTTTTAGACCAGGGAAGGAGAGATGGCACTAAATAACAGTATAGCTGTCCCTTGGTGCACAGAATTCATGCTTCTAGTCATGTTTGCTGTGAAGAGCAATTCCATATTCATGCTTCTAGTCATGTTTGCTGTGAAGAGCAATTCCATATACTGATCAACATTTTCTCAGTGACTTTATCTTTTAAAATGGAGTTTGTTGTATTTTTAGCCTTAAAGATACCATGGTGGGGAGAGAGTTTCACAAAATTCTCACAAGGCCAAATAGGGTCAGCTCTCATCTGTGATTATTTTAACCACTGTTACATGTGGATGGAATTGCATTGGTTTACTGGTACCTTGACCACAGAGTGAACACACACACGGCTGTCTATTCTGTTTGTGAGTTCAGTTTTTTAAAAAATTCTACTTAGTAATCAGATCAACACAGTATTTGTTTTTCTCTGTCTGACTATTTCATTCAGCATGATGCCCTCAAGGTCTATCCGTATCATCATAAATGGCAGGATTCCCTCCTCTTTTTATGGCTGAGTGACACTGCCTTGCATGTTATACCACATTTTCTTTATCCATTCATCCTTCGGGTATGTTAGTGACTAATGCTGCAGTTAACATGGGGTTGCAGGTATCTCTTCCAGATAGCGATTTCATTTACTTTGACCATGTGCTACTTCTGTTTTTAATTTGAGGAACCTCTATACTGTTTTCCATAGTGGCTACACCAATTTATGTTCCCACCATTGCACAACAGGTCTTTTTCCTCCATATCCTCGCTAACACATCTTTCTCTCTCATGGTTTCTTCTTGTGTGAGGTTTATATTCCATTTTCACACTCCCTTAAAATGAGTCCAGGCCATGGGAGCCTGAAACTGGTGGACTGGACTCCGAGATGAGAAGAAACGTTGGTTCCTCACTCGTGTGTGTGTGTGTGTGTGTGTGTGTGTGTGTGTGTGTGTGTGTGTGTGTGTGTGTGTGTGTGTGTGTGTGTGTGTGTGAGTGATGGACTCCGAGATGAGAAGAAACGTTGGTTCCTCACTCGTGTGTGTGTGTGTGTGAGTGATGGACTCCGAGATGAGAAGAAACGTTGGTTCCTCACTCGTGTGTGTGTGTGTGTGTGTGTGTGTGTGTGTGTGTGTGTGTGTGTGTGTGTGTGTGTGTGTGTGTGTGTGTGTGTGTGGGCTCTAAGTGACCCTACCCAGCCCCCAGCCTGTGTGCTCCCCGGGGCCCTCCTCCTCCTCCTCTGTGGCTGGTGGGGTGGGGTGGGTTTATTGTTTATTATCGAGCTAATCAGCATAGGAGTCAGGGTATGAGGTTGTCTTTGTAGCTGTTTGCTTTGAGGAGAGGAGGTCAGGAAGGAATAAATTGTACCTTGCTTCGTGGACAGTTCTCTTGTGGAGAATGATTGCATTTCTAAGCTTATTTCTATCCCAGAGGAAAGTTGTTGCAGAGGCTGGCAGGGAATGGCAAATACCGAAGTTCCAGCCTGCTTGGCGGGGGGGAACCCAGGTCGTGTTTTATGTTGTCATGCCGTGATTGAATTAGACTGCCCTCCATGAAACTTAAGGCTTCCTGTTTGGGCATGGAAGGCAGGGAGTGTGTCTCTTGTATTTGTCCACTCCCTGCGGTCTCCTTTCTGTCCTGCTCGGTCACTGTGGAGTCTGCTGCAGTTCATTTTCCCAGTGCAGCCTTACTGGTGCTTAGGCTGCGGGGCCCTCCCTCGGCACTGTTACGCTGGTCCTGGGCTGTTGTCCGTTTCCTCTGCTCTGGTAAAGAGGAAGCTGAATGGGCAGAGGATGCATGTGCTGGGTTTTCTGTGTTTGGTTTTCCTGTTAAGTTGCCCTACTCTTCTGGGATAGGGAGGGATTCTATCCCTGAGTAGTGTTTGTTTTCATGATTCCTAGCTCAAGTTTGTTGGTATCTTTATAATTCTAAAACTGGGAGATCACGTACATCTCCAATGAGGAGGTCTAATTTACCTTGTGGCACCAGCCCAGCCCTGCAACTGGTTTCTACCTGTGGTTCTAATTTATGTAACATTTTCTGCTTTTAAAATTATATAATATAAAAAAACTAATTGGGGGGAAAAGCACATAACGCTGTGCAGTTAGACTACTGCACTCTGTATCTCAGACAAAATGTCCATTTCTCGAAGTACTGGATAAAATCTACGATACCTAGGATTTTGTGTAAAATAGGGAGACCAAACAGAAATAAACTTGTCCAAGGGAACAGTTGGATGAATAGCTGGCAAAGCGAATTCCTCTTATTTCGCAAACCACTAGGTTATCCCAAGGTGGGTGTCTGGGGGCCTTTTCTGGGTATGAGGTTAGAGCTGCTCTGAGAGTACTGTGGATGGGTGGGGGGCAGAAAGTGTCCCCCTTAAAAATGTTCCCTGCGCAGGCTCCTTTACAAACTGCTGGAGGCGGAGACTTAGTGACCCTTCCCAGGACTGATGTATGGCTGAGAGTGTGGTGTTTGGCAGCATATTGACACAGCTGAAGATGGACGCCTCTTTGATCAAAGGGGGACCATTAGGGCATGTTTAGGCTGGTGGAATTGAAGAGACTCATTATTAAGAAAGTTAGTCATGCACCCCCTGGCCCTCAGCGCCTGCCACCCACATCTTTATGAACATGATTCTCATTTGCCCAGTTTGCTGGCACAGTCTTTGTGAAGCCAGCTGTGGGGAAGCGTGCACTTAGCTTCTGCTCCTTGGAGTTAATCAGTGGCTTGCAGAGGAGATAAGGATGCCGTTTATTGCCACGATTCCTCAGCAGATGTCATTATTTCTGAACATTTGGGAAGATAGGACAGTTTTTCTCCCTGCCCTACCCCCTCCTTCATTGGTGTGGCCCCTGCCTGCACCCTCTTAAAATGCTCCTTGGGGTCCCCTTGCCTTTCAGAGGTAGCTTGAAAAGAACCATCAAGAAACTTCCCTTGACAGTGCTTCATTCACTCAGTTGAAATACTTTATTCTGATCTGGGCTGGGCAGTGGGATGGGAAAGGATGGGGCCACGGGAGAACAACGTGGCTGTAGAAAGCGTCACAAAAGTGAATCACTCCTGGTGCCGAAGGACACGTGGGAGCTAGGTTGAGATGGGGGTTAAAAAGTAAGATTTGGGGGGCGAGTCCCATTTTAAACCTCTGGCCTGTGAATGTTGTTAGTCTCCCTTATTGTTGGAGGTTTACGTCTGTTGAAAAACAATTCATCCATGTAAATTCAAAGATCTAATTGGCTTTTTATTAAGTGATTTATGAATTGGGCAGCATCCCCTCCAGTGAGTAGAGAGATGCTCCGAAGGGCTGTACAGAAAGGCAGAGGATAAGAGGACAAGGAATTCTAAACAGAACAACAACAAAAAGATTGTTTCTGGTGCGGCCACCTTCACCTGGGACAAAAGGGTCTTATTAGGTAGATTCCTTCGGGGGATGGAGAGGACACTCGCCCTTGCTGACAGGGAAATTGCTGATTGTTTCCAGGGGAGGGGGAGGTGGTTTGAAACTGCAGTTAGGTTGAGTGTAAGCCCCTGTTTGGTGACCTGGCCTGGCAGAAGTGACCCCATGTTGGGCCTGGGTCTTTGTTTAACATGCCTGTTGGTGAGCTCTACCTTCCAGGCCCCACTGTTCGCACATTTTAGGAAAGTGACATGGAACTTGTGGATTCCGTCCCATTTCTTTCAGTTTTGTCTACTTGGTGTCCTCCTCACCTGTCCCTGGTCCTGCCATACGGAGAAAGTGAGGAGCCCAGCAGTACTTGCAGCGCTGTGACAGCTCTGAGGGCAGATCTGTGTCCTCTGCCTTTGGAGGGTATGGGCTGTACTGGAGGAGGCTGACCTGATGGCTTTACCATTTCCTGTTTATAGTCTGGTTTGTAGTTAACTGGGCTCAAGCAGTAGGGATTGATGAAGGGGTGGAAGTCTTTCAGACCTTCCCAGCTGTTGAGTGGTGCGGATTGCTTGGTGTTTATCCTGAGTCCTCCACGAGAGGGACTTTTCTCTGTTGTTTTCTGAGACTAAATGGGGATCAGAAATGGTCATGGAGTTTCAGTGCTCAGGGTGAAGGAGCATCTCATCAGCGACAGCCTTGGCGAAGGGGAGGGCTTGCTTGGATCTCTGCATACCTCCCATCTTGCCTCTGAGAGGTCTTGTTCCAGGCTTTGCTCAATTCCTGTAAAAGTCCATTGAGGATCATAGCAAATAAAACTATGGTGTCTCTGGAAAGGATATCAGTCAGAAAGGATACTAAGACAGTCATCTTGGTAACCCAGGATTTTGTTGGTTAGGTGGCTGTAAGACAGATCATGTATTTGTCAAGACCTCTTGTGAGTCCAAGAATGCTTTCCCCTCCTGGAGAAATGCTCATTTTGTGATACAAATGAGGTCTAGTCAGAAGACATCCTCACCAGACCGTTTCCAGGGTTTAGTTAAGCTACACACAATGACAGGGGATGTGTATGTCCTGCAAATGTTCAGTGAGTAGTGTCTGCTTGTCATCTGTGGCCAGTCCACAGATGTGACCTCTTATCACTTAGTGCATTAATGATATCAGGTAAGGGCCTATCCTATCCGTTCATGTCTTGCAAGGTCAGACTGGGCCAGCCAGGGGCCTGGTGAGAAAGAAGTAGGCAGGCAGGCTTTTATACAGGGAAGAGGTGTCTTGGGATGGTAATTGAGAATGTAAATGAGATGGAATATTGTGAATGAGTTGTATGGGGTGCTTCCTCTGCACTGCCCCCTGCTTCGTTCATTCCCCCTTATCGGTCTGGTTTAAAGGTCACTTGGTTTAGTTTGGTTGGTTCGGAAAGATGTTTTCTGCTGCCTAGCCTGCCATAGGGTGACCATGTGCATGTGCAGCCTTGCACATTGGTAGGAATTTGGTCTTGCTTGGAAGGTACTTTTCTAGCATTGTTAGAAAAGAAGGTGATTTCCATCCCATGACTCCCTTTTGCCTACTTGATATTGCTACACTTTCCTTGGCTTTTAATTAAATTTATGAGCCACTGACATGTCTCTTAGATCACTGCACAGCTAGCTGTCAGTGACATGGAACCTGAAATGAGTGTCCGAGTCTGGGATGCCACGCAAGCTCCATGTCCTGGCATAAGAATGTGTGTGACTCCAGGATCCAGAGCAGGAACAGCAAAAGGGAGAGTTGCTTTTTGTATTCATTAGCTATTACATTATGATCATGTTTCCATCTTTAGGCAATTGTCATAAAAACCTAGACTTCCTTTTATAAATGTTTGGGAAGAGACAATGTGTGAATAGCAGTGAAGCCTTCTGTTACAGAACAGCCTTCACCCAGCATTCTGGTGGGTGATAGCTTAAGTGAAACCCCATACTTGGAACATAACACATGATTATGTTTCAGCCTAGGAAATAAATTTGTCAGTGCCCCAGAGTAGATACTTTGGGCTTCTTAGTGAAGAAAACATTAGAACCGTGTGGGTTACTTTAGTTTTACCTTATCTTTTCTTGGTGGTAAAAAATCACTTTTGGCTTTTGGAAGGAGGGGCGTATTTCAGAAAACAGTCCTGAGGATTTTAGTCCAAGGCTTATTTGTAAGTATATAAAATGCTGGATTGTGAATTCCTGTGTTTTTTTCATTCAGGCAAGGAACATGAGTTGTAACTGAGTTGGATAAAAAGGTATTTCTAACAATGTTCATATTACTACTTTCCATGAACAGTGGCTGGTTTCTTAGTTGGCATTAGATTTTAGTGCAGGTCTTTAAAAATTGGCGAATGCCAGGGCTTGTCATAAATATGCAAAAAATCGGAATTCCTTTTTCTCCTGGGTGGTGATCCCAGAGAGTCTGAAGACTCGCTGTTGCCATCTGTCGGCGTTTGCTGGCTACTCATGGGATTTCCAGCGGGCAGAGAAATGGCCCAGCATGCCTTTCCTGTTTGTCACCCTTGAAATCAGATCTCTGTTCCCTGCCTGTCCATCTGGGAGGCAGAGGGTGCGAGAAGCAGCGCCCGCTCTTGGGAGGCCCAGGACTGGGTGGCATTTGGAGTGCCGCCTTGGAGCTTTGCCTGTCAGTCATGAGTGCACAACCTCACCCACCGTGCAGCTCCATCAAGAATATGTCCAGTGAGAAGTCTGTACAGGATTGCCCTTCAGTTTATACTCTTAGAGGGCATCTCCTGGTTTTTGTGTCTTAATGAATGATCTGTGCATGCAGCACTGCAGGATGTAATTTCTTCATACATTTTCCTTTTTGCCTTGAAAGGAGGAAGTCAAGCATGTTTCTCTGCCCACAGTCGTGTACTCTCCCTTCCTAGACATCATCTTTGCCAGGCAGGATTCAGGGAGATTTCTGGCAGTTTGCAATTGGGTATTGAGTAACCTAAAATTGAGAAACTGCTGGGGTATTTTGTTGAAATACGTTATAAACTAAATTGTCAGTGCCACCTCAGAAGAGAGTAGAAAGGCAGATTAACATTTTAACTGATTCTTTGAGGGTTTTAAAACTGAACGTACTTTAGATAATTTGTTCACACCTTGACACCACGATAATGTATTAGAAATTTCTTTGGCTAGAGTTTTACCTGTCATGAGTTCTTCTAACTCTTGTCCTTGTTTATTTCCTCTGTACGATAGGGTTTTTACTCAAGGTGGCCCTGAAATATGAACCATCTTTGTTGGGACGGGCATTGCAGCTGTTAGATCCTGGGTTTGGAGTTGAATCCCTGAAGAGAAGAGGGTCGTGCTGCCTGGGGGTGGCAAAACAGGAAGCTTTCCATAGGTGGTAAACTGCATATAACACATGTGACATTTGTGACTAACAGGACAAAGGGCTTTGTTGCCAATTTAATTGTAGATAAATGATGATCCCTCTCAAACTTGATATGGTTGCTTTCTAGAACACAAAAATCCATGTCAGATATTCCCTTGATCATGACAGAGTCATGATTTCTAGGCAGTTTTGGTTCTTTGTCATTTCAGGATGTCACATAAGGCTTTTTAGAAGCAAAACTGCAAAGTTCTTAATTAACTGAATCAAGAGCTTTACTGCATATTACTTCCCAGACCGTTTGTGTGGGATCGTCATCATCCACCGAGATTTACATGCCTAGGTAATGTTTCCCTTGGGATATGCTGCCTGTAGCTTACAGATATTTGGTGCTGTTACTAACTTTTGGTATTTTCCAGCGTCCCTCTTAATCTTTTCCCCTGAATACAGTTCTCACTCACGCCTGCCTTCCAGCACCTGAGCAGGGAGGGAACACGGTGCAGCAAGAACTGGGCCACCTTCCGTGGTGGTTGTGACACAGAGGGGTTTGCAATGCTCGCATTCTCCTCAGGCCTGGGTTTTGATGGGTGGGAACGCAGTGTTCGTAAGGATGTCTCAAGGTCCTGAAGGAAGGGAATGTGTTCCCCTAAAAGAGCGATTTATTCCTGATTTTGGAAGGATTAAGTTTCGAACAAGCAAAGTTTAGACAGTTTTAAGGGACTTGTGGGACAGTTCTTTGGAATTGGGCCATCTTTGTAAAACGTTGTATGCATTTTCATTTTTCCACCCCCATCTTCTAAAGTGCTGGTGGTATACTTATCTCGAAAATGACAGTTCTCGTATTTGCTCTTTTGCCTGGCAGCCTATAGTTAGAGAGTTGGTGCTGGGAATTGTTAGCTGAGCAACACAGGCATTTTGGAGATTTAGGCCCTGATTCCCACTGGGCATGAGCAAAAGGTCTGTATTTCTCACCTAGAATTATGAAATTGTCGATCCAAAGACATTATGACAGGAATTACCATATTCAGAGTCAGACAGGAGGGAGGGAGCTAGAGGGGCCCTCAGTATTGTTCTTTTTATAAGCCCCTCCCTCCCCTGTTTTTTTTTTTCAGTGAGGTAACAGAGGCCCCACTTGTCCTAGATCATAGGTTAGTTAAGCTAATAGCTCAGGTTTTGTGACATCACTGTTCTTTCCCTTGTACCACTGACCAAGCCAAACTGAAGGCCCCATCTTGAGGGGATTCAACCGAAAGAATTCCTTGAGGTAAATCTAGTTGATGGCAAACTTTTACTCTAAATAGCTCCCTATGTAATTTAATTAAGACAAGTGCTGCAAATATTTAACATCCTGTGGTTTTAAGCATAAACGAACTATTTCATCTGTTTATATAGAGGGCAAGAAACGAGGCCTCTGAATCAGTGTGGCAGGATCTCCAGAAATGCCATAAAGCAGGCATTCTGTGTAGCAAAACTGGTCTCATGGAGCCAACCGAACTCCCCTTTCTCTCAGTGTGTGATATTCTCAAAACCCAGTGAAACAAGCAGCAATTATAACTATGGAGCAGGGTGGCCCATGGGCAGAAAAGGATGTAGTCTGTCGCCAGAGCTTGTTGTTACAGACCTGGGTTTGAGTTGGGATCTGCTCGCCTCTGGGTTCACTTGAGGATGTGTTTATTTTCTCTTTACTATACAGGATGTTTACAACCATCCTGTGTGGTTTGCCTGCAAAACTGCACTTGCATTTGAATTTGGTGGGCAAGTTGCCCTGGGCAGAGGATACCCCGACCCCCACGAGCTTCAGCATGCGTGTGCGTGCACACACACACACCACCAACACACACACACACACACACACACACACACACACACACACACACACACACATGCACTCTCCTGTTTCTTTGAGTAGCTGCCAGGTTTGTAGTGTGTGTGTCTGGGGGTAAAATAGAGTGGGTAATTATTTTGGGGATGGAAACACAGGAAATTTTTTTGAATAGGCCTTTCAGCAAGTTGGCACAGGTCCAGAGCTTGCTCCCACACCCGCACAAAGAGCGCAGCCGCCGGTCATTTTGCATTTGCCAGACACAACGTGCCTTATTTTTGTTTGAATGTACAGACCCTCCCCTTGCACCCTTGCTCTTTGTTTAGAATTGAGATGTAATCTAAATAATTGGATTTACAGGCTTACGTTTTTAATATTGGAAAATTGAGTTAATAAAACGGTGTTTTGGCATACATGTTCCTCCACAAGGGACCAGCTGGGCATTTCCTTAAATTGCTCAGCCCCGCCTTGCTCATGCGTTTCTCCAGCTGAATTGTGCAGACACTGTGTCCTCCTTGGGTTTGTTAACTCGCAGAAATCCTGGGCAGAAATGGAATTTAATTAACCTAGAAATCGCTGTTGTGCCATACTTAGGGCTACCCTAGAGATTGTGATAAGCTGGTAAATGCTGTCCTGTAGGTAACCTCAGAGGAAACCTAGAGAAACAGTGCCGCCCTCTTGTGAGGCTTCTGATGGCAGCCTGCCCAGGAACCTTTGAAATGCATGATTTGAGGAGGGCAGGATGGGGCACAGGGCATTACAAAACAAAAGCTACTTGGCTTAGGACTCTGTCAGCTCATCAGTGGGGCTTCTTTACAAGCATTGTCTTGCAATGTATTTGTCAACTTTAAAAAATAATGCTAGTATTTATTTCAGTGCATTTCTTTGTACACATGAAGGTGCTGTTCTTTTTTCTTTAACCTAAGTATGAAACATACTTGGAAATTCATTTGGGTAAAATTTTAAGTGATGAGGCAAAACATTCTTTTGGCTGTTGGCATACCACCTAACTCCAAATGGAGAGAAGGCGTAGGAGAAAAAGGAATGAATGCCTTCCCCAAGTAGCTTAGGGCATGGAAGGGAAAAGAGGAAGAAGGTGGCCCTCCTCCCATCCCGTGAGCTCATGCAACTTGAGCAAGAAGTACAGGCCCTCTGATACGTGGTTGTCTGGGCGCGTGGGTGTATGGCAAGACCAACTCCTGGGTCCAGCTTATTGTGGCCCATGGACTATGTGCTGTGTGAGGTCATGTGGCATGTCTGTGGTGGGGTGGCACCTTGTGCCGCATGGTGGCTGAGAGGCAGCAAGCAACTTAATTGGCATTTGTTAGATGATGCTGGTGCTAGGCATTCAGTACATTGAGTGATGACTGTGGGAGTGGTAGAGGCTGTGCCCGCGGGGGCAGATCCTCAGTGGAGTCCTGGGAAACTGGTCCGTAGTGACACTGAATTCCAGTTGATCTTTGGACAGACTTAACACTGGAGTGGCTGGTAGCTTTGCCTGGGGCAAAACACATGACTCTTCCTCTCCCATGGCTGTGGGGACTGGTTTGGGGGCATCCAGCTGTCTGCCTGGCACCTCCAATGACCAGTCTGCCCCTCTACTCAAAACGCTTCTGTATTTAATCGTTTAATTCTTAGAGAAGGATTGGTGAATTGTGTGGCTCAAAGATGACAACTGCAGGGTA
This sequence comes from Manis javanica, assembly GCF_040802235.1. Classification (NCBI taxonomy): domain Eukaryota; kingdom Metazoa; phylum Chordata; class Mammalia; order Pholidota; family Manidae; genus Manis; species Manis javanica. Next base: position 68,130,219 of record NC_133171.1, on the reverse strand, counting down.
GTGTGTCTGCTCTTCCCTCCCAGCATTTATGCAGGGCTTGCCTGCCGTAGTGGTAACACCTCCTTGCCAGGGAGGCTGCAGGCAGCTGAGTCTGTAGGCCCATAGGAGGCCATGGGGCTAAGCGGTAGTCATGGGGATGTACTGCTTGGGAGGGTTTGGACTCTCTGAAGGGTACACTTTTAAACAGAGAAATGGAAGAAGTGACCTTCATAAAAAGTGAGAGGTCTGGAATGTCACCTTCATTGGCTGATGTGAAGCAGCCAGCTGTGGCAGGATAAAGGAGAGCTGTCCAGATGGAGAAAGTAGTCTTGAGTAAGCAAGGTCCCCGTGGTTCTTGCCTCTGTTCATCTCTACATGGAGTGACACTGTCCGATCAGACCAACAAACTGACTTGGAACACTTTTTTCTTCTCTCCCTGTTGGGACATTAGAGCTTAAATGGGTTCACACCAGCAGGGCTGAATTGCCATGGGGCTCCTGAACCCAAGAGCATCTAGGAAGGGGGCGCATCAGATGGTCTTGCCTGTGACAAGGCTGTGCCTCCCCTTCCACTTGGGTGCAGCATGGTGTGACAGGGAAGTCGGACCCAAAGACCCATAGTCAGGCTCCTGGGCTCATTCTGCCATCCACGCTGTGTGGTCCTCGGGTAGGCCTCACCCTTTTCAGTCGATCTTTCTGTGAGGGGAGGGTGATACTACGAGCATTCAAAAACTAAAGCCCTTGGCTTTGGACACTCATCTCAGACACCAAACGGAATCAGCAGCCCACGTCCTTATGCTCCCAACTTGCTATTTGACATTTTTTGTCCTTTCATTCACACGAGCACACACTGACACCGTGGAAGGAGAGTGGGTGGGCATGATTTGATCTGAAACCACTTCTGTTCCCTCACCTCTATGGCCCTCAGCCCTAGGTTTTAACACTGTAAACAAAATGTTACTCTCAATATATTTATTCACATATAAATATTTTTGTTCATTTCTTCCTTAGTTGGTTTAAGTTTTTTTGCTCTGTTTAGCTTGGCTTGCAGGAGAGTTTGGCATATTTGGCTTCGTTGATGTAAGAATACACCTAGAGTTCCTAGAATGAAGGAGTCTTCTGTAGGGTAAGCTCCTTCCTTGATCAATTAATAAAATGCACAAATGCAATTGAATCACACTCGGGTTGATGCTTCTGTGGTTTGCCTGATGGCCAGGCACCTTCCGTGTGTCCTGTACTCTGGCATTTCTATGTATTGCCAAAGGCTTTGCATGCCTTTCTGCTCATTCTGCTTTTCCCTCAACCCCAGGCACACTATGTCCCCCACCTCAACTCCCAGGTTCACCCCCACCCCCTCATCGTGACTCTTGTTTCCTTAGTTCAAACTATATTTTCATTTTAAAGCATTTTCACTTTAGTAATGAAATGGAAGTGGTGTTTCAGGTTAAAGTGTCCATCAGCTGATGGAAGGGGTAAGAGCCCAAATGTGGGGGAATGGATGTACCCCCTTGCTTGCTCACTCACTGCTGGAGACCCAGCAGCCTGCATGCAGGCCTTCCCAAAACTCCCTGCTCCCTCTTCTCTTCAGCCTGTGGCAAGTGTCCGATCTGGCCTGCCCCTCAGCTCCGCACAGTACCTGCCTCTCCCTCAACATCTCCAGGTGCACATATACTCTGATTCTTCAGCACTTCTGGATTCCCCTACCTGACCCCTTTTTGTTAACTGATATAAAATCACATACACACATTTCCTTGTCTCTGGCTTTTTAGAATGAATCACCTATCCCTCAAATGTGCCTCCATGGCTAAGAGTGCTGACTCGGGCGATTTGGCCTCCTCATTGTGTCATTCCAGCTCTTTTGTAGTGTAGGGCCAGCAAAGCCAAGCCAACACCTTTCGTAATCCTCTAGGGACTCTGCAGGATGAAAAGCCAAACCACAGACCTGCCCTTTTTGCGAAGTACAGACTCTTCTGGCCTCTTTTAAAAAGATATTGGTTTGTCTTGTTCTTTATTTCCCGCTTTCATCTGGGTCTCACAAATGCTTAATCACTTGGGAGCTTGGCTGACTCCTCTGAGGGGTAATTTATTTTACTGCCACTTTTTAATCTGTTATTGCCTTATTTTTCATAGTCTCACTGAGAAAGTCATCAGGCAAAAAGTGCCTTTTATTTGAATAATGGTAGGAGCGGTTTATCTTTGAGGGCCTGAAATTGTAAAATACTTCAGCATGTCCCACTCTGTCGTCTGCACTTTGACTGTGTTTGCGTGTTTGTTTTTCATTATGGCTGCACTGTTTTCTCATAATGTGTGCCATTTGTGTTGCTGACTTTTGAAAAAGCAATGAACACTGAACATCCTGTTCACATGCAGGCAGTATTTTTGCAAAATTCTTTAATGCCCAGAGCTTGAGTTGTGTCTGTTTGAATGAAGATATATACATTATAAAATTGCCAATTAACAAAAACTTTTCAGTAGAATAAAATGACGGTTTTATTTTTCTGTTGGGGTCAGTCCATCCTGGCAGTGGCACAGCATGGCATCACATTGAGAGGTTTGGCTTGTTGGAACCCGATTGAGTTTTCTGTTGCCGTGCCACTCCAGTGAGGGCTGCCGCTGGGTGCCAGGGAGTACAGTGGCGAAATTGAAAGCAAGCAGTTAGAAACAGAAAAGCAGTCTGACAGAGTGATTTTATGTTTGTTGAATCTAATAATAAATTTGAGCTTGTGCTTTATATCTCCCTTCATCTGTCACTAGTTTAATTATATAATATCAAAATACCTATTTGCATCAGGTAGAAAATTTAAAGCAGGAAAAATAACATAGAGTGGATCCTCAGCGTAGATAGTTTGAGAAGCGTCCTTCCAGAGTCTCCATTCCTCCCCTTCCCCAGCCCCCAGACCTGACTCTCCACCGTCCCTCTTGGGAGGTCACTCCTCGGGGCTTGGTGGCTTTATGGCTTTCCCAGCACATGCTTCCGTCTGTCTCGTCTTATATACAGGCAGTCTGGCGGTTACAGAAAAGCTCTTTGTTCCCTATAACACAGGAACAGCAGCATTGCCTTATCCCTTGGCATTTTAACATTTGGGGATTCTGATAAACTTGCTTAGCTTACTTCACTGTGGTCACTCCTGGGCTCTGAAGTGCTTCTCGTTAAGCTGCTGTGTTTGCCGATTGCAGGGGACAGGAGGCTGCCCAGTGAGTAAGCAGTGTCATGCTGTCTCCTTCTTAATAAAATGTCAGTTAGTTTTGGGAATGTGATCCATACAGTAGTGTTTCTGGTAGGGGATATGAGAGTGGACATCAGTCAGGACACAAGGCTGGCTCAGTACATAGGTGTTAATTTTTATGAAATAGAAAACTGTGGTGTGTGGTGTATATTTTGCTGTTGAATACTAGAATGCTAATTTAAACTGTTAAAGTATTTTGAGCATCAGCAGTTTAAGATACTATGATTACTATTTTATATAATCCCAACAGTAGATAAAGGAAGCCTTGTTCGTGCTTTACTAATACATCTGGTTTCTTTTTATGTCTTATTTAATATTCAGAGCAACCCTGAGAAGGGTGGGGGGTGGCTTTTATCAGTCCCATGCAGTGATTGATTCCAGTTTGGATTCTGACCAGATCTCTTTAAAGCCCTGTGCTAGAGGGCTGCTTTTTGTTTATTTTCTCCTCCTGTCCTCAAATACTATTTGTTGAGCATCCATATAAGCAAGTCCCAGGTATACAGTTTAAAATAATATAACACAGGTTCTCACCCTCAGAGGTGCCTCCTTACCCCACTCCATTATCAATTGAGATCTTCACTATTAAGGGAAGAGCTAATAGGCAATTGATGATAAATGTAAGCTTAGTTACCCATAAAGTAAAAATGGGGTGGCATACTTACTCTCTTGCAGAGACAGGAAAATGAACGACGAACTGTTGGCTGTGGTGTTAGGAAAGAAGACACCTTTCCAAGATTCATTAAGATTCAGATTGATAGAAAGGATTGTCTTACATGTAAGATTTTGTAAATGAAAGATGTCATGTTAAGCAGGTAGAAGCTGTGACTTGCAGATACCAAGTGGATAAAGGAGGGATCAGTGCCTCTGTAGGGTGTGTAATGGGTAAGAGGCACGACAGGGAGCCAAAGGCCAATTTTCCGAATCCCTAAGAGTTTGGCCTTACCCTATAGGCAGAGGGTAACCCATAATTTGGTGGGGCCAGGGGGGTGTTTCAGATCAGCTAGGCAAAAAAGTTGTTGTTTTTGTATTAAAAGCTGTAATCAGTGAGTTCATATAGCTGAATCGGAGTCAGAATAAATGAGAGGTGAGAGCCACCTTCATCTGGGGTGTATGACTGGGTCAGTGTTGCGGAGACAGGCACAGCGGACTGTGTGCAAGGACATGGTGTGAGGGGAATTGTAAATGAGTTTGTGACAGTGTCACATTAAGCAGGGAATACTGTATTAATGTGGCAGGATGATTTACATGTTCTTATTATCATGGACTAAATTTAAAACTACAAAAGCCATTAATCCCGTGTCATCAGATACCACATGCAGCTTGTGAAATACCCAGGCACGTGTGTGGTTTGTGCACAGGCATGAACTAATGTACATACACACACACAAACACGTGTGCACGCACGCGCTTCTGGCACATATTTTACATCAGTGTAGAAAATACAGCCCTTTACCCAAATTTATTGCAGACCTGTGGTTTATGTGAGAGATACAGAACCTTAATTAGAAAGAAAGAGTTTGCTTGAATTAGGGTCTCTTTTCCCTGTTGTGTCATCATTTTAATGTTGCACATAGATCTAGATCCTCCAATCTTGGCTTAATTTATTTGTAATTTTCTTTTGCTTTTACAGGCCCAGGCTGCAAGCACAAAGAAAGTTTGCTCAATCTCAGCCGAATAGTCCCAGCACAACTCCAGTAAAGATAGTGGAGCCATTGCTACCCCCTCCAGCTACTCAGATTTCTGACCTCTCTAAAAGGAAGCCTAAGACAGAAGATTTTCTTACCTTTCTCTGCCTTCGAGGTAAGACTGTTACGCATCAGTTTGGGAGGAGCAGCCTCGTTGAAAGGAAAGGGTCCCTCACTCTGCATGGAATAGATGTTAGCTTTGGTCCCCCTTGCACCCATCATCGTTCAGGGCCACGGCCTGGTCTGAGGAAGAGTTAAAAGTGAGAAATCCCATTGATGGAGGGTGCTGGAGTCTTCTGTATATGTGTCTCCTTCCATTTTCATTCGACTCTCAAATCCTCTTTCTTGACTTCTGAACACACAGCTTCACAGTTTGTAGTTTCCAGTTTGAATTTTATAATTGCACTTTCCTATATCACCCATCACCATAGATGTGCCTTGCTGACTTTGCCTGTTTTCTTCTGTGAGTTGTTTTGCTGGGGGAGTGTGGATGGGAATGAGGTCTCTTCTGCCTGTGTTCATCTGTCAATGAGATCCGCCAGCCGACAGCTTGCTCTTCTTCCAGCCCTGTACTCTGTAGAGAAAACAGCAGCAGTACTTTGCAAGTACAGTAAACAGTGAAAACAGTGGTCCATGTGTGAACAGGACCAGTTAACAGAGTGCAAGGGGAGGACAGAATTTTGTAATAAAGGGTGAATTTGGTTTACATGGCTTTACCTGGCAAAGTATTTACTGCAGGAATTGTGTCTTTAAACAATTGTGAGGGAAGAACACGAGAGATTGTCAGAGCACTGAGGTGCTTCTTATGGAAATGGTAGGTGGAGAGGAGTGTTAGATAGCCCTGAACTTCCCCGAATTTCCTTTGATGAAGAAGTTGAGAGAAAATGGACAGGAGGAGAGGCTCCCTGCTGTTGGCCCCTGGGCGGGGGTGAGGTGGGGGAGCTTGAGGTTCAGGCTTACGTACTTCTAAAAAAATTATTTTTTGAAATGACTTACAGCAATTTAAGTACAGGCATGCCTTGTTTTGTTGTGCTTCACATATACTGTATTTTTTACAAATGGTAAGTTTTTGGTAACCCTTCATTGAGCTAGTCTGTTGGCACCATCTTTCCAGTAGAACCTGCTCACTTCATTTATTTGTGTCATGGTTTGGGACCTCTTGCATTATGATTGTATTTGTTAGGGTGATCTGTGATCAGTGATCTTGCTTACTATTATAATTGCTTTGGAGGCCCCACAAACCACACCCATGTAAGACAGAGAATTTGATTGATGTGTGAGTCTTGTCCCAGCAACTACCTGTTCTCTCCTCTTTCCCCTTCTTCCTAGGCCTTCTTATTTCCTGAAACACACTATTGAATTAGACCAATTAGAATAACCCTGCAGTGGCCTTTAAGTGTTCAAATGAAAGGAAAAGTCAATTGCTGCAGCAGTTGTCTTATTTTAAGAAATTGCCACAGCCACCCCAGCCTTCAGCAACACCACCAAGCTGATTAGCAGCATCAACATCGAGGCAAGACCCTCTACCAGCAAAAAGATTACAACTCCCTAAGAGCTTGGGTTAGCATTTTTTAGTAATAAAGCATTTTTTAAATGTATTTAATCTTTTTTTTTCTTTTTTCTTTTGGTATCATTAATCTACAATTACATGAGGAACATTATGTTTACTAGACTTCCCCCATCACCATGTCCCCCCCACATACCCCATTACAGTCACTGTCCATCAGTGTAGTAAGATGCTGTAGAATCACTACTTGTCTTCTCTGTGTTGCACAGCCCTCCCCATGTCCCCCCCCACCCCCGCGCATTATACATGCTAATCATAATGTGCCCTTTCTTAGTCCCCCCCCTTTTATCCCTTCCTCCTGCTCCTCCCACCCCCTTCCCTTTCCCTTTGGTACCTGTTAGTCCGTTCTTGGGTTCTGTGAGTCTACTGCTGTTTTGCTCCTTCAGTTTTCCTTTGTTCTTATACTCCACAGATGAGTGAAATCATTTGGTACTTGTCTTTCTCTGCCTGGCTTATTTCATTGATCATAATACCCTCTAGCTCCATCCATGTTGTTGTAAATGGTAGGATTTGTTTTCTTCTTTTGGCTGAATAATATTCCATTGTATATATGTATCACATCTTCTTTATCCATTCATCTACTGATGGACACTTAGGTTGCTTCCATTTCTTGGCTATTGTAAAATAGTGCTGCGATAAACATAGGGGTACATATGTCTTTTTCAAACTGGGCTGCTGCATTCTTAGGGTAAATTCCTAGGAGTGGAATTCCTGGGTCAAATGGTATTTCTATTTTGAGTTTTTTGAGGAACTTCCATACTGCTTTCCACAATGGTTGAACTAATTTACATTCCCACCAGCAGTGTAGAGGGTTAAAGCATTTTTAAAGTGAAGGTATATACTTTTTTAAAAAGACATATTTGCACACTTAATGGACTATAGTATAGTGCACACATAACTTTTATATGCACGAGGAAACCAAAAACTTACTTTGACTCACTTTATTGCAAAATTCACTGTATGGAGTGGGCTGGAACTGGGCCTGGAATATCTCCGAGGTTTGTCTTACAGTACAAAGAATTTTTTCCTAAGCTATTTGAGAGAAAATTTCCACCTGATAGCCTATCACTCCTTAACACATTAGTGTATATTTTCATAAAATAAGGACTCCTCCCTATTATCAAAATTAGAACATTCATGATGATGTGTTACTACCATCTATTCCTCAGACCCTATCTTGTAGTGCTTCATGTGCCTTAGTGATGTCCGAGTTTGGAGCCAAAGCATCAATCCAGTATTGGGTGTTAATGTTTGATGGGTGTCTGTATAGTCAGCTTATTCTGGAACAGCTCATGAGCTTAAACTGGAACAGTTTGCCTTCTGTGGCCCTGACACCTGAAGACTACAGGCCAGCTATTCTGTAGGACGGCCCTCAGTTAACGTTGTCTGCGGTTTCCCCATTAGATTCAGGTTTTGCATTTTTGGTGGGAATATCACGGAAGTGGTTCTTGAATTTCCCCACTGTGTCCTGTTGGTTGGTTCTCCTCAGTCCGCCCTTTTGTTGGTGGTGTCCTCACGGATCGCCCAGTTCAGGTGGTTCTGTCAGGCTTCACTGTGAAGTTATCCTTTGTAGCTTATGTAAGTATTTTGTTGAGAAGTTCTTTGAAACTCCATATTCCATTTCTTATCAAACTTGATTTGTTCATGTTTTGTATCTGTATGGACCCCTCTCCTGTTTCATTCAAAAGGTTATAAATTACTATCATTCATTTTGACATTTAGATTGTCCCAGATCTCATCAGTGGAGCCTGGTCAAAGTGACTCCTCTGTCCCTTCCATCTTGTCCCTGTCACACTCCCAGCCTTCTTTCTGGCACAGTGAACTGCCCAAGCTCCTCCTGGGGGTTCCCTTGCTCAGCCCTGGAGCCAGCCATTTCTCTGGGGAGTCTTGGCTTTTTTAAGTGACAGCTCGTCTTTAGAAGCCGCGATCTGGGCCTGAGGTATACTCAGAGATACTGTGGTGTAATTTCTTAGGTATTCTGTGAATGGATATAGTGTGTGTGTGTTCCTGCATAGGCCGTGCATGTGTGTATATACACATATGCTCATTTAATAGTCTAGTTGTATATCTCCATCTGTGTATATTAAAATCCATGAATTGGCACCAGTACCTCCAACTGCATTTTGATGCCAAAGAGTTCATTGTGGTTTTCTTCCTTTCCATGTTAAATACTGAGAAGCCTGGCTCCTGTTGCCCATAATGTATTTGCTCTTTTGATTAATTTTTTCCAGAGTAACCCACTTTCCATCTCTGCTGCCATGCATCCCCATGAGGAATCCTTCTATTTACCTGGCTTTGACAACCCTCAGTGGGCTGCCACTGATTGTTACCAGGTGTACCCAGCTTTGATGTGTCAAGACTCCAGACAGATGAGAATCATGTCCTCTTGTAGCCATGATTTACTTCTTTGATTTGTCAGATGGAAGAAGAGTTTCAGTAAGTGAAATGACCCTGAGAGGTGTTTGAACAATTTTGGGAAAAAATGCTCTGAGCCTTGGAAATTTCTTCCTATATTTAGGAGCTAGGCAACAAAATAGGCTTGTTATTATTATTATGATGATTTTATTTTTGTATCATTAATCTACAATTAACGTGAGCAACATTATGTTTGCTAGACTTCCCCCATCAACTTGTTATTTATTTTTATCTGATACACAATAAGGATTTGACACATAGCTATTGAACTCTCTCCTTTACTTTTTAGATATGAAGTATTAAAAGTGTGAGTCATCAAAAAGAAAAAATCCTGTGTTTGTGAGGTTAGGTATGTTTAGCTGATCTGCCTCTGAAAGCCCAAAATTATAGGTGATTTCCTGTAGAACCGTTAGGCAGAAAAATAGATGTGAGTGGGGTGGGGAAAGAATTAAGGCCAGTAATTTCCCAGATAAAGAAAAGTATCTGAGCACAGTCCATGTCTTCATTGTGTCAATTAGATCATGCCTCTGTAAAATTTACTTTAGCCTGCTAAAGGCACAGCTTATTCTTTAACTTAACCTATATGCTGCTTTTTCCTCCTCCTCTAGCCCCTGATAAGTAATTTTGTAACCAGGGCAGGAGACAAGAAGTATCATAATTATTTTTCCAAAAAAGCCCAAATATAAACAGTATAGTAAGAACAGGAAAGATGCCATCTTAAAGCTAAGATTCCATTTTAAAAGCCAGGAAGTTAGGAAGTAAGATTCCTAACATGTTCTTTAGCAAACAGACAATAACAGCCCACCTTGGCGGGGCAGGGCCTTGACTGATATGTTCCCAGAGGGAAGCTGCATCCTGGGGAGGAACTGGATCAGGAAATTCCTTGTATTAAGTTCATTTTGCAGAATTACCTGGAGGACTGATAATAGAGGAGAGGAGAGGAGAGGAGACATGGTGTCTCTCACCAGAGAGGGATAAGCATTTTGAGACGACTTTACAAGTTTATACCCCTTGGCCTTTTGAAAGATCCTTAAAACAGGGAACCCCCAACCTGTCAGGGCACATAGTCTCTGAGGATGCCCGCAATCTCCTTTAAGTGCGTAACTTTAAGTAAAGCTTTTACTCTGCTTCACTACTGTGTCTCGCCCTTCATTTCTTTGTTGCGGTGGGACAAGAACTGAGGAGAGTGAACTCAACTCCCCCCAACAGTACCTTCATGATCTGGAAATGGGACGGATTTGGTGGCATTAGGTGGCATATTTTGATGTCATTGCTTGAGCAAATTGAAACATTTAAAAGTGTTGCAAGGGTTACATAGCTGATCCCTCTTATAGTGGTATTAATAATTTTATGTCCATTTTCAATTAAGAAAAATAAGGCATTACATTTTCTCTTTGGTCTTAAATATTTCACATTCCTCCAGGGAATATCAGCAGAAAAGAGGGAGAAGTAGCTAAAAGGAATTAACTCAAAATACCCTCCCTCCAAATCTCCCAGAGACAACCTCTGTTAACCACCTCCTTGGTGAAAATGCTGCTGAGCCTTCTGAGTGTGTGTCCTGTGTGTATTTGTATCTTTGCAGTCTGGTTTTCCTACTTAACAGTATCACATAAATACCTGCTCCCATTTTGTGGATGTCTCTTAATTTCTCTCTCTGGTTTCCTTATTTACACTTATATGTATTTCTGACTTTCTGATAGCAGCTGCTTATAGTGCCATATCCTCACTGAAGTCTTTGCCTCCTTTGAAGACTTCTCAGAAGCTGACAGTTGGGAATACAATTAACATTCTTATGCTTGACTTCTGATTCTGTCTCTTCTTTCTTTCTTCGGATTCCAAACTGCATAGAGCTTGTTGGGGCTCCAAACAGAATGTTCAGTGCAGGGGCACAGTGGGCCCTGTTGGGGTGAGATGGAAGTCTTTAATAAGCTAATTCTGTAGTAAAGAAAGTCTGGTTGCAGAAAGAGTGAAGGAGTCAAATCAAAGTCCTGGAAGTGATGTTTGTTGCTAAGGATGACAGATCATACTTTTCTGCAGCCCCCAGTGATTACCTCTAATAGTCTCGGTGCTAATTTGGAATATGGAGAATACATTGTGAAACTGAGGAGAAGGTGGTGGTTGGAGTTAAGTGTATTGCTCATTATCCATTAACAATACCCAGCGAGCCTAAGTAGTGCCTGGTCCTGCAACTCCATTAAGGTATCTTCAGCAAAAACCTTGGGTGGAGGACAAAACTCTATACCATTAATAATACTGGGACTAGTGTGTATTTGGAAACATACTAGCCAAACGGTTAGAAAGCTTTAGGGATTTAAACAATCAGTTTCAGGGCCCTCAGAGACCTTTCAGCTAAGTTTGGTAAGGCTGTCTCCTTACCTATTGAATATCATGACCTAAAATTTCTAAAGGAAAAGAGAATGGAAAGAAGAGTGGAGCTGGGCCTCAAAGTGTTTGTCTGCAGTGTATTTATCTTTAAATAGCTGCTTTGAAGGGGGTCGCATGTCTCCTGTCAGAGCCATAATTAGTATCTTTGACTGGTACATGAGGAGCAGAGGAGAGGGAGCTGGTCTGGGCCAAGTGCTGCAGCAGTTCGTACCAGCGCTGCATTTCTGTCACCATTCTGGTTATTCTTAATGAGTTCAGTTGTCTTCTCTTTGTTCTGACTGATTATTAACAGATTAAAAAGCTTAACACAGCAGAGCAGTGGCAGGTTAAATGATTCTCTTTATTTACATTTTTCTTTACAGAGCACTGCAAACAAGGGGGATTCCCAAAGGGGATCCTTAATCATACACATACCTACACACGGTTTGTTCTTCTGACCGTGGGTGTCACTGAAGTTCAGTGCCACCGGTTGGCCAGATGCGGAGAGCTTTTGCCGGTAGGAGCACGGTGGGGGAGGGGAGTCCCTAGTAAAGAACCTCCTTGTCAGCCATTGTGAGGCAGTGCTTCCTGTTTGGAGTTTGCCTACCTTTTGTTGCTCAAGACTTGGAGACTCTTCAGTGATCAGCTGTCATTCGGTTGCTGATTAATTCAGCAAGTCTTTATTGAACCCTTTTAATATGCTAGACAACTCAGAAAACAGAGATTGGAAATGGGAAGGTGGTGTCAAGTGTGCTTGGTGAAACAGGTGTAGCTATACGCACGTGCAAATGCCAGGCAGGAGGTGTGCGCCTGGGCAGGCAGGAAGGTAGTGGCGCTCTGCCCAGGCTGCGTTGGCTGTGGAAAAGAAGGGACACTCGAGCTGGCTTTGGAGAAGGGGAATGGGCTCAGGAGTTCTGCAGAAGCCCCTGCCAAGGCGTGGCGTGGTGTTGGCATCTGTGGCTTGGTGGCCAAGTTACAGCAAGTTAGATGTGTCAGGTTCTGTGTGGCACCCTGGGTCTGATACTAGGGCACCATGGAGGCTCCTTAGCTGAGAGGTGACTTAGTGTGTCCAGTCCTTTAGTAGGATGATGGCAGTAGCTCAGCAGAACTCGGACTGGGACTGCAGGAAGGCCTTCGGGGCTCAGGAGGCTGACACCCGCTGGATCTTAAGCAGGTGATGGGAGTCTCAGCCTCAGTCTGCTCATTTGTGAAATGGGTGGGTAGTTGTGTAGCACATGCACCAAAGTGGAGTTAAACTAAAGCTAATGGGTATGCAATGGGTCCAAATGGTGTCTGTGGTAGTCATCCCAGTACATTTACCCTGTTCCCTCTTGCCCCCCACCCCAGTTCAGGCAGACGGAGAGTAGAGGGAAGGAAGGCTTCATCTGAGGTCTAGGAGGAATGACCGGAAAGACCACCTGGACATACCACAGGTGTGAGGGGAGACGGCCGTCTGCAGAGTTCTCTCCTAAGGCAGCTGCTGGCCTTATTGACAGGAGCACGTATTTCAGTATCTCACTGGTTTTGGGTATTGAGGACGATAATTCTAACTAGGGCAAAAGCCTGGGTGGTTTAGAGGTCACAGAATGAAAGGGGATTTAACCTGCCAGAAAGCAATTAAGTAATCCTCCAATTGCCAGAACACTATGGCATGAATAATGAACTTACTTGAGCAAAATGGGACTGTTTTAGATTATGTGAACTCCTTGGGGAGGAAAGCACACTATCAGTGTGGTACACAGCTTTTTTGATGGATCCTTCGGAAAAGTGTTGGATCTTAATATCTGAGTGCCGTACGTGTGATCCAGAATGGTGTTCTCACTGCCTTGACACCCTCTCCTCTCCAAATAGAACCAGCCTTCTGGGCCTCTTATGCTTGGTTTTCCAGTAGAGTCTGTGTTAACTTGTGTGAGTTCTGCTGAGCAAGCCATTTATTTGCCAGGATAGTTTCTCAGGCTGGTTATGAAGAAATATGAAACTGTGGAATTCTTAAGCACTGAGGAGGGGAAGGGTGCATCCCTTTTAATTGCTCAGTGACCTTGATCAGTTGTTAAGACTCCAAGAGATTTTGCTCAGAGGATTGGCCCTGCTCCAGGCCAGCTGGCCTCTGACCAGGCTTGGCCCTCCCTGCAGAGAAAGTAGGCTCCCCGTTCCCTGCCAGCAGCTGCTGGCACAGATCCAGTGGTGCTTCGGCAGTCATCTCTCATTTTCCCCTTCATTTCCCCCTTCGTTTCCAGAGATACCCTTAGTGATGCCTGTCTTTTCTGGAATCCATTTAGAGAAGGTTTGATGGGGAAAAACATGAGTAGGGATAGTCCTGTCTTGCTCACTGAGCACCTTGCTAGCTGCTGAGGCATTGTTATTCTTTCGGCACTAAAGTCATTGGTATTCTTGTCCCAAAGTACTGAGGTGACCCTCCCCTCAGTGCTCAGAGTTTCTGTCAGCATTCGTGGATGCTGTGCATGATGGAGAGCAGATTTTGGGGTTCAAATAATGGCTCTGTGACCTTGCTGAAGTTAGTTTGTAACAAATTTCCACTTCTGAATGTGAGGGGTAGAAGTTGGGGGGTAGGTTGAGCCCATGGGAGCTGCCCTGTGGTGTGATCAATGCTTTCATTGGAGATGAAGAGCCACAGACCCCATGGTGTCTGATTGGATGTGTATTCGTGTATGTTTGAAGCCACGTGTGTGAACAACGTGGACGAAATTGTAAGGGCAGTATTCCGGTTATTTATTAAAATATACTTTCTCCATTTGCTGTCAGCCAGGTCAGCGTGACCTATTGGGAGTTGGCATTGTTGGGAGGTCAGTGGTTCCATTGCTGAGGCCATATGTTAGGGCTCTTGCAGATAGACCATGTTCCGCAGCAGGGAGTGAGGGGTGAATCAGATAGATAGGTACCTTGGGGAGCATTTGTGCCTAGGCCCATTGCTCCAGGTGTGATTAAATAGCAGAGGAGGAGGCTGGCCATCCTGCCAGGAGGTCATTACCTCCACTCTTATTTTTCATTAAAGACTTTCACATGGCTGAAGGTTTCATTTCTCTCATGGCATTACTCTCATATTCCCAAGTTCCAGAAATTCTCAAATATGTTTTCCATTTCCATACCCCCCCTAACTTCTTATCACCATTGAGGAAGGCAGGTAGAATGTAAATTGCTCTTTGCTCTTTGCTCTTGCTTGTGTAAAGTGATAGTCTAATTTTATAGGTCTGAGTTGTTTCCGTCACTGAACCTGTGTATTAGCATAAAAATAAGCATCTTAGTGTGAGCTGCTGTCAGTGCTTTTGCATGTTACCTCCCAGCCTGTGGGTCATCATGACTGTCATGGCCAAAGACATACTCATTGTACAGATGAGTAAACTGAGGCTCATGACAAGTAAGCACATGACTGCCGAGGGGACTCTTCCCCCTAGATTTTTGGATTCCATGTATAGTCTTTCTGAACTGTGCCTGGCACATGCACACACATACCTGTTAAAGGAAGAACGCTCCCAGCCTGGGTACCCCCTCACAGAGGCAGCTCCTTACCCCTTGAGGACTGGGCTTCCCATGGCCTTTGGCCTGAGGGTTTCTTCCTAAGCCAGAAATGACTTTAGCTGGAGGTCTTAAAATTTTATTGTAATTTTAATCATTTTTCCTTTAGGATAAGTAATGTTAATTTTCTACTGGTATAGTAGAGATAAATCATCTAAGACATGAATGTGAATCACTTAAAAAATAGCATATGGAGTAGCTGGATATAGCAGATATCTTCGGGTATATGGAAACGGAAGGTTGGCAAACCCTGTTATAAAAATCTTCCTCCTGGATAAATTGTAAAGGCCGAGCTAGAAGAGAGAGATTGCCATTTAGCGTGTCACAGTGGCCCTACAGTCTTTGAGGGCGCTGTGTGTTTACATGTGTGGGAGCATAAGTGTGCTGGGTGCGTGCTAGTCTGTTAGGGTCACTGGAGTCTACAACAATGCCTGGCACACACATAGGTGGGTTAATGAACTAAGGCAGGCACTGCTACTTTCTTCAGGGGACTCTCCACAGTTTCCAAGGATGGAGCTTTCTTCTCCGCTAACTCAGGAAATCAGCCAGTAAGGTCATTTCCTTATCCCCCTCCCAGTCCCTGACCATTCACTTTGAAGTCTTGTTTTATGACTTAATAGGATATGTTGGGGCTGCTTGATTGTCATTCCGCTTGTGTACCCTGAAGATCAGTCCCCAAAATGCCAACTCTGTGGGCCAGCCCAGAGTTCATTAGGTCAAGCTGCAGAATTTGACTCCTCAGCTACATGACAGTATGCAGGGAATCCCTTAGGGTCTTTCCAAAATAGTGCTGAACTATATTTATCTTGCAGAGATAAAGCACTGGTTGGAGGAGGGAAGATACTGAGAAGGAGGGCTTGTATGTGTACATAATTCAAGGCGAAGAATCCAATTTTATAGAAACCACAGCCCAAATTAGAGAAAGCAAGCTTTTGGATTAAAATGATTTCTGTTGTGGTTGTAACATACCACAGTTTGATTTTTGTCCAGATGAAAACATTTGGTTTTCACTTCAGTAAATATTGTGGAGATATTGCCAGCTAATTCTGAAATACGGCTTTGGCAAAGCACAGATGCATTCTGTACTGACGGTTCCACGTATTTGATCCAAGTTCAGATTTTTTTTTTCACATTTGCTAATGCATTTGAATAATCAGAAGAGAAAATCTGCCTGTAATTTTAATATGAAACTATATATACTAAATACACTTCTATAATTTATTAGGTATCAAATCCCTGCTTCCTCTCCCCAAAAAATACCCCATGCAATCCCTAACCCTCTTAAAGCCTTCCATTGATTACATCTCCAACGCTATGAGGTTCATAAAGGAGACATAAGACATCATAAATCAGCCCCTCTTAGCTGTTAATTAAATGTCATGAATGGACTTACAGTTCCGCATGGAGCGTCCATCCTGAGAACACCAGGGCATGATGTGAAATGACGGCTACTAAGCCCTTTCTGAGAACCCCGGATCCTCACCTCTTTCCTGGTGTTTTGCAGCACATAGTAGGTGATTTCTGCTGTGAGAAGAGCAGCTTTTTCCTGTTGTGAATCACCTGTTTCCCAGCTCTCTTTTCCTGTTATTTTCACCCTGGTAGCTGCATTCCTGTTTTCCTGAATGCTGGACCCACACTGAGATTTTGAAAACTTTTCCACTTCTGACATTTGGAGGAAAAGAAGTAGATGAAGTTTGCCTCTTGTGTGCCAGGATCTAAAAGTTGCAAACTATTTTTAATGAAAAATTTAAAAACATGCACACTCCTCTACTTTCAAATGCTAAATCCTAGTTTAGCTGACTGTTGCATGAGTATCAGTATGAGTACGTGACTTTACCCATTCTCCCCTTTTATAGTAAGGGGTGTGTGGGATGATTTTCGCCAGTGATTAATCATCCAGTTTAAGTCAGCCTTTGACCGTTTTGTACTGATAATGGGTATAAATTACCCTTTCCTTTTTTTTTTTTGGTTGTTGCTGGTGTGCGTGTGTGTCTAGGAAATTCCTCCTCCAAACTGATTCATATATTAGATAGTCGAGCTTGTCTAGGCTAAGAGGAAATAAATATGCTCTATATGTATTGCTAAACTAGTTTTGGTTTCTCAGGTGCTTTTTGTTTTACATATCTGAGGCTGTAGATAGTTATTTTCTAAGTATTAGCATACAACGATGTTTACCACACAACCCTGGCTGTGCTGGCCCACAACACTCAGTGTTTCCTGAGCATCTTGATGATGATCACTTTGGCAGGGAGTAAGAGATCATCTTACTGGTTGTGTCTCAGTGAGAACGACAAGCTACTTTTGCTGCTTTTCTGCAACTGCTGTGATTTGTCCTGGTCTGGAAGACAGGCTTGGCCTCCGTTACTGTGCAGATGGACGTGGCAGTAGGATCTTAGAGAATTTACAATAGCCACATGGGGACAGAGCGCCAGACTCTGTTGGATTTTGTCTTTTCTGCTTGCATCAGATGGACTGTAAGCCTAATGAGAGGCACAGGTGTGAGGGTACCCAGTAGAATTCTGGAGGTCTGTTTCTTCTCGGGTACAAGCTAATAGTTCAAGAAGCCACTCCTGGTGGATGGGTTATGGATTGGCATTGGCATCTTAAATGATGCCTCAAAGGGCAATAGGGCCTTGCCCAGGGGAAGATGGGTTTGTAATATTAGTGGGCCTTCTGGCGAGGGGGATTGGTGCAGGCCTTACAGTTGCACCGAGGGTGTCTTCTTGCCCCTGTTAGTAGTAGTTAGCAGGCCTCTCTACCTGAGCTTCATTATTAGTAAGTGTTGGTCCCTTCTCTCAGGCTTCCTAGCCTTCATCACCCTTGCCTCTTCATCCCCCACCTGGTTTGAGAATGCCTCATTACCTTTTCTTCCTTATTGATGCTTTACCTTTGTGGTCCAGACCAACACGCCAATCATCTGATGAGAACCTAGGTCACCTTCTAGGGGGAAGGCAATCTGCCTTTCTCTCCCATGTCCCTATCCTTAGAAGACACTGAGTCCTTTCCCATCGGACTGCAGAGCCTGGTCCATCTGAAGGACTTCATGTTTTAAGATTCGGTGTGAGCCTGAACCCCCAACAGCACCCCATCATCACTGTCTTCTGTTTTCCTATCTTACATTTTTCTCTTGTGTTATTAACCTCTGACTTGTCTTGGAATACCTAGGAGGTGATGTCAGTTTGTTTATATTTGATAAGAAACTGTTGAAATAGATGCATCCAAAAGGTTGTTTTTTTCTCCTTTGTTGAAGAAGTTACCCTATCTGCTTTCTTCAGGATATTGATGAAACTGGTATACTAAACTGAGCTGCTGGACATTTCCTCCATTTTAGTTCTTTGGAACATAAACTTAATGTTCACCTCATTCTCTCAAAATTGTGAGTGTTAAGGAATGTGATAGCTTCTTCATGCTGCTTATCCAAGGTTTGAGTTTTTAAAAATCCTCAATGATTCTGTAAGTGAAAGTGAATTCTTAGTTTATTTCTCATGGGTTCCATGTGGATTTTACCATGTGGATTCTCTTTGAAACATAAGACTATTTTTATCATTCTTACTTCTTTTAACATTATTTCAGAAAATATTACTTCCAAATGGACGTGGCTGCAGTTTATTGCATTTTCTGCTGAGGGGAGAAAGAGGAAGGCCAGAGGGGTAATAATTACTTCCTGAAATACAGTGGACCCTGAAACAGCACAAGTTTGAACTGTGCAGGTCCACTTATACATGGACTTTTTTCAATAAATACATTGGAAAATTTTTGGAGATTTACAGCCAGGTGATAAAACCTTTTCTCTTTAGCTTGCTTTATTGTAAGAATACAGTATATAATACAAACAACATGTAAAATAATGTGGTAATAGACTTTATATTACCAGTAAGGCTCTCTTCAACAGTTGGCTATTAGCAGTTAAGTTTTTGATTGGTAAAAAGTTCTGTGTGGATTTTTGGCTACTCAGAGTTTAGCATCCCTCACCCCAACATCTTTCAAGGGTCACTGTACAGCCTTTAACCCTGCTTCCCTCCAGCGATGGCAGAGTTGGCTGGTTACTACGGGATCTGTGCACAAACCTGCTTTTAGTAATGCTAATCCAATTTTCTGGTTTCAGCTGCTAGCCAGTGTGTTCACGATAGAAATATTGGAAGCCTCTTCTTTAGAAGAAATTAGACATGGATAGGTTCATCTGGAAGGAACTTGAAGAGGTGATTTACCCATTCCCTTTAGAGGGAAATTTAACAGTCAAGTCCAAAGTGTTGAAGTTCCCTGCTGTGTCTGGCTGACTGTATGTCACATGTTACCTCCTGGCATCTTATATACTAGAATAAGTTGGACCCTGTGGTAAATTCCTCCCTCCCTCCCTCCTCTTCCTAGTCAGTCTTGTATTAATTGTAAAGCCACGTACAAATGTAAATGTACTGTGTCAGTGGAAATACAGCTAGATATTTCCTTCTCTTTTTCAACTTAGTCTCTATTTCTGTTTCCTTAAATGATTTTCCCTAAAGCTTTTGTCAGGTTTAAGATTCTTCCTTCTGTTGAAAACCTGCTTCTAATTGGAAATGATCAAAGGGGAGGAGAAAATGACACAAAGGAAATGGCTTTTGACAGACTGTGTCTGTAAGTCTGGGGAGAGGAAATCCTGGGGCAAAATACTACCAAAAACTGAAATCAGTCAGAGAGAAAAATAAAGTTTAAAACCCGTTTATTGCTTACAAACTGCAGTCCAGGGCCATCTCTCTCCTCTGCTCTGGAAAAAGCAAGCAAAACCCCTCCCCTTAATCTCTCAGGTACAGATACGACCTGGGTTGCCCAGGTAATTACCCATTGATATGGAGATGAACTTCTCTCCACCCCTGAGGATATGCAAATGCTCTAAAGCCACGCGAGATATTCTGGAAATATTACAGTTTTACCCAGTGTCCAATTCTTTTCTCCACTGAAGGGCTTTTTGCCACAGCCATCCCTTTGGAGTTTCATTTCCTCATAACTTTTTGGGGGTTTTGAATGTTGGTAGGTGACAGCCACAGCCAGAGGAGGGTGTGGAGGTGTCTGGTCTGTGCTCTTCTGCGGGAAGGTATTTGGTTTGCCGCCTCTGCTCCCTGCTGCTGCTCATACATTTCCATCTCCTTGTTTGCTGGACAGGAAGGGCTTTACTCATTGTGGGTGATGTTTTGAGATCTCCATTTGGGAAGGAGAGCACATTGGTTACTTGTAGCTTGTTGATGTTATTGGGAACGTCAGCTTATTCACAGGAAAGCAGGCAAGAGAAGAAATGAATTTCATACTATTTTTCTGCTACTCTCCCCATTAAAGACTTAATGGGAAAGAAGATTGAAGTTGTCATTGGAAATTAACTGGGGATTTTCTTTGGATTTTATCAGCCTTTGGTCCCAAAGAACACACCACTGAGTTAATGGATCTCCTTCTGAATTGACATTGTTTGATTAAGGAAGAACTATATCGTGCTACTTTATAATATTGCGCTTACATCCTGGTGGTGTTGCTCTGTCTTAAAATCAGAAATGCAAGCACTGGGAGTTGGAAAGTCAAGGAGTAAAGGGACTGAGGGATGTAGGTTTTTCTGTGAGGATTTCTTTTTCTGGTTTTGTTTTTTTAATCCATTACTTCTAGTTTTGTGCAGGAATTCACTTTAACAATTTTACATGGTGTTAACTTGATAATATCAAAGTCACTTCCAGATTATGATTTTTGGGGAATCCGTATCTGAAATTCACCCTTATAGATACCACACAGTCACTTTATTAAGTAAGGAAATGTTGTTTTTCTTTCATCACTAGCTTCTTTGTCTTTGATTTTAAAGTTCATTTCCTTAAATTCATATATATTTTTTAAGTCTTAGTGCATTAAATGGATAACCTAATATAGTTTTTCTTGCTCAGTTCAATTCTTGGTGGTTTTTCCAACTCAAGAACTATTTCCTGTGAGATCTTAAATTTTTTGATTCATCATGTTTGGGAGAGTCTGCTTGAAATCTGTTAAAAGGACGCAGATGGAGTTTTCATTTACTGGGGGATATTGGAGAAAATAAAAATGGCAGAGATGAACATCTTGTTTTGCTCAGTCATAAAGAGTTGGGTGCATAACTTAGTGTCTGCATTTTCGCACTTCTTCCAGAAGGCGTTACAGCAAGGCCTATGTTTATGAGCCCTCTTTCTTATATACCCACCAGGTTCTCCTGCGCTGCCCAACAACATGGTATATTTTGGAAGCTCTCAGGATGAGGAGGATGTCGAGGAGGAAGATGATGAGACGGAAGACGTCAGAACAACCACCAACACTGCTTCATCTTCATGCCAGTCAACCCCCAGGAAGGGGAAAGCCCACAAGCCTGTGCACAATGGGCATGGTAGGTCCCTGTTGACTTGGGGTAAAAAAAGATGAAATCGGAGTTTGGGTGAGAGGACTGGAATAGTCATCTTCTGAGAAGGTGAAGGTGATGGCGGTGTAGTTGGCTAGTGGTGAAGCTAGTTCTGGAAACTTCTCTAAGTGGCAGACACTCTAAGGGCAATGGGATAGGATAACACAGTACAGGCAGGTGTATTGTAGATGAATCGATTGTCAAGATGGGTGTAGATACTCTTGTGGAGACAATGAAATTCTGCAAGAGCTGCAGAATAGGAATGGAAGAGGAAGGTCAAGGAGATTTTGTGAAAAATCTGTGGTCAGTTTACAATTGTCATTTTTAACTGGTAGAGGTAGCATAGAAAGAAAACCATTCTGCATATGAAATCAAGTAGATACATGTATGTTATGCACTAGAATGATTTTTCTTTGGTGCTATTGTGTGTAGGAGGAGGACAAGAGGTTGGATATCAGAGTGAGGAGACTATTTAAATAAGTTGGCTATGTAAGAGCCTGGTAGCTTTTCATCAGGGAAGTGACTGAGTTGGAGTGTGTTCTGAAAAGATTACACTGGCATCAGTTCTGAGGATTACATAAGGGTGAGTTGAAGAAGAGGAGACGCATCGCAAGGCTGTAATTGTGGGGGTTACCTGGCCAAGGTAACGGGACTACACGCTGGTCTTGGCAATGAGGATATAAATGCAAAAGCGAGGAGGAAGCTAGAGAAATACTGCAGGGGTCGGGTTGGACTTCATGTGAGTTGGGTTAGCTCGGGGTGGGGGAAAGGAAGTAGGATATGAGGACAGAAAAGGGGAAGCGGAGAGAATAGCGCGGGAGGTGGCGTGGCTGTGTTCTGTCGAGGGCCTGTAGGTCCTCCGGACAGCACGTTTCACTTAGGACTCAGGTCTCGGGTGAGGTGGCAAGCCCCTGCCTATCACTGGTGCTGTGCTGTCAGTAAGTTTGGTTGAGGCAAAGGGAAGTTTCTCATTTTCTTTGCCCTCCATGGCTGGGCACTGAGCTACCAGTTGTCTTTCTAGTCTCGCTGAGAAGTAGAGGCTGGGACAAGCGTGGTGTAGACATGATGGGAATCCGCATCTGTCTGTGGTCAATGTTGGGTACTTCTGCCTTGGCGGTTTAATGATGGTTTGCCGAGGGTGTGTTTAGGGGCATATAGACAGTGTATAGAAGGGCATGCCCCTCTTTTTAAGGACTTAAAAGTTTAAGGGGTAAGGGGATACCAGTATTCCCAGTGCAGTACACAAAATGGTACCTGAATTTCAGCCTTTCAGGAAAAAGGTCGTTACCTGCAGCCATGGTCTTCAGGAAGCCTGATAGCTGAAAGATAGCTGCATGTATGAGTTGGAATACAGGTACAGGTGTAGAGAGGGACTTTGTAGGGAAGGGCCTGGACTCTGGAATATTGGCTGGTGTGGGATGGGGGCACATTGTCCCAGCAGTGGGGGGTGTGCTGCAGGGTGACCAGGAATGACAGCACAGAGTTGATAACATGCTCCCTGAGCAGGAGGAACAATTCAAATGTAAAGAACAGGCAACGGTTGACAATTTTAGATGTGAAAATAAGATGGAATAGGTCGAGTTTAGAATGATTCCTCCAGCAGCCGAGTTTAGTCTGAAATGACAGGAGAAATGGCAAGAGGCTGAGCAGTCCAGCCAGGGAGGAGCACACGGGAGGCCGGGCTGAAGGCCACGGGATTGGAATTGAGAGGGAGGGTGCTTGGGCAGTTAAGAACTTTATCTGTAGAGTTTGCGGTGATGCGAGAAACAGGAGAACTACAGGGAAGGCCTGAGGCTCCGCATCATGGAGCTGCTGGTTGAAGCGGTCAGAGGAGGTGAGGCACGAGAGGAAACTGCTGGGGATCTTTTATTTTTGAATTCTTGTGAATGTTTACTTAGTTTCACTTTTTGGTTTTATTTGAGTCAGGAATAAGTATGAATCAGACATGAAGTTAGACTCACATCCGACAGTCTCCGTCCATAGGATGGAAACCTCTGTCCTCGGTATGGGCGCAGAAAGGCTCCTTGGCGTTGACTTCCATTCGCTCCCATTGGCAGGCAAATGCCTCAGTCACGCGGTATGTCTGCTCATGCACTTGGGGCTGGGGTCCCCAGCTCCTTCCTTTTTCCAGCTTCTTTGACCTTTGACCTTGCTGGTTTACTAGACTGCCTTCTCATTGATTCAGCTTCCGCTTCCAAAAATGGCCATCTCTCAGGTGCATAGATCTTATTCTCTAATTCTTTTTTCATACAAGCTGCAGGGTGATGATGGGAAGGGACCATGAATATCTGGCAGCACTGTGCAGGGTGCTACGTGAAAGGGGCGGAATGAGGGAGAGGGGATTGGCAGACCTCTCCTTATGGAAGAGAAAAGGGAAACAGTTTTGCATTGATCACTGTCATTGTCATTAGAAGTCAAGGAAAGTATATAGGTGCATATATTTGCATAAACATGCGCACACACACACAGGTAAACTTCTAGTCGTTGAAAATGTGATGAGATTTTACTATTTCCATACAGTTAATGTGTGTTCAGTGTTGTGGCAACTAAAAAGGGTTTAAATGTTCACTTATGGGATTTGCTTGTTACTTCAAACATCATCAGAAATACTCGAGTTCTTTTTGTGCATTGATAAATTCTTACAATCTCTTAGCTGGGTCCGCAGAGCACCGTGTGCGTCTTTGGTTCCAGGGTGGCGGGTCTGAGGAGTGAACCCACGATACCTCCTCACATGGTCTTTCCTGATTTGGGGCTCTTACACGCTCTCTTCTCTTTCTCCTTCTTGTCCTCTTGATATTCCTGTCTAACTCTGCTGTCCTAGTCTGCCTGGAGATACAGTATAAGAAAGAGAGAACAGCAGAGTGAACCCAAAGCAGCTGGGCTTCAGCAGAACACTAACTCCACTCACTCATCCTTGAAAACACTCCAGTGCCTTCCTTAGTGAGACCTGCAGAAACCAAAGTCTCAAGGCCCTTTGAAGTCCTTTCTGTCAATTCTAGTAACTCTGGAACCTGCAGGTCTGCTTCTCCTGTTTCCTTAATTATGGGTCCTATTTATGGCTCTTTTTCGAGTATGCATTTATTTTTTATTGTATTTTCATTGTATTGTGTGTTCTAGTGTGCTGTCATCCACAGTATAATTTTTGTTTTCCAGGGAGTGATGCTTGCTCTTTTTTTGGCAGTTAAGATGGAGGGCTGATCGGTCTAATTTCTCCCTGAGTGGCTGGCTTGTAGCTTTAATTAGATTGCATTCATCTGTGATTAACTCAGCCCCAACCCCAGTCCTCTGCCTTTTCTGTCCATCAGTATCTGAGCTGGGAAGGGGTTGGCTGCAGAAAGGTTTGCCTTTGTACTCCTTTTTAGCAGAGTCGCAGAACCTACCACAGTGAGAACCTAGGGACGTGCACCCACCTGGACTCCCGGGGTGGGGGGTGGTGGGAGGCACCTGCAGGCCGCAGGGAACTGACCTTGTGTTTGGGTGTCTTGCATCCTCCAGCCCCTCCTGCAGTCCTGGACTGTTGTGTGAAGCCCGGGCCTGGTTCCTGGCTGCTCTCTGTCTGTCACAGGTGTGCCCATTCCCACCCCAGGCGCCCACCCCAAGGGCATGTCCCTCTGGAATCCAGTTGGTCTTGTCTGCAGTAGCCCTGTAGAAAAGTGTGAATTTTTGTTGTGTCTGAGTTTTGTGTGTTGTTGCCATGGGCATGGAGACCTTCCACATGTTTTTATACCCTAAGCAAACATAGTAGTCAGTAAATTCTTTTACTATGGGGTGTTCAAAAGATCAAAGAAGTCAAATAGAAGTACCGAGTCAACTCCAGTATACTTAACTCCTGCAAAATTAGTTTTGAGTTTCTGGCAAGTGTTAATGCCTGTAAGTGTTAGAAAAGATTTTGTGTTTGCATGTTCCTGAAAAAGCTGTATTTGTGGAGGATTTAGGAAGGAGCTCTGGAAATCACTTTACAGGGAAAAATGTTTAAAACATAATCAGAATCATCGAGGGCAGGACCTTGCCAATTAACCACTTAAGGAATTTTATGGAGTTAATTTTTGTGTCAGACATAAAATAAATTTTAACTTCTGTGCAAATGAGAAATGCATGTAAGAGCCCATGCTAATTTTATTGCTTTGGAAGATCAGAGGAACCAGGCATAGAGACTGTGCCCTCAAGGAGCTTATGGACTGGGACACTCCTGGCACGCCTGTGAGAAATGTGCCGAGACATTCAGGCTCTCGAGCGCCTCACCTGATCACACGGGTCTGAGCGTCTATCTCCGGTATACCCACGCGCCCTGTCACTTTGTGCTTCTCACACGCTCTTTTCCTGTCACTCGCGATGTGTCATGCGACCCGTCCTAGTGCTTTCATAAACCTCCGCTCACACCCAGGCACAAGTGTCCTTAATAGGAAGGAGCCACTGAACACGGAGTACCAGCAGCAAAGGTACTCAAGTGTTTGGACTCTGTTAGGAATGATGTTTTGTAATTGTTATGCATGTTTATGGGTTTTGAGAATTTGTTTTCTCAGGCAATGTTTTGTGAGGTCGGCTGAAAAGCAAGCGGGACCCGAGTGTGAGTGTTAGTGTCAGGGAGCCATCTGATGCGGAGGTCACTGCGCACTCTCCCCCCTGCCTTTTTCCCTTCCTTTCTGAAGTACAGGGCTTGTCTCAGCAAAGGTATTCTGTGATCTCATTTATGTTTGAAAAGGTGAGCAAGGACAGCATTTTAAAAGAGAGGGAATGGGCACAGCTTAGAGGCCAAAAAAAAAAAAAACCCCTTTACAAGTCTGTTGTACTGGCCTTGACTTGATCCTGAGGTTTTAATCAACAAGGCATCACTGGAATGAAATGGAAAGGTCAAATTAGAGATTGTTGACAGCCAGGGAAGGCTTGATGTGAATGGAAATACACGTGAAGTTGGAAATGTATGTAGGTGGGTCTGTAGTCAGTCTGCCACGCTCTGTGGGACATGCTGACGTGGGATGAGGCTATGAGTGAATTAGTTGAAGTTTCCTGCTTCTGAGTTGTTCCGCATATACCAACCTAGTTAAGTTAGCCTTTGACCTTTTGTGTTGATAAAACTGGGAGATGAGGCCCAGAGGAGAGAATAGCAGTGTTTCACAGCTTGGGATTCCCAGGCTTTGAATTCTGCCCTCCACAGTTGCTAGCTGTGTGCCCTTGAGCACCGTGCCTAATACCAGCCTCAGGTTCCTTCCCTGGAAGGTAGGGATTAGTGGGATGTTCGAGGCAGCTCTCTCACCTGTGTATGGAGACATGGCCCAGTAGGGGTGGCTTCTCACGTTTGTTAAAGTCAGTGGTCTGCTTTTTGTGTGAGGTGTGATTTGAGGGCTGTTTCCATACATGAAGACTACTAAAGTTTTTAGGATGTGCTTTATTTCCTTTTGAGTCGTGGTCACTGTGAGGTGGTCAGGGTACCATGCTTCACGGTGGAGGAAGTGGAAGTCTGATGGCCTGGCCTCATCACCGAAAATGGCAGAGTGCAGCTGAGAGCCAGGGAGTTGGAAGTGCCTGTGGCCGGGTCACATTCTGTTGGATCAGGCACGGATGGTATATTTGGCGGTGAGCAGCGTCTATGCAGTTTGGTGGAGTCACCGCCCTCCTACCCAGGAAGCAGTGTCAGAAAGCCAGCCCCACAAGCCACCACCTGGGACAATAGCTATGCTTGGGTCTCCTCTCCCACCGTTGCCACGTGGCTTTCATGTCTTTGGAAGCCAAATAGTAGAAACCCAGAGGAGGGCAGTGCTTCTGTGTGAAGGAGGGCAGTGGAGGGAGGGGGCTGTGTGCGGGTGGTTAGGAATGCTCCTCCAGTTTCTCAGGTGACCCAGAGAAAGATGCTGGTTTTGTTAAAAAAGAGAAGCCAGAGGGGTCAAAAGGTAAAAAGAAAACTTTTACGAAGGGAGAGAGGAAAGGAGAAGTAGCTTTGGAGAAGGCCAGTTCAAGCCTCCCAATCAGTCAGTATTTCAGAAGAACCCGGTGCTCCTCCTGCCTAGGTGGTGTGTGCCTCATCCTCTCTGTCCACAGCTTTGTTTATATAGAGAAGGCAGATGCCCAGGAAACGGGCCAGCGCCAGCAGTTTATTAAAGCAGGTCCTGGCGGTGCTCGGGAGTAAGTGCCCCAGCTGGCATGCCAGCATCTTCCTGCAGGTACTCTTTCCAGCAAAGAGAAGGGGCTGTTCATGTTAGGAGCTCATCACCCAAAATTGGTACCGCTGGATGTAGTCATCTTTGAAAACTGGACATTCAGCTGTGGAATACTTCCACGTCCAGTGTTGCTCCTTCCTGACCGTTTCCAGATAATCAGAACCACACTGTTATGCCCAGTTGGCTAACACATGTTTGTTCAGTCTTTTTTTGCCTATTCAGTTCCTACAAATGCCCTTATCAGCGTCAAATAGTTACCAGGAGCCTCATTTCATGCCTCTTATGAAGCTGCTAAAGGGCTGTGTGACATCTCTGATTCTTAACTTCTTCTTCCCTGAAATGAGCAGGAGAGAGTAGATGAGCATGAATTGCCCACTTATTCACTTATATCTCCACAAATAGAAATGATTTGTGTGTCTCTTGTACAGGAATAGTCACCCCTGAGATCTCTTACAAGGTGGTGGGCACTGCTGTCTATTCCAGGGAAATGGCTCTTCCAAGGTCATCTGTTTAGCTGGGTTAAAGATCCCTAACTAAAAGGCTGTTCTGGTAATCCATTCTTCTCCTGAGGCAGCAGTGCCTTTTTCAAAATAAAAATATTTATATCTCATTCAGTTTCTCTTTCCCACCTATACTTGTCTTCTTGCCCCTGTTGTGACCGGTAGGAAACTTGGTACCTGTTGGCTCCTCCAGAGTGTGAATTGCAGGATGTCAGCGGTGAAGCCCAGGACGCAGTGGTTTACAGGAGAATCTTCCAGTGGCCAGGGCAGGATTGTGGAGAACTCTGTTTTCATAGTTAATAAATACAGATCAAACTTTGGCAGCAGTCCCAGGGCAGCTAAAAGTCATCTTCTTGCTATGCTTTTACTGAGACTCATTACTATGTAAATATAGAACAGGATTCCTTGAGATTCCTTTTATAACCCATCAGTTATAAAAGAGAATGGAATGAAACAGATGTTCCTGTAGAGGGTCACTTGGAATAGAAGGCTTTCAGTGGGAGTACCTGGTCTGTCAGCATGTGTTGGGCCAGTGTTTTATCTTTGATTAAAGTGGTTAGTTGGTGGGTGATTTTATGTAAGAAAGTGCCAGACCCAGACTTACCCAGGCACCGCCCCCTACCCCTCAGGTAACTGTGTTTCTGCCCAGGCTTCAGAGGAGGCCTTTTTCAGGTTCTGGGATTTGCTAACCTCTTTTCCGAGAGCACCTGCAGAGCTCCAGACATAAGACTTGAGAGGCACTGATGCCTAATTGCCTCCTAATGATCAGCAGTGTGGGGGCAGAGGGCACCTGAGCCATGCAGGTGAGCAGGTGGAAGTGCCGTCCTTGTGGAGTAGAAGCCCCACGGTGCGTGCGGCACTGGAGACATCAGGAATCCTTTGATGTTCTTGTCCGACTTCATGTGCTGCTCGTGCCCCTCATCCCCGTTCTCTGATTTTAGAGGGGGCTTGGTCAGCATAAGCAGGAAAGGAACCATTCTTGAGGTTAATGTAAATTCTCTGTGCGGAAAGAAAAGACTGGGTTGAGTTTGTGAATGAGATGAAGGCTCCCCTTTGCCTACCCATGCCTCACTTTGCAGAAAGTGAAACTGAGACACAGTATCTCCATTTCTTTGGATTTCCAGCTTGGGTAAAAGATGTGCAAATACTACATGGATTTTCTAACAGGAGGAACCTAGGTGAGGGCACAGTGATTGCATGGTCAAGCTGTGCTCAGAATTGCTGACTTTTCGCATGAGAAAGTGGAGAGAAGTTGCTTTTCCATGCTTCCCCATGGCCGGGATTGCTCCCGTCAGAGTGATGCTTTTCCCTCCTTGGTGGGTGGAGGGGGTCCTCACCCTGCTGTAATGTGGGGAAATAAGTGCACAGAAAATGACATGCGGAAAACTAACACTTTATTTCTGAGGTAGCTTTGGCCAAAACCCTGATTAGACTGCAGGTCCAGGAGAACCATTTTATTTAGGATGTGCTGGTTTGATGACCCGAGAATCCAGACTGCTCATGGTGTGTCCTGCTCGACCTGATTTCTCCCCCAAAACTGGAACGTTTGAGTGAAGCAGCAGGGTTCTCCACAGAGCAGGAGGGAAGCTCAGGGCATGGAGGCAGCGCCCAGCACCTGGCCTCGTGGGAGGAGATGCCAGGAGTCAGCGTGTGCCTCTCACTCACTCTCCCAAATGAGGCTGCGGGCAGTGTCCGTCTGATGGGGCTGTGACAGCTCTCTCATCTTCTTGGGGTAGAAGCCCTGACCCCAGTAGTCTTCGCAAGAGCAGGGTGTCCACAGGCAGATGTTAAGTTTTGCAGACATTACACAGGACTCTACTGTTCTCATTTATAATCTGCTGGGTATCCTAATGGATGTGACTTGTTTATTAAAATACTAATCTGAAGTGACATGGACTTCATCGCGCGCATTTAACCTTGGGTTAACACTCGGGGGTTACAATACCAATGCCTCCGGCAACCTCTATTTCGATAGCTCTTCATAGTTTGCAAAATGTTCTTCTGTGTACAGAACCTCAGATGATCCTAACAATAGAGCCCTTGGGTAATCACTATTTGAAAACAAAACAACACAATCAAGACACTGCTCTCTGGATATTTCTATTACAAGTTGATATTTGAAATGGCTTCATTCTTGAAAAGTTCTCATAATTGGTTATTATTTTCCAGTGGGATAAACTTAGACTGGAGGAATTAATACATTTATTTGGAACGGACTTGGCTTAGGTTTTCCCCTCAGTGTTATCATTGTGGTGAGGCACGCCTTATCTTTTGCAGAGGAGAACTTGGTGAGAGTTCATTGCTCATATCAGCCATGCATTGTATATTATTCAGATGCTGTTTTTTGCACCTAACGCAAATGGAAGAATGAGCAGAGACCATCGTTCCTTTGTGTGCTCATCTCTTAATGAAGAGAGACATTTCTCAGAAGATTTTTTAAACAATATGTCATTGGACTCCAGCTGGAATGATTTAATTGCTTTTGGATTCACACTGGGGGCATGTTGTGTAAGGGCCTCAAAGCAGCCATGTGGGTGAGTTCACCACGACTCTGCTCTGCGGTTGCCTCAGAGGTATTCAGCTCTCTGGTTGGTGACTGCTGGCACACGGTTGAGCTGCCCTCACACTGACGGGTGCTTCCTCCCGTGACTGATGTGCTCATGGAGGACTCACCACCTTTCTTTAACCTCTGGCTGCTCCATTTTTGTCTCTTCTTGAGGCAAGTGAATATTCCAAAAAGTTGGAAAAGGGGCTGGGAGCATGTTTTAAGAGCAGTAGTTGATGTAGTCGACTTAAAATTGTTACTAACCGTCACCCACTTCTCATTTGGGGCGCTCAGCATAGTGGTTGGTAGCATGGTGCTGCCTCGCGTCTTCCTATTTGTGGCTTCAACCTTCCTGTGTTTCACCTTTATCGTTAAAGAAGAGATAATAGGAGTGCCTCTTTCATTGCTTTTTTGTGAGCGCTAAATGAGTTAATATGTGTGTGTGTTTATGCGATACACCTATAAAATATGAAATGTGGCTGGTAGAAAACACCGTATTATTGGCTGTTACTCAT
Organism: Manis javanica; assembly: GCF_040802235.1. NCBI lineage: Eukaryota > Metazoa > Chordata > Mammalia > Pholidota > Manidae > Manis > Manis javanica. Next base: position 68,099,361 of record NC_133171.1, on the reverse strand, counting down.
TCATTAACGCCACATGTAATTGAAAAGATCTGCAGCCTGGACAGCCTTGCAACTGAAAAGAGAATCCTGGAAAGTTAGCCTGATTAAGTGCCTGGCACACAGTGAGGGCTTCTCAGAGGTGACTGTGACCACTGAGTGTGCCATTATTCACCTGAACCAGAGTGAGCTGTTTCAGGTATGGTAGAAGGTCCCCAGTAACTCCTACCACCAGTGTAATCAGCCCACCTGTTGCTGCCCCTTTTCCTCAAGCATGTGGTTTGCAGCCCACATGGGACCTTAGGATGCAGACACACACTTGGAGCAGCGGCTTCCAGCGTGAGCGTGTTAGAGCCCTTCTCCCCTAGGGCACGATGTGCCCAAGATTACAGAGACAGTCGCCAGGAGATGTGCCTGGTGGTGGAAGGGAGGGAAGCTCCTGGCTCAGATGTGTCTTCTTAACCAGGTGTCAGCAGGCCAGCCAGTTACTTACCACTTTAAGCCTCACTTTCCCTGTTTGTAAAACGGTGATACCACCAGCTTTTCCCAATAGAGTCTGGGGCAGGGGAGGATGGGAAGTGGCTGGGCTGCTAAAGGGCATAGGGGTTCATTTTGGGGCAATGAAAACATTTTAAACTTACATTATGGTAATGGTTGTACAACGCTGTGAATATACAAATCCATTGGATTGTATACTTAAATGTGTGAATTACATGATGTCTGAATTACATCTTATTAAGATAAAAAAAAATCGATGAGTCATGAATGAGTGGCAGATGCACAGTGGCTGGCATGTGGTGGGTTCTCAAAAAGCGGAGGCTGGACACCGTCCTGTTACTGGCCTTAAGCCCCAAGACTGAAGAAATTAATATAATTATTTTCAGAGTTTTTAATCAGTTTTGTGGTTTATGTGTTACTTTGTTTTGCAGGGAATATGTTTATATCCTATATATTGTGAATTGAGTTGTTGAGCTGTTTGCCAAACTCCTCAGTATTTAACATTTTCTGCTAAATTAATCTGGCCTGTCTTAAGAGGGGGTCTTTAGTCACTTGGGAAATTGGGCTTTTCCCAGAGACTACAATGTGATAGAGAATTTTTAATGGTCCTTTGTTTCCTGGCTGGAGGGGCATGTAATAAAGCAATGAATAGATCCAAGATACTTATTTTGAGAACCTTGACAATGATCCTTATTACAATGTAAATATTTCTGTGTTTAGTTTTTCTGCATTAGTATCTTTATTCTGAAATTACCAGTCTTTATAATTTGTGTAATTGATTGCATGTATGGGGTGCCTTACAGTTTAACTCCCATGTGCATTTTCAAGGCGTCGCTGCTAGTATGTCCTGAGTAGTTGCAAGTTCCTTGTTCAGATCTAAAGGTCAGCCAGAAACCTCAGTGCTTATTCAGGTATGGCTGGCCTTAAGGAATTTATCTCTGTGAATATAGGGTTTTTTGAAACCCTGAACTGCAGAATGTTCATTTGGTCCTCAAGTTTGCCCCCTTCCGAGCATCATCAATAGTTCTGTGCTCTTTGTCTTGTTCCCTGAGAGTGATAAAGCATGAAATCCCCTTCAGCCCACTGCCCGATGTCCCAAAGGGCCATTTGCTCAGACGGTCCTCTCCTGACCCCCCTGGCATGTGGGAGAATACAAATGCCTCAGAGCCGACTGCTCTGGGTGCAGGCCAAAGGGCTAGTCAGCGTCGGGCTGGTGGTCTCATCCCTTCCTAGCTCCTCTGGGGGGCCAAGCGGGCCTAGGAACCATTTTTCTGTAACAAAAACCATTCATCCTGATCTATAGTCTTTCTGTTGTGCTAACCTTCATATTCTCATAAAGGTCATATGGCCTTTTAAACTTTAGTATTAGGAGTTATTAGGAACATATGTAAGAAACATGTTTAAATGACAGATCTGTCCATCTGTGTTAATTTACACCACTGCATATAATACATTCATGTTTTTAGATCTTGAAACAGTGGCGACCAAATTGTGATTGAAAAAAACATTCTGTGACTTAACAGAATTTAAGTTCTTACATAAAAAAGAAAATTCAGTTTGCTTTGGAAATCCTCTTAAACCATTTTCTTTCCTGTTGATATTTAATCAGTGATAGGGTTTCATTGTGTGGAAATCCCAGAGGGCTTTGTTGCACAGACCCCTAAGCCAGCGGGGCTTGCTCTTGATGTGGATGCTGCGGCAGGGCGGCAGGTGTCACACCTTGCATTTCAGTTGGATGTTGGTCCCCAGTGTGGGTGTGCCACGCTGAGATTGTTGTGGGACTTTTGCTGTCCTAAACACATCTTCCCTGCGTCCCCTCGTTTTACACCTGAACGCTGTAGCTAGTTAGTGGAACTGTTTAGCCAGGGCAAACCAGGTTACAGTGCTCACCCACATGCTGTATTAAAATCCTTATAAACTGTCAGCACAAGGTTGGCAGACATTCCATTGTTTTTAGACAATAGTGACTCAAAGTTGAACTGACTCCAGGGAGCAAGTATGGCTTTTGTACAGTGACAAGGATTTAATGCCAGCCAATTGATGGAGTCTGTCTTCCCCAAGTCAGGACTCCTTGTAATGACATGAAGCTTGCATTTAAATACCCGGCTTGAGACCAGGAACTTGGCATGCTTCTCTTTTCCTTTCCGCAACACATTTTTATTTCTTTATGGTGATTCTTTTTTTTTTCTTTGGTCCCTTCGATTGATTTTGGGTGTTGGGCAGGGAGGGAGCAGGTCTCACTTTGCGTTAAGTTTGGAGATGGTCATGGGCCTTGTGTCCATTCTTCCCTTCTTGTCCTTGTGTTGTCTGCTAGCAGACATTTTAGCACAGCTCTCTGCAGTGGCTCTTGAACGTAAGTTCACTTTCAAGGAGGTGAAGGCTTCAGAACCCCATTAGCCTAGGGCAGACACTGAGTCATCTCAAGATAGGTAATTTTTTTCCTACTCACCTAATAAAAAAAATCAACAGGATTTTCTTCGGGTGTTCAGATGAGGTGTCTTTACAAGCACAAATAATGAGCATGCTTGGGCATCTGGATATGGGAAGGGCATGGAGACAGGCCGAAGGGGATGCCTGGCCTGGCTTTGTCAGCTCTGTTCAAAGGGAATTACTGCTTTCAGATGGGAGGCCTGTCTTCCCCATTGCGGCAGGAGCTTTTAAAAAGATAACCTTCCTATGTTTACATAACTCCTTTTTCCGAAGAACACAAAGCATTTTGTATACATTACTTAAAACACAGAAGTGATTCTTGGAGGGCAGATAAAGGGGGGTAGCTGGTTTGTAGTTTAGGGAATTGAGGCACAGATGTATTCAGTCATCTTGGAACTAGAAATTGAAACCAGGCTATACACTCCTATAAGAGTCCATGAATGTAGTGAAGGGTTGAAAGGCCTTCTGATGGGTTTTTCATAGACTGTCCTATGGACCTCGCCAGGAATCTTGCTGGCAACTAGCTGTGTGAACTGAACTTACACGGGGAACTTCGTTAAGTACAAACTCCCTGGAGCATAAATGTGAGTTCTTCCTTGGAAATGCTGCTTTCTACCTGTCAAATGATCATGGCATTGCTGTTCAAGATGTTTCTACAGTAACTTCTCTTGCCCATTTCTTTGTCACACCTTTTGGGAATAAATCTTATCTTCTCTGGCATGAAGTGGCCCTGAATCAAAATATCAGCCTTCAGATTTAAAGATTTTGCTTGCTGTGGTGTGAAAACACTTGTTTATAAGCCATTTAACTTTCAGAGTCTGTGTATACAGATCAATATATGTGTCCCTGTTCATTAATGCAAAGTTATTTGTATCTGAATATAATACAATTTCCTAATAGGGTTCACTGCGGTGAATGCTTTTCTTTTTCCCCCTAAAGGAGCGCAATTACTCCTTTTAATTGGGGACATGTGTGGAGGTCCTCCATGCATCTAACTTTCTCTTTCTGTCTCCTGTGTTCACAGGATTTGTTCTTTCCCTATGAGGTGCATGTTTTTTTCCTTCCGCCTTCTCTCTCCTTCTCAAGAATCTTACAAATTAAGACAAAAGATAATTACTTGGAGGGGTAAAACTGGCAGGTTCCCACGACACTTAAAATTAATGAGCTGTTGAGAACAAAATATACCTCATCACTGGCCCCTGTGGTCCCCACCCCGCCCCCCTTGCCCCTTTCTTCCCATTTAACACAAGATTTGACTTTTGGCTGCGTTTGCCATTTGGCGCTATTTTGCTGCTGTAAATAGCAAGGTGGCTACAGACAGTGGATTCATTTGAAAACTATCTGTTTGTTTGCAAATCAAAGTTAATTTCATTCCATTTTAAAATTCTCATATTTTTGGAAGCTTTCTCCTTTTCCGATGATCTGATGAAAATAGTTTTCAGTAAAACCGCATGCTGTGGTTCACAGAGCAGCCACATTGGTTTATTGTGCTGACGGCACACGCTGCCCTCTCACTCCAGATCCGCCTCTATGTCTGTCGTCAAGGTGCCCCACGGCTTGCCTTCGATTTGCTGGGCTTTGCTTTCCAGAATATTTTCCTGAGGAGTCACTTTGGTGGTGGTGAAAACCCCTCCAGGGTGCGGCAGTAGAACCAGAGCTCTGAATTCCATTCCAGGTACGGATAATGCTGATGAAGGATCTGGTTTTCTGCGGATCTCAGAAAGATCTTGCTGGCTTACCACAGCACTCCTCTGAGTGAATTGCCTTCAAGCCCAGTTCAGCTGGCCTTGTCCCATGGTTCACTTGCAAAGGAATGACCTAGACCCGTGGGCACTGGGGCCCTGCTACCGGTATGGCATTGAGCCCTTCAGAAGTAGTGTAGTGTGGTGATCCTAACAACTTAACCCTTACCCAAAGCTCACTTCATGCCCCGCAAAGCCCCAGTCTAGGTTAATATCTTCTCACTGAATCCTCGGAGCAACCCTAAGAAACTGAAGCTTGAACCCCAGCCCAAGGTCAAATAGTTATTAGCAATGATTCTTCTGGATTCAAATTTAGGTAGCTTCATCTCAGAGCCTGAGCCTTTCCGGGATCTGAACAGGGTCCGGCAAAGCCTGGGGCGGCCGTGATGTGACTGGCCCACTGGTGTCAGGCTGTTTGGTCACAAGACCCCTTTCTACTCTTAACAATTACTGAGGGACCCCAGAAAGCTTTTATTAATGTGGATTGTGTTCACTGATGTTTGCCATATTATAATTAAACCTGAGGAAATTTGAAAATATTTATTCATTTAAAAATAACACAATGTAACATTTTAATGAAAAGTAAACCACATGCCAACCCCCAGAACTTAACAGGTGAGAAAATTGTGTTGTTTTATACTTTTTGCAAATTTCTTTAATGCCTGGCTTGGAAGACAGCTAGATTCTTCTGCATTTGGTCCCTTGTAGTTGTATAGCTTTAGTTGGCTTATATGAAGAAAATTAGTCTCACAGAAATAGGTAGTTGGAATAGGGAGGAGCCTTGGTGGATGATTTCTTTTGATATCACACCTAGACTCAACTTATGGTAGTTTCTTTAAGGTCGGTTGTTAATGGGAATCTGAGCCCTTAGGTGAACCTTTTAGGCTCCACTACATTACAGCCCATCAGTTTACCTGTCACCGGAAGTGGATCTCTTACATGCACAAGTTTGTAATGCCCAGTATTGACCATCTGAAAGTAATGGTTCACTGAGTTATGTACCACTTCCAATGGTTGGCACCTTTCATTCCATCGTATCAAAGAATCCCACATCTCCACTGACCTCATAAAAAAAACTCTTTGTTGTAAGGGTGTCGATACAGATTTTCCAAAATTGTAGTTTTTTGCTTGAAATTGTGAATTTTATCATTGGCAGCGAAAACTATTAGTTATTTTCCTTGATGGGCTTACTTCATTCCTTTTTGAGCAAATGGCCAACAAATAACCACACCAGCCCTTCTTTCAAATAAAAAATAGCATTTCATGAACAGGCAGCTCACTTGAAACTTCATTGACCACACAGAGCTTTTTCCCTAGAAACAGTCGTTGGACTTTGGTGTGCAGGAAAGGGGTTTCTGTATAGTGACTGCTTTGTCACACAAGTATGTATATGTACTCAATGGTGGAGTTCAATTCTCTTAGCGATTCATACTGCTTTATCAGATACTGCTAGCTTGGGTATGATTGATGGTCCCTGACAGTGTGTGGCTAGTTAACGCTTCGAGTAAACCAGCCATTTGAAGCTTCCCATTTTCTCTGAGAGTATCCAGTAGAGCCTTACAGAACACATCATATACCATATTTTGGTGTGGCATGTTTAGTTCAGTAATGGAAATTTATTTAGACTCTGTAGTCACTGGTGCTGGGACATAGAGATGAAGGCTCACATTCAGTACAGACATGGAAAATGTCAGTCTCTTTGTGATACCATGTACAAAGTAATAAGTGGACTAGAGTAAATCTAAGCAATAGAGTCAGAAAGCAATTAGGAGGAAACTTAATATTTTGCCATTTGAAAATACAGGAGGGCTTTCTAAGCATTAAAGCAAAGAAAGACATTTCACAAAATGGGCTAACAGATTTAGTGCACAACAGATGGAAAAGCAAATGACAAGGCAATTGCAACCTGTAAGGCAAAATATAAATTTTAAGGATGCTTACAGAGGGTGGTGAAAGAGAAAGTGTTGAAGACAGTGTGGCTGCGCTACTGGAGGTAGGTGCAGGGTAGCTGCTGAGCCCTCCCAGGGGCGGGAGGTGTGGATAGTTTGATTTCTGCTTCCAGCTGGCAGGAAGTGATTTCACTTCAAAAGGGAAGAAGTTTCTCTTTGTTAGCTGCCTGGAAAGGTGGGGAATTATGCAGGTCCCAGCCGGGTGGGCGTGGCCTGGAGCAAGGCGCACGTTGGGTAGGAGGACACAGTGGCCTTTTAAGGCTCCCTCTGTCAGGAAACGCACCGGAGCCCTTTTTAAATGATGGCTTAGGGGCTCACTTAGCTTCTCCCAGCTGTTCTGCTTAAAGCTCATGAGGGCCACAGACTGCGCACAGTGTGAGGAGGAGGGACCTGTGGGTGCGAGAGGAAGAGACCTGAGAGCGGGCCGTACCTGACAAGGCTGTCTAGGTTTGCAGGTCCTCTGTGGCACAGAGACAGCAAAGTAATTGCAGTTTACTGGAAAAATCCTGCACATCACTGTTCTCTTTGGGAAACCCCAAATGGGTGGGATCCAGTGTGCACATTGGGAATCGGCACTGAACCCCTAGGGATCAGGGAGGGGAGGGTGGGCTTGGGAGGCAGGTGGGCAGCCTAGCCTGGGTGAGGCTCTTACTGTCTCCACACCTGCAGGCTTCCTCTGTAAAGCAGACATGCTGCTAATGCCCTGTCCCTTCGGACTCAAAGGCTGAGTGCATGTCACAGCGTCAGCAGGGTTCCCCTGGCTCACGGTGAGCATGTAATACATGTTAGCTATTCATTACTGTGGGGCTTCTGGAATGGAAAGGGGCTGCCGCACAGCTCTGGTGCCACCCTGCTCCTCCTCTGTGGTCAGCGAGGGCTAGGGAAGGCCGCTGGGGTTCTGACCCACAGCCGTCAGCAGATCTATAGCCTCAAAACACTTCACTTCAAATCTGAGAAATATTATTTTATTCTAGAGATTGTCTGTCTCTTTATATACGGGTGGTGCTGCTCTTGGGATGTGACTGTGGTTGTGTTCATTCATTCTAATTCTTTCTTTTTGTTTAAGGCCTGATGTTTATTTTCCCGAAGGCTGTGGGGTTTGTTTACAGGGATTTTTTTTAAATGGATTTTTCAATTGTTTTCAACCAAAGCAGATAATTCTTAGTATGTTTATATATATGTTTTGGTCTCTCACTCAGTGTTCAGGATTACTCCTGTGCTTGGCATTTGGGTGGTGGCTTTGTTCTGACGTGGGGATGATCTCAAGAGAGTGAGATTTGCAGGTTGCCCAGACAGAATGCTTTCCTTTTATCCTCCCCTTGGTATTAGTAACCGAGGTCACATAGCACATACTCACTGTGGTGACTGCCTTCTTCTTTCTCCTTCCCTTCTAGTTTTCAATGGTTCCAGCAGGTCATCACGGGAGAAAGAACCTGTTCAAAAACACAAAAGCAAGGAAGCCACACTGGGGAAGGAGAAGCCCAGCGACCCCCGGGCTGACAGCCGGAGGGAGCAGGCTCCAGCGATCCCCACCCCGGCGGCCCCTGCCACAGGCTCCTCGGCCAAGGGGCTCACTGCTAACCACCACTACCACCCTCTGCATCGGTCGGCTCAGGACTTACGTAAACAGGTAAAGCCTGGCCTGACACACAGGTGCCTGTGGTCTGGCCCAGAGGGTGCCTGCCTGCCCTCCAGGTGCCATCGCCCCATTTGCCAAGGTTAAGTGAGGGGAAGTGTGAGTAGTAACTTCAAGAAGGCTGTGCATAGAGGGCTCAGAAAGTAAGTAGGAAGGTGCTGCTCAGAGGTGAGATGGGGACAGAGAAACCTTGTCCTTGCACAGAGGAGGCATGTTCCTCCCATCTCCAAGAGGACCCGTCAGCTGTGCCATTGGTGGAATTGCATTTATCCTGCAGGGTGCCACAGTTGCCAGCACCATGCTCTGCTGACTCTTACGTATTGGAGGAGGGATTGGGATGGTGGGGTGGGAACTTGCCTCCTCTGCTGCCCCTTGTCTGTCCCCTGATCCCTGGGCAACACATGAGTCCCAGGGGAATATGGGTTGTCATCTCAGGTTGGGCTGAAAGCGGGTAAGTTACACCTTGAAATGGGCCTGCAGACTGCCTGGCGCTGGCAGCAGGCACTCCCGGACAATCTGTTCCTACTGTGACAAGTGAGCATTTCCACCAGGACTGCCGAAGGGAAGACTTGCATGGGCGCACGCACCACCGTCTCTGTGTGATGCAGTGTGGTGCATCTCGGCTCTACCTTAGGTGCACCGTGCCCACCCTGCCCTCTGCCACATTTCAGGGTCAGATTAGAAATAGACTGGGTGGGGTCCCTTGTGGGTGTCCTCAGCCATTGTCATTGTCACAGTGCTCTTGTCTTGGGACAAGGATTTCTCAGGACCTGGGAGGAAGAAAGTAGGCACACAGTGAAGGGCTGGCTCGCCTAGGTGGGGTGGCATTTCCTTGACCTCTGCTCCTGTCCTCGCTCCATTATAAAGTCAGTGAGCCACAGGGCCCACAGAGGGGGGTCTCTTCATTGGGAATTTTATAACAGAGTTAAAACCTACCCTGGAGTAGACCAGAGACTTTAATCTTTAAAGATTGATTCAGGGCGAGGTACATAAAGGTTGAATGAAGAGACATTTTACTGCTAGTGTTCCAGAAAGACCTAAAGCTGGTCATTGTGTGAAAGCAGTGGAATCCCTCCTTTGGTTCAGTTGTTACCCATGATCTCTCTCATTCCTGATACCATTAGAAAATTTTCTGTCATTATGGGACCATATTCATAACCCTACACAGCAAGTGGTTGTACACGTGCATGTTTTGGTCTTAACCTTTAGCTTTCAAATATTAACTCATCCCTTCCCCAGGTGTATGAGGCAAGGATCCTCCTCATACTTCAGTTTCCGCAGTCCTTACAGATCCACTTTGTCCTTTGCAGTGCTTACTTGAGGTTAAACTAGTGGTTTTGAGCTTATTTTAACCATTGCCTGCTCTTCCTGAAGCACAGACCACATGGTTTTCCTGGAGAGAACAGCTGAGCGTGAATGTGGAATTGGCCTCCAGAGTGCTGGGTGCCTGAATCTCAGGACCAAGAGGCACAAGGCAGATGGCGCAGAGTACCATGGGAGAAATCTCCCCACTCCATTTCCAAAACGCTGCCTGATGTGCACTTGGTGCAGACCTCTCCTGCAGAGGTTTGGCTTGTGAAAGAAAACAATTACAATGGGTATTGGAGAGAGCACCCATGTGGGGGTGGGAACCAAGCACTTTTAAGGGGCGAGAAATGAGCACAGTTGGAGTAAGAGTTGAGGAGAGCAGAAAACACCCTTGTCCTGGAGGTGCCCCTGTCCTGCTTGCCCCATGGCGTGTGCTGTGGCCTGTTGCACACGAAGCTTCAGAGTTGAAGGAGAGATCCGGGGTGCCCCATTCAGCAGGCCCCTGTCATAGGTGACCGCAGGAGCCTGACCTGGCCTCCTTGTTCAGTTCAGCGTCTGAGCAGGGTGGGTGAGTGCACAGGTTCGCGGGCGTCTCCGCTCCATCCCTGTCCCCTGCCCCTCCCTGACTCCCTCCTGCCTTCCTTTCTGCCCTGTGTGATCAACCCAGATGGGATGGCCGGGGCTGTCCAGTTCTGGTTGGCTCTGACCATGACTTTTACACCTTGACATACAGGATATCTAGTCTTTCTAGGCCCTCTTGCTCATTTGGAGCCAATCATGTCAACTCCTCTCACGGGGATACTGTCAGAAATGAAAGGTTATTCTGAAACCATCAAACCCTATTAGTTAAGCACTCTGAAAATAAGGTCAATAAAAGCAGATTGTAGATTGCTTCGTAACCTCCTGGTGCAAATGACTAGGCTTCAGCCTTTCATCTTTTCACCTGCTTAAAAGATAGGGCCCAGAGGATACTCTGTTCTTCAATTTCAAATATGATCATTTTTTTATGTTGCCTAAAAAGAGAGGATGAATGAAATCAGGTGAAATGCTGATGGGTGGGATGAAGGGATTCAGCGCTTTAAAGGGCACTGCAGAGAGGTGACTCCACCCTCTTCACTGTGATGCATTTGGAGACTGATAAATCACGTTTTTAACTGACACCACCCCTTCGCCTGTTACCTTGCACATTGCTGTGTGATCCATGCTTTGTGTTCATGCCCTAGATGCCGAGACTTAAAGCACATAAATATGTACTTCACCCATGCCTTTTCTTGGTGGGAGGGGCCTTGCAGCCCTTGAGCCTTTAGAACACAAAGGTGCTGTCCATCGTGGGATGCACACATATGTACACCAGCCCTGGAATTGTCAGAGGGCAATGACTGCCCCTGGGTAATAATCTGCATGTGTCATTGGTATCTGACAACAAATCCTTAAAACAGTACTTCAGTTTAGATGCCATAAAAGACAGTAACAGATTTAGGATGGTAAAACAATGAGCTGGCTCCCAGAGAGTTTGGAAATGTTAGTTTTCCAAGAGTATCTTGAAGTTTTTACTTGTATAGCCTTTTGTGTGCTCGGTAAGCCAGGATGTGGACTGTCAGGCTGTGCTGAACGTGGTCACCCATCTGTTCTTACTGTGCTGAGGCTGAGCTGTAGCATGAAGAAGGAAATTACCACTTTGCATGGGCAGCCAACAGACACGCTTGGCCAGAAGATCTGCTGAGCTGTGTCACCTTTGCAGGATAGGTTTTCACAATAAACATACAAGAGTTGCTGCAAAGGCGTGGCCTTGTAAGAGTCAGAGCGAAGTTCTTTGAAGCTCTGCTCAAACCAAACAGCTGGGAATGCACTTTTAAATGAAAATGAACGTCAGAGAGAAACGTCAAAATGTGGTTTTGTCTCAGACAGTTAAGCTCCTGGTCAGGGCATGCTTGTAGTTTTAAGAGGCATCTATGTGTTGTGTGGTAACTGTGACTCCGTGAGGTTGCCAGAAGTGGGGGCAGATGTTATAAAAAGATGTAAGATGTAGGGTCTTCCACCAGCATCCAGGTCTTCCTTTGTGAGAGCGGGGCTAGACGTCAGCCTAGCCCTGCACCTTCCTCTAACAAAGGGGCCTGCCACACCAGCAGGCCTTCCCCCACTTCCGCAACTCACTGGAGTTCTGGCCATGCCTGTCCAGGGGACTTCTCGTCACTTTAGGCTTCTTTGTTTTTTAATTCAGGTTTTTAAGGCCAGAGGGACTGTCCCCAGCCAACAGATGTTTCTTGGGAGTTCCCTGGCAGCTCTTCTGGGTTCCAAAAAGATAGGCAGAGGCATCAACTCAATTGCTCCCCCTGGTGGGAAGTAAGAGCTTGACAGTTGAATTTCTGGATGAACTGAGGGCAGCTGCTTTGATTGGGATGGTTGCTATAAAACCTCATAGCTGTGTACCTGGAGTAACTTGAGCTACAGGTGATGAGTGGGTGGTGGTGGGCCACCGAGAACAAGTTGCCGACACCCTGCTTCCAGGAGAACTGGGTGAGAATTGGGAGAGTGGGTTGTAAAGTGAGAAGTCCATACCAGAGCAGAAAGAAGAAGTAACTCTTGAAGAGATGTAAAATTTTTCAGCCAAAGTGTTTCTGTTGTGCATTGGAGGGTTCTGCCATCGGCCATCTTTGTGTTAATTATCTAGTGACTTAAAATTATCTCTCTCCTGTGCTCAGTGTGAACACTTTCCTGGGATGTACGACAGTGACATCAGAGCTGAGCTGGCTGAGTGACCTGGGTGTTCCGTTATGTGGAAACTAGGTGTTTGGTTCTGTTTGCCAGGGTGGTGGTTGGGGGGAGGCCCTCAGAGGCACAGTAAAGCTATGCTTCCCTCCATTTCTTTGTTTTCACTGGTACCAGTTGAACACTGGCCTCCTAGACACAAGTGCAGGCCGAGGAATAGGAACCTGTGTGTTAGGTAGGTGGAGCCTGGGTTCTTAGTTCTGTCTTGACCCTCCCTTTAGGACATGTGGCTTGGCTGGTGGGACAGACTGGTTCCTGGGTTAGCTTGTCAGCAGCATGACAGCCTGTCTCGGTAGGCACAAAATGCGGGTGCCCTGGGTGGGCTGAGGGTTGAGATGAGGGGATACAGTCAGTGAAGCATGCCCTTCCCAGGCTTTGTAATGCATAGCTCTCTGAAGTTCATTGTTCTAAAGGGTTTTGGGGGAATACATTTATAGTCTTTGAGCTTGTTGCATGGATATGTGAGTATAAGATTTGAGTGGACCTTATGCAGGTAAACTGTTAAAACAGTGAGGAGGAAAATGAACAGTTGCTCTTTCTTCTGATGAACAAGGCAGTTGGCTGCACATCTTGGCAGTCAGCCAGTATTTAAGTTCACAGAAATAAGTTTATTTTGTCCCTGTGAGACAGGAAGGTGATTTTTTGCCATTGAAGGTAATGAAATGCAGAAAACGTGCCTCCTTGTAACCCAGTGAGCCAGAGGTCAGATGCCCCTGAGGAAGCTGGTGTGGTGGGCTCATGGGCTCCTACTTTGTTGGAGGTACTGAGATGAGCAGCCCTGGGCTCTCGGTCTTTCACAGGCGAACAGTTGTGTTGGGGAAGGTCAGAGCCAAACCATCACCGATCCTTGCTCTGTCCTTACTGATTAGTTCAGAATCTGGGGCCTGAGTCTGTGACATAAGCATGACTTGCGGCTTGCCCAGGAAATTCTCGGATCCCGGCTTTGAGAAGCATTGGACATACACCTGTGCAGGACATGTCGGCCGACAGCTGAACTGTTGGTAGGAGATGGTGGTGTGAGCACCATCCAGTGGTTGCCATTTTCACAGGTGATTCCTCATCCTCAGGATCAAACAAAGCATAGTATGTAGTTACAGGGGACCTGCAGGAAGGGATGGAACAGGTTGCAATGCAGTAGGAATGGATAACCAAAGATTGAGGGCCTAAGGCGGTGCTTTCTTCTGCTTCCTGGGAAATGGAGTCCTTTTCTTCAGTTTAGGTCCTGAGGCCTTTCTAGTGTGTTGATGATGGAAAAATCTCCTCAGGAGTCCAGCAGATTTTACTGTTTGCGTTTTTCTAAGAGGTTTGTTTTGTTTTTAACCAATGGATGTATTTGACAGAACAATTAAAAATTAGAGGTATCTACATCCCTCACCTTGCCCCTATTCCAAATTAGTGGTACTTACCATAGAACATTTGTCTTTGGCCCTGTACCCGGTTTTACACATTTGTTTTTAACTTACAGTTGCCAGGCTGTTAGCTTTTGTTTTCATTTTATAAATCTCCCATTCTTTATTCCAGACTCCTCTCTCTTCCACTGGATCCAGTCAGTCCTGCTTCCTCATAGGGTGGTAAGCAGTGCTGGGTCCAGGCTGTAATTCCTGGGCTTTCTTGGTAGCCGCCTCAGTGGTGCCTGGGAGCCCCCAGTAGTCAAGACTGGCTCATCAGAAATTGGATTCACTGAATGTCCCAGGATTGGGTTATGGAACACAAACTCTACAAGAATCTTGATTGGACTGCATGAAATTTGTGGCATATAAAGAAATACAGGTCTCAGTGGCTTCTTTCCTTTTCCCATTTCAGAACCTTCTACTGATAACTTCGAGAACCACTGAAGCAAACTATGTCCCTAGGTCAGCCTCAGCATCACCAGGGAACTTGTTAGAAATACAAGTATTCGAGCCCCATCCCAGACCTACTGGATGAGAAACTTGGGGTTGAGGCGCGGGGCAGTGATCTGATTTGACTAGCCTTCCAGAGGTTTCTGAGAACTGCTGGTTTGGTATATACCTACAGAAAAGTTTGATTTTTGTTTTTGTGTTTCTTTTCCCCACTTGGCTCATTGCTGTTTCTAGGCTAGGGCCAGGGGCACTTCAGGGCCACAGAGACTCAGGCCCTGTGGCCTGGAAACCTGACTCTTGGTGGCGGGACAGCTGCACAGTACGGAGTAGCGGTGGGTGATGGCAGGAGCCGGTGGGTTTTAGCTGCCATCTCTGCCTGGCATGAGGATGGAGGCACGTTTTGCATGACTGCATCTGGTCAGTCAGCTTTGCTGACTTGGGAGCTCAGCTCCCCCTCCCCTCAGTCACCTCCTGCTCAGAGATTATCACTGAGACAAGGAGGCTGTTATTTCTATTTCCCAGTAACTGTAATTTTTAGTCTGCCTCTTGGAAGTGGTGGTGCTTACGAACTTGCAGTCCCTGTTTTTGAACTCATGTTGCAGATGAGAAATTGATGACCCAGATGTTAAATGACATGTCAAAGGCCACTGGGAGGCAGAGGTGAGGCGACATCCACTCCAAACCAGCTGGCCCAGCAACTGCTCCCACGTGGGCACCTTATCAGTCTTTGGGAGTTAATGCATCTCTGGTCTCCACCACGTCATTGTTTGGTTTCTCTTCAAAAGCGAGAGTGACTGTGTCCTGAAATTGATGTAGTGATGTAAGATGGCGTGTGCACAGACTGCTTCCCTAGTTCCCGGAAGCCCCCATGTAGGAGTTTGTTGGGGGGTGTGGGTGGGGGCGGGGGTGGAGGGAGGACTAGGAGCTGCTTGTGCAGAAGGGCATTAGGTGTGTTTTGCTTCACCGGAGAGGTTAGGTGCATCCTGTAAGGTGCTGTGTTGGGCCATCTCAAAGGTGAGGCCGAGGCAGGCAGACGCAGCATTGGCAGCCACACCCCCGGGCATGCAACCTGCTCGGAGTTGGACCGCATGAGTGTTCTTGTTCTTTCTGTAGTTTTTTTGTTCCGTTCTTTTTTTAAACACATAGATTTAAAAGGTCAGTGGGCAGATCATGCTTTTATGTGGAGTGAACAAAGAATAGCAGATATGTCTTTTCCCAGAACAGGGCTGTGTGTGTGTACCCCTTCTCCCCCAAATGGGCAGGCTCTTTATAAATGTCACTATCCTGTGACAGGTATTGGCAGGCACCTGGTGGGGCCTTCCTTGTGAAATATCCGATTTCCTGGAAGAGCCCTGGGGACAAATATGAATGTTAAAACACCCTGGAGGCCTCTCCAGGGGGCAACCAGGTCCTGCTGCATATCTTTGCGAGTAGGCTAGGCATGTGGTCATGCAAAGATTCTGAAAGGGAGGATCTCTGAGTTCAGGTTGTGGCTGTGGCCTTTGTGTCCCTTTGCTGGCCACCCAATATCTTTTCTCGAATGCAGGCGGCTGGATCTGTTTGGTCAGTAGCACGTGGAGGTCACCTTCTTGGCAGGTACTAATTCTGCTTTTCTCGCCCTCTGCTTCTCCTGGCATCCCAGGTTTCTAAGGTAAATGGAGTCACTCGAATGTCATCTCTGGGTACAAGTGCAACCAGTGCCAAAAAGATGCGCGAAGTCAGACCTTCACCGTCCAAAACTGTGAAGTACACTGCAACGGTGACAAAGGGGACTGTCACATACACCAAAGCCAAGAGAGAACTGGTCAAGGAAACCAAACCCAATCACCACAAGCCCAGCTCAGCTGTCAACCACACAATCTCAGGGAAAACCGAAAGTAGCAATGCAAAAACCCGCAAACAGGTGCTATCCCTCGGGGGGGCGTCCAGGTCCACTGGGCATGCCGTCAATGGCCTCAAGGTCAGTGGCCGGTTGAACCCAAAGTCATGCACTAAGGAGGTGGGGGGGCGGCAGCTGCGGGAGGGGCTGCGGAACTCCAAGCGGAGACTGGAAGAGGCGCAGCAGGCGGCCAAGCCGCAGTCGCCTCCCAAGAAGATGAAAGGGGTGAGCGGCTCTGCTGAGGCCCCCGGCAGGAAGGGGGCATTAGTCCCCGCCGTGCCGGCCCCCGCCGAGAAGGCTCCGCTGAACGGCCACCTGAAGAAGGAAGTGCCCGAGCGGAGCTTGGAGAGGAACCGGCCGAAGCGGGCCACGGCTGGGAAGAGCACGCCAGGCAGACAAGCACACGGCAAGATGGACGGCGCCTCCTGTGAAAATCGTTCTACCTCGCAAACAGAGCCCCTGCACAAGCCGCACGACGCGTCGGCCCGGCCGGAGAAGGGGAGCGGCAGGGCCGGCTGGGCGGCCATGGACGAGATCCCGGTCCTCCGGCCGTCCGCCAAGGAGTTTCATGACCCGCTCGTCTACATCGAGTCGGTCCGCGCTCAGGTGGAGAAGTACGGCATGTGTAGGGTGATTCCCCCGCCCGACTGGCGGCCCGAGTGCAAGCTCAATGACGAGATGCGCTTCGTCACGCAGATTCAGCACATCCACAAGCTGGGCCGGCGCTGGGGCCCCAACGTGCAGCGGCTGGCCTGCATCAAGAAGCACCTCAGATCTCAGGGCATCACCATGGACGAGCTGCCGCTCATAGGTAAGGCTGCGGTTGACAGCTGCTGAAGGGAGGGCGGGCTGCTGGGGCTCAGGAGGAGCTGGGCCCCTGCCTGCTGGCCCTGGGCCTCTGTGGCAGGAGGAGGTCGCCCCTGCAGCCCTGCTCTCCCAGCTGGGCTGTCACCTGCCCCCTGCCCTGCAGGGCCAGCTTGCTGGGCCAGTGCGGTGTCCAGAGGCGGAGAGGAGTGCCCCTGAGTGTCTGTCTGCTGCGGCCGCTACACCTAAGTCCCGCCGACCAGGTGCTTGAACTGTTGGAGGTCTCGGTCTCACAGCTGTGGAGGCTGGAAGTTCACAGTCAGGGTGGTGGCTGGGTCTTCTCCGTGTCCTTATGTGGTCTTCCCTGTACACATTGCTGGTGTCTCTAAGGACACCCGTCCTGTTGGACGGGAGCCCAGTGTAATGGCCTCCTTTGCCTTAATGATCTCTGAAGACCCTACCTTTGCAGTCACAGTCTGAGGCACTGGGAGAAAGGGCTTCAACATGCAAATATTTGGGGCATCATTGTAGGCTATAAGCTCTATTTTGTGGACTTCATTCACCCCATTGGTCTCTGTCCTTCTCCTTTTTCTTGACATTTCAGTTTCTCTGGTAACCAGCTGGGCCCTTGTGAAGCCCAGGGGCCAGGGTATATGGTTATATTTCTCCCGAGAGCAGGCATGACTCTGGCGGGGACTGCTGCACAGCATGCCTCTGTACTGAACGTACATCCCAGCAATTAGGAGCCCCTCTTCCCCAGGCAGAGCCCTCTTAGGGATCCTCCTCGACTTCCCATTTCCCTCTTGCTCCTGGGTCTTGACCCCTAGGGTCGATGTGCCTGACGCTTGCTGAGCCAGTTCTGCACAATGGGAATAGCTGGGTAAGGTCACACAGTTCCCTTTGAGCTAGACCCATGAGACAATGTGTCCCAGCCTCCAGCTTGGAGATACTGGTTTATCAATGGCAGGGGGAAAAGGAGACATTTCCCAACCATTTAAATGTCAGGAATTGGCAGTAAGATAGGGTTCCTAGCAAGATGGAGGTTTCAGTATTCCTCTCAACAGCTGCCTGCCAGGGCTAGTGCCTGAGTGCGAATCCCTTAGTTTGAAAGAACTCTTGGTTTGTGGTCCACTGTCAGGGATGGCCCGTGGTGGATTGCGGCAGGGCTGCAGCAGCAGGCTGAGCAGGTGAGAGCAGTTTGGTGCTGGCACTGTGGTGCCCTGCGTGGACTCTGGCCACTGGGTGTGACTCAGAACAGTACCAAGTCCTCCTGGCTCTGCTGAGCATTCCGGAGTTGTGTCATTTCTCCCCCACTCCAACCCCCCAGCCCGCATGAGGGTGGTGGGCCTTCTGGGGCAGGTGGGGTGCCCAGGTGATCTTGTGATGGCAGTAAGCAACCTTTGGTTTTCTTAACCTTGACTCCACGTAGCACCAGAAGTCCGGTATGGATGTGTTGCCACCTGTGGCGTGTATTCTCTCTCTGCCTTTGCCAGCAGTGTGAAGCATTGTCTTCACCCATGTGAGGGAGTCCGGGCTGGCCCATTAACCGTGGAGACCGTGGGCCTGAGCTTGGCCTCCTCACAGTGCATGGGACTTAGTAGTTTTTTAATCTTTTTTTTGCTTATTTATTTATTGATTGAACCGCCCGTCCATCTGTCTGTCTGTCTATCTATCTATCTATCTATCTATCTATCTATCTATCTATCTATCTATCTATCTATTATCATTAAATATCTATCTATCTATCTATTTATTGTTATCATTAATCTACAGTTACATGAAGAACATGTTTACTAGGGTATCCCCTTCACCAAGTCCCCCCCACAAACCCCATTACAGTCACTGTCCATCAGCATAGTAAGATGTCGTGGAATAACTACTTGTCTTCTCTGTGTTGCACCGCCCTCCCCATTCTTCCGCCTGTCCCCCACATTATACATGCTAATCGTAATGCCCCCTTTCTTCATACCTACCCTTATCCCTCCCTTCCCTCCCATTCTCCCCCGTCCCTTTCCCTTTGCTAACTGTTAGTCCATTCTTGGGTTCTGTGATTCTGCTGCTGTTTTGTTCCTTCAGTTTTTCTTTTTTCTTATACTCCACATATGAGTGAAGTCATTTGGTATTTCTCTTTCTCTGCTTGGCTTATTTCACTGAGCATAATACCCTCTAGCTCCATCCATATTGTTGCAAATGGTAGGATTTGTTTTTTTCTTATGGCTGAATAATATTCCATGTGTATATGTACCACATCTTCTTTATCCATTCATCTACTAATGGACACTTAGGTTGCTTCCATTTCTAGGCTATTGTAAATAGTGCTGCAATAAACATAGGAGTACATCTGTCTTTTTCAAACTGGTCTGCTGCATTCTTAGGGTAAATTCCTAGAAGTGGAATTCCTGGGTCAAATGGTATGTCTATTTTGAGCATTTTGAGGAACCTCCATACAGCTTTCCACAATGGTTGAACTAATTTACATTCCCACCAGCAGTGTAGGAGGGTTCCCCTTTCTCCATAACGTTGCCAACATTTGTTGTTCTTTGTCTTTTGGATGGTAGCGATCCTTACTGGTGTGAGGTGATATCTCATTGTGGTTTTAATTTGCATTTCTCTGATGACAAGTGATGTGGAGCATCTTTTCATGTGTCTGTTGGCCATCTGGATTTCTTTTTTGGAGAACTGTCTGTTCAGTTCCTCTGCCCATTTTTTAATTGGATTATTTGCTTTTTGTTTGTTGAGGTGTGTGAGTTCTTTATATATTTTTGATGTCAAGCCTTTATCGGATTTGTCATTTATGAATATATTCTCCCATACTGTAGGGTACCTTTTTGTTCTTTTGATGATGTCCTTTGCTGTACAGAAGCTTTTCAGCTTGATATAGTCCCACTTGTTCATTTTTGCTTTTGTTTTCCTTGCCTGGGGAGATATGTTCATGAAGAAGTTGCTCATGTTTATGTCCAAGAGATTTTTGCCTATGTTTTTTTCTAAGAGTTTTATGGTTTCATGACTTACATTCAGGTCTTTGATCCATTTCGAATTTACTCTTGTGCATGGGGTTAGACAGTGATCAAGTTTCATTCTCTTAAATGTAGCTGTCCAGTTTTGCCAGCACCATCTGTTGAAGAGACTTTCTTTTCCCCAATGTATGTCCATGGCTCCTTTATCAAATATTAATTGGCCATATATGTTTGGGTTAATGTCTGGAGTCTCTATTCCGTTCCACTGGTCTGTGCCTCTGTTCTTGTGCCAGTACCAAATTGTCTTGATTACTATGGCTTTGTAGTAGAGCTTGAAGTCGGGGAGTGAGATTCCCCCCACTTTATTCTTCCTTCTCAGGATTGCTTTGGCTATTCGGGGTCTTTGGTGTTTCCATATGAATTTTTGAACTGTTAGTTTCAGTTCCTTGAAGAATGTTGTTGGTAATTTGATAGGGATTGCATCATATCTGTATATTGCTTTGGGCAGGATGGCCGTTTTGACGATATTAATTCTTCCTAGCCAGGAGCATGGGATGAGTTTCCATTTGTTAGTGTCCCCTTTAATTTCTCTTAAGAGTGTCTTGTAGTTTTCAGGGTATAGGTCGTTCACTTCCTTGGTAAGGTTTATTCCTAAGTATTTTATTCTTTTTGATGCAATTGCGAATGGAATTATTTTCCTGATTTCTCTTTCTATTAGTTCATTGTTAGTGTATAGGAAAGGCACAGATTTCTGTGTGTTAATTTTGTATCCTGCAACTTTGCTGAATTCCGATATTAGTTCTAGTAGTTTGGAGTGGAGTCTTTAGGGATTTTTATGTACAATATCATGTCATCTGCAAATAGTGACAGTTTAACTTCTTCTTTACCAATCTGGATTCCTTGTATTTCTTTGTTTTCTCTAATTGCCATGGCTAGGAACTCCAGTACTATGTTAAATAACAGTGGGGAGAGTGGGCATCCCTGTCTTGTTCCCGATCTCAAGCTTTCAGCTTCTTGCTGTTCAGTATGATGTTAGCTGTGGGTTTATCATATGGCCTTTATTATGTTGAGGTACTTGCCCTCTTTACCAATTTTACTGAGAGTTTTTTTCATGAATAGATGTTGAATTTTGTCAAATGCTTTTTCAGTGTCTATGGAGATGATCATGTGGTTTTTATCCTTCTTTTTGTTAATGTGGTGGATGGTGTTGATGGATTTTCGAATGTTGTACCATCCTTGCATCCCTGGGATGAATCCCACTTGGTCATGGTGTATGATCCTTTTGATATATTTTTGAATTCGGTTTGCTAATATTTTGTTGAGTATTTTTGCATCTACGTTCATCAGGGATATTGGTCTGTAGTTTTCTTTTTTGGTGGGGTCTTTGCCTGGTTTTGGTATTAGGGTGATGTTGGCTTGATAGAATGAGTTTGGGAGTATTCCCTCCTCTTCTATTTTTTGGAAAACTTTAAGGAGAATGGGTATTATGTCTTCTCTGTATGTCTGATAAAATTCTGAGGTAAATCCATCTGGCCTGGGGTTTTTGTTCTTGGGTAGTTTTTTGATTACCGCTTCAATTTCTTTGCTCGGAATTGGTTTGTTTAAATTTTGTGTTTCTTCCTTGGTCAGTCTTGGAAGGTTTTATTTTTCTAGGAAGTTGTCCATTTCTCCTAGGTTTTCCAGCTTGTTAGCATATAGGTTTTCATAGTAGTCTCTAATAATTCTTTGTATTTCTGTGGAGTCTGTCATGATTTTTCCCCTCTCGTTTCTGATTCTGTTGATGTGTGTTGATTCTCTTTTTCTCATAATAAGTCAGGCTAGAGGCTTATCTATTTTGTTCATTTTCTCAAATAACCAGCTCTCGGTTTCATTTGTTTTTTCTATTATTTTATTCTCAATTTTGTTTATTTCTTCTCTGATCTTTATTATGTCCCTCCTTCTGCTGACTTTAGGCCTCATTTGTTCTTCTTTTTCCAATTTCAATAATTGTGACATTAGACTATTCATTTGGGATTGTTCTTCCTTCTTTAAATATGCCTGGATTGCTATATACTTTCCTCTTAAGACTGCTTTCGCTGCGTCCCACAGAAGTTGGGGCTTTGAGTTGTTGTCATTTGTTTCCATATATTCCTTGATCTTTATTTTAATTTGTTCATTGATCCATTGATTATTTAGGAGCATGTTGTTAAGCCTCCATGTGTTTGTGAGCCTTTTTGTTTTCTTTGTAGAATTTATTTCTAGTTTTATACCTTTGTGGTCTGAAAAATTGGTTGCTAGAATTTCAATCTTTTGGAATTTACTGAGGCGGTTTTTGTGGCCTAGTATGTGGTCTGTTCTGGAGAATGTTCCATGTGCACTTGAGAAGAATGTGTATCCTGTTGCTTTTGGATGTCGAGTTCTATAGATGTCTATTAGGTCCATCTGTTCTAGTGTATTGTTCAGTGCCTCTGCGTCCTTACTTATTTTCTGTCCGGTGGATCTATCCTTTGGAGTGAGTGGCATGTTGAAGTCTCCTAAAATGAATGCATTGCATTCTATTTTCTCCTTTAGTTCTGTTAGTATTTGTTTCACATATGCTGGTGCTCCTGTGTTGGGTGCACATATATTTATAATGATTATATCCTCTTGTTGGACTGAGCCCTTCATCATTATATAATGTCCTTCTTTATCTCTTGTTACTTTCTTTGTTTTGAAGTCTATTTTGTCTGATACTAGTACTGCAACACCGGCTTTTTTCTCCCTGTTGTTTGCATGAAATATCTTTTTCCATCCCTTGAGTTTTAGTCTGTGCATGTCTTTGGGATTGAGGGAGTTTCTTGTAAGCAGCATGTAGATGGATCTTGCTTTCTTATCTATTCTATTACTCTGTGTCTTTTGATTGGCACATTCAGTCCATTTACATTTAGGGTGATTATTGAAAGATGTCCACTTACCGCCATTGCAGGCTTTAGATTCATGGTTACCAAAGGTTCAAGGTTAGCTTCTTTAGTATCTTACTGTCTAACTTAACTCACTTATTGAGCTGTTATAAACACTGTCTGGTGATTCTTTATTTCTCTCCTTTCTTATTCCTCGTCCTCCATTCTTTATATGTTGGTTGTTTTATTCTGTGCCTTTTTGTGTTTCCTTTAACTGCTTTTGTGAGTTGTTGATTTTATTTTTTGCCTATAGTTTGTATTTGGTTGGTCTATTTTCTTTGCTGCGATTTTATTTTCTTTGGTGACATCTATTTAGTCTTAGGAGTGCTCCCATCTAGAGCAGTCCCTCTAACATACCCTGTGTAGGTGGTTTGTGGCCAGAGGTGGAAGAGGCAGATTTTTCCCTCAACTTTTGCTTGTCTGGGAATTGTTTAATCCCTCCTTCATATTTAGATGATAATCACACTGGATACAGTGTTCTTGGTTCAAGGCCCTTCTGTTTCATTGCATTAAATATATCATGCCATTCTCTTCTGGCCTGTGTAAGGTTTCTGTTGAGAAGTCTGATGCTAGTCTGATGGGTTTTCCTTTGTAGGTGACCTTTTTCCTCTCATTAGCTGCCTTTAAAACTCTGTCCTTGTCCTTGATCTTTGCCATTTTAATTGTTATATGTTTTGGTGTTGTCCTCCTTGATTCCCTTCTGTTGGGAGTTCTGTGTACTTCCGTGGTCTGATCGATTATTTCCTCCCCCAGTTTGGCGAAGTTTTCAGCCATTATTTCTTCAAAGACACTTTCTATCCCCTTTTCTCTCTCTTCTTCTTCTGCCACCCCTATAATGTGGATATTGTTCCTTTTAGATTTGTCACACAGTTCTCTTAATATTGTTTCATTCCTTGAGATCCTTTTATCTCTCTCTCTGCTTCAGCTTCAATGCATTCCTGTTCTCTGGTTTCTATTCCATTAATGTCCTCTTGCATCTTATCCATTCTGCTTATAAATCCTTCCAGAGATTGTTTCATTACTATAATCTCCCTCCAGACATCACCCTTAGCTCTTGCATATTTTTCTGCAGCTCCATCAGCATGGTTATGACCTTTATTTTGAATTCTTTTTCAGGAAGATTGGTTAGATTTATCTCCTTCTCAGGGGTAGACTGTGATTTTGGTCTGTATCAAATTCTTCTGCCTTTTTATGGCAGTAGAGGTAGTTGTGGGGAGCTGGCGTGTGTGTCAGCTGGGAGAACGTCCCTTCTTGCTGATTTGTGGCCTTCCTCTCCTGGGAGAACAGCGACCCCTAGTGGGTTTTTCTGGGCAGCTGTACACAGACAGGGGTTCTAGTTCTTGCCAGGCCGCTGTGGAGTCAAGCTCCATGGTTGCTGTGGGCTTGGCCGGCCTCAGTCTGCTGCTCCAATATGGCGGAGCTGCGTTGGAGGGAAGCAGGTTGGAGGCTGTTTATCACTCTGAGGGGCCTCCGAGGTGTGCTGCTGCCCAGGGGATTAGGGTGCCCGGAGTTCCCTGGGATTCCCAGCTCCTGGGCTTAGTGTCCCAGGACGCTTCCATCCAGTTGTGGGGTCCCTGTCCCTTTAAGACTTTTTAGAAAGCACTCACTTTTCTTTGTCCCAGGGGCGCTGACTGCGGGGACCCACTCACAGGTCTTACTGTCCCGTTTCCCTAGTATCCAGCACTCCATGCACTGTGTGTCTCCACTCTGGTGCGGATGGCTAGGGCTGGGTGTTTAGCAGTCCTGGGCTCCCTCTCCCTCCGCGCGCCGACTCCTCTCCTCCCGCCGGGAGCTGGGATCACGGGTACTCGGGTCCCACTGGGCCACGGCTTGTATCTTACCTCCTTCACGAGGCGCTGGGTTCTCGCAGGTGTGGATGTAGTCTGGCTCTTGTCCTGTGTCTTCTGGTCTCTCTTTTAGGAATAGTTGTATTTGTTGTATTTTGAAAAATGTATATGGTTTTGTGAGGAGATTGCTGCTGCTCTACTCATGGTGCCATCTTGGCTCCGCCCCCAACTTAGTAGTTTTGAAGCAATTGCTCAGAAACCACCAAAATGAACATTCTTTCTGCATCCGAACAGAGATGACACCCCAGCCCCCTGGGGAGTGGGGCTTGGACTTCAGGAGGGTGGCACTTTGCCATGTAGCAGCCTCGTGGCCCTGTGAATGGGCTGATGGCCGTAGATGAAAAGTCCATGAAATAAAGGATTTGCAGGTAGTGTGTGGATGTTTAAGTGTTCTTGAATTACAGTGATCTTTTTACAGAAAAGTAGAAAGTATCGATTGTCTCCCTCTTAGTCAACCTGTGATCTGAGCCACTAACTCCCTTCTCTCCCTGCAGCCCCAAGTCTGGGCAGTGTGCTCCCAGCCCCTGGGGAGCTCTGTTACCAGCTGGAGACCTGGAGTCTCGGCATCCAGCCACTCTTGGCCACTGTCAAGGAGTGTTTCCTCATTGATGTAGCCCCCACTGCTCCCAAGCACCCAAGTCCAGCACCCCACCAAGCAGAGTGACTAGCTTCAGGCTGCTGCACACCCCTCTCCGGGTCTTACTGATAGGCTGGGGCACATGTTTTCACACAGTCTGCCTGGGGCTCCCTGGCACTCACCTGGTGGTCCCGCGATGCCCAGCTCCCCTGCACTCTGATGCTGTTCTCAGGTGGCTCTCAGTCTGACAGGAGTGTGCCTACCTTCCCCTTGAGTTTGGATGTAAATATATCCCCACCCTCCAAAGATCTAAACCTTGCTATTTTTTACTGGCTCACCCAGCCTTTTATGGCGTAATGTTCTCTGAATAGCGAGTGAGTGATCCTCCCTCCTCCCTTATTGGCCAGAGGGAGGCTGCTTTCCAGGCTCCATCTAGGTAACCACTCGGAGGGCATTCACATGTATGATTTTGATGTGCATTTGTACAGTTCTGTAACTCGATCAAGGGCTGTAGTGACAACTAGCCAGCACATCCTTCTGCAGTAAGTGGTCCCTCTGTGTGAATGGCAAATATGAGGGACAGACAGATGGCCAGATGCCCTCAAGATAGTGCTTGTTGTTCTGGAAACCCAGAGGGAGTGAATATAAATTAAAGTGTGTGTGTGTGTGTGTGTGTGTTGGGGTTTTAGGAGGTAACCAGACAGACTATGTAGTTTCTGTGTCACAGCTGTTCCATGTGATGCTGGGACATGGGTGTGGTGGTTGGTGGCCCAGCCCAAGCCCTGTCCTGCACTCTTCTGGGATGGACCTGCTCCTCAGGTCCTTGCACCCACCCCTGGTGCATGAGAAGGGAATGCATGTGTACGTGCTGCTTCTCTGGGGGACACTGAAGTTATTCCCCATGGGTCTGCATGTCCAGCTCTCCTTCCATTCAGGCCTCTGCTCAAATGTCACCTCCTCAGGGACACCTTCTCACACCCTCCCACTTGAGACAGTAACCCCCGTTCCCCTGCAGCCTCCTCAGTCTACTTTATCTCCATGGCACCCAGGAGGTCTCTCCTCTAGTTACCCATAGACTAAGCTCCCTGCTGGAAGTTTTTCTCTTTGCTGCTCTGTCCCCGGTGCCTAGTGGTGTCCCTAGCACGTAGTGGGTGCTCATGGACTGTCGGTTGATGGAGGAGAACTTGCTCATGGTCCTTTTCCTTGACTGTTCTGTCTCTTCTCCCCTCACTGTCCCAGGAGGCTGTGAGCTCGACCTGGCCTGCTTTTTCCGCCTGATTAATGAGATGGGCGGCATGCAGCAAGTGACTGACCTCAAAAAATGGAGCAAACTAGCAGACATGCTGCGCATCCCCAAGACTGCCCAGGACCGGCTGGCCAAGCTCCAGGAGGCCTATTGCCAGTACCTGCTCTCCTATGACTCCCTGTCCCCCGAGGAGCACCGACGGCTGGAGAAGGAGGTGCTGATGGAGAAGGAGATTCTGGAGAAGCGGAAGGGGCCCCTAGAGGGCCACACGGAGCACGACTACAACAGGTTCCACCCTCTGCCGCGCTTCGAGCCCAAGAATGGGCTCGTCAATGGTGTGGCCCCCAGGGACGGCTTCCGCAGCAAGCTCCAAGAGGTGGGCCAGGCTCAGCTCAAGACGGGCCGGCGGCGGCTCTTTGCTCAGGAAAAGGAAGTGGTGAAGGAGGAGGAGGAGGACAAGGGTGTCCTCAGCGACTTTCACAAGTGCATCTACAAGGTAGGTCTCCGTGGGGTGGGTGGCACTGCGGGACTCTGGAGGCCTGCAGCCCCCAGGCGGCCCTCTCTGTGGCATGTTTGTAATAGCAGGAAAGCCTGCAGTCTGCAGGGAGGCCAGGTGGCTAGGGTGCTGGCCTCCTGGCGCCACCTGCTGCAAGCCGTGAGCCCAGGGTGAGTTGCTTGCCTCTCTGGCCTTGGGTTTCCTTCCCCGGAAGTGAGCTGCGTGTGCACACGTGCCCATGGGCAGTGGTGCAGATCCGCCTGCAGCGCCGAGTCTGCCCCTCTGCACAGCCCAGCTCATCCAGAGGATGGGGGCTGCCCAGCCAGGGCCCAGGTTCCTCTGTTAGTGGCAGGCCAGACTCCTGGGCCTTGAGCTCTTGTTTTCTTCACATCCTTATTTATATTCTGCACTGCCTGCCACCACCCAGCTCCCAGCCCCCCTTTGCCAGGACCTTTCTGTGGAGGGCAGGTGCTGATCAATTAATACGCAGTGGGGAGGAGGCCAGGGAAAGCCTGGCACCTGGAGATGGGTCCACTGTCCCCGTGCCTGCCAGAACTCGCTGCAGCCCCGGCTGTCCTGAGAAGAGTCCCTCCTCCGGGGGCTCTTTGCCTGGCAGCCCGCCTACCTCTTGCCTCCTCCAGCAGTGACTGCCCAGCTGTTTGGCTGGGTCTGAAGCCAGGCCCTGCCCACCTCCCTGCCCTTGCCTGCCAGGGTGAGCGGCAGACCAGCTGTGACCCCACAGCAGGTCTCTGCTGAAGTGCCCAGCCGCAAGGGGTATTCAGACTGGCCCCTGCTGATGGCAGTCGGGCGGTCACCATGAGGGACTGCTCCCTGGTCTTCGCACCCAGTCCGGAGGGCCCAGCCACAGTGTGTGGTGTAAGGGTCTCGGCTGTGTGGAGAATCTGTTGGTCACACTCTAGGCACTCTTTTATTCCCTTTGCCGCCTCCTGGCAGGCCCTGGCCCATCCCTGCCTGGCTGAGTTGGGCTTCTAAGACCCGATGCCGTCACTGACATGGAGGATGAGACTCATCTCTGGGTTCCTTGCCTGAGTCCCTGCTTGGAAGCCATACCTCTAGCCTCCCCATGCCGCAGTCCACGTGTTTTGCCTAGGCCTTAGTCCTGTGCTCCTTCCTGCTGGCCAGAACCTTTTCTGGTATGAGACCCAGAGAGGTCTGGTCTCCTTTGCCCTGATTGCCCTGTGGCCGCAATCCAGGGTTGTACCTGAGACAGTGGGGTGGATTATCTACCTGTAGCTTGCTGATGGTCTTGTATGTCACATTTTAAATATTTTGTGAAAAGGGAAAAGGTGGCCCATGGACATAAACTGACGACCATTTTGGGTGTGTTTCCTCAAGTCTGAGAAGCCCTCCTCAGTTGCAGCTGCTCCTGAAACCCTGTGGCACTGAATGGCCAACTCCTAAAATAATGCATTATTAGTTTCTTTTTACTTAAGAAGGCCAGTTCTATGAGAATGAGGTGAATCCCAGTAAGAGTATTAAAAACATGATTTTAGATTTCACCACAAAAATCTAATGGAGCTCAGCCATGGTAGCAGTCTGGTGGCCATGGTGGCCGTCCGGTGGCTGTGGCCGTGCTCAGTGGCAGCTCTGTATGCTCGTGCTTCTCGAGGCCCCTTAGAACCCTGAGGGCACTGGCTGTTGGGTGCAGGGTATCATCATCTTGAATTATAGGCAGTACGTTGTAGTTGGTGCAAAATTAGGTCCTGCCCAGTAATTATGGTTTTATTTTTGCAATGAACAGAACATTAGAAGAAGTTTGGAATTGTATGCAAGTATTTTGTTTTAGTTAGACCCACAGGTAGTCGCTTACAAAGCTGAAAAACAGCAGCCAGTGACCAGGTCTCTGCTGACTGCTTTAACAGTCCTTCCAAAGGGGAGACGCCACCTGCTCTGGACCTGCTGCTCTCTGGGGGTGTGCCAGGGTCACCTCACTGGGGAGGCCTTCCCTGAACCCCTCAGGTAAAGCCGCCCTCCCTTGCCTCTCCTGTCACTTTGTGCCCCATTGCTCGTTCAGGGGTTGTGTCCCTAGGCTAGATGTAAGCTCCCCAAGGCCAGTCAGCTTAGAGTAAACAGTAGGTGCTCTTAAGTATTTATGCAATGAAAGGGTCAAGAAAGGTGAAAGGCACAAGTCTTAAAAGGCTTGCCTCTGTACAATAAGATCTATTCTGTATGGCAGGTAAAAGCAGGTGTGACCTGGGTCCCCAAACTAAAATAGCTGTTTGAGCAAAGTGAATGAACCATTTGAATGTTACTGGGAAGAGGACAACAGAGGGCAGGATGTTCGATGTTTGCAGGCACCACATGCCCCCCCTGGGGCACAGCGAGTGGCTTCCATGGCAGGAGGGCCAGAGCACTTCTGTTGCCCTCAGGTCCATGCAGCAGGGCTGCTCACCCGGCTCATAGGGCCCTTGGGGTTGAAGTCACCCTAAGCTGCTGTGTTTCAAAGGCCTCCAGGCTTCTCTCCAGGCTCCCTGCTCCCTTCCTCTGGCCAGTTGCGATCACGATGCTATGTAAGGCCCACACCCTTACTACTTACTCTCATACAGCACAGTAAACAGAGGAATTCTGCCTCTCTTTCCATGTTGTATCCACTTCTCCACTAAGTGAAGGCTGCTTTTAAAGCAGAGTACCTGGACATGTAGCCCTGGTGTCATCTGCATCTGCTGTGGCTTCCTGGTGCGCCACCTTCCCTGCTGGGAAACCGGCCATTCTTTTGCTGTGATGGCCAGTGGATCCTCTCGTCGGCTCGGAGGAGCCACCTTTTCTATCTTTGCTCATATGAACTCAGGACACAAACAGGCTCACAGCCATGGGGACATGCAGGGTAGTGACCAGGACGGGCCTCTTTGGGGTTAGGCCTCAGCTTTGTTTCTTAAGCTTTACTCTGTTTTTGTTTGCTTTTCAGGGAAGGTCTGTTTCTTTAACAACTTTTTATCGAACAGCAAGAAATATCATGAACATGTGCTTCAGCAAGGAACCTGCACCAGCTGAAATTGAGGTGAGGGGGGCTGACCCCATCCCCCTTCTGCATCTTGGA
Source organism: Manis javanica (assembly GCF_040802235.1). Lineage (NCBI taxonomy): Eukaryota > Metazoa > Chordata > Mammalia > Pholidota > Manidae > Manis > Manis javanica. Next base: position 68,069,430 of record NC_133171.1, on the reverse strand, counting down.
GCCATGTGTGGAGTTGGAAAGGGTGCTGTGCCAGGCCCCTGACCTCCTGGCTGAGGGGACTGGAGGAGGGCAGCCAGAATTCTAACGTGCATTAATCTAAACTAGTTGAGGGGCAAAAAAGGTGTGGCAAGGAGAGCGGCCTCCCTGGCTTCTCCCTAACTTGGCCCGAGCAGGTAGCTGTGAGATGCAGGGCCCGCAGCGTGAGCTCTCGGCATGCTCCTTCCCGTCCCCCGACCCACCTGGCTGCTTCTCACCCCAACTTCTGTGTCTGTTATGCAAGAGAATGTTTGGAATCCCTTGAAACCACAGTTGTGCCTTTTCTTCTCTATTTTTTTTATTTAATGGGATTGGCGAGCTGCCATTTTTGTGCTCCTGCCAAAGCTGTTCTGTGAGTTAGTGTGAGTTTGGGAAGGTGGTGAGCGCATCTGTGCCCAGACCAGTTGGGGGAGCTTTTGTGTGAAGCTGCAGGACAGAGACCCGAGCTGTTTGTTCACCTCCCCTCGGCCAGGGCCCAGCTGAGTCGGCCTGGAACTGCAGACGCTGATGTAAGCAGCCTCCCAACCCCCACAGCAGCCGATCCTGTTGGGGCAGAAACACCGGACTTCTGTCACTGCTAAGGGCAGTTGCTGGCAGAGCTGGAGTTAGTGGACCACAGCCCATCTTTGCAGAACAGGTTTAGAACATATCTTTTTCTTAGAAGATGTGTGCTATCTCTTGAAGATAAAACCCATGCTGACCTCTAGGTCTGACCCTTTCCTGGGAGTGGACCTCATTGCATCCTGGCAGCCCTGCATGAGTGCCACGTGTGCTGCACCCTGATATTAGCCATCAAGAACCTGGGAGTCTCACCCTGGTGCTCAGGCCTGGTTCCCCAGTGTGGTGAACGGAGTATTTGATTTTAGCACCATTGTCCTTTCTTTTAGACTCTAGTTCTCTATGGGCTTGCATGGGTACCCGAGCTCTGGGCGTGTCCCCCCTTTGAACACCACACCATAGCCTGACCCTGACCCCATCCCCCAGTTTTGGCCCTGCCAAAGCCATGTTCCATTAACCACAAATGTCAGCCGGGCCCTGATGGTGGGACACATGTGGCTGTCACAGTTGCTTCTGGCACGCTCGTAGCATCTGTCGTAGGGGTGTCAGGAAAAGGAATAGGACTTTTTGGAGCTGAACAGGTGTGCTGGGAAAAGAGGCCTTTGCGGTGTGACATAGGTCCTTGTGGGAGTCTCTGAAGGTGTGGTGTTTACCACTGTCCATAGTATGAAGGAGGCCTAGCTTGGTTTCTCACCCAGGAATTCCTTCTCTTTGAAAATCCAGCTGTTCCTCAGCAGTTGCATAGTATTTAAACACAAAGGAAAGATAAGTTAAAATCTAAACTTTCAGTCTGAGCTCGTCTATCATTGGATCCTACAAAGAAGGCTGGGCCTGTGACCTCCACCGAGTGGCAGTCTCCCTCCCACCCCCTACGTCTTTTATTAATCTACTGAAAGCTACTGTCCTTCTGAGCACATGGGTATCAGGGCCAGCACTCAGACCTGTCCCCTCCAACAGGCCACTGCTTGGTTCCTTACCTTCTGGGGAATCTAAGGGGCACAGGCATTTAATGATGAATTTATTCTCAGGGCCTTCTGCCTCCTCCAGGAGAAGTTACTCCGTGTGGGGGAAGCCTGCACAGGCATTGCCTGCAGCAGGCCTGTGACACCGAGTGCTCACTGGTTAGGCTTCGTCCTTTTTTGTGGTTCGAGCTAAACAGGGTTTGCTGAGACTAGGGAAGGTGATAAGCTTTTGGAATGATAACTGAAAACAAAATGAAAAACAATGCCTCCAAAAAAATGAAAATGTTGCGGCAGTTGCCTAAAGGGAGTGGAACACATTGTACCTCTTAGCAAAACACACTCTCTGCCCTGCTGCTGAGATTGGGCTCATTACAGTCATCTGAGAAGCTTTTAAAGCTGGTCGGTGTCATTTCCTCCACCAGCTTCTGATGGAATTGGCTTGGGGTGTGGCCTTCTTGTGGCTCGGATGATGCTGACGTGCCCATGCTCCTGAGTTGCTGGTTACTGGAAGGGGTGTGTCTGCCTCAAGGCCAGACCTGGTGGGAGGCTATATTCATCATAATCAGAGGGTGAGGCAGAGATGTCTTCAGCTTCCTTCCTATCATTGCTCTACCCTTCATAGAAATGATTTTTTTATTGTGGTAAAATACACATAACAAAATTTGCATCTTAGCCATTTTTAAGTGTACATTGAGTGTTATTAAGCACACTCATTGTTGAGTCACCGCCATCCATACCCAGAACTTTGCCATCTTCCCAAACTGAAACTCTATCCCCACTTAACACAAACTCCCCATCCTCCTTCCCCCAGCCCGTGACACCCACCATTTTTCCTTCTCTGACTTTGAGTCTCCTAAATACCTCATAGAAGTGGACTGACACTGGCTCATTTCACTCAGCATAATGACCCCAAGGTTTATCCATGTTGTAGCGTCTCAGAATTTCCTGCCTTCTTAAGGCTGTATCATATTCCACTGCATGGACATACTGCATTTAGTTTATCTGGTCATCCATCAACGAACATGGTTGCCTCTGCTTTGCACACGGTGCCCCTGTCTTCAGCTCTGCGGACACATCCAGGTTGGGCCACTGCCACTCCACTCACTCAAGGATCCTTTAGAGGCCCGGCTGCCAGCCTGTGCTGGCTCCCTGTGGTGTGTGGCTGCCCCTGTGTGGCTGTGCTGCCCTGTGGGGGCAGTGCAGTGTGTCTGTGCTGCTCATGCACGGTGGGGGTGCTGACCAGCCCTTCCCTCTTCCCACAGCAAGAGTACTGGAGGTTAGTGGAAGAGAAGGACTGCCATGTGGCAGTGCATTGCGGCAAGGTGGACACCAACACTCATGGCAGTGGATTCCCGGTGGGAAAGTCAGAACCATTTTCAAGGTAACGAGGGATACTCTGGTCCATGCTCTGGGGACATGGTGGTGGGCTTCCCCACCAGTCTGACGCCTCTGCTTTCCTCTACAGGCATGGATGGAACCTCACCGTCCTCCCCAATAACACAGGGTCCATCCTGCGCCACCTTGGTGCTGTGCCTGGTAAGCTGGCCGTGGCCCTGCTCTGCGGAGCCCTGGAGCTCCCCCCTGCCTTGCGCCTCTTGTAGAACGAGCTCTACCCCACTGAGAACTGCAGCCGGGAGGTTCCTTTCCGGCACAGGTGGAAGGGGATGGGGGATTATGGTCTAGAGTGTATATACTGGAAACAAATATTTAGAAAAGAGGGTGGAATAGGATCATAGTAGAAGTTGGTAGGGGTGTAGAAAGGTGAACCAGACTAGAATGTGGAAGCAGCAGATGCTTGGCGGCCAGCTTTGACTCCGAAGTTGGCATTTTAAGAGCTGGGGTCCTGCCTCTAGAGCTACTGCAGACCCGTGAGTGAGCGAATGTTCGCAGAGGGTAGGGAAAGCCCGGCGTCCTGGGGGCTGTGAGCACTGCTGGCTGGGCCCCCCTGGAGGTGGGGGCCTGGGACCCTGCACACACTGGTGGGAGCGATGACTCAAGGCCTCTCCAAACGGGGTGCTGGGCGTCCTGCCTTTAGCACCAGTAGGGGTCCTGTCGGCTCCCTCTGGTCTCAGCCTGGGGGGTCGACAGGTCCCAGCACATGCTGGGGGCCAGTGGCTGACTGACAGCAGACCTCACAGGCTTGTTCTCCGAGGCATCTTGCTTCCCTACTTACCTCATGAATTAAGTTTTTCTTTGGATACTGTTTTATGACAGCATCCAACTTCCTAGCTTTGTCTCTGTGTAGCAGCAGGAAAGAGCAGGTATCTTCTTGTCCCTGGCTTTTATCTGGTTCTGAATCCTACCTTTTCTTGTTTGGGGAGAAGGAAGTGATTTCTAAGGGCTGCTACTCTGAGATGATGCTGGCTGTCCTCATAATGCCATGCCCTCCTTTTGTTGTAGGAGTGACAATACCCTGGCTAAATATTGGCATGGTCTTTTCTACCTCATGCTGGTCTCGAGACCAAAACCACCTTCCCTACATTGACTACTTACACACTGGTGCTGACTGCATTTGGTGAGTACGCCAGCGCCCCTGGGGGCTGTGGAGGGGCTGGATGGCACCTCCCACTCACTGGGGGGCTGACGGCCCTTTGTAGGGTGGTTTCCTTATCCCTGCGTCGCTTCTCAGCCTGGGATTTCTTAGCTCCAGTGGAAGTATTCAAGTTGGCAGAGAATATTTTAAATTTCCTTTCAATTTAAATATTTTAAAAATTCATTTTAAAGCTTGAGCATCTTTTCATAGCTCATTGGCCATTTATGTTCTTTTCGTCAGTTGCCTGTTTGTTTGTTTTTTTCCTTCTAGAATATTATTTGTTGTTGATTTCCAAGAGTTTGTTTCATCCTGGGCAGAATAAATAGAGTAGCAGAGGAAGTTAACCAGTAGCAATGGACATGTCAGTCTTCTCACCCAGTGTAAACCGTTCTGGCCTCACATGAGGGGTTATTTTCAACATTTGTCTCCAGCCAGCATTTCCAATGGCTACACAGGGTGTAGGCATCCCTGGGAGGGGAGCTCATGCTGCCCAGAGATGCATGTGCTGTTTCTCCGGCACAAGTTTGTCTGTTTCGGGGGATCGTCCGGCTTCGGTACCCACCTGTGATCCTTAACCGTCAGCTCAAGCCAGTCCTGATCTGGGTCTGGCTCTCTGGTTTCTTTGTTTACGGTGGCAGATGGGAAGTTGCTGCAAATAATCAGATGTCTTGCCTGACAGTCTGCCAGCATCACACGGATCCCACACTAATTGCTTATTGTCCTAATGGGGTGACTAGGCACCTGTTATTAAAATAGAGTCTTAGAAACTCATGATCTCCCACCAACGAGCCAGCATCTGCCATGGGTCCGTCGCTGTGACGTCCCTGCCCTCGGGCCACGTCAGAGTAGTAGTTCCTGTTGAAGCTGGGCGGGCCTGTGGGACCCTGGTTGTGGAGCCTCTGTGCCCAGGAGGGTGGTGGGTGGTCTCCAGTGCCCTTCAGTTAGTCTTCTGTGCTGAGACTGTGACTGGCTGCTGGACCGTGGAGGCCAAGGGGGATGGTGGTCTTGGGGCAGAGGTCATGCGGAGAGCAGACGGGACGGTTCTGCTCAGGGCCCCAGGGGCTGCTGGCTGTGGGAGAGTAGGGGTGGTCCTCTGTGAGCTGCTTTCCATGGCTTCCCCAGGCCCAGGGGCTGGCCCCTCAGAGCCCTCTTTCTGCATCTGGTGGTGTGGGCTGTGACCCATGACCACAGGGTGATGAGGGGATGTGGCCCATGTGCTGACTCTTACTGCCTGACTGTTGAGTTAGAGGTTAGGAAACTTGAGATTCTGTGGGCTTTTTGAAGACTAATCCCTGGAACCTCAATGGTGGGGAAGAAAGAGGAGGCCGGGATATGATCAGAGAACTTCATGGTGTGTGGTTTTTCCTAAAATATGTGATTTAGGTTAGAAACCCTGGATTTAAATCACAAATCAGTAACAGAATATGTTGGCACTGAAATCACACAACCATTTAAAAAATACTTGAATGTGGTGATTGGCATTCCCTTCACTTAGCAACCGCGACCAGGATTTGGGCTCCAAGTGAGTGATTTCGTCATAAGCGCCTTGGTGCCTGCCCACCAGCCAGCCGTGTGGACAGGTGGGAGTTTGGGCTTCGGCCCACTGTGGGGCGTGATGGGTGGGGTGAGCAGCCTGGCTGCCACCAGAGTTACGTCCCTCCTGTTTGGCTCTTTCCTGGGGGTTAATAGCTTCATGTGCACAGGCAGCCTAAAGCTCAGCCAGCCACTCTGGGAGTGGATCATGGGCTGTGCTCCAGTGTCCTTACCCAGGAGTCTGCTCTGCACTTGTGTGTCTGCAGGCTGCGGGCAGCCCCCAGCCCTGGAGAGGGGAGGGGGCCTGGAGGAGGCCCCACATTCCTCCCTGTGCCCGCCAGCCACCTGGATTTCACGTGTTGTAGGTGGCAGGGGTGTTCCTGGTGGGCCCTCTCGGGGCATTAGCTCTGATTGTCCCCCACTGCGTGTGACTGCTGGGGCTCCAGATTCTTCTGTTAAGTTTTGCCTGTATCTTCAGCCTTTCCTCCCAGTCATCCAGCCAGAGGGCCTGCGTTGCCCTGAGCCCCTCCCATCACTGCATCCTCGGCCTGCCCTCATCTCCTTGGCCTACCTGGCGCAGGCCCTCGCAGTGTACTCACCTGGCTGTGTTGCCAGCCGCTCCTGCCCCTGGGCTGGCTGGGTTTTGGCACACACCGCAGAGTCGTGGGGCCTGTGTGCTGCCTCCCATCTCAGGGGTGAGGCAGTGTGAGCGCAGACTGTACTCCTTCCCTGACTGTATTCGGAGGACTGAGGGGTTCCTTTCCTTTTCCCGGCCATGCAGCCCTCTTCTGTCTGTGGGTCGAAGGCCGCAGAGCAGGGCCAGGCCCTCACAGGGCTGGAGGGCTGAGGGAACCATGTGTTCCAGCCCCGCATCCTGGCCCAGCAGCTTTGTGCTACAGAAACGTGCAGGCTTGGGAGCACCCACCAGAGGCCGAGTCTGCCCATATGTCTGCATCTGATTACCAAAGGGCTTTAAACATATGGTTTTGGTTTGAAGGCTTCATGGCTCACACATGGGTCAGATCCACATGAAAGATGAGCGTCTTCCCCTGCTGGTGTGGCTGTGTTGCCCTGGGAAGTGGGGTGGGCACAGGCCTGGGAACTGCGGCGCTGGCCACGTCCAGTGCACCTCACCGCCACAGCAGGGCACTCCTGCCGCTTGCCGGTCGCTCACTTCCCGCACTCTGAGGTCACTGCCCAGGCCTGTGTTTGCTTGCTTTTGTGAGGAGGCTGAAGGGTGGGCCCAGCTCATGCTCCCCCTGCACAGGGTCTTTGTCAAGCCACTGCTTCTGCTCATCCCCCACAACCCAGGTATTGCATTCCTGCTGAGGAGGAGAACAAGCTCGAGGACGTGGTGCATGCCCTGCTGCGAGCCAACGGCACCCCAGGCCTGCAAATGCTGGAGAGCAACGTCATGGTAGGGCTGGGCTCCCTGCCGGCCGTGGGGCCCGGGCCTCGGGGGGCAGGGGTGCACCGTTGGGAACTGTGGCCCAGCAAGGGGTGTTTTGTGAAGTCACCCTCTTTGCTGACCTGCCCCTCTCAAAGGCAAAGAGGACAGTGAAAAATAAATTCTCAGAAAACCATCCAAACCAAAATGGCCTCTTAGGAAAATCCAACTAAGGAAGCATTTCCCTGAGGACACAGGGTAGTGGGGCTCTGCCAGCTGTGGCCCTGAAATCTATTCCAGGGCCTGTTTGGTAAGTGGAGGTGGGTGTGCTGCAGGGCAGGGCTGGGGTTTAGGTTGGGCACTCCACCTGTCTTGCCTCCCTGGTACCAGGATGGCTGGGCTGCTGGTCAGGGACACTCAGTGTTAGAGGAATGAGCACAAAGGTTTCTGACTCCATTTTCTGAAAGTCCAGAGGCCTGTTGACCCTGGAAATCTCTCCAGCCTTGAGCTGAGTGCTGACACCCGAGCCCAGGGCCCCTCTGGCCTCTGCTATTCCAGCTTTGGGTCTCCCGTCATTGCTGGGCCCACCTCGCTCTGTTTGGCTCAAAGAAGGTGAGCGACAGCCCCTCTGGGGGTGCCAAGGCCCCAGCCTATACCCTCCTGGCCCCCCTGGGTCTGGAGAGAGCCCACCCCTGGGGGTGTGGATTTATGCCACCCCAACCCTGGCACTACTGTGTGAGGACAGGATGGGCTGGGTACTCACGGGGGCCATGTGCTTGCGTGCATCTCGTCACTCTTGGGCCGGTATCAATTTAGAAGTTCTTGTTCTTTTAAGAATTATGTATCATTATTTTTTAAAGGAGAAACCAAAGAAAATCTTTAATACAAAACAGAATCTGCCTCCTCACAAGGAGGCAAGCCCCTTCTGAAGTCCTGAAGCCCCCACCTGGATGCCAGATGTGTGTGTGAACACACCTGCTGGGTGGGAGGCTATGTCACAGGCCTCGCTAGGAGGGTTGTTGGGGCTTTAGGCCTTTCACAGAGGCAGCAGCACAAGTACAGTGGGCCAGTGGGGACTGGATGGGAAGGAAAACGGCTGGATCGCAGCTCCCCAGGAAGTGCAGCTCAGCCCAGTCTGTCCCCATAGATCTCCCCGGAGGTGCTGTGCAAAGAGGGAATCCAGGTCCACAGGACCGTGCAACAGAGTGGCCAGTTTGTCGTTTGCTTCCCGGGATCCTTCGTGTCCAAAGTGTGCTGTGGCTACAGCGTCTCTGAGACTGTGCACTTCGCCACCACCCAGTGGACGAGTATGGGCTTCGAGACGGCCAAGGTAGGGCTGGGTGAGGCCCCGCCCCGCCCCGCTGCAGGGGCCGCACACGCATCATGCACACGGCCCCGCGTGATATTTTAGGTAGTGTTTAATTTCAGAATATGTCTTTAAAACCTTTAAGATGTAGCTAAAAGGTTTTTCTAGGAAAGGAGAATTCCTGAGTTTAGTGATACAAACTTTCAAGTTCCGTTACTGACCCACTACTATTGAAAAGACTAAACTGAGGCATTTAAGGCAAATGCTTGAAATGGGTAGACAGGCGGCCCAGTTTATAGCTGGGACACCTCCCTCGTGGCTGGGGGCTTGGATGGTGACTTTCTGGGTTTTGGTGCCTTTGTCCAATGCAAACAGTATCATTGTATGATTTTCAATTGCTTTGAATCCAAATAGAATTCAAATTTGAAAATTCAGAGAGAGCCCCCTGCCCAAGGGAAGAAAAACCTTGACAGCTGCCCAGTAATGAAAGTCTGCCCTGAAGAGTTGTGCCCTGTCTTCCAGGAAATGAAGCGTCGCCATATAGCTAAGCCGTTCTCCATGGAGAAGTTACTTTATCAGATCGCACAGGCGGAAGCCAAGAAGGAAAACGGCCCCACGCTCAGTACCATCTCCGCCCTTCTGGATGAGCTCAGGTAGCACGGACTGGGACCTGGGAGACCCCGAGGCCCTTCTGGGGCTGGGTGGGCCAACGACTTGGAGCTCCAGGGCTGGCCCGGGGCTGGGCCAGGTGGGGGAAGACTTGGGGTGTGTTTTTTCTGCTGTAATTTCCCCTTTACTCTTCTTGCTTAATGTCTGGAGTCAGAGTTTCCTGATAAGCCGATGCCAGAGGTCAGCCCTCTCTGTGGGAGTGAGTGGGAGTGGGCCTAGAGGCCTGTCGCAGTGAGGAGGTGGCCTGCTGCCACGCCTGAGTCGGGGTGCAGGTGTGGGGAACCCCGAGGTGCCCCAGCTGGGTTGTGCCGTCGGTATCCTCCACCCGCCCCTAGCCCTGGTGTGCGGTGCTGGCCCGGTGTAGTCCGAGGCGTTGCCGAGTACCGATCCCGCAGGCTGCCCAGGGCGGTGGTGGCTGGTGGTTCAGCTGGGCGTCCCGTGCGACTGCCTCCCTTTCTGCCCCCGTGTAGCTTCGTGATCGCCCTCCACCAGGAAGCACTCTGCTGTTGGTGGGGGCGCATGGCTGTCCCTGTGGTGGGCGGCCCCGGGTGGTCCCGGGGAGCTGGTTCCTGCCCCCGGGACCTGTTCCAGCAGTGCCCTGCCTTGCCCACTGCGTTCCCAGTCCGAGGGGTGGATGCCATCAGGCAGTGGGAGCCGGGGTGCGGGCGGCGGGCCCTGGCCAGGTACTCGGCCCTGATGGTGCAGGCCTCCGCGGTGCCCGCAGGGATACAGAGCTGCGGCAGCGCCGGCAGCTGTTCGAGGCTGGCCTCCACTCGTCCGCCCGCTACGGCAGCCACGACAGCAGCAGCGCCACGGTGGATGGGAAGAAAAAGCCTCGAAAATGGCTGCAGTTGGAGACATCGGAGAGGAGGTGTCAGATCTGCCAGCATTTGTGCTACCTTTCCATGGTGAGCCCTGCATGGCAGTGGGCAGGCGGCGGCAGAGGGCGCCCTTCCTCGCAGCCTCGCTGGGCGCCGGGCCGCCCAACCCAGGCACCCTGCCCGCTCCTCCTTGGAGGCCCCCGTCTACAGCCCTGGCGCCTCGCTGGCCGCAGTTCCCATTCAGCTACGTGAGCAGTTACCTTGCCCCGAGACTGAAATCTGCCCTCAGCTGAACCTGTGGGCCTCCTGGGTGCTGCAGTAGTTCCTTGGCCCACTAGGCACCAGCGCCCGTCTTGGCTTCCTTGTCACTGTCCCGCGGCACCCTTGAGGGGCTAGCCCCCGCCCAGCTGGTCTCCTGATGTCCCCAGCCTTGGCTTTAATTGTTTGCATATTGCCGCTGCCACCCCCCCCTCCCCCGTGCCGTCCTGGCTAGAGGGGCAGGGGAAAGCTTCCTTGACTGGACAGCCAGACCATGGGGCCCCGTCCTCTGCTGCTCATAGTTCTCTCCTTCTTCCTGGGCAGCCGCAGGCCCGTGGATGCCCAGCCCCCACATGGGCCTGAGCCTGGCCTCAGCCCTCCAGGGCCATGGCCCTCCTTCCCCATTCATACTCTTCCTCCAGAAGGAGGTGCGCGGGTAGTAAGCACCCCCTACTTGACACCCGTGTACCACCTGTGCCTCACAAGACACATGCAGCCACCAAGCTAAGAGTGAGCACGTCCCAGGCAGCTCCCAGCGTGCCCTGCGGTCACGAGGGGACCTGCCAGTACACGTAGAGCCATTCTGCCTTTCGCTTCCGGTATGGTAGTCAGTCTTACACAATATCCGGCACTTCATTTCATTATCCAGGAGGCTCCGTGTCAGCTGGTACTGAACAGCTCTAGGCTGACGTCAGTGTGCGCACAGGTGTAGGAGGGCTCGGCTCAGTCGGGCCCTTTGGTAGGGCAGGTGGATTCAGTGCATCTTTGACTTATGTTTTCGACTTAACAGTGTGTTCATTAGGATATAACCCCATTATAAGTTGAAGATGATTTGTATTTTCTATCTAATCTTTCATTTCCTATGTACTTCTTAAGAAATATAATCAATAACTATGCTGTCTTTAAAGAAAAAAGTACTCCAGATCTTAAAATGTTTTGTGAACATGACTCATAAAAGCTGCATACCTCTGTGTCCATTCCTCCTGTGTTGAGATGGACTTGAATTTCCCCTGAGTATGAGTGACATGTCATGACCTCAGTGGGCCACACGGGCCCAGTCCCTGCTTTCTAGGGATGCTGCATGTGACCTCATTGTCAGGCTGTCCTTCAGGAGGTGCACCTGGAGAGTCGTCACTAAGCATATTTCATTAGCCTCCTGAGTGTTTTCAAAAGCATGCATCCTAAATTCATTGGTTTTATTTATGTTTACAGTTCTCATTGCTTGGGTTACTAGTAAGTTCGCACATTTTATTCCCTATATTACATATTTTTGTCCATTCCTATCCATAGCCCGAGTGTCTTAAAGAAGTGACATGTTTCTGCCAGTTAAGCATTATTTCCTTGTTCCTTTGTTTTCTCGTGTAGGTATTTCCCCTAAATCCAATGAAAAGGCCCTGGAGCCTCTTGCATCTTGTGTGTTAACACAGCTGAGAACAGGACTAGAAGCAGGGGGAGTGATAAGAACCACACACACAGACGAGGCAGCTGTCACTTTCTTGGGGCCTCTCAGGCCCAGTCCCCCTTGCTGGTGTCCTTGGTGGGCCAGCAGCCGTGTGCTGGGGCACGTGTGCTCAGCCAGCTGGAAGGCTACCATGCAGGTCGGCGGGGGCACCTGTCTGAGTCACAGAGAATCCAGTACTGTATTGGCTGGACCTTGGGGTTGCATTTGAACACAGGTGTCAGGGCCCCTGGTGGTGTGCAGGGGTCAGCTTCTGTGTTAACCAGCCAGGTTGACTGAGCCCCTGAAGAGCAAGGTGGGAACCAGGTGTTGGCCGAGGAAGTGTCCAGGGTGTGGTCCCTGCCAGGCTGTTCCTGATCCATTCTGGCACCTCTTGGACCAGGGTGGTTTTTACACAGCCTAGAAGCCCCCAGATCCTGTGGGCTGATGAACGGGCCACACTGTCTCATCCCATCTTCACCAGCCTGAGGGCGCCTAGAACCTCTCAGGAAAGTGGGCAGAAATCTGGAGGGACCTGAGGCCATCCTCAGGTGTAGCCCAGGAGGAGGGCAAGTATTTTAGTTGAAGATCCCATTCAGGTGACTCGCTTGTTCTGGTGCTTGCATGTCAGACCCCCCTACGCCCCCCCCCCCCCACCCCCCGCTGGGGCACTGGGTGTTGGACAGGCCTTTCAGAGTGGCTCCTGGGAGCCCTCCCCACCAGTGGTCCCTCCCAGGTCATGCCTCCAGTTGGCAGTGCTTGGCCACCGTAGAATCTCGGGTGACTCTTCTTGCAGGTCGTACAGGAAAATGAGAACGTGGTGTTCTGCCTGGAGTGTGCGCTGCGCCATGTGGAGAAGCAGAAGTCCTGCCGGGGGCTGAAGCTGATGTACCGTTACGACGAGGTCAGTCTGCTTGGGCGCCATGCCTGCTGCTCTGGGCGTCCAGGGGCTGACATTCTGAGGGCCAGGCGGGCAGCAGGAGGCTCTGCAGGGGTGGCGACTGTCCCCTGTGCTCACTTTGCACAGGGCCGTGCCTGATCCCACTCAGGTGAGCTTTGGCAAGGCCTAGGCACGCATGCGGCCAGTAAGGCTCCATGCATTTTCTGGCCAGACAGAGAGGCAGGAAGTAGCCCTTTGTCCCAAATTGGGAGAAAAAGGTAGGTTCAGCTTGTGTTGGACCTAGCTCGGAGAAACCCAGGAACCAAAACTTTTTTTTTACTTTTACAGACGTTGTTTGATTCTGGTTTTCTTAGATGTTAGCCCCAGCTGCTGGCCTGTAGGCCGGCCTGGGCACCTCTGTCAGCCTTCCTGGCCGGCAGGGGTCCAAGGGTTTCAGGACCCAGGTGCTGGCTTCTTAAGTGCCACACTGCTCAGGTTGCTAAGGAAATGGAATTGCGCTGTCATCTATGGCCCAGGCCAGAGGGGACAGTGGACTCCCCATGCACATCCATCACAGGCGAGACCCAAAGTGGAGGTGACCAGCTCTGGTGCCAGTGAGCGGGCGTGGAGTGGGGCTTTCTCCCATGTCTCCAGGTCACGGGCCATCTGGACTCTGGGTGTGCAGAGTGGCTGCTGGGAGGGCCTCAAAGCCAGGTTTCTCTCGTCTGTTTGCTCAGAGGTGCCCCCAGTTCTGGGCCAGGGAACCTTCCTGGCTGTAGCCCCATGGTGTCGAGACGTAAAGAAACAAGGGAGTTCCCTCCCACAGGTGCACACACCTGTGCCCTTCCACAGGCTCGGGGGCATTTCCTGCAGTGTGTGGGTGGCAGGATGGGGGCTCTGCCGACGGCTATGTGGATGGTGTGTGTGACACACGAAGTGGCAGCATGACTGCCACCTCTGCCAGGGCTGGGAGCGTGGTGATGGGTGGGACTGAAAACAGCACTCAGCAGCTTTTCTCATGGTGCAAAATCATCAGCCAATCTTGGGAACTTGAGAGCCTCTGGCAGGCCTGCCAGCCACTTGTGAGCTCCTGGCTGGGCTGAGGTGCCTGGCTTTCTGCATCCAGTTCTGCAAGTCCCGCTCATTCCACTTTCAGCCAGATCCCTGATCCAACCCGACCTCCCCACCTCCAGTGCCCTGCCGCACACATGGCATGTCTGTATGCCATCAGCTGCCCTGTCTGTGCTGGCTGGCTGGCCTCCCTGGCCCATAAGGTTCCCTGGAATGAGATTGGACCCTTGGACAGCAGAGCGCTCCCAGGGCTGCAGAAGAGCGCTGGCACTCAGGCTTGCAGAGGTGGCCTCACCCACCAGCCTCATGCACTGTTTATCACAAATGCCTCCAAGCTGCGGTGCAGTTGTGTTTCAGGGCCAACCTGCAGCATCCTGGAGACGTGACCCTGCCCTCACAGGGCACCTCTCACTTCCTGAGGGACCCAGGGCCCCTGCTGGGGATCACCTTTCACATTGCCGTGGAGACCTTGTCATCCCTGCCCTCCTGCCTCACTGCTCCACACGCTGCAGCTGGGGCCCTTCCTCCAGGCTCGGCCCACTGTCCCTGGGGAGTGGCCCTCTCTGTTGCGAGCTGGGTGCAGGGCACAGCTGGCATGGCCCTGGGTTGCCGCAGCACCAGGACTGCTGGTAGTGAGAATCCCTCTCATGGCCTCCCACCCCCCCCACCCCCGTTAGACCCAGGAGGTTGGCCCCAGGGGAGGCGACTGCGTCCAGCCATCACACCGGGCCAGCCAGTGTGCCCATGTGACTCCAGAGAGGCTCAGGCTGTAGGTCAGATTTGATAAGCCTTTGGCTAAACTAGAAGTTTGGGAAGCTAAAAGTAGATCTTTGTTTTTTAAAGAGCGTGTTCAGCAAGGCAGTAGCCACTCAGCCCTCCTTGCTTCTTCGCTTCAATAGCAAATGTCAGAGCAGTTAAAAATAAACCTTCAGTGTGTGAGAAAGAACAGCTCTGGCACCTTTCAGAGCTTAGCCCATGGTGCCAGGGGCTCTTCCAAGGGGACCCTGAAACTACAAATGTGGGTCAATTTCCACCCATTTTGTAGTTTGGATGTGACCAAAATCCTAGAAAAATAATCAGAAATGTAGGGTCTGTCTGAAGCTTAGGTTTTGATGAGTAAGGAAGAGAAAAAAATTAGCCTCCTACTCTGTCAGTGTCCTAGTTTAGTAAATGAAAACCTGCAGATCAGGCCCTGTTGAATTGAACTGCGCTTTTTTTTTAATTGGGGTATTTCTAGCTTTGGGTTGTTTCAAAAATGGCTTGTGAGGCCACTGTGAGCTCTTGTTCAAAGCCCAGGTGCATCCAGCAGGCAGATCTCTGAGCACGTGCTGGGGCCGTCTTGGCCTCAGCCTGGTGTGGAAAGGCCTGTCCCCGCACACTGCTGCCTTTCCCGGAAGGCAGGTCCCGGCTGGAACGCTGTGCTGTTGAGGTGGCTTTAGCCACGCATAACCAGGTTTTAAAGCAGCTCATCTATTTCTGCTTTATTGTCATGTTCATCATACATGCTTTGAGGGGCTGCTGAGACTGTGCTTACAAACAAGTTTTTCAAGTTTCTTTCAGTTGTTTGTGATGCTTCCAGAGCCCAGAGAGACAGCCCTGGGATAGCTGACCTGCAAGCCCCCGAGTAAAAGCCATGACCACCACCCCTCCCTGTGTCTGCATGGTTCCAGCCACCCCCAGTCCAGAGCAGGTGCACATTAAGTACATGCCAGGCCACAAGCCATTTTGAAATTGTCTCCCGTGGTTTCTCTTAAAACTGGATGGTTGGGTGGTAATGTTACACATATATTGTTGGTACCGACAGATAAATGGTTCCCGTGGGTCAGGGTTACAATGCTTGTTCACTGTGGAGGGAGTAACAGGAGTATTTGTATTTACTTGTAAGGCCACCACGTAAAGTGGCTCAAGTGTCAGGGTGGCCAGGGTAAAATGGACCGCTTCAGGGGTGTGTTACCATCCAGGGAGCAAGTCGAGAGAAGTGAGCCCCTAATCCCCCCAGGCTTTTGTGAACGCCTTGCTGTCAAGCAGCATGCAGGGCTGGGCAGCCTGTTAGCCAGTTCTGGCTCTGAGTAGGGGTACCCATGGGGACTCCTTGGGGGCTGGAAGGCTGCAAGCGTCCCCACCTGCCTTGAGGCTATAGGAGTTTGTGAGCTTCAGGTCAGTGTGGGGAACCAGAGCAGAACGCAGCTCTTACTTAGGACAGTTATATATTTACCATGTATAGTTAACAGGCTTCCTGTATTTGAGGGGTTAATTTGTGTAAACCGTGTGGCCACCTGGAGGTGCTGTCAGGCTCCCCTGAATTTTGGACAAGGAGGTGGGGTACATATGAGATGGCCGAGGAGGCAGGCTCTGTGCACTTCATCTGCCCCATTCTGGCTCTGCAATGAGAAATGGCAGCTGCCTCTCCCTAAGAAGCAAGCAAGCATCGTATTTTAGGTGCCCAGTTGGGGCCTCATTCTCGGGAAGTGTTCTAACTAGTCCTCCAGTTCACCGCATCTCTGCATTGCTGGGGGAGATTGTCAAAGCCTGTGCTGGCTTCCCTGACCTGCCCTCCGAGGGTCACGCCCAGAAATCCCCACTTTGACAGAGTTTGAGGGGGTGACGTGCCTCCTGCCACACGAGGGGCCATGCTCGGACTGCGCTCTCTCGGTTTGCTGACTCTGTCTTCCTTTCAATCCGAAACAGGAACAGATCATCAGTCTGGTGAATCAGATCTGTGGCAAGGTACCCGGTAAGAACGGCAGCATTGAGAACTGTCTCCGTAAACCCACACCAAAAAGAGGGCCCCGCAAGAGAGCCACGGTGGACGTGCCGCCGTCCCGGCTGTCATCCTCCGGCTCATCCAGAAGTGCTTCGGGCTCGTGAAGATGCCAACACCCATGGGCGACCAATCTATATTTTTTGTAATTATTATATTCTAGTTTGGAGTACTTGCTGTAGGGTACACGCTGTCTTTGCACTAGCTCGAAAGAAGATTTTCTTCTGGTTTTAGAGAACTAACTTTGTTTTAGCATTAAACTGTTGAACTTTTTTTTGTACTTAGAATCCTAGATACTGCAGTCAGATTTTTGGAACTGCCGTATATTCACTGTTTTCAAACCCTTGAGGGGCTGTATTAATTTGTATTGCCCCTGTGGCTAACAAAAGCCTTTTTGTTTGTGTTTGTTTTTTTTTTTTTGGTAACTGTTGGGGGAAAAAAGGCTTTTTAAACCCATTTTTGAAGAGGGTGAAGTTTGGAGAACAAATTTTAAACCCATCAGTCATGTGAGCAGATTTTTCTAGAGGAAAAGGGATAGGACACACACACACACACACACACACACACACGAGAAAAGAAAAGGCTTTACTTTGGCTGTCCTTTTCTGTCATGTGCAAAATGAGTTGGTATTTTTTAAAACCGGAGAACCCCCGTTTTGTGTCCGTGGGTGGTTATGGCAGCTGAAGGTGGATGTTGTTTCCTAACCGTAGGCAAAACGAGGCGATGGGAGTGACTAGGTTCTCTACCAGCACATCACTATGCATCTGTTAAGGAAGAGAAGAGAGAAGCCTGCCTGCCTTGGAGGGTCACGTGAGGGAGACCTGTGCCTGATTTCATTAGGAAATCCATTCTGTTATTTTTGGTGCTGTTGGCTACTTTATCAAAAAACCCTTCAATAGCATCCTTAAGACAAAAAAAACTGATTGGAGCCGTAAGTGCTTCTGTGTCATAGATGTGCAATCTTTCTAACATTCCATCTTCATCTCACTGCTTGTTTTACACCTTCACAAGTCAGCATTAATCTTTCTTGTTCCATCTGTTTCGTTCATGATCACATTTAGAGCCACAAGGCGGCCTGCAGTTCTTTGAATGTGAAAACGCATTTGTGCTCATCTTGTCTATTTTTTCTCTTCATGTTGTAACAAAAAGAAAAAAGAAGAAAAAAAATCCCATCCCTTTTGTACATAATGCCTGTAAATTGTTTTAAATACTTGAGCCTTTTTCTCGGTGGGGGGTGGGGAGGGGGGTGAGAAGACGAGATGAAGAAAAGCCTTACATTTCAGTTTCTTCATCGGTTGGAGTGGATGCTTACAGGGTTTTTCTTGTAACGTTTATAAGTGCTGCTTACATCACTGAACAACAACATGGTAATGGAGTAGCTGTTGCCCTTCTCCGGCTGTGTGTACAGTATGTGTGGAATAAAAAAGGGAACTGTTTTCACAAGCTGTCCTTTGTTTCATAATTGGACTCATCGATCCCGTAGCTGCCCCGTTGCACTGAGCTTGCCCGTGGGACTATCAGGAACGTCCTGTGATACGCTTTGTCGGTGGTCGTTACAGAAGCTTGAACTGTTTGCGTATTTAACAGTTACATAAACAGAGTCGCGTGTTTTCCAATGTGGTTGTCCGGTTCTTATGGCCTTGCTGTGTACTTTCCCTCTTTGACAGTGAACTTCTGCCTGTGGCTTACAGTTTGACATTTAATTTATTAGCGCTGCTCTGCACCCCTCCCTCGGGAGGGAGGACTTCATGTTGTTTATTGCCAGTTTTTTGTTTACTTTACAGGTTTGTACTACAAGGTTTAATAATAAAAACAAAGTTTTTGGACCTTTGTCTGTCTGGTGGAAGATGAGATGGACTCGTTCTTTCCTGATAAATGGGCAGAGGGCCAAGAATCCTTCCCCTTGGCAGGGGCTGGAGCAAACAATGCATTTTATTCTTGCTCACCTGCCATCTGTTGGTGGTGGTTTGAATATCCTTTGAGCAAAACCAAATGGCTGTTTACCTGTTCTGTGTGTCCGCTGGAAGCCAGCTAGTGGTGCACGTCGAGCAGGGCCTGCCGCCCCCTCACCGCTGCCTGTTTGGAATGGGGCCTTTCATCACACGCTACATGCTAGGCCGTGCTGCCAGGTCCCTGCGAGCAAGGACAGAGTACTAATGTGGCTTAGGGCCACTTTCCTTCCTTTGGGCATGCGTGCATGTGGGGTCAAAGTAGAGGCTGTTGGTGGACTGTTACTCTTACTGAAGGGATGGAAACCCACACCTTGTCAGAGCTGTCTGACAGTTAGTGTGGAGGACGCAGAACTTCCTACCTGCAAAAGAGATTTTTTTTTACTTAGTGCTAAGCCATGCATGGACCTGAGCCACCCTTCCTGCTCTCCCAAGGCCTGAAGGACGTGTGTATTCACAAGCCTTTCTGTACAGACTGGTTATGTATGCTCTCGGTTGAATGTCCTCACATTTTATTAATGATTCTTACAGTTTGTCACACATTGGCAACTGTGTAAAAATCAGGAGCCTCCGTAAAGCCACCTGCCTCTGTGGGGTTCTGCGTGCAGCCGCACCGTCCTCTCAGGCTGTGTTCAGGAGTCACTGTCGTCACTGTGTTGAGTGGTGAGGGCTGTGTCCACTTCAACTCCGTCCTCGTCAGACTGAACCAGCGGGGACTCTCCGCCTCCGCTGGGCTCCTGGGCAGCCGGGTTGCTGCAGATGGAGGATGAGGAAGGCAGCTTGCCTCGTAACTCGGAGGAATTTGGAACCTGAAGAATAATTTCATTCTGACCAATACTTGATTCAGATCCTGCAAAAAATAAAGCAGGAAAAAAAACTTGTCATAGAACTGCTGAAATTTAGGACTGCCACTGCAGATGGCAGTTTTGTGCTCGCACACAACATACAGCGTGTGAGTGTTCTGTTGTGGTCATCCGGGGGCTACAGTGCAGACACTCCCTGGAAGAGGCTGAGCTACGTGAGGCAGCCAGGTGGCCCCTAGCTGAGCCTTCTGCCACCTAGGACAGACGAAAGGCCTGGAGCCCTTTCTGATATCCAGTAAAACTGTAAGCCCAGAGGTACGTGGTGTTTTCCTTGGAGAGGCATTCCACGTAACCGTGATGATCAGACTTCTTTACAGCCTCTGAAGGAATTCAGAGAAATCAATGGTAAGAGGAAAACTTGATCTTTTAGCATTTCTTCAGTTTTCTGGGGATTAGAACAGGTCTCAAAGGAATCAATCATAAGCAGATGATGGAATCACTGCTTCTAAATCTCTTGACACATCCAGGGCAGGGAGGCCTGGGTCCCAAACACTGGTCTCAAAGATTTGCCAGGAGGGCGGGCGCTGCCACCACGTCAGGAGTGAGGGAGAGACGACACCAGCACGAGCCACCTAAGGGACCCTGCTTCAGAGGGAGGGGAGTCCGGGGTGGCAGGAACCCTAGGCTCTGCCTCCCCTTTCTACTGTGTGCAAAAACAAATGCTTTTAGTAATGCTGTGATAGAATCTGAGGACCCAGCCTGACTGGTCTGATCTGAAATGTAAATTGAGCCCAGGTATATTTGCTGAATGAATGTGAAACAAACTTTTGGGAAAGCAGCAAACTGAGTGAAAGGGCCCAAAATAGAGGACAGGGGCTGACCTTGTCCCTGCCCAGAGCAGAGATCAAATGTCTGCTGAGGGAAGGGTAAGAGTCTGAGGAAGACAAGCCTTGCTCAGAGCAGCACAGGCACACGGGCCCCACAGCGGGGTGGGGGGCACCACTCCCCCAATTCCAGTCCTTAACTGCAAAAACCCAACTTAATTTCTGAGACAAGCAAGTGAATGTGAATTAGGTAAGCTCTCTCTTGTCTGAAGGTATTTGGGGAGAGCACTTAAAATTCCTTTTTGTGTTTCATTTGCCCACAACTGTGAGGCCAGACACTGGTGTGGACGGAGGGCTTCGCACAAGCAGAGGGTGACGGAGCTTTGCGATCTGTACATTGTCTCTAATCGGATTATTCTGGTGTCTTCCCTCTGGAGGGCAGTGGTGGTAAACGTGTGACTAAGTCCATGCCAGCTGGTCACCGCAGCCTACCTAGGACAGGAGACAGCGCAGTGTTATCTTCTCCGCCTGAGTTCAAGAAGACATCCAGGGCCTCCTGGTCAGATATGTCCACCAGGTCCATCTGCTCCAACATGTCAATATTCACTTCCATGGACGACATGCTGCCCATGGGCTCTGGGAAGAGATAACACAGGAAGTTATGCTTTTGTTTTCAGTATTTTAAAAGTCTTAATTTCAACCACATTAGGCTCACTACATTGTTTTCTAGGTATAAAGTATCTCCTGCTACTGCGAACTTCAAAAATAGAGCTTACAGCAATGTGTTACTAAAGGACAGGTTCCAGTTCGGTATTTCAACTCCATCCTGTGGAGCAGCGTTGTTCGCCAGCCACCTCCCACCCCTCTGCCTGCAGGCAAAGACAGACACATCCGGCACTAAGCAGGTCTCTGCTGCTGCAGGTAGGTGCTGCCTCAGAGGAGACGGCCTGCAGCTGCACGAGGGGGGCGCCCTCTGGCCAGACATCCCCCTACCTTCTGCCTGTAGCTGCCCCCAAACTTAGTGGAAGTCTCACTGCCCTGGTGATATTTCTATAGTCTTCAATCGTAATGGCAGACAAGGTTTGTGACTCCAAGTCGGCAGATGGAACCGAGAGCTCCATGCAATGAAAGCACCGACAGTGGAGAGGAAGCCAGCCCAGCAGCGAAAGGAGGCTGTGAGGCCACCAGGAGTCAGTCTGAGCTGGCACTGGGGGAAGGCTGCCTCCCAGGTCTGATGTTCTTATTAAACCACCTCTGTGGTCCAGGAAACTACAAGCCATCTAGTCATCCCAGACAGTGCCTGAAAGAAGGAAAGCTTCCACATGTGGACACAGCCTGAACCCTGGGTCTCACAGGAATATAAACTGAAGATCCAATTGAGACTTCACAGCACACACACGGAAACACATCACTGAATGAGGGCCAGCAGAAACAAACTCGGTTACTAGCATCCTTTCCCAAGAATTTTAAATTACTTTTAATATTTGAATTAACATGGAACTTATAAAATGAACAAGGTGTCAAAAATAAGACCAGGCATTTGAAAAAGTCAAGTGATTTCTAGATAGGAAAAATTTACTCACTGAAATGTAAAACTGGGGGCATGAGTTAAATTGATTTATTGAGAGCCAAATAGAGGACTAGTGAAATAGGCGAAGGATTGAATAAATTCTCCACTATTCAGCAAGGAAATAGAAAGGTGGGACGTGGGTACATTCAGAGTTCCAAGGTGAGACAGAGGCTGGGCCAGAGCAGCCAAATTCAAACAGGCTACCTTCCGGAGTTCAAGACCTGACGTCCTGGGTTTCAGAAGCTGGAAGAGGTTCCAAGAAAGAAGATATCCTCACATACAGTGGCTGCCGAGAAACTGGCAGGCGTCAAAGGACAGAGTAGGAAAGATAAGGAAACTGACAGCTTCTCAACAATAAAAGCCAGAAGAGAGTGGAATAATACGTTTAAAGAGGTGAGATAAATGCCATCTTTCAAGTTATCATTAAATAGCATTTAAGATAAACTGTTAAGATACAAGCACTGTCAGGCAGAAGCATGTTACCATGAGCCTGTGCTCGGCTATAGGCGTGAGGAAGGCAGTGACAGTAATAGGAGGAAGGCTTATGATGCAAGAAAGCATTAAATGTGTGAATTTGTGAGTATGTGTAAAACTCTGAATAATGCGATCAAAATCCTATCTAATTTCAGGGGACTTGACTCTGGCAGAACTCCCAGGCTGAGCAGCCATGAGTAAGAAGGCAGGGTGAGAGAGGAAGCTGTGGAGAACCCCTGACTCACCTGGGACATAGGAGAATCTGATTATATCTATCTCTAGGGACACAAAAGTCCAGCACTAAAATCAGAGAAAAGAGAATGTGGTTTCTACTTCAAGCTTTTATTATGGTTTAGATGACCCCAGATGAAGTGGGACCTTCCAGAACAAGGCAGTCAGCAGCCAGCTGGCATCAGCCTGCTCTGCCTCAGGCTCCACTAGGCTGTCAACCTGGGCCACGGCCACATCCAGGTCACAGCTGCTGCACAGCCTGGCCGACACGAATCCACAGGGGACGCCGGGTCAGTGCTGTCCCAGGGCATCATCTAGGCTGACTGCTCAGGCAGCTCTTGCTGGTACGGTGGTTGGACCTGCTCTGGGGCGGGGCTGCTGGAAGGTGGGTAACATGCAGGTTTTCCTGTGCAGTAAGGAGGCCTTTCTCCTTTTTGGTTTCTGCCCTTGCTTTGACTTATCTCTATTGTCTATACTATCCTCTAATTAAAACAGGACTAGAAAAAATTGGACTAAAAAGCATTGGACAAGTTTTCAGGAAAATAGCACTAAGTAAGATGGTATGAAGCCAGTATGGTGGTAATCATGAATGTAAATGAATGAAATTTGCCAGACTGTAAGATTGAATTTATAGGAGACACTCCTAAAACAAACACACAGAAACATTAGAAGTTTGAGAAGAATGGAAAGTAGGTAAATAAAATTAACTTGAAGAAAGATGACATAGCTAGGTAGACGTTAAGGGGGAAAAAGCACATCTATTTGCCATGAAGACGATTAAAAGTTTGTGTGGTAAAGTAAAAAAATGACAAAATGACAAGGAAAAAGTGACAAATCCATAAGCAATGGATAAGGAATAATTAAACAACCCAAAATTTATTAACAGTATTTAACCCAGTTAACAAGCTCGATGACATGGACACGTGAGCCCCGCACCTATCACACAGAATCTTGTTTTCAAATACACGTGAAACGTAGGAAAACGCTGTACCAGGCCGTACAGGTAGTCTTGGGAAGAAAAGAAAATCAAAATACCATTCTCTAACCACAAATAAATTTAATTAGAAGCTAGTAACAAAAGGTATTTCAATGTTATTTAAAAACACAGTTCTAAATAGTTCACAAGTCAAAAGAGAAACCTTAACAGGAAAATTTAAATACCCAGAAAGTTACCAAAACTTCTACAATTCTGTTAAATTGGTACCTCAAGTGAAAAATTCGTAGTTTTGAATGCATCAGAAGAATACTGGAAATCTAACCTAAATATTCAACTTAAATTAGACCAAGAAACAAAACCCAGAAAACGCCCAGCACTACAGAGGAGCAATTAATTAATTAAAGGTATGGTAGGAAGAACAAAACTGCAAGATGGATCTTTGGGGAAAACAGAAATGAGTGTTTTAAGATACGTCATGAAGAAAAGG
Organism: Manis javanica; assembly: GCF_040802235.1. Taxonomy (NCBI): domain Eukaryota; kingdom Metazoa; phylum Chordata; class Mammalia; order Pholidota; family Manidae; genus Manis; species Manis javanica. The sequence goes on along the minus strand of NC_133171.1, from coordinate 68,045,942 downwards.
CACAAATGGACATCTAAGGACTGTGAAGGGAAACCTCACCCCCAGTACCACAGACTCAGGTGAACAGCACGGACCACACTGAAACCTAAACCAGCTGGATGGATTCCATGGAAAACTTGCTAAATTAATGAGACAGGAAACTTCTCAAGCATCAGAGAAGATGAGCAGAGAACCCCCCCACAGAGAAGTCACTGGTCCGGGATGCCAGCGAGAGGCCACCATGGTGGTGCACAGGGAAACCCAACACCCTTCAGACACTAGTTCTTCCTCTGCAGAAACTGAGTGCCATTCCAATTAAATCCTGGACAGGCTTTTCACAGAACTTGAAAATCTGATTTTATCATTAACACAGAAGAACAAGAGCCAAGAACAGCCAAGACAATGCTAAAGAACAAAGAAGGTGTAAGGTGCGCAGGATGTGGGGGAGCAGCTCCAGCACACGCACCCTGGTTTCATGGGAAGTCAGTTCCTCAGCTGAGGGCACTGGTAACGTGCCAGGTGCTCCTTGTGGGGCATCCTGGGTGCTGCAGATGCCAGAAGCAGCCCTACCCCAGTCACACCCAGCAACCCCCGCCCCCACTGCCAAATGTTCCCTGGGGGCAAAGCTGCCCCAACTGCTCGGTGAAGAATTACCAGGACAATGCAGGTTGGGCTTACGGCTAGACAAACAGGAGACAGAGCAGGACAGATAGCCTAGAAAAGCCTCGCATGGTGCTGGAATTGATGGAAGGCAGTGAGGCGGTGCAGAAAGCATGCTGGCGCCGAGATGAGTGGTCACTGCTGCAGAACAAATTATGATTGGATCCTTACTTCACAGTGTACACAAAAATCAACTGGTGGTGAATTTAAGAACCAAATATAAAATGGAAAACATCAAAACTCTTGAGCATAAAACTCAGTAGAATGTTCTTTTAACCTGGAGTCACATCCAGGTTACACCTGTGGCCTTGTAACTTGGACGGAAGGATTTCCTGAACACAAAAGTACAAACCATAAGCAAACAAAAAAATGAGCAAAGCTGATCACATTCAAGATAAACACACTCAGCAAAGACCTCCTAGAGCAGATAAGTCACAGCATGAGAGAAGCTGTATATTTTTTCAATGGAAATACATTCTAAGAATGAATATGAATTGAGTGAAACGTATCAGTATGGGTGATGATAATGAAAATGCCTTCCTGAGAAATGAGAAAGCAAGCTTCGTAGAGATACATACAGTGTAAAGCCACTGCTATAAAGCTTTTAAAATGTGCAAAGTATACCACACACTGATGTGAAATCCACATGTAGGACACGTATGAGGAGACAAGTCACTTCTGGAGGGAAGCGGGGGGTTGGGGCCTTCAACCATGCTGGTGATGCTTTTATTTCTGCAGCTGGGTGGTCAGAATTTGGTTTGGATTATTCATTATACCTTTTTGTATGTCTGGAATATCTCAATATTTTACTTTGCTTCAGATATTTCACAAATGTTAACATATCTGGAAATGGGTATGTTATATTGTTTTCAGTTCTTTTCTGGATATTTCAAATACTTCCTAATTAAAATGAAAACCAGTAATGGATCGTAGTAAGTTTCAAAGTTCTAAATAAAACCCTCACAGGGAGATAATCATCAAAAGTTAAAATCATAAGATGGCAATTTTATTTGAGGTAGTTCTGCATTCTGTTTTGACTCTTGGGGGCACCATGTAAATTTTAGTACAGGTGCACTTTTATCTGTTCTGTCTCTTCTGATTTTGTTAATTTTGTCCCTGGCCCAAACATCAGCTCCTAGGGCACTGGGTCCACTCTGGAGCATCCCAGGGCTGAGTCAGAGTGTCTGGGGGCACAGGGGAGCACCCCCTGGCCTCAGAGGATTCAGCTTCACTAGATTACTGGTTTGCAAGGGAAGCACAGGAACCAGATCTAACTGTAGGCATACACAGGCATCTCCGAGGTGATCTACTCGTAACTAACTACATCTTCAAGATACCCTGGCCCTCAGCAGTAACAGAAAGGCAATAAAAATGCTTTTCTGAGAAAAGAGGATCATCAGGCGGGTGTAAGACAAAACCTGGGTCAGGGCCTCACGAAGCAGCTGGCTGCGCTGGGCCCCAACAGCACTCGGAACTGCCAGATCCCGGGGCCCTGAGCCCTCTGCCTCCTGGCGCACCGCACAACCTTGCTCCTCGTCGGGCACGTGAAGCCCTCTGCCCTGGGCAAGGGGGCCTCCATCCAGCTCTACCCGCATGCAAGTGATCACAGAGGTCCCTCCCCCTTCTCACTGATAATTTCTGGATAAAACTTTTCATGCCCTTGTCTTAAAGAATGACGCTTTGGAAAGTGAGAAAAATGCAGACTGCTATTTCTGATTTAGTGGAGTGGGCCCAAAATACCATGTTCACTGTAGACATTTTTTACTTTGATTGATTCTTCTAAATTAAACATCCCCATGTTCATCATTGGAGATGAATACTCTGTAAGAAAGGGATGTGGGACTCGCCGGGCTGGGATGGCTAAGGATGCTCTGCACAGCCCTGAGATGCGCCCGTTGTTACCAGTGCAGGCCTTGTCGGTTCCAGCTGGAGCAGAGATAACAAGGCCAAGCCATCCAGCTTTCAAACTCTACACATGGGCCAACATGGGCCTGACACCATTTTTTTTTTAACCTTAAAAAAAAAAAAAATCAGCCTAACACTGTTTTGAATGATGATTATTTTTCAGGTGCTCAAAACCACAAAAATTCAATTCCTTAATACTTGTTATCTATTCAACAAGTACAGGCTGAGCACTCCTCAGCCCAGCAGCGGAGCCACGGAGGATACACGGCTAGTGCCTGTCTCCAGGGTGGCCAGCAATACGAAGGTGCTCGTGAGCCTGTCACGCTTCTACCGCCTCATGACTTCAGTGTGCGTTCCCGGCTCTCCTGAGAATGGGAGCTGCTGAAGAGGCACTTCCACTTTCTCTGCCTCCTCCAGGCCGAGAACGCACTGAACGCTTGGCAGGCACTCAGGAGCATGTGCTGAACTAAGCCGCAGGAGGATGAAGTGTCCAACAGTGAGCACTCTGGTGCTGCTCTCCTTCCCGCCCCCTCCAGGCCCTCCCTGTCTCTTTACACGCAGGGGTGCAGGGCAGATCTGCCAGGGTGTATGTTGTGGACAGAAATGTCCCCCAAATCCACAGATTGAAGCCCTAACCCCCCAATATTATGGCAGAAAGAAGCCAGAGGAGGGTCCTCACTGGGAACCAAATCAGCCATACCTCAATGTGGGGCTCCCAGCCTCCAGAACTGGGGGACGTGAGCAGTGTTGTTAAGGCTCCCAGGCTGTGGTGGTCTGTATGGCAGCTCAAGCCAACAGCATCCACCATGAGGGGACACAAGGCCTGCTCTCTCCGGACCCTGAGCAGGTGAGGTGAGTATGCACGTCCTCTGAGGGAGCATGCAGCCTGACTTTTCTAGATGGAGACAGACTCTAGGTCAGTGGGGTACAAAGGGGAAAAGCTGACTAAGATAAAGCCAGGAAACTTCAAATCTGTTCTATCCATACTAAGTTAAAAGCATTATCCACACAGTGAACCTCTCAGTGATTTAGATGTTGCTATCCATCTGTTTTCTGTGCTATTTTCCTTTCTCTGCCTTTGATTTCCTCAGGTTCTTCTGGAGGATGACAGAATTGAGTGACAAGGAAGGATGAGAAGGGAGGGTGGCAGGGATAAATGCAGGGCACGGCCAGGGAAGAGGCTGATGGCTGAGCACAGAGCTGTGGGCAGCAGAGGGAGTGTCGGGAGGTGGCCAGGCACTGCCAACAGAGGGTGGCCGCACAGGTAGATGTTTCTGCACACCACCCATGGCGACCAGTGACAGGAAATGTAAGCCACCTGACGCCACTGGCCCTGCCAACCCCAGCCACCCCCACTGAGGTCTTGATGCCGGATGGAGGAGCCGAGTCCCTGACTTCTCCCCTGCTCAGCTTGTTCTTGGGACTCTCAGAGGTGCACACAAACAGGGGCATGCCATCTACAGAGAGGTAAATGAATGCAAATGTTCAACGGACTGGTTACCTGCACTAGCACACATCCTGACCTCGAAGACACAGCTGTTAAATCAGACCCCTTTCAGGACCTGACAGCTGCCCATACAAGATTAAGAAAAGTTAGATGTAAAGTCAGGTATTGTGTACAGTTTGAGACCAAGTAGATAGAGAGGCGCGCTCTCTCTCACACACAGACTAAGAATCACCTAAAATAGCAAGAGACTTTGGGCTTTAAAATTATGGGTAATGTTTCTTTTGTCTTTTTTTACTTTAAAAAAAATCGTATTTCATGTCTTCTAAATATCTTCAAATAAAGACTAGAACTATAGGAAGAGGTAAAAACAATGACAAGACAAATATGGCAAGATGTACTCAACTCTTATTTTGGGGGTCCGGCGATGGGACTCTGAGGACTGGGTGCCCCCATGCCCCACTTGGTGGCGGGGGCACATCAGGACACCATCTGAGTGTACCCAGGGGGTCCCCACCCCCAGCGGCCCTCCCCCCAACTCGCCTCGCCTCTCTGCCGTCTGCAGGTAGCCCGTGGACAGGTACTGCTCCATGTCCTGCTGGAAGGCTTCCTCGAAGTACTTCTGCCGCTCCTTCAGCTTCAGCTGCTGGGTGTGCTCCATCTCCAGGACCTTCTGCGTGTGCTCTGCCTTGAGTCCAGCTAAGGAAATGGGGTAATATGGGTCAAGGTTTGAAAAGGAACTAAGATCCGGCCATATCAACCCTCCAAGCTGATACTGTCATCTGCTTGTCAGAGTTGGGCTGGCGCAGCCCCTGCTGCCTGTCCAACCCCCTCACTCCTGTGACCTTGGCAATCCAGCTCCCAGCAGTCCCACGCCTGTGCTGCATCCTCCGCCTACAGTGACCTACGCACACGCAGTTCCTGTTCTTCACACAATAGCTGTTCACTTTCAAGACAACTTCTCAGTCAACCCTTCCACTCAAGGTGAGTCTGCTGCTCCGTCCTGAGGCTCCACAACACTGATGGAACTTGTGTATCTCACGCACACATTTCAGTACAAGGTAAAGACTGAGGCTTCTAGAGGACTGCAACCAGGAAGACTGACCACAAATTTCTCATTTTAGTATCTTACTACTTAGCTCTGAGCCGGACACATAGTAAGCACTCAGTAGGCTTGTTAAAGAGCAAATAAATATGTGGCTACTATGTATAGGAAAAGTGCCTCTTCCTCCCTTTGCTGTTTATTAACCATGCAAACTGGCTGAAGTTTCTGAGCCTCACATTACTTACCTGAAAATGTGGCATAGAAATATTAACTAAATACCAATGTGCAAGTTAAATGAAATAATATTACAATAATTTTATAATTAAAGTGAATGGTGACCCTTCACATTAAGGCCAAGTCAGTAACATCAGGCAAGAACAATCAATACAGTCAGTAATGACCTCATTACACAAATAAGGACCCCAGATTTACCCTTCCATAAACACTTCCTAGTGGTTTAATCTTTCCTCCAGGCACGGAGGATGCAAAACATAAAATCAGGACAGGCATGCACCACTGTTCACCTGTACATGCACCAAGGGTCATTTCTAAATGTGCTTTTAACTCACAAGTCCTCTGTATCCAGTAGTAGGTAGGCTTCTAGGACAGCCTCCAGGGTCTCTGCGCCCTGGGGCGCACACCCTGCATAAGCCCCGGGACTGTTAGTGTGATAGAGTTTACTAGTGTGAATGGGTCAAACTCTGAGGCATAGGTGACTTGAGGAAAGAGAAGTCATCTGGGTGAGCTGGACCATTAAGAGCTGGGACTTCTCCTGGAGAAAGAGACCAGAAGCGGCAAGGGGTATGAGGGACATTCTC